>NW_026642285.1:0-600000 GCF_028554395.1 Pezoporus wallicus | reverse complement strand
ACCAATATCTTATTGTGTTATCCAGACCAAAGAAAGCACTTTTGGGTATGGAAAGAGATGTCAGCTGTCCACTATTCTGCTAGTGTCAAAGTAACAAGATCACCCCATGTTGGCCTGAGACTTAGACAGAGAAAGCAGTTTAAAAGAAACAAAGTTAATATGACCTGGCAGTGGCGTAGAACTGCCAGAAACCCAGCCCCATGCTGGGCTGCATCGCAAAGAGCGTGGCCAGCAGGTTGAAGGGGGGGATTCTCCCCCTCTACTCCACTCTCACAAGACTACACCTGCAGTGCTGCATACAGCTCTGGGGCCTTCAACATAAGAGGGACATGGACATGTTGGAGCGAGTCCAGAGGAAGGCCATGAAGACGCTCAGAGGGCTGGAGCACCTCTCCTGTGAAGACAAGCTGAGAGAGCTGAGCTTGTTCAGCCTGGAGAGGAGAAATCTGGAGAAGGACTTTTTACAAGGGCATGTAGTTACAGGACAAGGCATAACAGCTTTAAACTGAATGAGGATTTAAATTAGACATTAGGAAGAAATTCTTCACTGTGAGGGTGGCAAGACACTGGAATGGGTTTTCCAGAGAAGTTGTAGATATCCCATCCCTGGAAGCATTCAAGGCCTGGTTGGACGGGGCTTTGAGCAACCTAGCTTAGTGGAGCTTCAAACTAGATGATCTTTAAGGTCCCTTACAACCCAAATCATTCTTTTTTCTATGATTTGATGATGGCATTGATGTACAAGTGGTTCAAGTATTTTGTAGAGTCTTAGCTCTCTTGAACTTTGACAGTTACGGGTGTTTTCATAAATGAAAAGGAAGGACCCAAACCTACTAACCCTGAACTGTTAGCAATACAATGCTACCGTAGATCTTGCTTCTGGAAAAGTCTATAAGCCTGTGTATCATCAAATTGGCATGTCAAGCAGCTGAATTACTGTATGACAACATGAGCCACAGCATCCCACAGCATTAGGGAGGGGAGACTAGTAGAAAAGAGCACTGAAAAAGCTGACCAGTGGGACCCTCGGGACTACTGGGGAGCTGAGTGAATCAGACATGCTGCTTTGTTCCGTTGCTTCTCTGGCTGAACTGATTTCACATCTTCAAAATAAATCAGCTAATTTAAAAGTGTCCTGGGCACCTCTGTACTGTTTTTTCTTTCCTTCTGTGACTGCATAGAAAATTTAACGGAAAATGTGAAACACAGTCTTTCTAAAATGTACAGTCCAGTTTATCACCCATAAATATAGTGATTCTCCTGGCATCTTGTGGCTGATGCTGTTCCCTACCAAGTACCTAATGAAACACTAGAAGTGCTATATACTGGAGATTACTGATATGGAAATATCAGTAATCTGCTGTGCCAAGCAGGGATAATACCAGAGGGGTTATTACAGAAACCTTTAAATATTTTTTGTAGTTTTTATCATTTAATGTTACTTTAAATCAGCATTTTCTAACCAGCAGAGCACACAGAAATGTTGAGATGCATAGATCTCAGGAGTGAGGCATAACATCCTATGCCTTCTATTTAGTTTGCTGGCATAATTGACTTTGGCTGGGCACCACAGTCAGTACAGCTGTGAGGTGACAATGCTATAAGGAGGCAGGAGCAAATATGGAGGAGCATCACTGACTTGGAAAAGGGAGGCAAGGAAGGGAAGATCCTGGGAATGAGGGAAAAACAAAGGATAAGTGGAAACAAGGAGGTAGTAGTTCTGTTGTCTGTCTATAAAAGTAAAGAATCACTGACTGAAGTTGAGGAAAAGTGCTAATTTGTACTAAAGAACAGGTCTGGGCATGAATTATTTGTACAAGTCTTTGTTTGTTTTAAAACTGTTCTACAGAATCATACTTTTTTTTTTCCAGGTATCATGGGCAATTTGTCAGCCTTCACTGGCAGCATGGAAGCAGGTGCGTACCTTTGAGGCAGCACATGGGAACAAAGAACACACTGAAGAGGCCACAAATAATCCCAATTTGCATAAAATTATAATAGGAAAAGAAAATTGTTAAGGGTAAAGGTATGGATTCTGATGACATTTTCCTCTCAGCTCATCCAGAGTACTCACTTTAAACACACAGAGACATTGTTAAACGATATTGACACTGAAACTGTATCTAATTAATTCCTGCATTGGCATTGGAGGGGAATTAATATATTCCCTCCTTTCTTCTTCTGAAGTTACATTCTTTGCCGTGTTCATTTTCTATTTCCCTGGTACCAAACTCCTCCTGTTACATATCTAATTCAAAATAATTTTCATTTAAATAGTAGAATGCATACCTCTAGTGAGTGACACTGATAGTGGCAAAAAGGACTCAGCCAGCCAGCTCCTGGCTTTAAGTAACAGGTTAGAGGGGCTCTACTTTTTGGTTAATATCTCTCGCTCCCCACCACAGCTTCTAGTGATGCTCCTCAACTGGTACTTTCTGCCCTCCTGCAGTTCTCCAGAACAGCCTTTACTTCCTCTGTAGGACTTCAAATTTAAAAGCAGCCTGTCAGCTTTCTCAACAATATTCATCTCTACAGACTCTTAAGCCTAACAGACACAGAAACAACCTGAGTCCAACCTCTCTCAGAGGCTGGAAACAGATCACTCATGCCCTTTCTTGGTTTCTCACCTCCCAGGACAGCTGGAAGCAGGGGCTGGTGTCACATAGGTGGGATAACACCATCACAGAGCAGGAACAAGTCATGGGATTGATGCAGCATGGAGATGTCAAGGTTGGTCAGGGCTTTTTGGACACACAACCTGGCACAGTCACATCAGCCAAGAGACATGCAGCAAGGCCCAGTTTGAGTTACAACTGATTAATGACTTTTCTTGGTCTTTAGATACTATCATGACACCATCTTCCCTTTTTTTGTTGTTGGTTTGTTTGCTTGTTTCCTACTTTACATTCTGTTTTCAACCACTTATAAAGAAGAAATGTATGCCTGGGTAAGAGTATGCTTATCCTCAAATTATCTTAATCCTGTTATTAATTTTGGGTACAATTGCTACCCTCCACTTCTCCAATTAAATGGCTGTTTTTAATTAGGAAAGGCATATTTTTGCTGCAGATCAGTTATTTTATACTAAGCTCCTTCAGAACTTTTCAATGTACCATCTGGACCTGATGATTTGCTGCTTTTTAAATTATCGATTTGTACCAGCTCTTCTTCTAACACATCTTGATTACCAGAAAAAAGCAAGTCCCAGTAGGTATTGCTCTGATATTCTTTATGCTGAAGAGTGATGCAAAGAAATAATTTGGATTCTCACCAATGCCTTTATCTTCTTTAATTTCTGCCTTTAACCTTCAATGATCCAGTTTCTGAACTACCAAATTAATTATTTGTATTCTTCTGCCTGACAAACCCGAAACATTCTTATTTTACACCATTAGCTGTTTGCAGCCCACTGTATTTGCTTTTAATTTCCCTTTCATCTACTCTTTATGCTAATTAATAAACCAACATATTGGAAAGCTAAGGTTAGATTTTCAAACTTGGAAGGATTCCCATTTGACTCAAAAAACCCTCTAGGCCTGCCATTCAGTTGTACTGGTATCCTGTTTGTTTGCCTAGTAATATTTTTACTAGGAACATACATACCCTCCAGACTCTATTACTGTTCTTAACTAAAATTCATGGCATCCTTAAGGATTGTTTTTCCTGCACTCTTTCCTCAAGAGCTTTCTTGACTAACCCTCTCAATGTGACTAATGCCCAGATGTCCAAAATTTGAACTTCAGAGCAAGTTTCTGTATTTTATTTCCCACTTCAATACCGGACCATATTATATTAATACATCCGCTATCAGCTTCAGATGCAATCTTGTCCTTAATTTCTTCCTACACTTTGCTTAACATTAAGAACAAAAGAATCAGGATATCAGGATTTAGGCACATTAAAAAAGGCATACTTATGGCTCTGGCCAAGGCTGGAAAAAAAGGTCACATGCCCCCTGTTTTGGACCTGACAAAAGCAGAAGCTAGGCAGTAGCTGACAAACCTGGAGCGTGTAATCCGTATCAGTAACAACCTGGTGGTGGAAGCTGCTTTTCTGCAACAGGGTAGTGATGATAATACTTGCTGCTGGACATGGAAGGGCTGCACGCAAGGGAGGTCAAGCCAACAATGCCCATCTCAAATGAAGAACCCTGCCACCAGGCAAGGCACCAGGCATTGGGAGAGAAAACAGCACATACTCTCATACTTGTTGGGGCAGGGTTCCTGGCTCAGAAAGAACTGCAAACCTTCTGAGGTTAAGGGAAGCCTGACACTGTATCTTGATGTTTTGGGGTCTCAGAGGAGAGAGATCTCAGAGCTGTGAGTAATTGTTTTGATCCTTACCACTTGATATTGTCCAAAATTTCAGTGCAAGATTTCCCTAAAACAGACTGTCTGATGCCTCCTGAGACTTGCCTTCCATACACAAGAAAGCGCTTATCTTTCTGAGACAGAGATATGCAGGACCATTATGATTGAGTTAAAGCCTAAGCCTGAACCCTGAAACATCTCCCCCAAACAGCATTCACTCTTGGGGCCTGGGCTTGAGTGACATGCAGCTCCAGCCCTAAAATTTGACAGTTCTTCTGCAGAACAGGCTTGCTTCAAACAGGCTATTTGAACAGGCTTGCTTCTAGCTACTTTACTTCTGTTACGCTTCTTCCTAAATTGTTAGAAACTTCTTCCATACTTTCTTCTGTTTTCCTGCTGCTGACACACCTAATTACCACACCTGGAATACTGTGCTCAGTTTTGGTCCCCGCTATACAAAAAAGATGTGGACAGGCTGGAGGGGGTCCAGAGAAGGGCCACAGAGATGGTCAGGTCCTCCTGTCATACAAGGAAAGGCTGAGAGAGCTGAGTTCATTCAGCATGGACACAAGAAGGCTCAGGGGAGCCTTATCATCATGTTCCAGTATTTAAAGGATGGCCACAAGGCAGGCAGAGACTCCCTTTTTTACAAGGAGTCACATGGAAAAGGTGAGGAGTGATGGGCAGAAGTTACTGATGGGGAGATTCCAGTTGGACACCACCGGTAAAAAAAAATCACTATGAGAACAATCATCCATTGGAATAACCTCCCCAGGGAAGAGATGGATTCCTCAACATTGGGCACTTTCAAGATTCAGCTGGGCAGAGTGCTGGGCCATCTTGTCTAGGTGAAGCTCTGCCAAGAAAGGTTGGACCAGATGATCCTTGAGGGCCCTTCCAACCTGGTATTCTATGATTCTATGATTGTCTGCAAGTATGTGGGGAGGGGAGAGGGAACCCACAAGAAAAAAAAAATCAGCCTACATCTGGCCACAGATTCGCTGTTAATGATTTAGGAAGAGATGCAATGAAATGCAGCACAACAGACATAATCCTCAAATCCTTACACCACTGACCCCCCTGGTGGGTCCACATCACGTATGGTTTGACCCTCTCCTCACCAACCACTTTGCTTACTTCAACCACAGAACTAGGTGCAACTAACCCAAAATGGCTTTGTAGCAGAACAGCGGCTGCACTTCACAAGGCCTTGTAAGCCACCCAAATACCTGCAGTAGGCTCTCTTTCTGCCTTGTGCCTGAACGTCTAAAGACCTAATTTTGGTAATACCTGTTCAGAGAGAAAACAGCTCGGATAGAAGACTTGGGGAATTAGAGCTGGTAATTTATATCACGTATAAAACCCCAGTCACTGTTTATGCTGCTGAAACACCAAGAGACATAAGCCCTTCTGCAAATGGAGAAAAGGCCTTTCCTGAACTCTTCCACTAAGTGTTCTGCAAATCCCTGGTCTGGTGACTTTATGCTGCTACAGCCACCTCTGGGGCACCTGCTGACCTGTTCCAGCTCCTCCTTTTCTGGGCAGATTTGAAGCCTCTGAACCCAATCAGAGCATGCTAGTAAAACAGTAAACCAACAGAAAACACCACCACAACGATCTGACCTCTTGCTTTGTTGGGCCACCCCAGACTGAAAGAACTCCAAATTCCCCTTTGCCACCTCAAATTTTCCCATTTGGAGCTGGCTGCAGCTCCATATGCTTGCTGTGGCCCACGCGCACAGGAGGGAGGTGGGTGCCTGTGGCCTGGGACACAGGGCAAGGGTACCCAGAGCCACACACCCCACCATGTGCTTGCAGCACCTGTGCTCTGCACACCCCATCCCCATGTACACCAGAGGCAAAACAGCATTGCACCCCATGCTTGGCCCAGCTCGAGTCCTCACGTGGAGCAACAGAGCCACCCTTGCGCTTACCTTTCCCAGACACGTGTACGTGGGAACAGGCCACTGCAGAGGATGGCGGAGGGAAGCTGGCAGGCGGTGGGTCCCTGAGGAGCCCCCGCAGCGGGTAGGTGCGCTGCTCCCACCCTTCGCAGCGATGCAGCAGGCACCGGGCTAACGCCTGGCTTTGGCGCGGTGCTCCTCAGGCGGTTGCTCGGGTGAGGGCAGTGAGCTGTGAAGCTGCTCCCCTCCTCGGCATTACCATCTCACCAGCCACGCAGTCCGCGGGAAAAACATCGCCTTCAGGCACTAGCGTCATCTCCACTGAGGGCGTAGGGCTGTCTGTCTGGGAGCAGCATCACGTACCAGACCGGAATACACGCCGGGTTCAATACTGACACCTTCTCCCAAAAGGAAACGAGGACCCCAATGAATAACATGCAACACAGATGGAAAACGGGGAGGACCGCATTGAAGGATGCTTCTGGGTCAGGGATATGCCGCTTTCTCGGTTCAACAGCACCATCTCCTGGGTGGCCTCGGCCACATGCCGCGCCGGCTGCTCGCACCCCCCGAGAGCATCTCCCCAAAGGGACCCTCTGCAACCTTCCTCCGGAGCCACCTGAAATTTTTATTGTGTTTTCTTTTACTTGCTTTCCTTCCAGGCAGCATCAGTCTTCTTGTACCCGTTTCCTTTCACATACTATTGCTTGTCTCTCACGGAGCACCACAGACAGGCAAGCATATACAAGAAATACTGAACAATCCTAGATTTTCTACAATGTACAATTTCAACAGCTGAAGAAAAGTTTCTACTGACTCCGTCCATCTTTGAAAAGACTAGTTTTTTTCTTTACTCTGATTCAAAAGGTCTTCAAACATTAAACTCATTTGAGAGGAACAGCCACGCTTAAAAGGTTTTCTTTCTTCTTGAGAAGGGAAGCACAAGCCAGCAGCTTGCTGTCCTGTGAGTATTTCTGGTGTCTAATTAAGAAGTGATCTTCAAAACTGGGAAGATATGAATGCTTGTTGTTTATATACAGCACTGTACATTCCTCTCCGTCACACTCTATGATGACCCTAAATTGGACACAGTACGATGGTCTTTCTAACAAAAACTGCCTTTGCTCTAGCCTACTGCCTTACTTCCAGGGAAGGCATGTGCAAGAAGCTGGATGATAAACTTAGAAGCCCTTCCCTCACTCCTAAACCAATCAGGATATATAAGATTCCAATTCTGGGTTTGATACTTTTAGTATAAAAGCCCAGAGAAGCTTGTCAGGAAGAACCATTTAGCAAAAAAAACAAACGAACAAACAAAAAAAAAGAGCAGCCAGACCTGACCTGCAAGTTACTCTGGTTTTCCTCTATCCGTGAAACAGCACAAAACCGGTGCCAACAATTGCATAGTTCATTTTTACTTTAGTTTTAATCAGTTAAAATGAATTAAAAAAAAAAAAAAACAAAACACCAAAACCCCAAAACACAAAAGCAAAAACCCAAAGCAACAAAACAAAACCAAACAAACAAAATCCACCAACCACCCAACCCATTATTTAAAAATAAAACCTGACTCCACTTAGCTACTTCAGTCCTATTTTCTGTGTAACTAAAACCTGTTTTCCCTAAGAAGCAGGGAGTCAGGATGGGCCTCAAGTACTTAAATCAGTCAGAAGTTTCTATAGCCACAATCAGGCCAAATAGCAGACAGCAGTATTCTAAGACAGAACTATTCAATGAAACAAGCAGCATCACAACAAAAATGTTAAAGCCAAATAATGAACAACGGCCTCTTCCAGAGCAGTGTTTTCATCTCAATCTTTTCAGCCAAAAGGCAGGCTCAACCCACAATCCTGCACAACCAACAATCCAAAACCTTCCAACTCTCTTTACCTTGGGCACACTGTAGGAGAGGAACTGGTTCGAGACCATCTTAAAAATCTGAACGTGCAGAAGTCCATGGGTCCTGATGAAATCCATCTGCTGGTCCTGAAGGAGTGGGCAAATGAAGCTGCTAAGCCACTGTCCATCATATTTGAGAAATCATGGCAGTCAGGTAAAGTTCCCAATGACTGGAAAAAGGGAAATACAACCCCCATTTTCGAGAAGGGGAAAATGGATGACCTGGGGAACTACAGACCAGTCAGTCTCACCTCTGTGCCTGGCAAAATCTTGGAGCAGATTCTCCTGGATGGCATGCTAGGGCACATGAAAAACAGCAAGGTACTTGGTGACAGCCAACATGGCTTCATTAAGGGGAAATCCTGCCTGACCAATTTGGTGGCCTTCTATGATGGGGCTACAGAAGTGAAGGACAGAGGTAGAGCACTTGATGTCTTCTAGATGGACAGCTTTCAACACTGTCCCACACGACATCCTTGTCTCTAAATTGGAGAGACACCAATTTGATGGATGGACAACTTGGTGGATAAAGAACTAGGTGGATGGCCGCACACAGAGAGTTGTCGTCAATGGCTCAATGTCTGGCTGAAGACCAGTAACGAGTGGTGTCCCTCAGGGATCGGTGTTGGGACCAGTCTTGTTTAAGATCTTCGTTGCTGACATGGACAGTGGGGTTGAGAGCGCCCTCAGCAAGTTTGCCGATGACACTAAACTGTGTGGTTTGGTTGATACGCTGGAGGGAAGGAATGCCATCCAGAGGGACCTTGACACGCTTGTGAGGTGGGCTGATGCCAACCTCATGAGGTTTAACCATGCCAAGTGCAAAGTCCTACACCTGGGTTGGAGCAATCCCAGGCACAGCTACAGGCTGGGCAGAGAAGAGATTCAGAGCAGCCCTGTGGAGAAGGACTTGGGGGTGTTGGTTGATGAGAAAATGAACATGAGTCGGCAGTGTGCACTTGCAGCCCAGAAAGCCAACTGTATCCTGGGCTGAATCAAAAGCAGCGTGACCAGCAGGTCGAAGGAGGTGATCCTGCCCCTCTACTCTGCTCTTGTGAGACCTCACCTGGAGTATTGTGTGCAGTTCTGGTGTCCTCAACATAAAAAGGACATGGAACTGTTGGAACAAGTCCAGAGGAGGGCCACGAGGATGATCAGGGGACTGGAGCACCTCCCGTATGAAGACAGGCTGAGGAAGTTGGGGCTGTTCAGCCTGGAGAAGAGAAGGCTGCGTGGAGACCTCAGAGCAGCCTTCCAGTATCTGAAGGGGGCCTATAGGGATGATGGGGAGGGACTCTTCATTAGGAACTGTAGTGACAGGACAAGGGGTAACGGGTTAAAACTTAAACAGGGGAAGTTTAGATTGGATATAAGGAGGAAATTCTTTCCTGTTAGGGTGGTGAGGCACTGGAATAGGTTGCCCAGGGAGGTTGTGAATGCTCTATCCCTGGCAGTGCTCAAGACCAGGTTGGACAAGGCCTTGGATGAGATGGTTTAGTGTGAGGTGTCCCTGCCCATGGCAGGGAGGTTGGAACTTGATGATCTTAAGGTCCTTTCCAACCCTAACTATTCTATGATACTATCTTTCCACCTTCATTCATGGGGGCTCTTTAACAGGCAATGCGTATCTTGTAACTCATGAGCGTTTTTTCCTCACACAATCCTGTAATACAGATGCTGAAAAACCCCTTGTAAGATCTGGTTTCTGCAGAAGGGACATGCAAACCACATTAGATGGGGATTTATTGTTCAGGCTTCCAGCACTGCTTTTTAGTATCGCCCTTCTTAGATGCGGGCACTAAGGGCCATAATGGGATTCTTGGTGCCAGTTCAGGAGAGATTTTCCTTGATACGATTCTTTGATTTCATGTTCCTACACTTGATTGCTTTGTTAGCATTGACAGGCTTCTGGAAAAATCCTGCCAAAGATTCCTAACCCACTTTTTAAAGAGACTCACAGAACTGAGAACATGAAAGTAAGTCTCCATGCTGTCACACCCAAATAAAGGCAAGTATTTCAGGGTATTTAAACAGTATAAACTTTTTTCCCCCCAGAGTAGATAAGCAATGGAGAATATTGACCACATCCACACATTTGCTAGCTAGCAAAATTAAGGCAAGGAAAAAGTCACCTGGCTGAGAAACACATTACCATGAGCTGTTAACAGCTCATTTTCTCCGAGAAACAACTTTTGGTTTAACTGATTTGAATTCTCCCAAATCAAAACTAAAGGCACAATAACAAGTGTTTGTAACCTGCTTCCTTCTGCCCACCAGAACCAGTCCAAGAAAAGCAAAGAAACCCTACCTGGTCTTCAAAGGCTTAGGGCAGCAGACAGTTTTAGAATAGGAACAGTCTCATTTGCTTAAATCAAACTACCTTGCTTTATATGCAACAGGTGAGGAGCATTAGAAGATGCAGAGGATTAGCTTAATTTATGATCTGAATAGGTTGGTCCACTCAGCTCAGCCTTTTACAATAGGAGGAGCACCACCAAGGGCATCCTCAGAATAAAATGAAAATAACAATGTTTTCCAGTTCGGCAAATATTCATAATACAATCCTAATAATATAAAACCAAACATTGATAACAGTTGACATGCACTCCTCTCATTGTAAGTCATCAGCAGTGCAACAAGACTGAAGCAAGTCCAGAAGTCTCTCACCAAAAGAGCAGCCAAGCCAGAACACCTGCCCAGTGCAACACACAGCACAAATTGTGGGAATTGAACTTCGCGGTATTTTGGAGCTGGCAGTTCCATACAACCTTGATCTGTAAAAGTCCTGCAGGAGGCAATGTGCACAGCCCTGACACCTGCCATATTCTTAGCCCAGCAGATCAAACTCAAGAGCAGGCAGCTTTGCTTCTTTCTTTACCAAAGACAGCAAGGGCAGCTCCCCATATTTGCGCCCAGCTAGCTGTCCTTCCCTGCAACTTCAGCCAGCCTTCCTAAGCTGTGTTCCTCTTCCATCATTACCTCTTCCATCTCCACGTTATTGCAGAGTATCCAGGGAAGAGCAAACAGCAGTGCCAGTGGTTTTCCCATCTTTCCCCCCCTCCTCCTGTGACAAGCTACTCCTCCTGGGGAAAAAAAAAGTCATCCTTTCCTCCACACAACCCTTCACATCCTCCCAGCCAGGGAGTCCCCATGGATCTTCCCAGCTAGCACCAGCCCCCCAGTATTAGCTCAGCACACCCACTGATTTATTACCTCAGACTCCAGTACTACCAGCTGCCTTCTCTCATTGCCAAGGAGAACATCAAAACAGGCAAATTTCTCCTTAACAAGAGGCATGTTTGGTTTTTTTTCCACAGATACAAAAAAAGTCAGCTTATTTGCAGCAGCATTCCTTTTGGATTGGAAGCACTCTTTTTGCCTCTAGTTGGAAGGACAGGAAAAGTTGGTGAGCAGAATACTGTCCATCTCCTAAAATGGATCAGCCTAACCAAGCTAGTTTACTTTCTGTAAACTCCCCAAATAAGCCATTTAGCAAGCATCTTAAGTTTTATAATCTGACATACTACGTATGTTATGGCAAATGTTAACCAATTCAAAAATCTAAGGGGAGTGAAGGAAGTAGGGAAAGTAAAAAAACTGTTACAGTTTCTGTATAAGGAAGGAATTCATACTGGAAAAAAAAAATGCTGCGGAAAGGAAAGACTTGACAATGCTAAAGTTACCTTTATGTTAAACTAGCAGATAGTAATGAAAAATATTCAACTTTCACAGAAGAATAAAGAGAGCTCTATGAAACAGCAGATTTGTGGGTTTGCTTTTTTAGATTTATTTAGTAGCCAGACTAAGAGTTAACCATTGAAGCAGATTTTCTTTGTTCTTACTCTTCATTTATTGTGTATATCCATTTCAATACATCTTTTTGACATGAATAACTAAAGACTTTTGAAATTCACTTATTTTCAAAACATTATACTTTCAGAATGGCAAAAACCTACTCATGAAGATTAACCATAAGGCAACTTATTTAATTATTTAATTTGAATTCAAAGAGATGTAATGCTGAAATGCTCAGAACTAACCATAATCTGTACATAAAGCTCCACATCTCATGAATGGGGCTGTGGTGTATGAAGAAAAAAAAAAATCTTGCACTTGTATCTCCATGCTCAACAGCCACAAGTGACTGCCTTAGAGTGCAACTTACTCATACTCAGTGGTCACTCGGTCACATCCAGGCAGCTGTCACAAACAAGTGAATACACAGAAAATGTACAGGCTGTATTTAATACTGGTGATACTGATCGCATTGTAACTGTACAATAAGCTTATTGTAACCAGTTTGGCAAATTCTGCAACAAATATACCAGTATAGTTGCTCCACTGGACAGCTTGCTCAAATGGACAGGAGGTATTTAGAACCGGAATCTGCATCAAATCTCTCTTGTCTACCAAGTTCCAATCCTGACTTTCACTAACCATTTAATCATTTTTTCTTTCTCTAAAACTAACCCGTGCAGTGGAAAACATTTTAGGTTTCAAAACAAAAGTAGTATCAGTTTCATTAGTCATTTAAAATGACAAGGAACTATTGTAGACAATCAACATAAATACAGTTTATTTCCAATCATTTTCCTAATTGACATGCAAACTAGTTTATATTAATAAAAGCAGAAACAGCTTGGTTAGTTTTTAACCTTAGCAGTATTGCTGTACAGCTGAAGTTACACGGGTCAATATTATGTTTTCACTTAGAGAAATGTGATTAGTTAGGCATTGAAGACTTCAGGGACTTTCCACGAAGAAGTATTTATCTATTCAGTAGCCTCTCTGCTGCACTCATCTACATGAAACGTTTTCATCTGTTAATCCCACATCTGAAGACCCTGTTCTTCAGAGCACAGCAGTCAGGAGAAAATAACTTGGAAATACAACAGATATAAAAAGATAACGAGTAACTAACAAATAATACAAGATTACAGCAGTAACTGCAGTATTTTCCTGTACTATTTCAAGATAGAATACTGAAGCCTTAAATAATTCACACATTTTAGCACTGACACAGAACTTATACAAAGTACATAAGCAGGGGGAAAGCTACTTTGCAAGAGGTAGAAAAGGTTTTATAAAATCTGAGGCACAATTCTTAACAACCTTTTAAAAGCTATCAGAAAGTTACAAAGTAATAATGACCATTATACATGTAATCTGTATAAACCTTTATTTTTACCCTTTGGAATGAAAGTATATTTTATGTACTCTCATATAATTTTTCTCTCCTATATTGTTTGAAGACTATTTTTCTCCTATAGCATGTGTGATTACAGAAGTTTTACAGACTCTCAGGAAGTCTTACCACAAGGAGCTTACGGCAAAACGAATGCATTATTACTTGACACTTTCTCAAAAGGAGCAAGGCAGTGCAAACACTGTTTGCGTAGGTTCGTGTATCAAACAGAGAAACACACACTCAAAATCCATAAAAATACAAGTTCTTTTGGTTTACTCCCCTCAATCTAAGAAGAAAATGGTTTCAGAAGTGAACTTTTTCCAAACACAAATTTCCACAAATGTAAGCTTTACAGTGCAATGGTTATACTCAAATTTTCACAATATCCATAAATCAAAATATTGAGATCATTACATCTACCATGAACTAACAGACATTCACAGAAAAATCTTAGCATCAGTTCCAACAAATGCCTTCTTTGAGCTGAAGTACGTAAGGCTTTACTGGTAACAACTTCTTATCTAAGATTTGCTTTATTCCTCTCACAGCATCTTTTTTTTTTTCCCCCCACTCATTTTACTTTTTGTCTTGGTCTTTTTCTGCATCCAGAAGTGCTGAACGGATTCCTAGCTTCTTCAGCTCTTCTACGAGATCTCCATTCTGATGCATCTGGAGGAGTATGTCACAGCCACCAACAAATTCACCATTGAGGTACACTTGTGGGATGGTAGGCCAGTTGGAATAGTTTTTTATTCCTGCATAAGAGGGAAAAAAAAAAAAATGAAAAAAAAAAAGGAAGAGTATTAAAAGTTTTCTACCCTCTTCAAATACTACAGCATTTTAAACAGAATACATTGCTTCCACCTCAAAATACTACTGATATTTTCATTTCTTTCCAGTTGAGGCAAAAATTTATCTATGTAACAGGAGCACTATCAGAAAAAACTACATTACAGTTACGTTGGTCCTCACTCCAACTTAAAGATGTGGCTGAAAGATACAGAGTCAGCTCCTACACTGACTTCGAATAGGAGCTGGTAAAATGTAGTTCCTCTTTTCTCTCCCAGGAAACAAACAAATACGATTTTCCAATAGATTAAATGAGAGATATTGGAAAATATTGAGAATTGTTTACATTCAGTTATCCTTTACATTTTCCAAAGGGACTTCAAAATACTTTATGTTCTTACTGAATTAATACAGTCACATTTACTACTGCAATTTCAATTGCAAGATACATTCACCCCTCTAGGAGCCTTATGAATTTCAAATTGCTTTATCTTTCATTGCCAGACCTTACAGCCCATGGGAGGGGCACAAAGGCTGAAAGTCTCTTTGAAAGTACCCATTAAACAAAACTGAGCTCGACTCACAGTTATGAAAGTACACAAGTAAAGTTTATACTTCTTAGAAGACAAATGCAAGACCATTCAAAAATACCAACTGATTAGCTGGTATAAACCAAATCCTGACTTGCACTTAAAGATACCACAAAAAATTGTACAGAAGCAGCATTATATCTAATTTGCCACTTTTTAAATGACGCTTCACACAAAGCCATTATTTCTGTATCAGAGGAAATAGCCAAATTCTACATCTGCATGCTCTCACACCAAGCCCACCAGCACTTGCTAAAGATACCGAGTTTTGAATTAACATCTTTATACATTTTCAATACCCAATACCTGGAACTTTTCTACCAAAAGCACAGAAGCCCATATAGCAAATTTAAGCCTGCAGACAACGAAAGTGCCTTTATAGACCATCAGAGCCCATTCACCTTGGAAGTCACCCCTCTAAACAAGCAAGTACAAGCTTTAGTACAGGCTGTCAAAGTACTAACAGCAAATATTAAGACCTGTACAGCAGAAAACACAAAGGAATTTGCTTTCCCCTTAGAAAACATTTTACCCTCTAAAGAGTCTAAAGGTAAACCCAAAGATGTATGAAGTAAAAAAATGACTATAAGCAAATTATGCTTACTTTATTGGAACTCAAAAACACTTGAAAGTGTTATATAAATTTATATACATGCACAAGTGCATCATGTGTGATTGGATTATTATTTTAAATGCATAAAAGATGAAATAGAGCTAATAATTCCCCTTAGTCAAAGGGGAATTGGCCAATCCCCCCCTTAGTGTGTTTAAAAAAACTACTAAAATAGTAACTTAGAAAAAAAAAAAGAAAAGCATTCCTAACCGCAAAGTACACCACCAGCCAGGAGATTTTGACTTCAGGTTTTGTGTCTGAACACCTAATGCTTTATAAATCCAAAACAGCAAGTTTACCATATAAATCAAGGCCAAAGAGAACCCATAACCATCTAGCATAATCTCCAGCATCACTTATAACTTCTTCCTTAGTGTTTCATTACAGCCTCCATCAGTTGTCTAGATACAGTTTACAGAAACCATAAGCTTCAATGTCAGTTTGTGTTTAGCAGTGCTTGTCTTAAACACTTCTTGATGTTTGAGCACACAGAACTAGTTGCAATGCAAAACTGAGTCCCAAAAGTAAGACATGCTTAAGGATAACCCTACTCAAAGGAGCCACAGCAGCTAGAAAACAGGGTTTGGTTTTAAGATACTGCAGTGCTAAACATGAATTGAATACCAAGGGCTCTGCATAAAAAACCTACTGCTAATAAGCATTTCACAGAAATATTTTCTTCGAGGACTCAGCTGCATATATGTACCAGCTCCAAAAGCACTTTCAAGGACCTATCCGACTTCAGACAAAAACATGAATACAATCAAGATTAGTTGCTCTGTATGCTGCATTTCATGTATCAGACAAGCTGCCTTAAATGTCTTCATGCCAGGGGTCAGCCAGATTACAAACTGAACACCTCCTGAACTGGCTAGTCAACTACTAGCTTAGTAGAGCAGTTACTGTTTTAGTAGCGTTAAAGCAAGTTAGCCTGGTCTATACTTGCTGCACCCAGGATGCACTTTCATGTTGAATCCTTTGGCAGTACAAGCCACCCCAAGGGATATCCTTCCCCCTCCCTGCAGATCAGCACTCCCTGCTGGGCTTCAGAAGCCGCAGACTCTGTGCTGAACCACACTGTACAGATAAGGTTTACAGTTCGATATCTGAGCTAGCACACTTTAAAGTAACTGCAAAACCAGAATGAGTGCAAAGTGCTACTGAAAGGGGTACCTTGAACGCTCCCATTTTCCCAACTCCGCTTACTAACTAGTAGCCTCTCTCTTGCCAGCAGTAGCACTAGCAAATGAAAGCACAGACTCATGCAACCAATCTCACTCCAACCCTGCTTGCTCTAGAAAGCAGCACATTTTCATGGAGATAGTTACCACTGGAGCAAGCATGACTGTCAGAAGGCTGGTTCAAGGGTGGGAGAATGGATCGCAACCATCCTCCTGGCAGCATCCTATGCTGAGGTAATGTAAATGGAAAAAAATCCAAGGGTAAACTACCACAACAGCTCAAAATGGTTTAAACCACTATTTGTCCAGTATGTAACCCCAAGATTCTTTGCCACCTTAATGACTTGAACCAGCCTAATGCTGTCCATCAGCTGAGAGCAGCATCACTTCTGGAAGAGCCAATTTAGAGGAAGTTGGATTGTCATGGAATGTACTGAGGTCTCCTAAATCAGCTTTAATAAGGAAAGATTTGTTTCAGGGAAGCATATCCTCAGCTCAAGTTCAGATAAATCACACGAAGTACCAAAACGTATTCAGTGTAACAGATTTGAATGTTCTTTTAGGTGGAGAGGCAAGTACAGGGGTTACTTTAGTTTTACAGATTGCCATATTTAACACAGAGCAAGTTTCAGCAATTGAACTATAACAACCTGAAAACAAGGTGTTTCAATAGATACAAGAAAAAAAAACAACTAGCACTTCAGACCTGCCTGAATCACCATCTCTCCAATACACTGCTCTTCCTACATATATGTATAAGCATACATATGCATAGTAAGTTAAGTTCATTTAAGCACATTTAAGTTACATTCAGGCCCTCAGTGACGTGGTTTAATGGTGGACTTGGCACTCCTGGGATAAAGGTTGGACTTTATGATCTTAAAGGTCATCTCCAACCTAGTTGATTCTATGATCTAATACAAAGCTGATGACCAACTCACATACAACAATCTCCTTACAGATCAATCTTTAATTGATGTATTTGGTATTTTTACAGCCAAAGGTTCAGCATCCCCTCATTAACCCCACATGCATACAATGAAGACTATGTTTACAGAGAGGGTTTAGCAAAGTGTCTCATTCTGCATATCTAACTTTTCAGAACCTGAGGCCAGATCCTGGAGGAGACTAAGAGAGTCTTCAGGCGGTCACTGCTAATCACACTTAGCAATTTACAGAGCTACAGCTTCCAGTAGCCCTGCCCCCTCCTCTGTCAGAGACTGCCATCCAACAGAAGCAGGCACATACTGGCTTTTTAGGGTGCAGTAGGTACACAGTTGAAGCAGTAAGACAGCCTCCTGGCCTTGAAAGGAGTTCTTCAACTCTTCAGCACTCCAGCACTGGTACTGGCTCTGTCACTCGCCTCACAATACAACAAACTATATCAACTCATGCACCCAGCAATGTAATTAATAAATCAAGCTGTCTCTCCATGCAGTCAAGACGAGTGTCAAAGCTGGTTTATAAGTTTACTGTAGTAAAGCGTACAATTAATAAATTCAGATAGGTAAATAAAGTTTAAAAAACTACCATGACTTGCTCAACTGCCAAAGGTAGAAGATTTACTTGAACAAAAACATTTACAAAAAAAACATCATTACACCCAAATTCCAATACTTAAGCTTTTATACCAACTATTACACCTTTGAACTGCACAGATTGGAAAAAAAAAATCAGCCTTTCAGCTAAACGCTACTGAAAAACTCAATTAGTCAAATGATTACAAAAACAGGGGAGAAGGAA
The DNA here is from genome assembly GCF_028554395.1 of Pezoporus wallicus. Classification (NCBI taxonomy): domain Eukaryota; kingdom Metazoa; phylum Chordata; class Aves; order Psittaciformes; family Psittacidae; genus Pezoporus; species Pezoporus wallicus. The sequence continues at coordinate 581,783 of NW_026642285.1, read as the reverse complement.
GTCACCAGATACATGCCAGCATGTGGCTTTAAAGCACTTTTTTGTATGTTCTGGACAGTAACTGTTAATGCCATACACCTGGCAAGACTAGCTACTATGTAGCCATTTTGGTTTGTTTGGGGCTTTAAAACTTTCTCAAATAACCACACAAAACCTCAACAGTCAGCTATTCACACAGAAGAGGGAAAAGAGGAAAGGCATTACAAAGGCAGAGTACTAGCTTTCTACAACTGACAAAAAATGTACATGGAATAGCTTCCACCACTTGAGTAGTAATGGGGAAAATGTGCAAGTGATTAGCATAATTTTGTACTTTATCAAAGGAACCCCACAGTCTGTGCCAGCAGGGAATCAAGAGGTACAGTCCAAGCAATTAATGAAATTTCACCACACTGTTGCAAGGGAAGATGAAATCTGTAGGGGTCTTTTCACGCAGCTCTGTATCTCTTAACTAGGCAAGGCAGTGTGGTATGAAAAGCCTGATCACCCTCCTAAACGTAACCGCATTGGGCTGATAACCAAGACGCTCTTGGACCCAGTAAGGGTAGCAGAAACGAAACGGGACATCCAGACATAGCAACCTCAAGAGCACATCTCTATGATATGCTTCAAACTCCACAAACCCTAAAACCCTGGCACATAACCCAGCAGGGGTTACAAAAGCAACCAAACACAACAACTAAGGAAAAGACAGAACACCAAACAAGAAAGCGAGCAAAACCAAGCTATGCCCGTGAGAAGCAAGCAGGGGCTGCCACAGCGCTCCGCAGGGTATCCGAGCAGCCCACGGGAAGGCCAAAGCCCTCGGGGTAACCCCGGCAAGGCTGCACAGGCCGGGGCAGTAGATCAACACTCCGTGGTTCTGGCTCTGCCCCATTAACAGCGACCTTACACACAGAGAAACAAGGGGCTGGCTCGGGTTATGAGTCAACCCCGGCAGCGGGGAAGACGGCACCCAAAGGTGACCCCCTGCAGCCACTGCCCACAGCCCCAGCCCCGGCCCGCCGCTGACCTTGGCGGAGGTCGGGGTCCTGTAGGACATCGTGGGCGCGGTAGTCCTCCACGCCGTGCAGGCGCAGGATCTGCACGACAGCGTTGCTGAAGCCGCAGAGCGGCTGTTCCGGGCTGCCCTTCATGAACACCACCACCGGGTGCTCCCGCACCAGCCGCTCTATCGCCTCCCGCGACCCTGAGCCGCCGCCGCCGCCGCCGCTGCCCTCGGCGGCAGCGCCGCCACCCTCCCCGGCCGCATGACTCAGCGGGCGCCCAGCCCGGCACCGCACGGCGGCAGCCCCCAGCCGCCAAGCCGCACGCATCGCTCTACTCATGCCGCGCAGCCACCCACCGCTCCCACTGCCGGCCGCAAGTCACCGTCACCGCCTATTGGCGGAGACCACGTATTTGTGGAGGCAACCGCGCTGCTGCAGTTCCACTGGGAGGAGGACCTGTCAATCTAACGTGATCCGCTTAATCCCCGCCTCTCGCGGACGCGATTGGTCAGGCTTACCCGGCGCGGTACGTTACTCGGGAAGCTTCGGGGATTTGTGATGTGTGTGCAGCTCTTTCCGCTTCCGATTAGAGGTTGAGCTCGTGGTGGCGGGGCTTAACCTCCTGTCGGGATGGACGTATTGCATTCCCGTGCTTTCCACGAAGCCGTCCAGTTTCCCCTTGGTTCCTCTACCGGCTTCATGGGGTGGCCGGGGCGCAGCCTGAGCCATGCGGCGGGGAAGGGAGAGCGGGGGCGCTTGCCGGGCGGTCGCAGCCATGCTTAGCCGCTGCTTTCGGGACTGCGGTGTGGGCAGAGCCTGGGGACTCCGTGGAGCCGTGAGGGTGGAGCGGTGGGGTTCTCTGTTGGAGCTGGGGGATGTGCTGCTGCTGCCTGCTCCTGCGGTGGGGTTTGGAGCTTTATCCCACCGGCCCTTTGGCGGTGTGGGCGGTAGGGGTGCTCCCTGGGTGAGGGTGCTAGCGGGAGTCAAACCACTGTTGAGCGGCTGAACGGAAACCGGGTAGAAGGGGATTACAAAGGGACGGGCTACTCTCAGATATTGTCTGCCTGTGCTGAGTGATGCGCCTTGGTGGTGAAGCGCGTTCAGATCTGCGAGTTGTAGCGGTGGAAGCATGTCTTTAAAAGCGCAGTGCCGCTGAGTCGGCACTTTTTGTGACCGGAGGCAGTGGAGTTTTTATATGGGTAGCTGACAAAGTGCGGGTGGGTGTGTTTCCTTGGTGGCTTTGGCTGTGCTTAGTGACCTGTTTGGCTGCCTTCTCTTGCTCGAGCTTGGTTGTTTTTTAATGTGATTTTTGTGATTAACGTGTTTTTTTTTAATGTCAAGAGGGAGAGATGAGAGCAAGACTGGTCTGGCTGGCTGTATGTGCAGAGGGGTTGGTTCAGTTGATGCTGGCAGATGCACAGAACTGGCCAGCATCAGCCAGAGAAGTGCTGAATTTGGAACGTGTCCAACTAACTATGCTCCTGAGCAGATGAAGTATTCTTTCCAAGAACTTGGAGCAAAGCATGGAGTTTCCTGCACCAGCCAGGTCCATCCTGTAAGTAGAAGAAAATATTGAAAGGTTTTCCTCTGTGCTAAACCACAGTCTTGCAAATAACAAAAGTGTATTTCTGAGTATTAATCCACATTGCAGCTCAAGGACCTGGCCTTTTGGTATATTTAATGGCCATTTGTATTACTTGCATTTGTAAGGAAAATCTTTTTTCCACCCAGCTCTGCTCATGTGAGAGTTTACAAAAGAGACCAGTTTGTTTTAAGTGTTCAGAAGGCTGTTTGCTAGTTTGTGATTTTTATGGAATACAGGTGATGCTTGAGTGACAACTTGGTTTTCATTTTCTGTGAAACCACCTTCAGGCATGACTTTTGTTGTTGTCCTTTATTTGAATTTAATTAGAACACATTCCATGGGAAATTGTGGCAAACTTTCGGTTTGTCATCCCATGTGAATAGTTTCTGAATAAAAAAGTGTTGCTGTAGTATTTGAAAGTATATCTGATGACAAAGAAATGCTTCTATTAATGAATCTAAAGGTAAAGTTCACGTACTGTTGATGAACATTGTGCATTTTGTGCATTAGTATGTTTTGTTTTCAACAGAATATCAGAAGCCAGGCATAGTCACGCTGATCAAGCCACAAAGAAGTTACTGTTTTCTGTGGTTTATATGTTGTAATTAATATGGTGTGCAATATGAAAAAACTAATCCAGTATCCAGTTCATGCCAGAGAAAACTTCAGTAAATTCTGCAAAGGAAAAATGTCTTTCTTTTTGTTGAACTGATGTGATATACGAAGACAGATGCTTAACAAGTGTGAACTGTGATAGCACAAGTTGCCTAGTTTGTAATTTTAATCTAGCAGAAAGATTCCTGCCACTTTAAGATCCTGGGGAGTCAGAGGAGAATGAAATGAAAATTGAGTAAAAAGAAAAATTTTTCTATTCTTAAAAGCACCTAAACGTCTTCTTTCAAAAAAATGTTGGGCTGTAAAAAGAACTTTGCATTACTTCCTGAATTTCATTCTGTCTATTTCTATAAGGACACTGTTCTTTATAAGGAAAATAAGGACATTAAACTGAAGTGAAATAAACCCTCATGATGATATGCTCCTTCTAGAATAACATAATCATAGTTGCAGTTTCAGACTCTGTAGTCTAAGAGGTGCCCTTGGTTGTTAGTACTCTGGGCATACCAGGATTGCAGAGAGAGCACCTGTGTGAGGAAGCCGAGGCATGCCTGTAAGAGTCGCAGCAGCAACATGCGCAATATTCCTCTAACATCACAATTCTGTTGCCACGGAGATAATGACTTACCCCATGTCATTATTGATCTGTCAACAGTAAGAGCAATTTTGCAGTCTGATATTGTTTAGCAAACTAGAAACAATTGCTGAACACTGAAAAACTGCTATAAATGTTGAGAAAGATTCTCAAGTCTGTGTATGGGGTTAAATAAAAGTACTTGAATTTAAAGTTAATCACCGTAGTTTCATGAGACTGGCCTGTGAGATAATATATTTAATATGGTCAAATGCTTTTGGAGTATGCAGTATGCAGCATTCTACTGGTGGATAAACACTTTCCCTACTTAAAAGACCTAGAACAATTAGCCAATGTACACACTAGAACCAAAGAGATAATTATTTGTTACCTCGTCCAGTCTTCTATCAGTCTAAGTGAAACTTGTTATATTTTCCAGATAATGATTTAAATCAACTGTTCAGAAGAAATATTAATGGGAACTCCTGTAAGACTCCTGACATTTTGCTGATGTTCCTGTTAGAAGACCTATCACCTCATTTTAAAAACAGTAATAAAAATGTCAGTATTCAAACTGCAGGGCTAAAATGCTAACAGTCAAACATTAGGTTAGTTCCAGGCATCCTACTGGTGAACAGAACTACTAGTTATGAATTGGTGGTTTGAGGTTATTGTACAGTGCAGAAGAAGGTAGGCATCTAAGAATGATACTGTCAGCAGAAAGATTTTTGTTTACTTTGTTTTAAAAAACGGGAGGGCTAACTTAGCTGATGAGAAAGATGAGAAGTCCCATTTCAGCATATCAGAACAGGACAACTCTTTGTGTCCAAGTCAGATATCTGTCCGTCTTTCTGACTTTGTGATAGTGCCTGGAAAGAAGTCCCTTATTGTGCCTTAACAATTGAGCTCTACTTGGGTGCGTTTATTGTCTTTTGAAGCTTTTTAGTGGGATGGCTGCAGCTGTTCTGCATGCCAGGTCAATAATTTCCAGGTAACACGTGGCAGCACAAATATATCCTCAATTTTGAGAGCATTAAGAATGCTTAAAATGTACTTACAGTGCTGGACTGCATAATTAAAATTTGTGTGGGATGCCTAAATTGTGAACACTGAAGAAAAGCCTGTGGAAAGTTCCTGGTTATTTTGAAGATGTGCTAGTTTGAGAAGTTGTGCAACAAGCAGCAGAAATGTAGAAGTGATGCAGGACTTTTACTGGCATAGAAGCTCAGGTCCTATGGGAAACTGATGTTTTGGAATCTGAGCTGTATCTGACTTCCAGTTTTGGATCTCACCTGGAGACCTATAAGTAAATTTGTTTCTGAACTAGATGGCTAGTAATATTTCTAGATTTACAGCATTAACTTTAAGATACAATAGGTGAAGAATATGTACAAAGTAACCTAAGTCAGTTTAACTGATGGGTGATCTACATGATCTAAGGCAGTTTTTTGACTTGGATCATGTAAGGATGCCTTTGGCAGAAAGAGGCCATGCTAATAATCACAGGAAAAATGTGAGTCCCACATTTACCAAATAGAATGAAAGATCATGCTGAAGTTTGAACATGGACCTTTAAACAAGACACTCTCCAAGCTTGCCTCTCATTAAGAGATTGTGTATACGCCTTTTTGTAGTAACACTCTGCTTTGTCAGTTGTGAAGCTCTCCTGGAACCAGGACATAGAGTAGAATTATTATTTGGGATAAGCAGGGTCCTTACAACTATTCTGACTGACCAGAATCTTAGATCCTTGTTCCTTACTTGCAGATGGTAGTGGTGCTTCAGTTTTTCAGTATTCCAGAGGAAGCATAATTTTATATACTTTTAACTTTTATGCTGAGCTGAAAAATGTTACATTTAATGAAAATACCTCTTGCCTCTTTTTACCCAGGAGCTATGGATGTCAAAATCTTTCATGGGCCTAAAAAAAAACCTGGGCAAAGTCAAGAAATAAATTGATCTGCTAAATATACAGATACTGTTATGGGATCAAGTGTTGAGCCATAGAAAGCTAGGGACCAGGATTATAACCATCTGCATGTCCTGTTCCTTGCTTCCTGTGCATTCATGTTTGACCAGTATAACAGAAACAGGATCCTGGGTTCTGAGTTTCTGATTTAACATGGTATGGTAATTTGGACAAATTGTAATTTATTTAAAATATGGGAAATATCTTCTGGTCTTTCATAACTGTGGGAAAACCCCAGGGCACACTTTGCCTGTAAAAAGGATTCTTGTGCCCCAGTTAAGTCCTACTGGCATACTCTTGTGTATAGCTAGGATGGCAAGAGTGCTTTTGTCAGCTTAGCTTGTTTTAAGAATGTGCAGTTGCAGTGTGGCAAGAAAAGCTCCGATTAGGTGTTTCATGCCCAAGAAGGGGCTCCCATAGCTCAGGTCTGTTGGCTGGTGAGCCTGACTTACCAACCTCACTAAAATGGCAGGCTGTAGTAACTGGACGTTTGTTGCCTCACAGAATGATTACAGCTATCCTTGTTAAGCCCTTTTGAATTCCCTTATTTCTTCTATGTAAAGGGTTTTTTTAAAAGAAAAATACAGTAAGGTATCTTTTTCTGTCAGTTTGAGAAATTCATCTTGTTACAAAAACTTGCCTCAACTTTAATAAACAGTGCTGGCCATCTTATCTTCTCCATGGCAGAAGACATGTAGTATCAAGCATATGTCATCACATGTGAGTTTCAACTGTATGAAATACTTCTTCAAGTAAAAATTAGTGTTTTGTGCACATAGCTGTATTTGTAAAGTAGACATGTTTGTTGTGGAGAATCTTAATTATAAAGTATTTTTAAATCTTAGTATTCTTGAAGTTGTTAGCACAATATTTCAATAAAGGCTTTATTTTTTCATCACTCACATTTTAGTCTTTTTGGTTTGGGTTTTTGTTTGTTTGCTTGTTTGTTTAGGAATGTGTGTATACTTTTTAGCACATTTTTAAGTTTTCATGACATTGCTTTGAAAAGGAACTATAGTCCTTTTCAGTGCTGTGACCCTAAATCACATGTACTGTGGTTGCTTAATCTTTACTTGACAGATCTATAATAAAGTATTTCTGGGGAGCCTGGAAGCTTTTTGTTAAGCCATTCATCTTCAGTTGCAGTATTACCAATGTAATTTTATATTAGTATTTCAATATAAATAAGTTCTCATCTCTATAAAAAATGTAGAGGGTAATTCTCATACCACATGCTTGTGGAAGTGCAAAAGTGCTATCTTAAAGCAGGGATGAAATAAAACTTGAGCAAGTACCTAAACTAAAGTTAGTCACTGCAACCAATGACACTTGTAAAAAGATGTTCCTACTCCCACTATTATTTATTAAAGTGTTGTGCAGAATAAAGTGACCCTCATCTAGCTTGCATCTTTTTGTATAGATCAGTTTTCAAGTTTTGATGTCAACTGGATTCGTTTTGACTAAAATTTTTCACAAGAGTTGCACAATGGTTTGTGCTTTGCTAAAGAGACCTTGAATTTAGATGAAGCAGATGTGAAGTGTGATGCCTCTCAGAAGACAGGGTGGTGTGGAATTTGAGGGCTTGAAACTTCTGTCAAAGATCAGTTCTCAGTATGGGCATGGAAACCTGGCCATGTTTGGCCATGGTATGAGGTTCTGCAGACTCCTGTTTGTATATGTACAAACTAAATGAAGCAAAATGTTTGCTGGGTTTTTTGGTGGTTGGGGTTTTTTTCCACATTGTGATACTGTTCCAGTATTTCTGAATTTTTGTGGGTTGGGCTAGAATCTGTTTCCAGTAATGAAAGTAAGAAGAGTATGTGCAAAGATGTGGCAGGCTGGGACTCGGGCAGAGAGGAACTACTCATCTGATGAGATAGCTATACTGGTTGCTCCTAGAGATGGACAGGATAGTGTCTCCTTTCCAAGCCTGTGTCTGTCCCTTCAGAGCAGGAAGATTCTCAAACCAGACATGTAAGCTAACAGGGACACTTGAGATGCGGAGTGTGAAGGGGAGAGAGAATGAGACTGACTAGGAATATAGGGAAGGCTGTAGCAAAGAGGTTAATGGCATTGACAGCAGAAACCACTCGAGCAGCACTGGATAAAGTTAGGAATAGAAGAGTTTGGGGTTTAAAAAATAAACATCTGTACCACAGAAAAAGTGGAGAGGATAGGACTGAAAGGGCTAAAGTTGGGTCGTGCATGCAAAATAGGCTTTCCCAAGAGAATGGAAACAAAACTTTAAAGCTTTTAGGTGAGAATAGTAGCAGAATGTCTCGACCTTCTGTACCATTCATCACTGTAATGGCCATACAATGGTGATAAGCAAACTGCTTTTAATCTTTCATTTACTCCCTCCACAAGGTACTAGTCTCATGGTTTACCAGTGTGATCCTTGCCTTAGTGCTCCCAAAGATACACTGATCTGACATTAGCATTTAGAGTTTATGGCTCTTCATTCTTTACTGACTGAGAAGAGTTCTTATGCAGCAACTCCTGTCTATGATCACCCAGTTTTCTGTTAAGCAATGTCCAACTTCTAGTAGCTATAAAACATCACACAAACCCCAAAACCCTGAGAAGACCCGCTGTTGAAACCTGTTATGCCAAAGACATATGTCACTGGTATGCTGCACACAATGTTTCTCTGCCTGCAAATGCTGTTCCTCCCACCTAAAGACTGCCATGTGACTCATTATTTGATTAATAATTTTACATTGCTGTACCCAAGCAAACATAAAGGGAAACATCCTAATACCTTGTAATTCTTGTTTGTCATTGGTTATGAGTGTGAATAAATGGGCGTGTCATGCTAATAAGAGAGAGTAGCTACCCTGCAGCATTGTAAGTTATTCTCTGTTGCTGTAAAGATATCCTGTAGGTCCTCTTATGGGATAAATCATGCCAACACCATTGTTACTTCTGCAGTATTTGTTGTGTTCTGCCCAGTCTGTTGGGTATTCTGTTCATCACAGGAAATGTCTGTATATTCACTGACAAATACTTGTGGTTTAGTTTAGGGGCTGAACCAACTGCTTCTAAAAATACATTTGTTTCCTCTAAGGAAGGAGAACTAGAGCTGCTGCTCTTTCTTTTTCAAGAAGCCCCTCCACCCTTCCACAGTGCTTGCAGTCATTCTTACCTCTCCTTTGTTGTCTAGGTGTGGTGTGTGGGCAGCTTCATATTATTTGGTTAATGCACTGAATGCTCATTTACTTAATGCCTGTGTATGCTGGTTTTTCTAACTCAGCATGTACAAAGCTGTTTGAGGTAGTAAAATCAGAGCTGTGAAAGCTTTCACATATGGAAATGCATAAGAGGAACTTAATTCAAGCAAGGTTTAGATAGTGACGCACTGTCCAACACCAGCAAGCTTTCTCAATGCAGGGAGCTGTTTTTATTTTGGACTTAAAAGGTCTAGGTATACAAAGCAGTTTCCTAAGGGGTAGTTTCCTAAGGAAACCACTCATTGCTGCCAGTGAGGGTAGCTCATATACTCACTGTGATGACAGCAAACTTTCACACTTCACAGATAAGATTTTCTGTTATCTATGATCTACCTATTCTAGACACATTCCTTTGGAGTCCAACCCTTTTGGATTGTGTACAGTTCCTCACACTATTCTAAAGGTCATTAAGAGATAATCAGCTCTAAATTACTATAGGGCAAGAGCAATTGCATAGGCATAGATTCAATTTTACACACTGGTAATACAAACTTTACTCCAAGTAAATAGTCTGTCAAAAGCGTGCTGGTAAATAAATTAGATTTTCAAAGCTAGATGATAGTCTTGTTTACAGAGGGAGAATAGAGCAGTTTCCCTCATAGTGACAACTTAAAAGGTCAGTCATCCCAAATTGTGCCACTACAGGACCCACTGTGGGCATTCGGTGCTTCGAGGTCAGAACCAGCTATGAAAGTACACTCCTCACCATTAAATTCTGACAAGATTTCCATTTACCTTTTTTCCTGCTAGTGAGGAGTGGTAATTCCTGATGGTTTGTGAGCAAGTTAAATACAGACCTATCCCAATTAACGCAGTGTTGGCACATGGATGGCAGATCACCTTAAATACCTGGCTGTGGGCAGCCGTAAGCCCATGGCAGCTCCCCTGGCTGATGCCACCAACAAACACTACTGATGGGAGCCAACCTACGCCAGATGGCATTAGTAGGTCAAGAGCTGTCCTCTCCGGCGTCTGTGGGAGCTCACCCTCTCTTTCCTTCTGAATTACGTATCTGTGTGGTCAGAGATTTTTATCGCAAATAGCCCGTTCTACTGTACGTTAGGCAGGTGAACCGCACAAGTTCCTGGCAGCAGGGGGCAGCAGTATAGCCTCTGCCGAAGAGCTCCGGTTTGTGGCTAATGAAAAACGAAGTTCTTCACACGTTCATTCAGCTTGTTTAGGTTATGTTGCTGTTCAAATATGAAGAAGCTGTACGTTCTGTTCTCCTTCCCTGCCTGTGGCTCAGTGCACTGGTTTCGATGTAATTAGAACTTTCTGATACTGCAGATGGAACACAAAATGTTGCCAATTCACTGGTTTCTTTTTCTGAGTTACAGAACTGACACTGTGCCTGGCAGCACACCACTGGTGTTCCTTTTGCTTCTGATAGTTACCTGAGCATATGCTGTAGACTTTCTGCTTGGATAGATTACAAGGGAAGGAATCACCTGGATCAGACTACTGGAAAGCAGTTTTGTTTCCTAAATTCTTGGTTGTTTCTTTCTTCCCAAAATGTCAGTTGTAACACCGTGCATCCAGATGAATTCCTGTCTGTGCTAACTGCAGTGAGTTGGGGTTGTTGCATTTATGTATAGCTGCCGGCTTGCTTTCTGGACGTTCAGAAGGAACACTAAGGAATTTGCCCACGTGCTGGCATGGCTCGCTGCCGGCTCCCAGCATGGGTGAAGACTCTTCGTGGCCTGACACCCGCTTCTAGTGTTTGGTGACTCAGAGCTCCGAGACCCCAGACGCGGTACTGTGGGAAACCCGGGTTCGTCTCTTCTGGTGCGTTTTACTCCGCCAACAAGCAGCAGAACACCAGTGCTCACCTGTGGCCGCGGACACCTGCCGGCCCCGGGCAGAGTCAGGGCCTGCCGGGACGCCAGTGCCCGACCAAGGGCACCCCTCACGGCGGCTGCTTGTGGGATGGGGCGGGACGGCGACGCGGGCTGCGGCCTCGGTTACATAACGCCGCCCGCCGGGCAGGGCTGTGCTGCGCCTCGGCGGTAAGGGCGGGCCCTCCCCACAGACCCCGGAGCGGCGGGGCCGGTGCGGGACGGCCCCGCTGAGCGCGGCTGGGCGCCCAAGCGAGCAGCGGCAGCAGCGCAGGGGCAGAAGAGGCACCGCGGCCCTTTGGGCCACCCGCGAGGGAAACGGCGGCGGCGGCGGGTGCCGCAGCGGTGAGTGGACGGGGAGCCGCCGGACGGGGCCTGCGGCGCTGCCGGTGGCGCTGCTCGGGGCCTGTTGCCGGCGCTCGGGGAGCGGGCGGGGAGGGAATAACAGTGAGGCGGCGGCGCCCTGAGACTGCGGCGTCCCGTCCCACCGGGGCGGGGGGAAGCTCGGCTCTGGTCGCTGACAGCCTTCCTGGCGCCCGGACTCTCCTGTTGCTCGGTGCTGCCCACCGGTCTCACCCCGTGTCCCTCCTTCCCCGGTTTCGGCGAGGCGGGGTGAAACGCAGGGTCCTTGGCCGCCACGGTGCCGGCCCCCTCCACCCGCTGTAACGGTTACAACGGGAACAGCCGCAAAGCAGGAGGGCTTATCCTTGTCAAGTACCAACCAGGCCAGCTCCCTGGGCTCTGTGAGAGCTCCCGAGGTACTGCTAACGTATGTAGGTAACAAAGCAGGTGCAGTAATTGAAGCATACATCGCTAAATAATTTAAGGTAAACGGGTAAACCTTTTAGTTGAGTTCCTTTTAAAAATGGCATCTGTGAACGAGCACCAGCCTGGTGGAAGTGCTTAGCTGCATTCTGCAACTTTTCCTTCCCAGATGTCAGACTCATGCCAAAGCTGTTCTCGGTGCTACTGTCACATATCTTCATCTCCTGGTCCCCACTGCCAGGACTCTGCTGCAGTTTGCTGTCTCCTTGTTTCTTGTCTCCTTCCCCACCTCTCTCCCCTTCAGAGCTATTAAATACATCTTAGCTTGTCTCTGATTGCCCTTAAGCAGGGCTGACCTTGTCTCCCTTTTTCTTCCTAAGCAGTTAGAAGATTTCCCAGTTTTTTTCCATGCGAGCCTGTACCTTCATTTTTAGATTGTGTGACTTCTGTATGTAAGCAACCTTCACCCCATCGTGTAGTAAGGCTTTGTTTTCTCATACACTTCTGTCTGCCTTCACTTTTATTCCCAAATCCTTATTGATTTGGCATGTGTGAATTTAGGCCTTTGTCCAGGAAAATTTTATTCCTAGAAATAGGTCCACTCAAATAGAGTAGCAGACTGAAGTCTGCAGGAATTACGGATTTATATGATGATTAATTGTGAAAATGATGGTTGCAAGACACTGCTTTCTTTTGTAAATTCATCAGAGCAGGATGCCTGCCTGTCCTCTGCTTCAAATGTAAGCCTGGCTATCTTAAATCATTAATGAAATGTATCACTGTGCTACTCTTGCCAGCTTCTTGCTGCTTCTTTTGAATGTTACTGTTAAGCCCTTGGCATGTGCGTGCCACTTGAAAATCTTTGTGCGCAGTGGTTGTTTTCTGGGGAAAGAATTTTAAAAATGCAGAAAAACTTTAAAACCTGATTGGTTGCCTTCAGATGTTTTACTTCTAAAAGTGTCGTGCAGTCTGGTGGTTGGTGAAATGCACATCAGCTTGGCACAGTCTCTGTGGTTGCCACGTGTGTGAGCCAGTTGGACCTCAAGGAAATGTTGCAATCAGTCCCTTGGTGACTTCTATTTCAATGAGGAGCAAACATCTGGTGAGTCATGGGAGCATTGTTTGCTACAAGCTAGCTGTCAGGGAGTGTAGTCTGACAAAGCTGATGGGCTCTATAAAAACAGCTTTCCCTTACACCCAGTGTTGTTGCCATGTGCTTCATGAATCATCAGATCCAGAGTCCTATCAAAGTCCTAAGGAAGGCAGAATTAATAACCATTTACGGTGCAGTACTGTGGTGCTTGCCCCTCTTCTTGTGTTCCATCTTTTGCTAGTTCCAGTTCTTTCCTTCAGCTTTGTATTCCATTGCTCCTCCTTTCCCTCCCATCCTGGTCAAGACTTTTACTGTGCTTCCACGTCTGCTCCTGGTGCATATGTCCTCTGTGGCCTTCATGCACTGACCTTGTTGAAAAGAGAGTGTCTAACTTTTCCACTTGTGACACACATTTCTGTGTGTCCCTCCAGTTATCTGTGGCTCCCAAAGACTCCTGAGAACCTCCGTGTACACTAGTGGATGCTCAGCCTTAGGATGTGGCTGTACCTGCATCTACATGCCTTTGAAGAGCAATACTGATGCCTGAGGGCCGACCTAGCACCTGCTTTGCCACTTCAAAAGCTAACTAGACTTCATCTTTTAGCATAGCTTCTGTTAGAAACAAGGTTTATACCATCTCTTACTTTGTGTTCGCACATGCATTTTAGTATTTGTTGTTTAAATGTTGTTTTATTGTCAATGCCCAATTTCAGCTGTGTGTGATGTAAGGAGAACAGCTCCAACATAATAAAGTTCTTGCAGATTTTGTAGAAACAGACTAAAGGGGAAAAGCAGGTCTGCAGTCAGACACTTGCCAGTTTTCTCCAGGTTTTTGCTTAGTGACTGAGTGATACATTCGTATGTGACTGCCTCCACTTGGCAACAAGATATTTGGTGTAAATGAAGTTGTAAAGAGAAAAGGAAAATGATTTTTGGGGTGAATACGTCTGAACTGTAATCTCTCTCAAAACTTAAAAGATGATAAATAACTGATTGGATACATTGCATTCTGAACATGAAAACAGAAAAATCTTAGTATAGTTAAGTATAGACATTTAATCAACAAAGGAACACAGTTCTGTAGGAGGTCTGATTTCCTGAGTTGTGCTGGTCACAAAGCACTTTGTTTTTATGGCTCTGCATCTCCAGGGCACAGCTCCTGTCTTTGTTGTGCCAGGCACACATTTGTGCAAGTACAGCAGGGATATGATCTCAGCTGGTGTCTTTATATCTATTTTATTTTCACAAAATTGGGCAACAGTTTCAAGACTTACTGAATGTCATCATATAAGCATAATTCCCTTGAAACTAAGTGATCACCACCCTTGCTCGGAATAATGCATTCCTTGATGTGGCTGGTAGAGCAAATCCCAGATAATCTATAACAATGACAAAATATTGGATTTTCGTTTTGTTTTGTTTTTAAACTATTAGTCCTTGTCAATTGTAGATGGGGTGTTGTGGCACATCTACGACCTTCTTGGCAAACTTGTTCTACTATGTATGCAGGTGAGATGGTGCCCTTAGAAAGGGTCCCTTTACAACTGCATCTTGTGTGCTCACTGAAGGATTGTGGGCTAAGTGTGAATCCTGGCACTTCAGACATATGAAAGGAAAAAGCCACATGGTAATAGGAAAAATTCTTGAGCTTCAGAGATGTTAACAGAGGGTGTAACTGGCAAAGGAGGTTTTTTTTACTTGGCATGGTTATATGAAGACAAAGGTATTGAGGCATCCAAGATCAACAGGAACAAATACCAGGTTCCTCAATACCACTCTGAGTCTGGCTAAAAACCTCCCCACTGTCTTTGGAGTGTAGGCAGCAAAATACCTCTACTCTTCAAGGAAAATATCTCTAAAGGTAGTGCTTACTGATGGTCAGTAATATCTCAGCTTCCTCGGGCTTCATTTGAGTGCAGTTCCGTGAAATTAAAAATAAAAAGCAGGTGTCCAGTGTCTCTTTTGGTCACGTGGGTTTGCTCTGCAACCAAACAAATGGTAGGATGTGTGCCTTTAGTTAATATTGATTACATAGAAGTACTCTGAAATGGCACAAGAAAAGCTGAAAGTATTTAAAACTCAGTGTTTAAACTTCAGAACACACCCTGATATTGATTAGTGATAGGCTCCAAACTATGCATCCTAGAATTTGATAAAGTTTTGGTCTGAAATACAATTCTGTTGCCTGTAGCTGACACTGGCATATGCATTGAGGAAGGTAGAATTTCTTGCAACAATTTTTCCTGAATAGCTGTGGTACTGTTAGTGTTGACTTATATATAATTTTGTTCTTCGGTTTGAAAACTTGCTTTTTTTGTTTGTTCTCTAGTGTTTGACTGCTTAGGACATAGTAATCAGATTTTTTTATAAAGTAGATTCTTTTTAAATGAAAGTGGAGATCTTTACGTAAGAAGATCGCTGTACACACTCTTCTCCAGAGCTGGAGCTTCAGGTTGGTCCTTGCCTTCCAGGAGAATTGGTGAGTCTGCAATGTCCTGACTTCAATCAGATGAAAGCAGGGCAGCGAGTAAACATGCTGTCTGTCAGACACTGCTGTTGGATTCACTGCTTTGTAGACTCAAAGTACTGAGAACTATTGTTTATTTGTTTCTGCATTGCAAATAAATTGAATCATAGGGTGGTACTGCCTGTATTACAAAAAAAAATGACTCAGAGTTGTGAGCCCTTTGGTATTTAACTTCAGCTATCTGAAATGACCCCACCTCAATGTTGAGATAAAGGTGGCAGATGTGACAGGGAAAGGCATTCTCATTAACACCATGTCAGGTTAATAAGCAAGCTTTGTTGTCTCTGTTTGTGTACACAGCTTAATTGTATTCTAAGGAAAAATACATTGATTTTAAAAATGATGTAGACTCATTTGTTTCCCTTCAGCAGAACTGAATTTTCATGTCTCTTTTGGTACAAGCATCTTGTCTTCTGTTTACCGTAGAAATGGGCTTGATATGAAGCCTTTCATATCAAGGGATTTCAAAGGAGTTTGACTCTAATAGGCAGTAAGTGGCAGTCTTGGCTTTGGATCTCGCTGAACAGATGCATGTAATAATGTACTGGAAGAAATTGAAGGAGATAGCAAGAAACAAGGAGAACCATAAGATTGTAATTTGCTTGGAATTTAGCTATCAAGCTGTGGCTTGTTTGTTCTGTTCCTGATAAGTGTTTGTTTAGTTAGTGGTATTAAAAGGCAAAATAACCGTTGCTACAGTTATGCTATGTAGAAAGCCTTTTCAGAAATATGACAGTAATACTTGAGAGCACAAGATGAATGAGAGGCCCATGTGGCATAGTTTGTACTGGGGGACTTACTGTTAAACATAGTAGACATACTGCCTGTCACCAGGGAGTCCTAGAAACACTTTACATAAGGCTACATGCTGCTCCCCTTGCAGCTGCTGCTAATAATAACAGTAGAATAAAATATTTCAGTTGTAAGGAACATAAAGTGATCAAGTGCATCTGCTTAACCACTTTAGGACTGACCAAAAGTTAGAGCATGTTATTTAGGGCTTTGTTCAAATGCCTCTTAAACACTGACAGGCTTGGGGCATCGATTGCCTTTCTGGAAAGCCTGTTCCAGTGTTTGACTACCCTCTCAGTAAACAAATACTCAGTCTAAACCTCCCCTGGTACAGCTTTGCCTGCCACAGTTTGCTCTATGATGTTGTCTTGGGTTCAGCAGTAGCAGTCATTTTTCTCCTTCTTAGTAGCTGGTGCAGTGCTGTGTTTTTGAGTTTCAGCCTGGGAACAGCGCTGATAACACTGCTTTTAGTTGCCGCTCAGCGACTGGTTTAGTCTGCCCAAGGACTTTCTGAGTCTCATGCCCTGCCAGGGAGGAGGGGAAGCTGGGAGGAATCAGAGACAGGACACCTGACCCAAACTAGCCAAAGGGGTATTCCATACCACAGCACGTCATGCCCACTGTATAAACTGGGAGCAGTTACCCGGAAGGGTTAGATCACTGGTTGGGTTGGGCTGGGTATCAGTCAGCGGGTGGTGAGCAGTTGTATTCTCTTCCTTTGTTATTCCCCTTATCATTATTATTATTGGTGGTAGCAGTAGTGGGTTTGTGTTATACCTTAGTTACTGGACTGTTCTTATGTCAACCCGTGGGAGTTGCATTCTTTTGATTTTCCTCTCCATCCTTCTGGGAGTCAGGGGCGGAGGAAGTTGGAGGAGTGAGTGAGCGACTACGTGGTTCTGAGTTACTGACTGGACTTAAACCACAACAGATGTTGAAGGAGCATGTACAATCAGAGGTTTAAAATGAGACCAGAAGTGTGGAGTATTTCATGTGTTGCTGAGTCTGGCACCATCTGTCAGAGGCTGTGTTTGAAAGATAACTTGCTATGTGTGGTAACTCTGTTGTAAGTACTAGGTTGGAGGGTGTCACAGGTGAGCCAGAGTAAACTATCCATAGTGAATCTGGATACTGGTTTATTTAAAACCCAACAAGACTGGAGTATTTAACCTGCAAGATTATTTCACACAGTTACGTGTACAGCTGGACTGACACAACAGCAATAAAAAAACTAAGCTGTGAGAAGGGTATAGGGGTTGCTTTTGGCTGCATTTTCTCTCCACCTTGCATAGAAGTGATATGTGATTTAAAGCATTGCATGCTTGTCTTTTCTTGCCATTATAATGAGGCAAACATAGCAGAAAAACGTGTTGCCTCTAACTGAGCAGCAGTTTGAGATATAACAGCTGGTCCTTATCCAGGCATTGTACCTTGTTGTAGGTACAACCTGAAGAAGTTCAGGGAAGCTGAAGGTGGAAAGCATACAGGTGCTGACATATCTGTTGCATTTTCTAGTCAGTTAGATGGAAAGTCAGGGTCATGTGAGGAAATATGCCCTTGCCTTAAAAAGTCTGTGAGTAAATAAAAGGACCAGTCTCTGGAGCTGTCAGTTCTTCCCCAGGATGTGCATTTCCTTTAAATTAGAGGACTGATTTTTGTTAATGTGAAAGTCTCTGCGTGAGCACTCTTGAGTCTCTGTGGGAATGTGGTCATGGTTATATGAATGGCACATGACAATGGTTGACAAATCTAGGTGATGTTTCTTATGTAAGTCAGCAGAATTGGTCTGTAGCTGCCGCAGGTTAAGCACAAGTTTTGTGTGAAATACATAGCTAATAACACTAGCTCAGTAAACACCAGAGAAGTGCTCAGGTTAATTTAGATCTCCAGATAAAGAGAGAGCACCCAAGGAAAAATTTTCTTGTTACCTTGTCTATTAAGTCCACAGGAGTCAGGGTAGAAATCTTGGCTCTGTGACAATATTGCCCTTGGTTTCACCAGAGCCTGGGATTTTCCCTTACATTTTCAGATTATAGACCTGCCAGTTCCATTAGTTGTTTTGTCAGTGGATGCATGCTACTGGTGTGAGATAGCAATCTACAGAAAATATCTTCAGTGAAGATAAATTCCTGTCTTGCAAAACTTTTTCCCCTCTCCTCATGTTTCTGTTCTATAGTTACTACTAATTTGTTTTTTAAGGCACTTTCAGTGTAGAATTAGGATTTTTAACAAGATTTTCTCAAATCCAACCCCAGATATGATTGCTTCTCCTCTGAAGCACTTCAGTTGGAAGGCAGTGGCATTGGCATCAAGTTCTTGGCCACAACTGAGGGTCCTTGTCAGAAAAATAGCCCTTTTTGTGGAATTCCCAGAAACGTTTGTTCCTTGCCCCCTGAGAGAAGCTCAGAGGTAAGTGTAGAATCAATAATAATTAGGGAGACAAAGAAGGAAGAAAAAGAATGGTGGTAAAGCAGTTAAGAGGAAGTTACTGCAATGAGGTCGAGAGTAGGCACATGTCTCTGGCATTGTCTGGCAGCTGCCTGCATCCTAGGTTGTGTGAGACAGTAATAGCTCTGTTGCCTCTAGCTGTCCACAGTACGGCTAGCTTTCATTACCACGCATCAGCCTAGACCCCCGGCTGTTCACATTCCTGGTTTGCCTGCAACTCCGTGTGACTTCTCCTTTGCTGTGGGACATGGGTAGGAACTCCTGTCCATTTGCCTCTTTTAGAGGCATTTCTTATCATGCTGCTTGTGCACAGTAACCACCTCATGGCAGTTACCTTGGGGATGCTTGGGATGGGGCTACCAGCAACCCTAAAGATATAGTCTTTCCTTCAGCATTACTTTATTTCTCCCTCAGATGTTTGCTTGTTCAGATATAGTGTATTGTGAAAATACGTAATGACGGAGGAAGGCTCATACAGTCAGTTCTTGTCTGCAAAGCGAAGTAGCACTTGCTGTCTGATGAAGGACCTGAAGGTGTTTATAAAAAGCATTTTTGCAAGTAATTACATTTAATCCCAATATTTTAAATGTCACAGCCTCTCTGTTTTGTTGTTGGGTTTTTTTGCCTTTTTTTTTTTTTTTTATTAGTTGTAATTAGTCACCGCTGAGGAATTTACCTGGATGTTAACAGGCTGCTTCTGTGTTCCATGTGTTTTTTATAGTGTGCCCTTCCCGTGTCATCTGTCACTCTGGTATTTGTCAAGTGCTTTTAGGTTGTTACTATTAGCAGGTTACACCTTAGGTTGGGGATTTCCAAATAGATGTGTGGGTTTTTTGTTTTTTTTTTTTGGTTTGGTTTGGTGTGTTTTTTTTTTTCAGTTAAGCAACTATACAAGCACCTAACCCTCATCTCAAATCAGATCTGACCTTCTTCAGGGTTTGGTTTTGTTGTGGGGGTTGGGTTTCTTGGTTGGTTGGCTTTGGGTTGTTTGGTTGGGTTTTTTTTTTTGCACTAACTTGCTAACTGGTGAAGTCAAAATAATTTTTTTTTCTCCTTTTTTTTTTTTCCTTCTTTTTCTTTCTGAATGGGGCAGAACATAATGACTACCTTGACCTGATCTTTCAGATGCTGAACTTGCAGGTTGGATACCTGCTGTATCTAATGATTAGGTTCTGCATAATGATTCATTATTTACACAGAGTGAAATTGTACCAGAAAGAGAGACAAAGAACTTGACGTTTGTCTGTGCTACCCCTGCCAGTACCTCCAAGCCCAGTACTTAGGATAACCTGAATGCTTGATGTGGATGTTTCTTTGCTGAAAAGGCCTTTCACATCAATTCCAAACCAGATTCTTTGGGGAGTAGCAATTGCATGGACAGTCCCTTTATACCAATGTTATTCTAACTCAGAATTGAAATATAGTTAGAAATATGATCATTCCCAGAAGATGGAAATTTTTATTCCTATATATCTCTAAGCTGCATTTTATGTGTTTCTGAGAGAGCAGCTTCCACCTCTGGCCCATGTATGATACCAACCTTCATTAGCGCTTGGTAGACTTTCGCCTGAGCACTTTCATGCTTTTTTTCCCAGTTTTGTCCTCACATAATCCTTCCCAAATCCACCTCATGACAATCTCTCAGATTCTTCCTTAAAACTGTCTTGCTGCAATGTCTATGGAAGTTTGGCAATGGTTAGGCAACTGCTGCTCTGCCTGTGGTTTTTCATGCTGACTAATACTGCCTTGTTGCTTGTATGTGTGTCCCCTCTGTCTCTAGCAATATTCTATCTCCTCTTCTGCCTGAGCAATAACCTCATTGAATTTGGGATGCCACTGCTGCTCTACACATGCTACCTGCAGCATGGTGGAGTACTGGTTCACACCTAGGACCTGAGCATCGGCAGAGAAGTAAGAATATATAACACAGCTGAAATGGTCTTCTTGGAAGAAAATTTTTTGTACTGCTGCTGTTTCCTACCTGAAGGGTTTTGTAGCTCATTGTCAGAGCTTAGACAATGCTTTATAATTTCTAACCCTTGTAATCCTACTGGTGTAATGGCTTCTGTCTCCTAAGCAGTTAGTGGTCTGGTACATCATTGGCTGTTCAAAGATGCAAACAGCAATGAGGTCAGTCTGTCCAGAGTGTCAGGGTGAGTAATGTAGTCATTTAACTCCATGGGCTGCACTCTGTTTGCAGAAGTATTTCTTTTGCAGCACCTACAGGTTCTCAGGTAATCTAAAATCATCCAGCTGATTTTTTTATACATGTAATTTGAATCCATATTTGAGCACAAAGATGTCAGGCTAAAGAAGGGGCCGTTTAAATGTTTTCCACTATCACAATGGAAATGATAATTAGCATGAAGAGTGGGAAAAACACTGTTCCCTACCCCACTGAAACCGAAAATAGTGTCCTTTGTGTGGGAAAGAAGGGAATGGCAGGTCAGAGTTTGTGGGAGCATTTGGAATATTTTGCTGAAATAGTAAGTTTCCTTTTAAAATATGGAAAAATGTAAAAGCAAATTTGGTCTAAAGGGTAATGCACAACTGGTATTCTACGATTTGGATATTTAAAATATGTCATGATACTAACTTTCAGTAAGTTTTATGGGTAATGCTGCATTTCTGATTGTTACTCTGAACCTTTCATTGCTGCCTGCAGGTTATGACTGGCTGTACTCACCAGTGTAGCTGCTGGGCTTCTTTCTAGGTTAGTCAGTCATCCAAAGAGACTGCTTCTTACTGTGTTTTAGAAGCTGCTGTTTATAGGTGATGTTATATATATGCTCTGCTTCCTCAGTGCTAGTAGTTTCAGTCTATATTTTTTTTAAAACAGGACTATGGCAAATTTACAGTGGCTATGGGATTTACCACAGGAGAAAGAGAACAGGGAAAAAGTATGTGAAGGGGGTCATTTATAGGCATTTTAAACTCCACCATTCAAACAGTAACACAATCCTAAACCAACCCTGATTTGACTTTCAGATAAATAGACCACTGTCCAGTTTGCATTCCCCCAAGAATTGTATACCTTAGTCTGCAAGGTGATGTGTTTTGAGTTGTTTTTTTTTTTTTATTGTTTCTAAGGATTATTCATGTTAGCAAAAGGCTAACAAGACAGTTGGAAAATAGCTGGTATCAGTTCTCTTTCTAGAGGTACTGACAGTGTTGCTACCTCGTAAGATATTCATCCGCTGCTGTCCCTTGTTTCTTTTGTCACCACTGGTGACAAAGTTCCATGTTTGGTTGGCTCCATTGCACACGGGCGTCACAGCCTATGTAAGGCTGCTGGTCTTCAGTTAATCGTCTGTATTAGCAACTTCACAGAGTTAGCTTGATCAACAGTTTCTATTCTGTTGCTGTTCTTCCATCTAGATTTTCATTACATCTTTGGTCATACCCAGCTTTTCCCCATGGTGTTCACTTACGCCATCCAACTCTGAAATGGGAGGAGAGGTTCATAGTTTTATTCCTGTTTGTATCTGTAACTTCTAAGTAGAACTTGAACAAACTTTTTTTCCCCATTTTTATTTTGTTTTCACTGATTTCTCCACCTTCTTACTTTTATTGTGATTCTAAAATGTAGAAATTATGATACACAGCAGCTGTAAAACTAGAGAGACTGTTGGCCATGCTGGCTTGCTTTAGATTTACACTAGGCTGATTGCTGGTTTGGTCCTGGAGTATATTAACTAGATTTACACCATTAGGATGATGCAAATGGCAGTGGGTGGGTAGACCAAACCAGTGAGTTTCTTTGAATGTCTAGCAGCAGAAATACCCAGTGGGATTGTGATTAACTGAGGGAGAATGCTGCTTTATATTTTCCAATAGTTTTGGGGAATGAGGGATGGAGAATTCATCATGTGCTTCATCACTGAAGACAGCTTACACTTGCAAAGTATATTCCATTCAGCCATATTGTGCAGCAGTGGCATTTCCCACAAATACCGGTTAACCTCTTTTTCATGTTGTATTGTTGTAACTAAGCGCAGAATCTATATTAGTGTGAACAGAATCTCCTGTTATAGGCCAAGAGTAAAAAAGAAGTGGAAGCTAAAGTGGGTAGAAAGGAAAATTAAAATTATGTTAGAGGTTGAGCTAATAATTTATAAAAATCTCATCTCTGACAAGTACCTGTCTGCACTTTTGCTCCTTGCTGGGTTTTGTGCTGCATATTGTGGACTAATTCTTGTTCAGCCAACATCTGTCAGGCATAATAATTTCAAGCATTAATCCTTACAGGAATTAACCAGCTTGTTAGTGATGACCTGAGCTAGATAGTTTCTGGGGATTATTGCTATTTAAATCTTACCTACCTTTCAAACAGTACCAATATACCGGTCTGGTGTTTTATTTTCTTTTTCTGGGGTGATACGTCTTTAGATTGCCACCCCCTCTATCACTTCTACCACGCGGTAGGAGGCAGAGAGGAAATCCTGTGCTGCCTCCGCCATGAGTAAGGAGGAAGCTGCTGGTTTCTCTTTGTACCAGTCTGGCTCGTGCTGCTAGCCATGCTGAACCGCTGTCATAACTAATGCCCAGTGGAGGCCAAGCTGGATTGCGCTTGCCGTGCTGGAAACCCATTTGGGAACTTTGATGAAATCACTACAGACTTTCACCTACCTGTTTCTGCAGAATTCCCAGGATTTTGGTAAGGTCTTTGCAAGGTTTGTTACTTTTATTTCATAATGAGGTGAGGTGGTTGTGACTGTGAAGCGTGCCTCTATCTTTTGGTTCCATTCACTCACTTGTCTCCAGGGAAGGCCCATGGCTCAGCTCCCATTCTGCCCCTGCTGGTTGAGAGGGTGAGAGGATCCCAGGCAAGGGCCTGCTGTGACAAAATAATAGCCAATAAGCTTCTATGAGCAGCATGCCAGGTTGGGGAACTGCTTTTTATAAGGCAGGAAAAAAGAATCAAAAATATCAACACTGTGGTACTCACCACAAGGTCTGGAAGTTAGAGGTTAGCAAGTGAAGTTACTAGAGAAAGTCTGTTGGGAGTGTTGCTGTCTGACATGGTATCAGTTTATACAGACCCAGAGTGTTCACTGACTAGAGACTGCTAAGATCCCTTCCCTGAATTTTTTTAAAACAGTGTGGGTCTAAGGTCCCATACATGACTGCTGAAACATGTCCTTGGTTATGTTAAAAAGAGATTAAAGAAATTCAGTATTATTTTTCGAAGTAGACCGTGTAATTTGCACAAGCACTGTCATTTGTGTTTTGCTCATTGGGGGCAAATGTGGTCATTGGAGGCTCCTGTTTTGCTGTGGTTTAGCAGTGGTCCCCTCTATCACAGGTTCAGATGCATTTTACTCCAGGAAGATGGTAACCTGCTTCTCCTGTTTTCTGAGTCAACCTTTAGTGAGGTACCTGCTGAGCCCAAATTCAAAGTGGAAAGGGGGGGAAATTCCAGTGACGTGAAATACCTTTAAAATATAAAAAGTGTTTGTGGTATCTTTAAAAGATGGCTTTGGAGACTACTGAGGAAAGATTATTTTTTTATTTTTGATCAGAGTTTCTGCCATGACATATATTACTCCTTGTAGAATAATTATGTATTACCTGGATTATAAGAATCTGTCTTTACACCTTTTCCTTCTTCCAAGTGTTTGAGAATCATTAGTGGAATGACACATCTGTCAGGAGATGCTTGTCAAGTATAACAGCAGATGTGTGCAAATTCTCAGCTGATATAAAACCCTATTGCTCTAAATGTATCTCTGGTTAGCTTTTCGGTAGCCAGCAGCCCCAGAGATATGTCCTATAATATTTAGGGTGGGATTTTCAAAGTTGCTGAAAAGAACTGAGATCCCATTGGGGTCTAAATAGAGCTGAGCTGCCTGATCTGTTCAGATATTCTCAGGAGAAAAAAAAAAATAAAAAAGAAATAAAAGACAGCTTTGGTTTCTAAAAGTTAATTAAAAGTGGATGATGCAAGAATGAGAAGAATAACTATCGGCTTTACTCTTGCTGCTCAGCATGGTTAATTATCTGTGATCACAGCTTTAAATAACTCCCTGGTCCTCCTCACGGGAGGTGGACTGCTGACAAATGTGGCTTACTGCTGAGTCCTGCTGCCACTTTACTCTTCATTCTAGTTTTGATTAATCTCAGTAGCAGGAGGTTCAAATCCCCATTAGGTTTATAAACTATAGGACTTCAGTCCTCAGGCAAAGAGACTACTAAAAGGCACTGCTGCTTTATCGTGGAGGTGTTTCTTTATCTATGTTGTGAAATCATGGGCTATATTGGAGCACTGGAGTTGTGGCTGTGCTGGTCTCTGTGCAGAACTGAGGTGTGCTCGTCCTCCAGTGGCTGCCAGAAGGGCTCTTTGCAGCTGAAAGCAGAGATGTGACCTTGCTCTTTTAACCCACAGTGCTGGCAAGCACGCACAGTGGGAGGATGATGAAAGCATGCAAACTTCAATAGCTCAGGCAAAAATGAGTCACAAGAAAGCAGCCTGTTTTATTCAATTCCAGAAATGTTCTCAGCCGTTCAAAATTAATTTATATCCACCATTTTGTAGTGGTCTACTTTGTTTCTGAGCTTGGGGATGAGGTTGTAGTCAGTTTCAGTAGCGCATTTTGCTTAAGACACAGGCAGGCCCTGTTCACTCATGGTTTTGTTTCAACACAAACCAGTGTCATTGGCAATATGAAGCCTGGCAATATCAGCTTAATGCAATTACTTTAAATCATGTTCAGAGTGCTAGCTCTTTAGGTGTAGCTGTACTTACCCTGGTGTATGTTTTTGGCAACATTTCAAGTGTAGCTCTTGCAGTGGTCATTTTTCTTTCTTTATAAAATGTATCTTCCTATTCCATACGAATTGAAATTTTTTTTCTATAAACATGTGCTTTGGTCCCTGAAAATAACTCTTATTTTAATCAACAACTTCAGTATTTAAGTTTAGTGTTGTCCTACATGGTAACTACTTTTCTTTAAATTCAAATGAGTCTCACATTTACCATATAAATATATCCTCATCCTAGTGATAATGTTTTGAAAGAATGTTCTTCTAAAGGGAACGAAAGATACTGTGCTCTTAGAGTATACTTGTGAAGTACTTTCAAATGACTTTATTTCTAGCAAATATGTGTAGTAAATCCTTGACTTAAAAGGTTTACTAGTTTAAAAGCTTTATGCTTAGTGCTCCCATGTTGCACACAGTTGCTCAATCAGTCAGTGGTGTTTGACTGATCATCAAATAAAATTTTAACACTGGTTTCATAAGGGGGCAAAAAATCTATATGGTCAAAAAAAACAAGATCCAAATGTGGAAACACTGATGTGGAAGAGGAGAGGATGCACATTTGGAGGTAGATTGACATCCTGCAGCCCTGAGCACCCACATGATGATCGTAGGCCTCTTCAGGACATGGGATTCCTGCAGAAGGCTAGTTGTCCTACCTCTGGCATGGATCCTTGCTTGGAAGCGCCCCTCTCTCGCGCTGACTCCCCAGGGAATGACAGGGTCGTAGCTCAGTGTCCCACTGACTGCCTGAGGTTCAGTGCCGTTGGCAGGACAGCACTCCCTTGTGGTGTGAGACATGCTTTTCAGTCCCAGCATGTTTGCAGACCCCATGCTAAGGCCGCATGCTTTAGCAGGGCTAGAGGATGTTGTTCTGAAATCAGAGATTCCGGCTTCAAGGGGTAGGCAGAGGACATGGGTGGTGGAACTATCACAGCTTGCACAGAGCAGTGGACATGCAGCTGCAGTCTAACGGCCCTTCTGTTTAGCACTCTGTGCCCCTAAGTACACACAGACGCCTTGCTTTCATTGGTGAGCCCCTTCTGACATGTGTGTGTGTCGTGGTTTAAACCCAGTCAGGTAACTTGTTGGTTGTTCTGGTGTTCCTCAGTTTCCTTGCATTTAATTCAACCATCTCTTCAACCTCTTTGGGACAGAGGTATTATCCTTTTAATGGTAGGGTACTTCTGGTCCCCACAGGGTGCTGTGAAAGCATACTTGTACCCAGCTTAATGCTTTGGGATCCTGATTATGGAAATGGCCCTTGGGAGTTACTGTGTGACAAACTGCACACAAAAGATAAGAGCTGCTGCCAGCCAGCCAGAAAGATGGACAATTCCTTAGAAGGGTTGGGATGCCAAACCAAAATTGAGCAGCGCAGCTGGGGTGTTAAGAGTCACAAAGAAGAATTACTTGGGAATACTCTACAGAGTAAAACTAATTTGCAGAATATATTTGGCAAATAGCTAGGAATAACCTCACATTTGAGAAGATGAGATTGTCCATATATTGACAGATATACCGTGTATGTGTCCATATACAATGTATAGCCAGCAAAAGAGGAATAATTTATCAGCTGTATATTTCATGTTGAATCGTTCACTGATCTCTAGCCAAGAGGCAGATACCATAGAGGTTTATTAATGAGTGTATCTGTGCTGTGGCTGGCACCCAGTACTGAGGGATTGTACAGCCTGTGGAGGACAAGTGGGAGATAATTAAATACATACATTTTAGCCTCCAGAGACAGTGAGACTAATGCTGTTGGCTTGCAATGCTTTTTCATTGGCTGACTGTAAAGCTGTTAGGAGCTGAGCAGTCCTGAAACCTGGCCTACTTGAGCAGCTGGGGACAAGTTCACAGGACGTAGATTGCCGGTAAGTTCACAGGTACCTTTCAGGGGCAATTTCTGAAGCAGTTTCTCTGAATCAGAAGAATCTCTGCGGAAGTTGTAGGACAGAGGTGTTAAACTTGTGATTTTCCAGTAACTAGAGAAGTCAAGCCTCTTGCCATTAAGTTCAAAGTCACTAAACAGTGATCTGCATCTGTGTAGAGACGCTTGAAGGGAAGCATATTAGAAAAGGTTGAAAATCACTCTCTGTAGTGTTTATTAACTGAATGATTCTGTTCTTGTCCTTTCAAGTATTTCATTATTGTCTAGAGGCAAGAAACAAAGTCCCTCTGAATGTGAAGTGTTATCTATAAAGAGGGTAGAGTGAGATGGCATTTTACTTATCTAACTGCAGTTTACTAATCATGGTAGATCAACCTGGACCAACTCCCAGAGTGACCTTGAAATACAAAAATGTATGTGGGGGGAGAGTATGGAGTATATGGAGTGGGGAGCCATTTGTAACTAAGACTTCTCACCTACACTTTTTACTTCCAAATGGCTTGACAATTGAAACAAACAAACCTGCTGTGGTCAGAGCTACTGATTGTCAATCATGATACTAAAAGGGAAGACAGACCCAAAACCCAACTCTGCTTCACTTGCACATGATGATTCCATTCAAGTATAGAACTATTATAAATTTTCAATCCCTTTTTTTAGGAAATTACTTTTGGGACCTGGGAATTCTATTTTTTCCACAGCAGTCCTAGAAAGCAAAAAGATACCCCGTTTGCAGCGGCTCTCACCAGAGTCTGGAGTTATCTTTAAACAAACAGCTGAAAAAAAAAAAAGTTTTTTTTTTTATCGTCAGTCTCTGCACAGAACATGGTGTTTGTTTTGATTTTGTTTTTTTTTTTTATTTTTATTTTTTAATCAAATAGAAAATTGTCAGGTGTGATCATGTTGTGGTAGAATGTTTTACATTAGCCATAGGCTTCCTATGGATTGTTTAGCAAGGGAAAGGAAATGGTTATATGTATGAGTGCTGTGTGTACTCATGATGTTGGCATTCCTTGGTTAAGGGGAATGCTTGTAACTAGATATGCATGTGTTTACTCAAAAAAACTATTTATTTTCCAGCTCATTAATTAGGACAGACAATTGCTGACTGTCATAAACATTCACGGCAAATAACACAGGAAAAGGCTGTGTTGGAAGATGGCCAAAGTGATAGGATTACTGTTTTGAGCCTCTAAAAGACTATGCTGGAAGTAATACAGTTTTTATTTGAAAGCTTGAGGGTTTCTGCAGCTACTCTGGCAGTTTAACTCAGCTGTACATGGGTGTGGCTAAGCTGGAGGCTTTCAGTCCCTCAACTGGTAAAGCATCAGCTACGAATAATGTGATTCAAAATAGCTCCTCCTGGAGTGGACCAAGAATATGCAGCTTTGGAAAGACGACAGTCAGTGCTCCGCCTGTGATCTGCGCTAGCTACTGACCTTCCACTTCAGCCTGAAGTAGATGAGTCAGAGCTCTCAGCGCTGCTTCTCGGAGCTGTCTTTACAGTATCCAGGGAAGCTGAAAAGTCATTGAATTATCCCAGATACGATTCCCAGAACCAAAATTGCTCCCACACTCATGCATTTGTACAAAATTTGACACAGTCCAATAAGGTTTTGTGTTTTGTTTTTTTTTTTTGCTGTTTGGTTTTGGAGGTTTGTTTTTTTTTTTTGACCCCACGTTCAATCCAGAGCCAAATGGAAAAGGTTATGAAAAGTTTGCAGTATTTCAGTAATTGTAAAACGGTCTCCCTAAAGGTGAGTGATTTGAATTACCTGGAGCATTTTTGTACTGTTATTTTTGTAAGAACTGGGTACTGGAGACTTCTCAAGTAGTACAAGAATATAGGAATCCAAGACATACTGAAACCATTTAAAAGCCTGTGTTCTATTTATGTAGGGTTTAAAAGAATGTGTAAAATGGGAGTGGTTGTGAGAAACATTTTGAGAAGTTTGTTGGTTTTGTTTGTTTGTAAAAAGTCACATGACTTGGCAGTGAGAAATTAGTATGTTAGGAAATACTGCAAAGCAATAAGATAATCCCAACAAAAAGGCACCACTTTTGCAAAGTAACTTCAAAAGCTCTCAGTACTGCATTAGAAATATTAAATAAGGAAGTCTCACAATCCCCTCATGAGAGTTATTAGATGCACTAGAAAGATTGCTGAAGTAGATGTACTTATGGCAGAAGCACTCAGAAGAATTTGGCCCTGTGAGTGCTGGGTGGATCTCATGGAGGGTCACCTGTGCCTTTCGCTGTGTCAGGGACTGCAGTGGAGACTTGGACATCTCCAGGTCGCTCAATGGCACTGTTCCTATGTGGTGATTCCAAGAACTATAATGCAGAGCAGTCAGCTAATTAATTTATCCATTCTTTCAGCAAGATGGCTCCAAGACCACAGTTGATACAAGGCTGCCTCTGTCTCTTCTCTTCATCCCAGACCAACACAAATGGAGCACAGCTCATGAGATGAGCAGATTTTATAAGCAAACCCCAGCTTGCTGTTGCTTTGGATCTTGTTAATTCATGTTGGGGTATTCAACCTGTGGGCAAGCTAGGGGGACAGCATGTGTGCCCCAGCACCCTGACAGCTGCCTCTTCTCAGGGATCAGTTACAGTCCTGACTTCCCTCCTTGCTAACTGGCTTTGTGCCTGGCTGAGGGAGGGTGAGAGGGGTGATACTGACTTGAGACAAGAGTGTGTTACCAGAGGAGTTCATCTTCCCCTTTTCCAAAGGTATGGATGTCTTGTGCATAGTAACCGGTGTTTTGGGGGCCACAGAGGCTGATGCAGAGAAGGTAGGAAGACTAGTGTTGTGGAAACGGTTCAGCTAAAGGATTCTGGAGCTAATCTGTATCTTACTTTTTCCTGTTCCTGAAACATGTTTTTCATAACCTCTGGACATGCTGCAGGAGCTGTCCTGGGTCAGGTATATTCAGCACTCTGAAATATGCTTCTTCCTTACCTCTACTAAGTAGCAGTGTTACTGCATCTGGACAAATAAAACTCGGGTTTACTCAGCATCTCATTATCTGTGCCAGAATTTCTTATATATAGTTATTACTTTCATTTAGTAACATGTATAAAGATGCTAAATGTTTTCTGCAGCATAAATATGTCTTCCATGGTATGAATTAATACACTGATCCAAGTGGCATTAAAATGACAAGCTATTTTGAACAGCTACATGTGTTTGAAAATTACTGTGACAAAAATAAATCTGTACAAATTGCACCTGCAATTAAAGGGAGGCTTTCCCTGGCACAGTGGTCCTAGCAACTGAGCCTGCCTCCTGGGACAGCACCACAGTACATGTGGCACTAAGGTCTGCTGCTGTTGCACACTGGTCTGTGAATGCTGGGTTTGCAGAGCTGAACAGGTCTGATCCAGAAGCTGCTGTGTCTCCTTTGTATTTCTTGTACTGATCAGAGCCCTGTATTTCATGTCCAGAGGTATTTCTCAATTATTTAGTCCTGATGATGCAGCAGAAATGGGGTAAATACTGTTGATTAATTAACATTTATCCAGTAACCATTCATCCCAGTTTTAGGAGCGTTTGCAGAGAAAGTACAGATATTGCAAAATTTCAGGTAGTCAGCAGCTGTTCTTCCTACCAAGCAATGAATACACCGTAAACCAAGCTTTTTTCTTGCAGACATAACCCATGCTTTTAATTCCGGGAAAGGGTGAGCGGGTTACAGAACAAAAGACTTGGGGCCACTATAGCTGATTGCTTCAGACAGCGTCTTGCTGCCCAATGTAGAGGAAAGAGAGAAGACAGGACACAGTTGGTCTCAAGAGACAGCCCAAATCTATGTCAGATATTGCAGGTCATAACAACTGTGAAATCTGCCTGGGCTTTTGTTTCATGCTAAATGTAATCATCTTTATGGTGCTAGATGAAGGAATTACTGGATCAGAATCAGTGATGTTATGCAGGCATTTGGAATAGCAAAATGTTTCTCTTCCTTTGCAAACTGGTGTTCTTAACATTGAAATAACATTTTTCATGATTTCCTGAGTTGACTGCTTACATAGAAAGCCTGTGCGGGGGATGGGGGTCTGCGTATCTGTGGATTTTAGACAGAAAATCCTTGTGCTCCGAGGAGACCAGCATGCGGGCAGTTAGAGTGAGGTTTTCTTCTGTTAGATGACAGTATGTTTTCCACTGCTTCTTAACCATGTTTGATTACTCTTTAACTTTTGTAAGAAGTAAGACTGAGATATCGTACTGTTCTGTATTGGCTGTTCCATGACTGGAGTCCTGAAGCCCATTTTAAATGTGATATAGATGTTGCCATGAATAGAAAACTCTTCTAGGAAGTGAATGCCACTCCTCATCAGAATCTATCCAGCAAATGTACTATCAGTTTTTGTTTCTCAATGGCATAACTGGAATTGCCACATCTTGCACTTGTGCATTCAGAAACTATTTGCCTAGAAATGTATGTTTGTAGGTAACAATAAAAGTTTTAGGGGACAGTCCCTCTACAGCTGCCAGATATAATGGGAATGTTAATGTGAAAACAAGTTGATCAGTCAGCTACAGAGAGATATGTGTTCTTTTCTGAGGGTTGGATTATTATAGTTCAGGAACGCCAGTTCTAGATCAGTCATAGTTAGAGAAGGAGGCAGCTATCTGGCAATCCGCTGGGAATAACATTACTCCTTTAGCTGGCTTTATCCTTAGAACTCTTGTGGTGTAAGTCAATGATTTTAATTATGCTGTCATATTTTTTTATAATTGAAAGAGGGAGTAGCTGTGCTAGGCCACCCTGCCACCCTCACTAAATCCAGTACCTCCTGTTCTTTAATCTGTTTAAGGTGAGGTCATGTTTATAAAACTGCCCTCTAGCTCTGAATCATAGAACCATAGAATGGTTTTGATTGGAATGGACCTTAAGGTCATCTAATTCCACCCCCCCTGCCATGGGCAGGGATGTCTCGCACTAGACAATGTCACCCAAAGCTCTGTCCATCCTGGCCTTGAACACAGCCAGAGATGGAGCATTCACTGGTTCTTTGGGCAACCTGTTCCAGTGCCTCACCACCTTCACAGTAAAGAGCTTCTTCCTTATATCCAATCTAAACTTCCCCTGTTTAAGTTTTAACCCATTACCCCTTGTCCTGTCGCTGCCATCCCTGATGAAGAGTCCTTCTTCGGCATCCTTGTAGGCCCCCTTCAGATACTGGAAGGCTGCTATGAGGTCTCCACACAGCTTTCTCTTCTCCAGGCTGAACAGCCCCAACTTTCTCAGCCTATCTTCATACGGGAGGTGCTCCAGTCCCCTGATCATCCTCGTGCCCCTCCTCTGGACTTGTTCCAACAGTTGCATGTCCTTTTTATGTTGAGGACACCAGAACTGCACACAATACTCAAAGTGAGGTGTCACAAGAGCAGAGTTGAGTGGCAGGATCACCTCCTTTGACCTGCTGGTCATGCTCCTTTTGATGCAGCCCAAGATACGGTTGGCTTTCTGTTGAGCAGGATCCATCCCAGAACCAATCCCTGAGGGACACCACTCGTTACCCATCTCCACTTGGACATTGAGCCATTGACTACAATGCTGTGTGCGGCCATCCGGCCAATTCTTTATCCACGAGGTAGTCCATCCATCGAATTTACGTCACCCCAATTTAGAGACAAGGATGTCCGGTGGGACAGTGTTGAATGCTTTGCACAATTCCAGGTAGATGACATCAACTGCTCTACCCCTGTCCATCAGTTCCATAGCCCCATCATAGAAGGCCACCAAATTGGTCAGGCAGCATTTCCCCTTAGCGAAGCCATGCTGGCTGTCACCAAGCACCTCATTGTTTTGCATGTTGCCCTAGCATGCCTTCCAGGAGAATCTGCTCCAAGATTTTGCCAGGCACAGAGGTGAGACTGACTGGTCTGTAGTTCCCTGGGTCTTCCATTTTCCCCTTCTTGAAAATGGGGATTATATTTCCCTTTTTCCAGTCATTGGGAACTTCACCTGACTGCCATGATTTTTGTAATATGATGGGCAGTGGATTAGCAAATTCATCCACCAGCTCCTTCAGGACCCGCAGATGGATTTCATCAGGTCCCATGTACTTGTGTACATTCAGCTTCCTAAGTTGATCTTGAACCTGATCCTTTCCTGCAGTGGGCTTGAGGTCTTCATTCTCCCAGTCCCTGCATTTATCGTTGAAGACTTGAGTGGCGTGGTCAGAGCACTTGCCAGTGAAGTCTGAGGCAAAGAAGTCATTGAGAACCTCAGCCTTCTCCAAATCCAGGGTAGCCAGTTCTCCCATTTCCTTCCAGCAAGGGCCCACATTATCCCTAGTCTAGGTATATCTGTTGTTCGTGACATACCCATAGAAGCCTTTCCTGTTATATTTGACATCTCTGGGCTGACAGTTCTAACTGGGCCTTAGCTTTCCTGACCTGATCCTTAGCTTACCAGACAAGGTCCATGTATTCTTCTCAGGTCGCCTGTACTTGCTTCCACCTCCTATAAGCTTCTTTCGTTATGAGTTTTCTCAGCAGTTCCTTATCCATCCATGGAGGACTCCTGACCTTCTTGCCCAATTTCCTTCCTGTTGGGAAACAACACTTCTGAGCTTGGAGCAGATGATCTTTGAATATCAGCCAGCATTCTTGGCCCCGTCTGCTTTCTAGGGCTTTATCCCATGGAACCTTACTGAGCAGGTTCCCAAAGAGACCGAAGTCTGCTCTCTTGAAGACCAGGGCCATAAGTGAGCTTGCTGCATGCCCTTCTCACTGTCCTGAGGGTCTTGAACTCCAGGATCTACGAGTTAAAGCTGACATCTCTCAGCTGGGGAGGAATTTGCTCTTCCATGCAAATGCGCTTGTCTGTGCATGGAGGTCTGACCTGTCCTTTGCTCCAGTAATTTTTGTGGGTAGTGCAGTAGCTGCTCTGTAGGTGCAGTTCTCTTGCTCTGTTCTAGGATCTGTTGTGCATAAAGCCTGCTGGTGGCTGGGAAGCAATAATTTAGGTTCCTTCTGTTGCCAGATATCAGTGTTGTGAACACTAATACCTTGTTTCCTCTGGTCTAATGTGGAAAATAATGCACTGGGAGCTATAGGGGATGGACATTAATATTGCATGAATCCTTTTAACTTATGAACAGGAACATTGGCAGGATAGTGGGAAGTGGGCAGAAGAAGGATGACTCTCCCTTGTAAAGACTAAGCTGCCAAGAGTTAAAGTGGTTACAAAACACCAGTGGTCTAGATTTGGCAAGAGCTGTGTTCTGCCCATCGCACTGAGCTCTTTATTCCACATGAATAAGTTTCATAGAAACTGAGGGGGCTGCTGTGGAACTGAATTCTGCACAACAAACTTGGGTTCAGTAATTAAGTCTCAGACTTTGTGCTGCAAAAAAATGTTTTAGTCATGAATAAAAAAGAGGAAGAATAATTTACAAGAGACACTGATGGGTTGGCTGGTGGTATTTGTAGGATGTGATTCAAACCCACTTAATATCAATGGCTATCTTCCTGTTAACTTCAGTGGAGCTGACCTACAGGGGGCTTTGTTATGGTTCATCCTTATTAGTTTGGTGTGGTAGTTCCTAAGGGTGTGCATAGGATGGCTGTCCTCTATTGTACACTCACAAAGGAGGCCATTTGGGCAACAGAAAGCTTATGTTCTAAAGAGAGAAGGCACAAAAGCAGAGCAACAGAGCATTATACCCTCCTGCTGACTGGGAAGGGGCAACAAGAGAGGGAGGGGAAAATGAAAAGCTTGTGTCTTGGTATAGAATGAAAGAGGTGGCAAAAGAAAGAGTCCATCAGTGCTGATATTCCCATGTGACAGTTTGTGAGTGGTTGGTTTTGGCAGTTGCTGGCCGGTTCTTGTTGTCTATGTGTCCCAGACTCGCTGCATTTGCACTCAGATAACCTGTGTGTGGTCTCAGCAGAACCAGTTAACTGAGGGCCTAAGCATCTGATCCTGATCTCACCAGCTTTAAAGGTTTATATACCTTTAAGTTAAGCATGTGCTGAATTGCTTTGCTAGTCTGGTATTAGGTGCTCAGTACATGCGCCTGGAAGGGCATAGGGAGAGTTTGCACTGACTAGACTCTGGGAAGAAACATTAAGTGTTTGTGATTGGTGCAGCCAATCTGGAATATACCACGAACACCAGATTAATCTCATTTGAAAGCTTTGAATTAAATCTGTTTACTGTAGTGGAGCCTCCCACAGTTCTCCACCTTCTTTTTGTGTCCTGGTATATTTTCATTTGGGAAAGCTGCAGTGTCTGTGTCTTCTCTGTGCTCGACTGAATTGTGATACTGCTAAATTTTTTGGTATTATTGTTAAAAAGGAAACCCACGACATCATTAGGTTTTCTCCCCTGCTCCTTTACATTGCCTTGAATTCATTCCTGCTTAGGTCTTAACCAAAACCTACTTACTTTTCCTGTTTCTTATCCTTTCAGCTTCTTCAAATGCAATGACTCAGCAGCTACAGGATGAATTTGACAGTAGTGTGGAGAATGCAGAAGCGTGGATGAAGGCCATCCAAGAGAGACTGAGTATCAATGACAACACCAAGGGACCTCGATCTGCCCTAGAAGCCAGATTGAGAGAGACTGAGGTAAGGGAAGAGTGATGTAGTGTTTCAGAGGAGGCTGTCACTGCTACTGTTGTTACAGCATTTATTGCTGTGAACTCTGTGTTAGCTGGAAAACTGTTAGCTGCCCCTGCTTGCTAGAATATTTGTCCTGTGTGGATGGGTTTACATCTGTATTAACCCTAATTTTTCCATCTGCAAAATGTTTACAGGCATCGTAGAAAAAGAGGATGACAATTTGATATCACAGGCTTCCAAGCTTTTCAGATTGATTTGGAAAACTAGCAGCAGGTTTGGCAGGTTAAAATGTTTACACTATCCTATGATCATGCTTAAATCTGAAACAGCTGTGTTGCTGCTTGCAATTACGAGTGATTTGCAGAAGTCCAGCATATAGTCTGAGATAATTAGATCATGTTAGTGTTCCATCTCCTCCAGGACTCTGGCACTGATGGAGGAAGATTGCAGTGTCCTGGTAATGGGCAGTTCTAGAGTAATCCCCCTGTCTTTTTCCATAAACCCTGATGATTAAAGGGGTTACAGGTCCCCTTAATAATCTGTCTAATGAAAAGGTAAATGTTTTCTTTTTTTTTTTGATTTTACTTAGACTCTTGTATAACTCTTCTCATAGAGATCCCATTGCAGATTGTGCCTGCTTTCTTACTGTGACTTCACATTCATTAACTTCAGTTTCATTAGATGTTATCTTGGTCTCATAATCTCAGAGAAGGAAACAATCTTGTTTGTCCCATCTTAACCATTCATGAGGGAGTGGTGGTGATATGTCTGTGATTAACATTGAAACTATTTTTATACTTGTATTACCTTTAATTCAAACTAGTATGTTCTTTACAATAAATGGCAAATCTTTCTCATCATTACCCTGAAGTCTTTCTTTTTGTGTGTCGTCTCGTGTTTGAACTCTCTCTTCTGAGGTTTAAAAACTCCAGAAAGATCCACATTGGAGGCTTACATGTCTTCAGCCTTTTTCCTTAAGTGCGGCTCATTGAACACTGGATCTTGCCTCTCTCATAATGTAGAGACTTGTAGGTGTGATGGATGATGGCTAGACTTGCATGTCAGTTATAAAAAATCTGAAGTATTTCCTCTTGGTCTGTAGATTTATTTCTGCTCTTAAATGATTTTCACTCACTTCTTCTGTCTGGGAAACTGATATTTGCAGTCTCAAAAAATATGCAAGAAACACAGAAACTTGAGTAGGAGAGTGGTAGTTTGGCAAAAGGGGTGCATTCATGGCAGAGAGAACAAGGTGTAAGGTTTTGAGGTCTGTGGTGATTTTAATATGGCCTGAACTGAAGCCTGTTGACTTCCGTGGGCTTTGGAGGAGGCCTTAAACATGCAAAAAATCATGTTAGAAGATTGTTTTCAATTCAGACTTTGGGAATTCATAATTCTAAAGAGTAGCAAGTGTCCTCTCTTCCTGTCTTTACCTTATCTGCTTCCAGCTCCCTCATCCTGCCTCCTTTCTGGGCCTGGCTTCCCTGTCCAGCTCACATGTCCTCATGATGTGCTTGCTGCTTTGCCTATTGGCTGTTTTCAAATGTAGCGATTTTTACCATTTTTACATCTGGTTTGCTTTTTCTCTTTTTTTTCTTTTTTTTAATGCTTCCTTCCTGTGGTTTATTTTCTGTTAATTCATTGATGAAATGCCAGCCAAAGATAGCAGTCATTTAAGAAACAGATTTGAAAAGTGTACAGCCACTGCTTTCTCTCTGGCTGATATTTGCTTTAACCTGTTGGAAAAATATCAAGCTTGGAATACAGCTCTACTCCTAAATTTTTCCTGTCAGGTGATAGCCATGGCATTTATTTTTGTTCTCTTCCCTACCCTTTGCCCTGCTTTTCTGGATTCTTTTAATCACACTTTTCATAGTAGATAGTTCATCCAGATACTGGTTTGAGTATCACATGCAGATGTGCTGTGTACATGCCAGAAGAACAGTTTTTTTCCTAGAATGTGAAACTGGAAATCAAAGGCCTGTGATTTGGTCTGAGCTTTGCAATAACCGTCATGATCTTTTTGAACAAATCCCATAGGCCTAATCTTTCCAAAACCTGCTGATTTTGAACCTCTCAGTGTTCTAATTATAGAAGTCTTTTCCTTCAAACTTGAAAGTACAGCTTGCCAGGAGTTTGTGAAAGAGGAGCAAAAAAAGGTAATCTGATCATATTAGAAGTTTGGATAAAGTGATGCTGAAAACTGACATCCAAATTGGGACCTGATTAATCTATTGCATTGTACAGAGCTTGTGCTAATTTTCCATCTCTGGGTAGAGGAGAAGAGTGTACGTAAAATTAGATGGATTAACTTTCAGTTCCTGGCATTCCAGTTGATGTAAGATACATGTTTTCACCAATTCATAACTTAGCAATTTAGGGTCAATGCAAAATTTGGTAGCAGGCAGAAAATTCCACTACTTAATTTCTCTTGGCTTGTTTTCTGAGCCAACTTCTATTTGCAGTAGGAAGCCTTTTTAATGTTTCATGATTTTTATAGGAGACTTTAAAACTGAGATGATGCAGTGTGCCCCTGTGGAGATTGCTTCTACGTTCTGGCAGGTGGGAGAGAACAACTGACATGAGGCAACATAGTGCTATAACACTGTAACAACAATGGAAATACAGCCACAAATATTTGATAGACAGTGACCTGGGTTTTGCAGTTAAATATTTTTCAACTGCTACATGGTTTTAAATTAATTTCAGTCCTTTATGATGCTTAAGAATAAACAAATCTGAAGAAAAGTTCATACTTTCCTTTCAGGAGAAGTTTTGCAGCAGAGACTTCAGGATTCCTGGGTAAACCCAAAGTTTAAGTTTCGTCAGTTTATACTTGCTTTCTTTTCATGCTTTCAGTCCTGTTTGTTTTTCTTATAGAAAATACGTGCACTGGAACCTGAAGGCAGCTTGAAAATTGACTTGATTCTTGTGAAGGCAGATGCTGCCCTTCACAGGATCAGTGAGGATAAGAAGCATGAGATACTGTCTAAACTGAAAGACATTAAAGCTTTGTGGGAAGAGACAGCCATATATATTACTCACTGTCACAGGTAAGACAAACGTACTTTCTGTTATATTGAGGGACTTGTCTCATCCAGCACTTTCATAACGTGCTTCCCGTCTCTCTCTGATGCCTGGATTGTAGATGGCAATCACTGCTAATCCCAGTCCCACAAGCATGTTGTGGAACAGTGTGGGAAGAGAGGGTCAGTGGGTCCTCAGTGCTCTCTGCTTTCACAGCCCAGTCCACCTTGTGGCCGGGAATGATGAGTTTGGCCAGGCACAGAGGCCCTGTACAGCATATTTTCTCCACAGAGCAGAGAGGCCCTGAGAAATGAATTTGGACCCTCTGAGGTCAGAGCAGCTTAAAATTGCTGAGAACCGTGTCCTTTGCTCTGAAGGCTTGATGAGTTTGCCAATCTCAACTGCGCCCATCATAATTTCATCTAACTCATCTCTCTTGCTGTTCCCAACAGCCGTATTGAGTGGGTGTGGCTGCACTGGAATGAATACCTGAAAGCCCAAGATGAGTTTTACACATGGATTCACAACATGAGTGTGACCTTGGAGCCTGACATTGAGTTGCAGCTTGGCTTAAAGGAGAAGCAGTGGCAGCTGAGCCACGCTCAGGTTCTGCTGAATGATGTCTTAAATCAGTCAGTCCTGCTGGAAAGACTGCTAGAGGAAGCTGCTTCCTTGTTCAGCAGGATAGGTGACTCCAGTGTTGATGAGGATGTTCAGAAGAAAATGAAGATGGAATATGAAAAAATCAGGGAGCAAGCTGAGGTACACCTATAAAGCGTGGGAGGTGTTCAGTTTTCACCAATACACAGTATTGTTTGCCGTCTGCTTCTTGAGTGATGTGGCTAACCTGGTAGGACTGCAAAAAGAAACAGAACTGAGCACCCCTGTTCTTTTAGTCAGTGGACTGTTTGCAAAAGTCATCATGTCCCAAGATAACCTTTTAATTGTGATGCTGTTACACTGTGCTTTATAGTAATATTGTTGTAAAGTAACTGCAAGCTTCTTGCTTTGACCTAGTGAATATCAGTTAGGTAATCTGTATAAATTTTGAATTGTTCCTCATCTTTCAACACGTTAGTGAATTTTTGTATAACCAGATGAAAAGTACCCATTCCCGGAGCCAGGGAATATTGCATGCACACACCCTTGTTGGAGGAAGTAGCGTTAGTCCAGATCCTGAGTTGCACTCCCTGTCTGCAGAACTGGGAAACACTGAGCTGGTAATCAGCTGTGGCTCAACACTGAGCTCAACTAGCCAGTTCTAATAATCTGAAAGATTTTCATTGCACACAGATACTAATTCTTGCCTGATGCTAACCTTCCAGCTTGAACAGTTATTAGATACCCTGGTGTAAGACATCCTGGTTCATATTTCAGTGCCAGTGATTTCCTTTAACCCTGTTGCTGGGCAAAGATTCCCGGTAAGGCTCATACTTTTCACTTCTAAAACTTGGGTAAAGACAGGATTGGACCACGTGGCATGGCTGAGGAGCAGATATTTGTGAGTGAGGGGTATTTGGTTTTCTACTAGCTTTTATCAATAGAAATCTTCAAAAGGATATCTGAAATAGATAGAGACAGCTATCCCAAGCATTTGGAGATCAAAATCTAGTCTTTGTCTCACAGTGACTTCCAGGAATTCCATAGGCTGGAATTACCTGGTGCAAATACAGGTAATTTTCATTACATTGGTTCTGCTATCTGCCTGTCATAATGTTGCTTTTTATTTGTTCCCAAACCTACACCCCGATCCAGAACTGAAACCTGACAGTGATGTATGCTTTCCCCCCCTGGGTGCTGTTGTACAAAGTTAGCTTCAGATAACACTGTAAGAGCACCATATTGGGATGCTCGTGCCATTGCTTTGCTTACTCTACACATACTTTTAAAGTAAAATAGCCTGAACCCCAAAACAGTGAAAAACCTCCTGAGCTGGCACCTTCTGTGAGCATGAAATTCAGGTATTTTTTAGCCATAAAGATAAAACTCTTAGTAAGTCTCTCCAAAAACCAGAGTATGTTTGGAAATGCTGTAACTGCGCAGAAAGGCTGTAAAACCACTGACAGACCTGAGCCCCAATGCTGATTTAGTTTTAAAGGTAGATCTCTTGATTACAAGGCAACTGGATTTACAAATAAGAAAGTTCCTGGGAATTCAGGTGGTGTTTATCTAGATTGCCATTTAAAATTCTCATTTACTCCCTTCTAATCAGGATTTGTCTTTGGTTTTGAAGCAGGAGACAGTCCTTAAGTAGTTTAATAAGCCTGTTCTTTCAAACAAGTCATTTGAATACTGAGAGCCAGAATGTGACCTCTTTGAGACTGGTTTTATGTAGTATAATTTCTCTAACTGACTTGGATACATGCTGGTGTAAATAAGATCAGGAAGTGGCTCATAGTGCTTAGACAAAATATGTCTTTATGTCTCCTGCTAACTGAGACACTAGGAAAAGCTTTTCTTTGGCATTGGTTACAAATACCACATTTCATAGAAGAATTGAGTGAGAGAATCCAGCTAAGAAATCCCTCTTTCAGGAGGTATGGAACAAAGAGTTGGAAAGCCTTGGATTTTGCAGCTGAAGTAGATGTAGAGTTCATTAGCTAATGCCAAGGTTATGGGCACCTTGGGAATCATGTTGGAAAGCATAACACTTGTTAGAGAAACCCTGCTACCTCTTCCAACAGGAGGGAGGAATGAATGGAAGAGAAAAAAGAGTTGTAAGGGGGTTGTTCAGGCCACATGATGAGAGGCCAGGCTAAATGTGACTAGCAGATGCCAGCTAAATGCCTGAGTTCCCTCCCAGAGGAGGCTCACTGGTGTTTGTAGACCGCACTTCTGTTTGAAGAGCGTTTTTAGATCCTGTGCAGTTGTCCAGCTCTATCAAAAGGCAGGCTCTTGGACAGTGTTTCTTGAATGGTTTGCCTGTGGCATTACTTCTCTGGTATGAGCAAATGGTGGAGGCTGTTTTTTTTTCCTTAGTGCTAACATGTGTCCTTATCATTCCCAAATTTTAAAAGCACATAATTTGCTTTTAATTACATTGACAAGAATATTAAATGTGGAAGCCATTTCCTGTGTGCTTTCCCTTGCCTAGTAAAATAACAGTATGCAGAGGTAGATGGTTGTGGGTTTTAGCATAAATAGTAACTGAAGATGGTAAGAAAAGTTATGATATACCATATGTTCATATTTAGTCAAATATATCAAATATGTCTGAGCACAACAAATGAATTTCAGTCTGTGTTGTCTCTTAACTGAAACCTAGATATTTATAATGCCAACCCTCATGTACCCTAGAGCTAAGATTAAAAGCACCAGGAAGTACTACAGGAGATTTCTGAGTACCGAAGTGCTCTGCTTTCATAGAATCATAGAATAGTTAGGGTTGGAAAGGACCTTAAGATCATCTAGTTCTAACCCCCCTGCCATGGGCAGGGACAC
Organism: Pezoporus wallicus; assembly: GCF_028554395.1. Classification (NCBI taxonomy): domain Eukaryota; kingdom Metazoa; phylum Chordata; class Aves; order Psittaciformes; family Psittacidae; genus Pezoporus; species Pezoporus wallicus. Next base: position 539,656 of record NW_026642285.1, on the reverse strand, counting down.
TTCACACTAAACCATGTCACCCAGGGCTCTGTCCAGCCCAGCCTTGAACACCACCAGGGATGGGGCATTCACAGGGATGGGCAACCCATTCCAGTGCCTCACCAGCTTTTACAGTAAAGAACTTCTTCCTTATATCCAATCTAAACTTAACCCTGTGTACGTTTTAACCCATTACCCCTTGTCCTTTCACTACAGTCCCTAATGAAGAGTCCCTTTCCAGCATCCTTATAACCCCCCTTCAGATACTGGAAGGCTGCTATGAGGCCTCCACACAGCCTTCTCTTCTCCAGGTGGAACAGCCCCAACTTTCTCAACCTGTCTTCATACTGGAGGTGCTCCATTCCCCCGATCATCCTCATGGCCTTCCTCTGGACTTGTCCCAGAGTACAGGAGATTTCTGAGAGGACAGAAATGCTTTGCTTTAGATGCCACAGATGAATTTGGAGCAGGAACTTCCTTTACATTCTCTAGATTGCCTTCCAACAGAGGCTCGTTTGGCTTTAAAGGAGATGTTAGGGGAGACTGTTTCCTCTGCCTCTGTCCACCCTCCTTGAGTACCCTGGGCTGGACATATCCTGCCCAGACACACCTCTTCCTCTGCAGCTCACGGCAAACCCATTAATTTCCTGTCACTGCTCTGTCTTTCCAGGGCCATGTGCTTGCTTAATGTCTCCTCACGTTAACTAAATGCATGTGAGAGTGAGTTTAACGCTGTCCTGCTCCCTGATCAGCAAATCTAACAGAAGTGATACTGTATTTTCCATCATTAGAAAGTTTCCCTGCCTAACCTCTTGGGGGCGCTGGTGGGACCCAGACAGCTCTTTGTAAGCCTGTTTTTTTGACAGCTAGCGCAGTCTGTCTAGATCCATGGCATCTCTTCCTTCGCCTCACAGACCAGCAGCAGTGTCCAAACTGTGCACTCCTTTGTTTTGGCTGAGTAGCCTGGGCAGGGGTGAGTCATTTCGACTTCCTTTTTAACCGTTCATTTATTAATGTAAGACTTTCAAGTTTAGCTCCACTTTGTTATCCTGACCTCCTCCCTTTGGAGCTTCTGTCAGTGCAACAAATCAACCTGATTACTTGGAATGCATAAGCTTGGACTGACTTGTTTCACTTCTCTGCCCATTTACACTGCTATAAAATTGCATTCTTCTCTGTTTGGCCCATTTACACTGCTATAAAATTGACCTCCCTAACATGAGGTCAAGGTGCAGATTGTTTAACCTGTATGCACTTCTGCAGATTTGAGAATCAAGGCAAAGGGATGTAGCAAACATGTGAGGTGTTTTGCTATATGCATCTTAGCCACAGAAGTCTGCAGTCATAATTCTGCTTTTTGGTCTCATCTAAACCCATGTTTGCATAAATGGTGCTATTAAAGGTTCTAATAAGTGGGCAGTATTTCATCCTTCATGGGAATCAGTTGTCCCTTAGCTGTCCCTCTTTTGTACCAAGGCAAGTCAACTAACTTTAAGGGAGTTACTCTGGATTTGTACCAGTCAGTGGAGATTGCAGTGGCAGTGTGGAAAACAGGCTGGTATTATGCCACGCATTTGTGGCTTTGTACTGCACCACAGGCATAACCTGTCACAAAGAGGAAGGGCAAAGTCCCATATGGACTGCCACGCCACAGCACATGGGAGATCCCATGGTGACTGATGTTCATGCTGCCTTTCTATTGGCCTGGATGAAGAGACAGAATGGCAATAGTCCACTGCCACCTAAGGAGGGTTGACAGATGTGATGACATGCCCAGAGCCTCACAGAGACAAGGGAAATGCAGAGTGGGCTTGAAATTCTGTCCACCATTGCAGCTATCACCCTGCTCTCTGTGGAGGGCAGCTAGAGTGAAGCTCAGAGGCATGGGATGTGTCCCATATTATGCAAAATGAAACTCAGCCTGTTGTGTGTAACAGCAAAGCCTTTCAGGAATGCTGCAAGCACTAAATGGATAGCACAAGGAACAATTTTTTACTATTGTACCATAGTGTACCTCAGTTGCTCTCCATGCCAACTGGTGAAGGGCAAGAAAAAATTATTCTGGTTTCATAGGAAGTAATATTCAGGTTAGATATTATACTAGTGAAACAATAGAGCAGGAATATCTGTGATTTGTGTAAAATTTTCTTCAGCAAGACCTAAGCTTCAGCTGACAAACAGGGATAGCCTAGGTAAATGTGACTCTTGTCTTGTTGCAAGGATGCCAGAGCAGATCAGCAGAGAGCAACTCAGCCCCTGTAACTTCAGGAATTGTTGGTTAAAGGGTGCACACTCAGTAACTCAGAAAATGAAACTTGCTTCCCATAGGCTTAAAGTTGCTTCCAGGGCCTGTGATATCATCACAGGATAGTTTGTAATCTGCTAGTTGAACAAGTATGAAAGTTCCCAGTCTACATAAAAGTAGATGGTCACTTTCTGTAGAGCCTACTTAAATAAAGAACACTTTAAAACAATGTGTACACATGCCCCTAGTAGAGTCTCTCTTATTTTCATTTTGAGAGATGGGCAAAGTAAGTCTGTTGTGTGCTCATCTTTATTTTTAACCAGTATGGGGAACAACTGCTTGGTAAAAGTAAAAAAGTAAGTAAAAAATAAGGTAAAAACCAGAAACTGATTTCTCTCTCTTTTCTTTTTCTAGTGAGATGCTAGGAAATTTTGGAAAGGAGAGTTTAGAAATTCACCTGAGAGGACCTTGCAATTTGTCTTATTGGAGACTAGCCATTGAAAGCCTACAGCATGACCCAAATGGGGACAAGCTTTTACATACTTTTGTGTTCTGTTTCTTGAGATGAATTCTGAATTCTTCTGGAGGCCAAGTGCTGTCGGGGCTTATGGAAAGGGACTCTTGTTTATAGATTCTGTGTTACAATGTAAAGGAAAAAGAGCCAGATAATCACTGTCCTTACAGCTTGTGATGTGTCTTGTTACAGAACAGAGTGAACCTGCTTAAAAAGATAACCAAGGAACATGAGCAGTACAACGCTAATGTCAACTGGTTTCAATCATGGCTGAATGGTGTGACGGAAAGATTAAACTCCTGCATTGGAGAAGCAACCGAGTATTCGGCAGAGGACAAGTTAAAGGCACTGAAGGTCCTTAAAAGTATAATTCTAACAAGGAGCTAGGATTGTGTGTTCTTTCTTTATGCCCTTATATGTTTCTCAAACCACACAAGAGTGTACTTGAGAAAAGAATTCATTCATTCATTCATGGCTTGACTTCGCGAACGAAGATTTGAGAAGGGCTTTACCCACTGTCGTGGTTTAAACCCAGTCAGGTAACTTGTTCACTCACTCCCAGTGAGTGGTGCCGAGCTGACAACAATCGAGGTCCGTGTCCGTCTCCCCCCCCCCCCCTTCCCCCCCCGCACCGGGGCTCTCCCCTTCCCCGCTCCCGGAGGAACGGGGAGGAGGATCGAGAGAGTGCAACTCCTACGGGTTGAGACAAGAACAGTCCAGCAACAAATCACCACCGCTACTATCAGCTAAAACAATGATAAGGGAAAATAACAAGGGAAGAGAATACGATACCACCGGCCAAGAAAGCGAGTTCCACTCGGAAGCCCGTGTCCTTCCGGGTAACTCCCAGTTACCCCCCCACCCCGGGCATGACGTGCTGTGGTATGGAATACCTCCCCGGCTAGCCCGGGTCAGGCGCCCCGTCTCTGCTTCCTCACAGCTTACCCCCTCACAGACTCCTTGGTCAGGGTAAACATCACTTAGCAACAACCGACAACATCGGCTTCACCAACGCTGTTCTCAAGCTAGAAGTCAAAACACAGCACTGCACCAGTTAACACAAAGGAAAAACATGACTGCTACTGCTGAACCCAGGACACCCACGCTTACTACAAGCGCGCTGGTGACTAAAAAGGCCAATGTGAGATAGGCAAATCCAGCTGCAAAAAGCACAGTAAAAGGTCTCCTTGGGTGATATAGGCGGGGCACGATTTTTCTATGTTGTCTTTTCTCCTTGAGACTAGTTCTGCGTGAGTTCTCAAAGGAGTCAACGGTATTATGTATTGTGTGTCTCCAAGACTCCCAATTGGAGGCCAAGGTGGACCACTGATGGTAGTCAATATGGCCAAGGATAAGGTATTGTTTCAGGGAGTCCTTATATCTCCTCTTTGGGGCACTTCTCTTGTGGCAGCTGGTGGCAATTTCACCGTAAAACACCATCTTAGGGAGGCGGTGATCCTTCATCCTAGAGACGTGCCCTGCCCAGCACAGCTGCAATTTCAGCAGTATGACCTCGATACTGGTGACCTCTGCCTGTTCAAGGACAGTAACATTTGAGAAAAGAATTGCACAAATGAAATAAGGAGTGATTTTAACATGGGCTGGAAGAAGAGTTGTATCAGGTCCTAAAACTGTTAGTAAATATGGTTCTTCCAACTGTGAAGTCACAGGCTAGTCTATTTTGTTCTTCATAAAGCCTCATCTCCTATGGTTATGTGATTCTTTGAGAATATTGCCCTTTAAACTTGTTTAAATGAGTGATATTTGGTAATCATGATCCAAATAAAGCCTGAAGGCTCATGGGTTTTGAGAGTTCAGAGCTGGTGATACTCATACCAGTTTTGAGAACAGTATCCGATATTTTGGTGCCACTGCCTATACTCTTTAGCTTTAAATCTCTCAGAGATCTGACTGTAAGAATTCCTTAGTGCCTGTAGCTCCTGCTATCTTTGTCAGAGACCTCAGATGACAAGCATTTATGAAAATCAAGCCAGTATTTTCAGAATTGTGGCAGTTAGTAGTACTCAGAAAGCAAGCGAATTACCAACCCTGGTTTCTGGTCACTTGAAAGGAGACATACTTTGTAATAAGAAGGGAAGAACAAAATATATACAACCAGGAGTTGCAGTCTTTTTCTCTACTGTTTTCAGCTTTTCCCCCAATTTCCCATCCCTGCAGCTAATCTTTACCTTCTTTCTGCAGGAAATTGCCAAAAACATTAGGAGCGGTGGAAAGAAATTAGACCAACTTGAAAATGAGTGTGCAAATGTGACTGAGAATACCTCCCCACTTGGAGCTGAGAGAATGAAGGATGAACTTGAAATGCTAAGAAAAGCCTTGGAGAAGTTGAAATTGCTGCATAGTGAGGAGGAGGAGAGATTGCTCAAGATCCAGGAGTCAGAAAGCGCCTATGAGTCCCAAGCCAGACAGTTAGAAGAAGACATCAAGGTGTTGAGAAAATATCTACAGAAATTAGAAAATCACCTAGAGCCTGGGGAAGGGGAAAAGACTGAAGATGAGTTTGTAACCCTGTGGAGAAAATGCAATGTAAGTTGTTATCCTTTGTATGCCTAAAACAAGCAGGATCAAACGCAGCCATAGATTGAGCATGAGTAGTCACATCCAACAGCAAGTGCCTGTGCCATTGATTAAAGGTGGTAAGGAAAGAGTATGATTGTGTATGAAACAGAACAAGGATAATGTGAATAGCAACAGTGGAATCAACTATTGTAGCATTTATCTCACTCAGCACAGAGGGAGCAGGGTTGGAATGTGTTGGAGTTTGTCTTGAGTTTGAAGGGACCGCATGCAAAAAGAGCACAGTACAGAGCAAACAATATAATTTGCCCTACTTAAAAAAAAAGGCAAGAAAATAATGTCTGGCCATATATACAAATTCACATACACATATACATCTATTTTGGGGTATTTGGCAAGACCATTTCTATATTCTGCTTTCATCTGTGTAAGGTATGTTCCTGCAGAGATATCTTTAGTCCTACAAAGTCCCAAGTTTATAGTAATCCATTATTTATACTAAAATCAATCTGTTGCAAAAATGAGTGCAAAAAGTTTGTCATGCATAATGTAGATAAGAATTTTTGCCACTCATTTCCTCTTGAGGACTGTTTTTGTATTTATTATCTCTTCTCAAAATGCCTTTCATTGCAATTTTTATGTCTAGAACTCAGGAGGGCTAGCTAGGAAAAGTATATGCAAAAAAGGATCCACAAAAAGCTGACTGGTTCAGTCCAGCTATATTTACATAGTTTTTTTGTTGATTTCTTGACCTAAAGCACCCTAAAATTAACATGCTGTATATATGAGTCTGAGAAAGACCTATTCATGCAAACAGATGCACTTAAGTCTGCTCCAAAAACGTGTCTCATGTTTTATACTGCAGTCAGTGAGCTGAGACTGGACCTCTTTGTGATTCATTCAGTGAAACTTGCAGATCAGATGCAGAGGCTAGGCACTGTGAAGAGAGGAGAGAGAGCTTGCAGGAACAAAACTGTTTCAGAGAATGTTTTCTGCTTTAACAAAGTCTGTGTTTCATACAACCAGAAAAAAAAGGCAGAACGGGTATGTGTGAATACCCTGAGAGACAGCCTTATCTCTTATCTCTCACATGTGCTAGAGACTAAATGAGGTGTAATAGAATAGTTAGGGTTGGAAAGGACCTTAAGATCATCTAGTTCCAACCCCCCTGCCATGGGCAGGGACACCTCACACTAAACCATCTCACCCAAGGCTCTGTCCAGCCTGGCCTGGAACACCACCAGGGATGGAGCATTCACAGTTTTCCCTGGGCAATCCGTTCCAGTGCCTCACCAGCTTTTACAGTAAAGGACTTCTTCCTTATATCCAGTCTAAACTTCCCCTGTTTAAGTTTGATCCCATTACCCCTTGTCCTGTCACTACAGTCCCTAATGAATAGTCCCTTTCCAGCATCGTTAATAACCCCCTTTCAGATACTGGAAGGCTGCTATGAGGTCTCCACGCAGCCTTCTCTTCTCCAGGCTGAACAGCCCCAACTCTCTCAACCTGTCTTCATACTGGAGGTGCTCCAGTCCCCTGATCATCTTCATAGCCCTCCTCTAGACTTGTTCCAACAGTTGCATGTCCTTTTTATGTTGAGGACACCAGAACTGCACAGAATACTCAAAGTGAGGTGTCACAAGAGCAGAGTTGAGTGGCAGGATCACCTCCTTCGACCTGCTGGTCATGTTCCTTTTGCAGCCCCGGATACAGCTGGCTTTCTGGGCTGCGAGCGCACACTGCTGGCTCATGTTAAATTTCTCATTGACCATTAATCTATTAATTGTTTTTATGATTAAGGCAACAAGAGCAGCTCTGGCTGCAGAAGAGTCCAATGTCGAGAGACTGAAGGCTCAGCTTAAGGAACTGCTACGGTTTTCCCAAGATGTGCAGCCACACACTGAGAGTGTTGTCTCTGCAATACAGCAGTATCAAAGGTAATGGGAAGTCTGATTATGCTGGGGGGGGGGGGGGGGGGGGGGGGGAATTGCCTCTCAGACACTGAAAGAATTAACAAGGACCTAAGAAAAAAGTAATGTGCCATCCAATTGTAGGTGACTGGTAGAAAAGAAAGGCTTCTGCTAATTGCATCCGCCTCCACATTGCAGTAAACCTGTAATTTTAGTCATTTTCTAGGAGCTGTAGGCTGTTGGCTATTCTCAAGCAATGATCTTGCATCATTAATGTTGTGTATGGTTTGAAGAAAATCAGATTGTTGGCAGCTAATTTGATCATCTTAGCATTTTATAATAATAATTTATGTATTTTGCTTGCCTTTTATGACAGCAACTAGAAATTCAGGACAAGAGCCGTAGTAGTAAATGGTTCAGAAGAATTATGACACTCCCTTGTTGACTTTATGGTAGTGATTCATCAGCCTTAACAATTATTTGGCAGAGTTTATTCTCTTTCTCCTGCCAGCATATGTGCATGATTCCTGTTTTCAACTTGCCTTGGGTTGGAAACTCTGAAAGTTTAGCCTCTCCCCAGACTTAAGCATTTCCGTTTCCAGGCTGCCTGGAATCAGGAAGTAAGGAAGCTGCAGCAAATTTTGTAAACTAGAAGGAAGGAGCTTTTTTTTAAGGAAAAAGAAAGGTCAGTTTTTTTTGCTGTATCCAAACTTATCTTCCTCTGTTGAGTGCACAGTATACTGTCCTGCTGGAAGGGGATTATAGGTCGTTACGGGAAAGAATTTCAGTTTAAAAACTAACAAGTAGATGATGTTGAATGAGAAGCAGAGAAGGCAGAGGACTTGCCTCTGAGTAGGAAATGGCAGCTGCTCTTTTGCCAGCTCCTTTAAAGCTTCTTTGCGAAGTCTGGCAGCTTCACGCTGAGCCTCGCAGGGGCAGCAGAGCAAATGGCAAAGAACATGTAATGTTAGAACTTTCTATTTGCGGAGCTTTTGGCCTCTGCAAGCTTGCCTTTGTTTACCTCCATGACATCTCACTGACACAGGTAAGATTATTGAGTTTGATTTTATAGAAAGGCATTATTAACCTTGATTGGCATTGCTTTTGCCAGCCTGTTTTGTGAATCTGCGTGATACTGTTCGCATGTGAGCATATAGTTTGGATTGCATTCTGCCATATCAAATAGGATTCCGTAAACTGGGAAGTCAGGAAAGCTGAGAAAACCAGGAGGCAACTACATGGGGTGTGCCACTGCTAGGCCTTGTTACTCATCTGTATTTTGGATAAGCCTTTATAGGAGAAGCTTGGATGTTTAGTGAATGCGCACTGATTTTTATTTTATTTTATTTTTCAACATTTGTGCACGCATAGCTGTGCATGCATGTGTAAACATATATATATATGCAAATACAAAGCTTGTTATCAGAATCACCCATAATATATTAATATAAATACTACTGGTTCAGCAAAATTTTTAAAAATTATATCTGGAAAAAGTATGTATTTTCCTCTTTTTGTAGGTATCATAGGGTGAGCAAAGATTTCTTAATGAAATTTTGTAAAGGAATAAAAACTTGATAATATGTAAAACAATGCAGGCAACTAAAGTTAAATTCTAGACCCTCTTGGCTTGTTCCTCCCATCAGTCAGTGAGGCCACTCTGATAGTATAATTTGTTTAATCACGCTGGTGATGACGAGCAACCAAGAAAGATCACATGAGGGGAGACTGCTGTCTGCTAGAAAGGCAAAGTAATTCCTGATACACAGTTGCACAAGAGACAAATGCATCTTATGCTGTCTAAATGAAGTTTTGTTGTATGTCTCTGACTTAGCACCTGTCAGTACACGACACCAGGCTTAGACAATAAAAAGACTGAGGCTTTTGCATTGGATACAGTTTACACACGAGCATTGTGGTTAATTCATGCCTTGATGAATAGGATGTTTGGACTTGGATTTCTCTGTAATCCTTCTCTCAGCTCTCACTTTCCCCTTGCAGTGTTAGAGGCAAGACATCTAAAATGAGCACTGATACAGAAACTGAACTGAGAAGACTCTTCCAAAATCCCCTGCTAGATTTTGAACGGTGGAAGCCATCAGTCCAGATGCTCCTGGAGACTCCAGAGCCAGCACTGGCTTGCATTGAGGTAGCAAACCTATCACTAAGTTCAGAAACTGATTCTTGGTTTGTGTTTGCCCAAGCTCTGCCAGCAGCTGCCTGCATACAGCTGCTGGACAGAAGCAGCTGGAAGGGCCTTTCCAATATGGCAGGAGCCCCAAAAGTATGGAAGTCAATACTTAGCTCTAGCTGTAGCAGAATGCCTTACTTTCTTCCCTTTAGTTAACTGGAGTTGTCAACTGAATAGGCTGAATTAAAGTGTTAGATACCTTTAACGATGATAATATTGTTTAGCATTAGCCCAGATCTCCCTGGAAGGGAAATCTGTGGCCTCTGTTAAGAACTGTGTAGTAATACAGTCGTGGGATTATAATGCATGATTTCTGCATGTGCCTAGCAAGGTGCTTTTGTTACTTTGTCATCCCTGTGATCTCCAGATTAAATGTGTCTGTGAACAGGGATGGAGTTTATCCTTGGGATAAGCATTCAAGCTGTCCTTTCTGTTGGTTGTTTAGGCCTCTCCTCTGCACAGAAAACTCTTTCCATAGTACAGCTTTCCTCTATTTCTGTTCACAAAATGGATGCAGCCCTGGTGCTTCTAACATTATCAGGAAGACTTTTACTTTAACTGGGCACTGTCCAGGTACCTTCTGTTACCCTTTGTTGGCCCAGCATGCTGTTTTTTACCCAACGATGTTGTACTGCTTTGGTTGTGTGACTTGTGTGAGAATAATATAGTTGTATGATTTTTAATGTTTTTGGTATGATTTCACTGGAAGAATCTTTCTCCTTTAGGCTGGTCTAGCTGAAAGCTCCCGCTTCAAAGAGAAGTTCATGACATTACAGCTGAAGAAGGATTTACTAAACAATGTCCTTGGTGAGGAAAAAGCAAAGACTTTCCTGCAAGAAGTAGCTGAAGCTTCAAAGAAGAGAGAAATTATACATGAAAGTCTGATGCAGAGCAAGAAGACAATCCAGGTGAGCTTTAAAGCCCATATATGGTCTTCTCTTGTGACAATGATAAATCTTTTACTCAGCCAGTTACATCAATATAAATTTAGTACTAACCAGCTGTGCTGAGTCTGTTTTTCTAGGTTGATCAAATATTCAAATAATTTTGTGGTCTGTTAATAGCGTAGCTTGGTGTTTGTTCTGAGTATGAAGTGGACATTGACGAAAGATAATGCCAAAGGATATATGTTGAATGCTGTATCTTTTTTCTTCTTTCTCCATCTACAATTTGCTATCTCAACATAAGCACTTTGATGCTGGTTTCGCACCTTTGCAGAAGAAATTATCTGCCATTAAAGCTAAGTTGGATCTAGAGAAGGAACTGAAACCTGACCTCCTGGGTAAAAAGACACAACTCCAGAGACTTCAGGTACATTACAGTAATGTTTGACTGTGATATCCTCAGTTAATTGTGGTCCTGTTTGTCCATATTTTATTAGCATTAGGAATTCATATCTTGTCTCCTCTATTTCATTTGATCTATTTCATAGTATGGAGTAAATGAAATTGAAGCATTGCAGCTGAAGAATTGGCAAATTGTGCTTGTGGGAAGGAGCAAGCAGCTGGAAGCTGTTGGTCCTACACCTTTCGGGGCTAGTTTGATTGCTAAAATAAATTGTATCCTGATACTTCCCACTGGGAGTGAAATTGCAAAGATAACCTGAACCAATCTAACTTCCTTCAAAAGCAGGGAGTTCCCATTGGCCTACCTCCTTCTGTATTCCTCCCCCTTCCTGCTCTTTACCTCATCACAGCTTTGACATATTCTGGGTTTACTCCACAGGCTGATTGAGCTGGCCAAGATCAGAAAAAAAAAAAAATTATAATTTTCTGCTTGGTTAGTGTTTTGAACTGATTCAGCAAAGGGTCCAACGTGCAATAGAGCCAATTCAAGGCATGCAGTGGGACTACATAGCTGGAAGAAGGCAGAGAAGAACAGGAGGGGAAGAGAGAAGGGATGTGACTCTTCCCTTTTGGCCTGGTGAGCTATGGTGATTCAGCTGTATGGTGCCACTTCACCTGTGGTGACCATAGAGGTGTTATCACCATAGCTCTTAGTAGTACTTAGCTGATTATACTCTGTCTCCTCTGGTGGCTTTCCAGCAACTTACCTTCTTTGTTATCAACTGGTAATGTTGGAAGGACATCCAACCATTTCTTTTGGAAACATTTACTCCTAGGCACCAAATAGTAAGTTTTCTTAATGACAGTGATTATTCCTGTTTTTTTTTGTTTGTTTTCATACTGTCAAGTGAAACTACCTTTTATTATACATTTTGTGAAAGTCCACACCATACCTAGCATATCACCCATATGGAATCTTCCTCTGCAGATGATCCAAGATGACTTGGCAGAGCTTGTGGCACAAATGGAGGAGGTAGAGAAGCTTGTTCGGTCAAATACCACCCACAAGCATAAAATGAACCAACTTTCATCTGACTCCCAGGCCCTGAAGATAGCACTGAAGGTAACATAAGGAAGAGGTTTTCATGGCCTGAGGAGTTTTCAGTTGCCACTATTTAAAAATATTTAAAAATCTGTAAGCATATGGGGTTATATCCTTTAAGTGACAATATTTTCATTTCAGAGAAGAAGGTATTGAATTCAAGACATTGATAACTCTTCCAGGATTCTCTGAATATCTGTAATGTGATTGCCTTTGGGACAGGATACCATCCACACAGTTCTTCCGTCTATATAAATCATATCTGGAGTGGGCCTGGGATTTCTGATCTAAAGACCTTATAGTTACATTATCATGGAGGTGCTCGGCTTATTCACAGATTCCTGGAGAGTGGTTTTATACCAAACTGTTTGGTTTTCATAGTTTCGTGACCTAAAAAGTTAAGAACAGCGTTGCAGTTGTGCAAGTACTAGTTTTGACCTGAAGCATTTTGTAGTTTATAGACATAGCTATAAAAGGACAGCCCATTCCAAAGCAGTCTCAAAAGAAAAGCTTATAAAATTGCCTTAGTTGTGCAGGTCACCATGGAAATGTGTATTAGGGTAACACTTTATCATACATACTGTGAAATTCTAGTTTCAATCTCAATAATCCTATTTATTGCTGAACTGGACTTTTGCAAAAAAATTCTGTGCAGTAACTTCTGATTCAGGAAATTTCTGATTCCGGAAGTATAAGATATATTTAATACTGACTGGAGTATTAAAAAACCCAAACATAATCTTTTTTCTGTTTCAGCTGAGAAGGGAGCTATTTTAGTGCTTAATGCCCCCTCCCCCCCCCCCCCCTCCCATGTGGCTGAATTCAGGCCTGCAGGCTCCTGTAGGTGTTTTCTATGCCACTGATGTTAAAGGACAAAGTTTTCTGTGTCTCATTAACAGATCGGTTTGTTTTTCTTTTTCCCTTCTTGCTCATGAAATTCTCAGTAGTTACTTATTAGATCCAGTAATGAAATTGGGGATTTTTTTGTCTGTTCAGTTACTGACAAATTTTTACTGTTTGTAGATGATGATACAACGGAGTGAAGAGCGCATTCAGAAGCACTATGCATATAAAGACAAACTCTCTGACCTTCAGCAGTGGATCATACTAACAACGGAGATGATTGAGCCCTACCAGGGTGCTGAAGGAGACCAGAACACTGAGGGCCAGGTGGCAGACCTTAAGGTGAGAACGACATCTTGGTGTAAGACGTTAATTATTCACCTTGCGGCATTCAGACATTAAGGGCAGGATTTTTCTGGTGAGGGTTTCCTGGCTGGGGAGAGCAATGGTGGCTTGTTCCTCCTGCAATGATCGTTGTTTACTGCCGCCTTCCTGCTTTGCCTAGCTCCACATCCCTCACACTGTTGTGGGATGCGGAGCTAGGTAAAAACAAGAACAGTGAGAAATGGCTAAGAACTATTGAGATGGATGAAGTGTTATCAAAGGATAGCTGGTTTTAAAGGGAGCTCTTCTGCCAGGGTGATCTCTCGGGAGAACACCTACCTTGGCCTGTATGCACTCATCAATACCTTGAACGTTATTACCCTGTTAGCTAACATTATACTGTATTGAACTGAGCTATTGCACAGCTGATACTGCCACACAGCAAAAAGCTATTTTGCATGCTCAATTCACTCTGATGGGTTACTTCAGCTGGCAGCTTTTTCCTTCACAAGGGACAGACAAGATATTTCATGGGAAGGCTACTGAAGGGGTGCATTGACAGCTTGTACCCTTTAAGTTTTGCCATCAGCTCTTTGACCTATGTTGGCTCTTTGCAAGAATCCACAGCATATTTTTTTTCCCCTGCTAGGCATGTTCTAGCTAGTGCCAACAGAACCAGCATAGTCCTCGACTGAACATGGCCTTCAGTCTGACATAGCCTCTGCTTTACCCAGGATACCTAGAAGTAACTGTAAGGGCTGTACATTTCAGAAATGGCTAGCTGACTTACCAGATAAGGAGCTCCAGCTGTGCCTTGTGAAAGCTTATGGAAAACTAGTCATGGAGAATTCTTCCCCAGAGGAGACTGCCCATGTCCAGGCAGAGCTGGATCAGCTGGAGGAATCATGGAGACTGCTGAAGGAGATGGAAACTCGGTAAGTGTTCATGTGACATTTCCTCATGTCTCTTCAAGGGATATGAGGATGATATGTTGGTAAGATATGTATGCTGCTATATGACCAGGCACAGTTGATGCTTTATGCTGTGTGCTGTGAAAATGAGCAGCCATGTTAGAATGTTAGGAGCAAGATGAAATTTTATTTAATTATTTTGTAAACTGGAAGTCATTACTCTTAAGAAAACCATTTTAAAGAATCCAGGGGGCAGAGCAGTCTGTGAAGCTGCCTTTACTTCATGCTTGGTGTAGGCAATGCCTCCTTGAGACCTGGCTAACCCTGGTACTTACCAGTTTATGTCAGAGGAAATAGGACATAGACAGTTGACTTCTGCTAATCTGTTCTCCTAACTCTCTGATCTGGAGATATTTCCAAAGAGGCTGTATCTACACTGTGATTTGTTCTTTTTTCAAACCTGCAGGAGGATAAACAGAGCTCAAATCCTCTCTGACCTGGCAAATTTATTATAATAAATATATTTATATTTAGATTTATATAGTTACATTTATAGATTCTGTGATCCTGTATATTTATATAATAAATTCTGTTTTTTATATAAAATGTAATATATTTATTGAGCTTAATTTATTTTGACCTCACTGTGCAATGCCAAACTGCTACTGTATTAAAATTTAATACTGTGCTACATGTGTAATTATATTCATACATAGTATCAAAATAGGCATAAAAATAGAGTGACTGAGGAAGGCTTCATTGTACTGCCTGTTGTTACCAGATGTGAAGATACATTGTTAAGTTTGTATTTTTTTAATTCCCTCACTCCACTGAATGAAAGCAAACAAAACACTTGGAAATATCAGAACATGTGGACTGGTGCTGCTTTGAGATACTCCTGTCTTGATCTTACTTTGTTAAAAATACGTTGGAAATAACTTTAATAGTCATAGTGCTATTAATAACAATAATAGTGCTATTTCACCTTAGGTGTCCCCCACAGACCCAGTCAAAATGTGATGTTTCATCATGTTTAACTACATTGGTGTCTCCCATTTTGTGTTTTCAAGTCTTCTCAAGAAGTGGCAGTTAAGTAAACCAGTGGTTGATAATAAGAAGAAAATAGAATTTGCAGACACTAGATGGATGTCTGGACCTGTGTTCCATCATTCAGGTGTAGATCCCAACCATAAGCAGGTGAGAGGGCACTCTATATCTGACTTCATATCAGCCTCACAAGAACAATTTTATTGGTTTCCTATGATACTATGGGTTACAGTGTTGGAGGTTAAGATCTTGCAATCAGGCCTTCAGAGGAAACATCTGACTTAACAGTAAGGCCTTTTTTGTTCCTGTTTTTCTGTAACCTAGGAGAGGATTGAAGAAGGGCAACATACAAGCAGCTACTTGAAGCTTCTACAAGAATTTGAAGAGTGGTTACAAGGAGAAAAAAAGAAACTGACCAAAATTCTTGATGTGGCTTCATCTTCCACAGAGGAAATTAAAACACGCAAGAGCAAACTGGAGGTTAGTTTTCAGGGAATTAAGATGGAGACAAAGATGGAAACAGTTCTTTCAGAATTAAAACAAACCCAAAAATCACACATCCCACCAATAAACCAACAAAAAAAACCCAACAAACTCCCCTTCCCCCTCCAAAACAAGGAGGACAAAAAAAAGCCTACCACCACCAAAAAACCTCCAAACCAGACAAAAGACCAAACAAAAACTCAAACACTACACTCTTTGGTTTAGGATACTTTAGAGTAGATGAAGCTCAGGAATTTAGGACAAGTATTTCACCCCTTCTAGTAAGAAAGATCTGTTAGAGCTGGAGTGGTAGGAAGGGAGCAGCCTGACATCTAGCTGTTGGACTGGACATTTCCAGCATGATATGGCAAAAGGTGTTCATTAAAACAATCTGATCAAAATCGATGTCTGGTATTTGGCCTCACATGTTCTCTTTTTGTTGAATGTAGCCAGATGCAATGATAATGGATGCTGTAAGCAATTAAACAAACACAAATCCACTTCCTGCAGGGGAGTGGAGCTTTTGATACCGTTTCAGGCCAAAAAATTAATAACAAAAAAAAATACACTAGTCCAGAGTGCCCAGTTGTTTGATTTAGTACCACTGTTCTTTTGAACACCAGATTTTAAAAGTGGGGCCTTCTTGAATTCTGGGTTTCTGCTGATCTTGTCTTTGCCTGCAGGAGCTGCAGTCTCGCGTGCCTGATGGTCAGCATCTCTTTGAGGAGCTTCTTCATAGTCAGCCTGTCACTGAATATTCTGAAGATCTGGAGGACCTCCGTTACCAGTGGATGCTTTACAAATCTATACTGAAAGAGTCCATGAGTACCCTGGTAGGTTACAGCACTCGATTCACAGTTGCTGATCTTCGCCATTGCCCTTTTAGGTTGCTTCATGCTGCTAGTCGTAATTTAAGAGTATGTGTGTCTGTGTCTGCATAATTAAAACCCTTTCTAGTAAATGCTATCAAAGACAGAACAAATATAGCCATAGTATTCTCCACCAAATTATAATTTTTATTTAATGGTTCCTCCAGTAAGAATATATTCACTGTTCATTATTTTTGTCATCTACTGGAAGACAGTGTGATCAGAATAGTCACTAGCTGAACTGACTCAGAAAGTAACTATGCACAGAAGGACCTAGTCCTTTTTGAAACTGTCTTTATGGGCCAAGGATTTGACGTGAAATAAAGAATAGGCATTTTAATGCAAGAACCAAATGATTAAAAGAAGTTACTGAGCTGTGTACAAGACATGCTAAGTGTGGCAGAATTCATCCCCGTATATAAGGTGTTCCAGGGCATGCTAAAGATAATTTCCTTGTTCTTAGTGTAAACATACATAATAAAGTACTTGAATATGTGTTAAACTTCAAGATACCATAATCTTGAGGAATAGACTTTACAGGTATGCATTTGGTACTTTCAGTATGGAAGGTATCGGAACTCAGGCACCTAAAACTCTACATTCCTGAAAATTTTCTGCTTTGGGAAACCTTATCTTCAAATCCAAAGCTTATTTAGAATACAAATCCTTGAAAGTGTACGTGAAGATAAGCATGACCTCTGTTAATAAGGAGCATATTGAAGAACTGTTTGCAGTTGATTGTAATGCATTTTGCTTTGTTGACCAAAACCTTGTGTAAGCATAAATGCAGTCAATAGGCGTCAGTAAAGGCAAAGCTATTGCTGGTAGAACTGCTCATGTGATTCAAATGGGCAGGAACCTGAAAACATCAGCTTTTTGCCTAATGTGTGTTAAGAAGTTCATTAAAAAAAAACAAACAAAAAAAAAAAAAACAAAACCCCAAAAAAACCCAGACGAAACTCTTCTGCTGGTTCACCCTGTCCAGATGACCATGAATTTTAAAGAAGCATCCTGTGTGAGGTGAGTACTCATTTATAGGCTCCACTGGGATCTTAAGTTCATGCTGCTTTTGGTTTTCTCTTTCTTTCTCTTTTTTTAAACAGAGTCCTGGAACTTCTGAAGAACCAGACAGATTCAGAAAGGTATGACAGTTTCCTATCATTAAGCTAAAATGTTTTATCAGGCATCTTGCAGATAATTAGTTTAACTTAAACTTTTCTAAAGTTTCTTGAGATTAATTTGCTTGCTAAGTGCCTCTTCTAAAGAAGCAATTTATTTCCCTCATATTTTAGATGGAAACATATTACACCATTTTAACTCTTGAGCTACGTTTACTGTAGCTATAGAAGCTAAATACCCATCTCGAGTCGGGGAACTCCGTTTTTATACATCTATATGCTATATGAACTAAATTAATTTTTCAGAAGAGACTTAAGGAACAGCCCAGGTCTGCTTCTAAAGGATTTAGGGGTCAACTGCCTAAAATAATTTTGAAAATGGGACTTCAGATACTTCTGAAAAAATTGTGTTGGATCATTCAGCCCACCTTCTAATGCAGAAAACCAGAAACAGTCAAAAGATTTGTCTAATGTTATTAGACTAAATACTTTTAAGCAGCAGAATTCCTCCTGTGAAGGATTTTCTTTTGGAAGTGATCACATAAGAAACGGATGCAGTACAGGAGATGATAAAGAAAAGCTTAAAGAAACCAAAATGCTACCAGTTTCTTATTAAACCCAAGCAGCTTTTCTGATTCCATTTTTATGTCAGCAAGTTTACTGTTGACCTGAGCAGTGTTGAACTGAGTCTTTTCTCTCTGTCACAATTTGTTTTGTTTATAGATACTGTTAGCTTCTACTTTGTACTGTCATCTCACTTTCCATTTGTTTTCAGGAGGAATAGAATAAGGCATTATTTACCCAACACAAAGTAGATTGGGTGAATAATGTGTTGCAGGAATATAATCACTTAATCATCTTAAGCTAAATCAAACCCTTGATTTCTCCTGTTGCAACATCTCTTTAGAAGAGACCAGTATTTAAAGGATGCAGCACAGTGTACTTGTAGTATAGCCAGAAATCAGACTTCCCTTATTTCAATGAGATATTCCTCTGGCACTCAAATGTGGAATAGCATCTCCAGTATTTTTCCCCATGAAATACTGACCAATTTCAGTTTATATTCTTGTTTGTCTGGCCTAGCATTGATTGTTTGGTACCCCTGGTGGTCATCCACTAAAGTCACCAGAATTTTTCAGGCTGGAAAAACAGTATGACATTTAGTAATTGGTGTAGAGGCAGCCAAACATTTAGTAGTGATGCTTTTCCCTCAAAGAAGGATAGTCCAGACGACCGACCAAGGAATTCTCTGCTTTCATATGATTTGGTTGGGTCAGGTTGTTTGTAGGGAAAATAATAGAGAAGCTTAAGGCAGAAGCACATCTCCACTGCACATTTAGATACCATTTTTTAATTCATCTGTCCTACTGCCTTGGGGCAGGTGGTATTTATTCCTTCTTAACTTCTCTGAAAGCAACTAAAGTCTTCCATTAATTTTCGAGGATACTGGAATAACATAATGGCAAGCAGCAACCTCTTGACAATTAGGCCTACAGCAAGAGCCCCCAAAAAAAAGTGTTCTGTGAATTTTTAACAGCTACTGAACATAAACAAAGAGAAACAGCTTGGGGTGGGAATGAACTGAAATACCTTGTAAGCATGATGGAAACAGCTCTTATTGTACCAGCAAGTGATTTTCAGTTTCCCTTCAGCCAGTACACATTACAGTCACTTACACCTTGCTCGCTTCAGGATGATTTTGCTTGAAGCATTCATTCTGTGTTTAAGTGTCACAACAATGAGAATCCAAGTGCTATAAGCAGAGGTGTCTTTTTTTTCATTCAGGCTAAGGGGTTTATCAGGATGTGAGTGTGTACTGCGATAAGATCATAGATCACCACTTAAGAGAACCAGAAAATAACGTTCACTGTTCAGGCTGAGAGAAGAGGAAAAGCAAATCAGCTGCAGAATTTGTGGCTCTGCAGTTCATTTTAAGTTTATATTTAACACCTGAAGTGCAGCCAGAAATGAAAGAAAGATTAGGCAAAATATTTTTTTGTATGTTTTGAATCTCCTTTCAAAACCATAGTGAAGGACATCAACTACCCTGAGAGAATGGGTGATATCAGGAATTAATATCTGCAGAAAATACACATGGTTGGGGGCTGCATCACTGTAGTTGCAACATGAAGTCAGTTCACATGCAGTGGGATCTCTTACTTTGTCAGCTCCCTCCTGCTTTTGGGTCACACAAATTTAGCAGAGGTTGCAGAATCACACGTAATTTTGGACTGACCTCAGCTTTCTGCAGCACGAGGTCCCCGGTGACTCTGCTTGTTTCCTGTTAGAGCTGTGAAGATTTTGCAGCAGCAGCAGATCAACAGGGAGAAGAGGAAGACCCAGCTGTGGCCAGTCTCAGCCTTCCACTTTTGTTCCATTTCTAGCCTGGATGGCTAAATGTTGGGCAGAGGAGTGTTTGCTCCATGTATAGTAATGTGCTTTTTTTCTGATCTTTCATCCTTTGCTGAGGACATGCACCTAGCCACTGGTGCTCTTGGGAGTGGTACAGGCTAATGATTGTGATGTGAGCAACTTCTTGTTGATTAACAAAAAACAGTTGCAGGAAATTGCACTGGCTGCAGTGAATTTTTAGCAGGTACCAGTGACAGTGCAGTGTAGATGGATATTTATTCAGGGCACCTAGCACACCCAAGAACATAATCAACAAAATAATAACTCTGATAAATGTTACTTTCAAAGGTTGGCTCCCAGCTACCTGAAAATATTCCATGAGCATTCTTAGTATAAATAGGAAGTCAAAGATTCATTATTTACAGGTCTAGGTAGCACTGTTTGATTTTATTTCTTGAGTGCTCAGAGTAATTACACTTCCTTGCTAAACAAATGATTCTGGCTTTATTGTTTGTACAAACAAAGTAATTAGGATTCATTACATCAATGGTCAGCTAATTGCTTCATTTCAAATTCTGCTAAAAGTAATCTCCTATAACACGCAGACAGAAGGAGCATATAATTTAATCTTACTTAGAGACACCATTGATCTGGAGTCTATCAAATTAATGCAGTCATTCAGGAAACTGTGCAAAGCAAGAGCTGCCACAGCTTGCCAGGAAGAAAACAATATGTTCTGCTCTTCCCAAGTGCAGATACGACAGGAATTCTTCATGGCAGAAATTCACATTACAGAAATGCACAGCATTGTGTGTACATGCCTGTGTTTGTGGTGCCTCTCTATTAAAAGTATGTGGCCCATTTGTTTTCCTGAAGTCCTGCTGGGTGTTAGCCACTTGCAATCTTCTCAGTAAAATGGAAAAGACCCATTAAAAAGTATCCTTTCCTCAGTTTTCAGTATCTCATTTGTAGATAGATTATTTCTCCGTACGCTGAAAGGTAATGAGAGGTATTTGCTGACAATAGCAGAACAAAACCAATTTCCAGTCTATACTTGAAAAATGTTTTTAACACTACTGTAAAAAGCATGGTAGGAAAAAATCTTGTAGTCAGCAGCCCATATTGTATATGTATTAGTCTTTAAAAATGTGATGGCTTACTTTTAAAATTATTTAAACAAAATGCAAATAGCACTCAAATTATGTACAGTGAGTAAGGAAAGTTAAACCTTGGCTCAAGAGGAATTGCTGGTAAAGCAGCTGGAAACATACATTGCTGATGTGATGAACCAGCTTTTGATACCAGTAGCTTCTTCTACAGGTTCCAGAGCATGTTGTCTATATTTCAGATTTTATTCCTTCTATGCCAAATTTAATTAGTTAATTTAAAATTGCAAGGCTGAGTGGAAGTTGGAAACTGGGAGAAGTTGTTTTCCTTCCCTGCCTTCCTGAATAAAGGTAGAACACTGATGTCTTCTGCTAAATTTCAGATACACTGAAATGTCATCCAGCTACTTTGGTGTCCCTGCCCATGGCAGGGGGGTTGGAACTAGATGATCTTAAGGTCCTTTCCAACCCTAACTATTCTATGATTCTATACTAACTGCTGATAACTCTCCTTCTAAAAGTAGTACAGCATTGCCTTTAAATACAAAATACATTTATTGGGATAAATTGTATTGCTTATCAGTGTATTAAATCTGGTGGAGTACTCTTATGTTTTTAATAGAACCAGGTTAATTTCAATGAGCCTCTCACAGCTGCTCACTCACTCCATCTGCCCCTGCAGTGAGATGGGGGAGAACTGGAAGGGTAAAAGTGAGAAAATCTGTGGCTTGAGATAAAAGCGGTTTAATAAGTAAAAGAAGAAAATGGAAAAGCAAAACAAAGAAAAACAAGTGATACAAAAACCCCCGGTATCTCACCACCAGCAAAATGATGGCCAGCCAGTTCCCAAGTAATGAGCTTCCTAGTAAAACTCTCCTACACCTAGTTTTTGTTGCTGAGTCTGTTGTCATATGGTAGGAAATATCCCTCTGGTCAGTTGGGGTCAGCTGTCCCACCTGTCCCCACTCCTAGCTTCCTGTTCACCCACAGCCTACTCACTTGCAGCAGTGTGAGAAGCAGAAAAGGTCTTGATGCTGTGTGTACACTGCTCAGCAAAAGCACAGGGGTGTGTTATGAACACTGTTTTAATCACAAATCCAGAGCATAGCCCCATACAAGCTGCTCTGAAGAAAGCTAGCTCTATTCTGGCCAAAACTAGTACAAGTGGTTTAAGAACATCTCACCCTGTTCTGAATCTTTTGCAAATACAAGAAACTAAGTGTAACTCACTGCCTGCTGTTGGATATGAAAATGTGCTTCAAAATTGCCTTACTGGAAGTTTGACCTTCCATATTCTTATAATGTGGAGCTAAGACGTTTTTAGCAACCCATCCTACCTACCACTTTAGTAGTCTTCCACCGTGCTTCCTAACTTTTAGCACATGTCAAACACTTTCCAGATTAAATGAAAGTAGTTTCCACTGATGTTCTGAAGATCAGGCCAAACCAGGACTTCTTCTTGCTTAGGCCTGGAGAATTATAAAAATCAGTACTACTTGAACAGATCAGGCTGTAGCTCTTGTCCTGTGGCATGCTTCTCCTAAAAGCTTGTCATGTGGTATATGCACACAGGAGCTAACCTTTATAAATCTGTGTCACAATAGCGTATGGCACAGTACTTGGTTCTAAGCAACTCTGCAGCAGAAATTCTGAAATATCAGCCATATGTGACTGCTAAAACCTCAGATACAAACTGATGGTGTTTTCTGTTTCTTTTAAATGAAGCCTTCATCAAATATTCTAGCTTATCATCCAGCCATGTTGAGATACTCCAGAATCTTCCCTAAGGGAGAAAACAAAGCCTGTAATTTGCCTGTATACTTATTTACATACATACACTTATGATCTTCACAATTGGAAGTAATATCAAGGTTGCAAAGTCAAGCAATCTGAAGACAGAAAATATCGGAGCTAAAATTGCTTGTGTGACCTCAGTTAACCTCCCTTCAGCACAGTCATTTTGGTACCTCTTTATGAAGCGGAGAATGATAAGCACAGGACTCAAAGGCATACCAGCCATCCTTATTCATTCCTCACTGCTGGTTGCCTAACCTGGGCAGTGTTTGCATTTACAAAAGTACTGTTCTGAACCCAGTGGCTTGCTGGTCCTTTTACAGAGGCCACATAACCTCTGATTGACAGTATCCAACTCTTAGTTCCTGCTATGGTGTATGGGAATGAGCCACAGCTTTGCTGAAGAGCATGTTGGATGTGTTCTATGGTGGCAGTAGTATCTAACTCTCCCAGATTATTTCCCTCTTGAAAAGACCAGCTGTGATTTGCAATATATTGCTTATCTTAGAGAGGAATGCTGATGGCTCTAAGTTGAGAGCTGATGAGAGGCCCACTTCCAAACCAGTTTGCTTTGGTTTGAGAGAGCAGCCTATGCTCCCCTGGAACTGATCACTTTTTTTCTTGTCAATAACCTGTCTCTGTAAGTGGCAACTGAATTAGCACCCAGTGGGATCTCAAGTGGCAGAAACCCAGGGCCTCTCAGAAGCAAAATATCACTGATAAAGCAACTGCTTTACCAAAAAAGGGATGGTGCTTGGTGATGGCATGCTAATATTCTGAATGAAAGGGACATGGTAAGCTGCTGTTGCAGCCTTCCTGGCAGCTCTGCTCATTTTCAGAGGAATAATGAAGTGATAGAATTCATACTTATGTAGGTGATCCTTCTGAAGGCCTATGTATTCCTACGAAGATGTACTTCCTCTGTCCCTATTGCTATAGTTGAAGCCCATTATGTTGTGACCTTCTCACTGTGGAGGTAGGCTTGGATTCATCATGTCTAAGCATTTAATTTGGGGGTTTACAAAATCATGAATGGTGCAGAGAATGTAGATAGGGGTTGACTCTACATGTCTTCCACAAGAAAGAGCTAGGAGCCAGGTTCAAAGCTAACGCAAGGGATTTGTTCATGTCGGTTGCTTGGCCTATGGAACACCTTGCTAAAGGATATTGAGGACTTTGGATAGTTTTTGTAAGCTCATGGGGAAACTGGACAAGTATCTGGAAAAAAGATTCACTAATTGATAACTAGATGGGCAATCTACATAAGGCTGAGGAAACTGCCTGAGCTGGAGGAGCATCTGTGTTGATTGCTGTAGAAAATAGGAACTTGGGCTGCGTACAGCACTGACATGAAGCATCATGGCTGTTGGTGTCTCTGTCTATATAGTGTCTGTAGGACATTAGGGCATTGGTACCTTTATCCATGGATAGAGTAGGAATTTTCAGGCAGCAGTGCATTTCCCAGGGCAGTCTCTCATGAAATGCTCTGAGAAGAATAAATCCAAACTAAATCTACTAGATCACTGATTCAGTGGTGCAGGTATGATTTGTATCAGGCATGCTGGTCACGTACAAGCAGCAGCAAATACCCACTAATGAGCATGGTTTAAGATGCTATATTTCTCTGCTTCCTCAAATAGCTAGATTAACAGTGTGTTTTCATATACCCTGGAATGTGGTCAATAGCAAACCGGGAACGCACTGATTTTTAGTAAAACACTTTAGCAACTTACACAGGAATTATGTAGCAAGTTCTAAAGTGCTTTTCTGCTGTTTCCCATCAAAGTGATTTTTCATGGTGCATGTGGTAAGGAGTTATTAACTGCAAACAGATTTAAGTGCTGAGGATTCCCTAGATCTAAACCGATGCTTGTCATTCAAATGCCCCAACATGAATCAAGTACAAATGTGAATGTTCACAGCCAATGCAATTCATTTGGTAACAAGCATGTATTTAGCATTACACAAAACACAACCATCTACCCCTTGATAGTCCTTTCTTGTCCTGGTATTTTGAGGGAGAAGGCGGAGGACATTTATCTTTGATGGTGAACTTTAAAAGTATGTTTTCTTTGTAAATCTCAACCTGTTCTTTTTCCATGTGTTTCTAAAATGTCTCTGACACTTCAGCTCAATACCCAGGTATCCCAGCTGTTTTTCTAAGACGGTGGAAATTAAAGTTCTGTTGACTTCACTGGAGCTTTGCCAGTTTTCCTCAGAGCAAAATTTGATTTCAGAATATTTTGTGGAGCCTAGATCTGACATATGCACTGTAAGCACTCTGGGTGCTGGGTAGTTGCTGTACTGATGCCATTAGCCAGTGATTGGGAAAGAGGAATTCCACTGTGTAACACTGTGGGTTGTGGTTCCCACCTGTGATCTCATATGGAAATTAAATGTTCGCTGTCTTTTGCAAAGGTGGAACTGTTTCAGAATGTCCTTTTCTAACCCAGAATGATATGCTGAAGGGTTGGGAGTATTGTCCTGACTCCAAGTAGATTCTAGAGCCCTGATGACTCTGAGCCCAGCAAAGCAGAGGTTTGAGCCTTGGCCTCCTGAATTCCATGTTGGTACCATAGTCTCAAGTCACCACAGCCTGAAAGCATCTCTCTCTCACAGCACAGACCTAAACAAACACCTTGATTTAGTCCTAGTAAAATTGAAGTGCTGGGGTTTTTCCACACTTGGAGAAAAAAACCTTCCTTGCTTCTTCCAACTGTATCATCTCTCCTGTTATCACTGCATCTCCTTCACAATTTTCTATCCTTTAACTATAACACCTCTAGCACTACCACCAAAAAAAGCCCAAAAAATAATATCACCAATTGTTCCAGCAAGCACAAAACAACAGAACTAATGTAGGTTTCATGTGCACAAGAACCTGGGCATATAAATAATGAAGTAAGGGTATCTGCTGAACTTCATGAATAAGTAGTTCCGAATCCTGCTGCAGAAACTGAAGTTAATGGTAAATCTCCCATGGATTTCAGTGTGTGGAGGCTGGGGCCCTCATGTATTAAGGGCTTATCATTGCAAATTTGCTGAAAGCACCAAACTCTCACAGCTTCTGTGTGCCTCATCTTCAGTCCTGCAGAGACATCGTAATACCATGTTTGTCATAGCAGAGTCATTCCCATGGCAACAAATGGAGTCAGAAATACAAGATTCTAACCTTGCTGCATGATCAAACAAAACAGAGAAGCTGGGCAGCAAAGACAAAAGTTCATCAAATACAAATGCCTATAAACCCAGCAACGATCAGTTGTTAATAAAGCCATTTCACATTAATTTCTCCTGGAAGATGAGCTTTGAAAAGTAATGCTATTTTACAGCTCTTTTCAATAGATCTGAAAACAAGACACTTAGTAACATTTCTGTCTCATCCCATTTCTGAAATTTGCATTAATAACCTTTGCTTTATTGATAGGGCAGAGCCAGTGACCCACTCTGAATCAAATGCTGGATCGGTAAAAGAATTGGGGTAGGAATAATGTGGGTGGCTAATTGGCAGTGTGGTCATCACAGGAAGCCAGCGACAAACTGGTGGGACAGTAAGACAGCTGGTCCCTGGGCAATGGCAGGAACATTGTTGAGGCATAAGTGGAAAAGCCACTGTTTCCCACCAGTTCAGAGGCAGAAGGCATTAAATGCGAAGATGGGTCTTGCAGCTGGTTTGCAATGAAAGAACAGTTTCAGATTGCAGTAGCTGTCAAATCCAATGCTGAAGTATTGACAGCTGTAAAGCAAAAGCTTTAGGTGCTGCTAGGAAGATTGGCAGACCTTCTTACAACTGTGTCAGTGAGAGGCAGCTTCTTAATTCTCAGTTTGAGTCTGTGAGAACATTTTTTGAGATTTCCAGCCATAAAGTTCAATGAACTATTGAACGGTCAGTCACAGGATCCTGCCCTTTAACAACATCAGTGTTAAATCTTATTATGCCTTAGTGGTAGAAGAAAGAACATGGTTTGAATTGTCCCAAGGCAGAGGTAATTCTGATCTTCCACCAACAAAACTGCACCTGTTAATATGCACAAACTTGTCCATGGCTTCTGGAACCTGGAAGGGGCTTTCTTCCTTATAGATGGGACACTATAATAAATGTGACATATTGCTGCATATTATGAATGCAATGAAGAATTACGAATGAGAAATAGTCAATGAAAACAGAAGCTGTCCATCCATTGGTTTATATTGATTGCACCAAGGAGTGGCTGTTTCATGGCATCACAGAGACAAGCCCAGAAAACTCTGATCAGAAGTTGTGGCTGCTGCCTTTAACAGTTGTAGCACTGACTATAAACACAGAAGCCCTGCAGGTTTTGTTCAGCCCATAGGCTGCTGGAATCTATGGGAGATGAAGGATGTTAGGTCTGGACTCCAGGGCTAAAGAAGGGAAGGTCCCATTAATACAGCTGTTTACACCTGGTGCTTTGGTGAGTGTTTGAGAATAGGTCACAGTAGGAGCAGGTGACTCCTGTGGTGCAGCCGCATTGTTGAAGTTTAATTTTGTGGGTAAATGCTAGTTGTACCCAGGAAGTTGCCCAATGGTGCTTAAAGTCAGAGTCCCACCTACACCCTGACAGGTACTCATTGCTCCCCAACTACTGACAGTTCCACTGTCCAGGGACCTGAGTTGCTTGCTGACCTTGCTGAGCAAGCAAGTTACAACTCAGATGCTGCAGGCCAGAAATGACAGAGCAAGTAGCTGTTGTGCTGCTGCTTCTACATCTGCTTCGCACAATGATTAAATCTCTGCAGCCTTTAGATATAATGGAAGCAAACCAACTGCAGCAGAAGGATTTCACAGCACAACTGTTTCATGATCTGTAACTGCAACTATTTATTTGCCTTCATAATAAATTCTGAGACTGAGAAATTTAGAAAGCAGTGGAAGAAAGAGATCCTTAAAAAGTAGGAAAGGGTGTAATTACTTTACCTTCATTCTGTTCCTTATCTTCTCTCTGATGTTTCACATGGAGTATTGATGGCGGTGCTGTACTGGGACAGAGTACTTGCCTGTTAAGTCAAGCATCTAGTAGAGGCCAGAAGCCCTAATTTTGCTGCAGCAAAATCACCTGTAGCTTGAACACAACAGATTAGCTTACTCTTGTGGAAAGTGTGGGTCCCACTTCAGTGGACATTCTGTGTTGGTATCCGTGACATAGGTTGGTCAATAATGTTGTAGCCACATTATTTCTATGTTCTGATTATAAATCCATGCTTGATGAAATTAATGGACTGTTGAGCCTTCTTTTTCAGGACTCCCTTACAGACAGTTGAGTTGGCCTTTTTTTGGTGAAACATACATAGTTTTGCTGATGGGCAGGAGATATACAGGAATCTTGCCAGTGGAAATCTCACTTTCTGAATTCTGTAGCCACAAATATGTTCTCTCATGTTCATGCTAATCCAGATTAAATTCACGATCTTGATTGAGCTACTCTAGGTTTGCAGCAGCATAAAGTGTAGTGGGACTTCTTCGTGTGTCCCTTCTGTGGCTGCTCAGCAGTAAATGTGACTTTAGTGTTGTCTTCACTGTCACACACTGTTGTGTTTTCTCTCATTCTCTTGCACCACGTAAGAGTTTAAGACAGGCCTGTTAAGGTACAAGTTGAACTGCAGGGCCACTTTTCTGACCTCCAGCCTCGTGGACCCCAGTGTCAGAATCCAAAGAACATGTTGCTGTTGGAGAGATGGCTGTGAGCTGGATGAGCTGCAACCGAAGCTCCTTTCTTCTGATAGGGAGCAGAAGGCTGGCTCCTCTCTTCCATACATCATCACTAGCATTTTACTGGCTGGAGAGTTACTAATACAGACCTTCTGTTCTATACACTGGGAGTACAAATGCCACTTTCGTGTCAGCATTTGTAACCACTACTTTGTAATTGGAGAATGAAGTTGGAGGCAATTGTTTTCGTCTGCTAGAAAGTCAGCAGCATTTTCCTTCTAGAAGACAATAGTTTGCAGCACTGAATTCTTGAGAATGAAATATTCTTCTAAAGACATCATTTAAGCACCATCTTCAGTCAGCTGCCACGTAACAGGCACCCAGGCTGGGTCCTAGGGCAAGGACAATGTGGGTTGTTCTGTAGCCTGGCAGTTGGATGTATTTGAAATGCACCTCCCCAGGTCTTTTATTTTTCTGAGTTGCTCTTTGGTTTGTGTCTTTCAGAAGTACTCTGGAGGTGTGTGCTCATTCCTGCATCGAGTGTGCTGGGCAGCACTACCATTGCAACTGCTCCTCTTGCTCCTCCTGCTCCTGGCCTTCCTCCTGCCCCTGGCAGAGGAGGCCCACAGCTGCTCTCTGGCCAACAACTTTGCTCGGTCCTTCCACCTGATGCTGAGACACAAGGGCCCACCTCCAACCTAACTTCTTGGCATGGCACAAGGTG
The DNA here is from genome assembly GCF_028554395.1 of Pezoporus wallicus. Lineage (NCBI taxonomy): Eukaryota > Metazoa > Chordata > Aves > Psittaciformes > Psittacidae > Pezoporus > Pezoporus wallicus. The sequence continues at coordinate 510,652 of NW_026642285.1, read as the reverse complement.
ACTGTCAGAAATACAGACTTTTCAACAATTGCAAGTGTTGCAATTTCAGGGCTTCTAACAAGACCATCATATCAACTGGGTAGGTCATATAAATGCAACATAAAATTAGTCCACTTTAATCAGGTATATGAGCAAAATTAATATTTTTGCAATATTTTATTATATTTATAATGTGTATATAGAGATTGTGTAAGTATGTACATATCTATATGTATAACAAAATGCATATATCTGTGGTCAAACTAACATCCACCATTCACTCATCCACTGTTTAAGGATAATCCTGCAATGTTTCTGTTTCTACCACCTTTCAGCAAGGAATACTGAAAGATGGTTTTGTTTTGGGGGCTTTGGGGTGATTTTAAAAGTCAGATTCTTGTTTACAGCTGAAGTCAGAGCAGGTATGAGAAGATGTGGGCATGCACCAGAGTGCAAACTGGAGAGCAGGCATAGTAGAATAATGTTTGAATACAGTGGTTGACATTCAGCCCAAGGAAAATTGGAGCTATTATATTTGAAATCTTGGGCTGGGGTTCGTTTGGGGTTTTTTTCAGTATCAGGATGCAGGGACTGCAGGAGGTAATGGAAATGTTTCTACTGACTTCAGTAAGAGTGGGGGTGGGCCTCCTCTTGTTCATATTTTTTACCAGATTTCTTTCCCAATTACTGTGTTCTCCAGCCCACCTGAATCAGCAGAGGTAGACTACAGTAGAAATAAAGCAAAGAAAAAAGTATATATATATATATATATTTAGCATCTCTATAGCAGAAGAACTTTTAAAAATCAGGTCATAATTTTCTGAACAAATTTGTGAACACTGAACAAAACCTTGTGTCAGTGATCTTTATAAAAAGCAGTGGGTTTGGTTGTGTTTTTTTTGTTTGTGGGATTTTGTGGTTTGGTTTGTTGGGGTTGTTTTGCATTGTGAAGAGGCATTTCATAGTGGATCATGAAGCCTGAACAGTGGGATGCAGCCTGGCTCAGTGTCAGCAGAGCAGAAGTTGGAAGTACTTTAATAATACTGCCCTGTAAACAAGATTCCTTCCTAGGATGTTTTTTAGTGTTAATGGTTTGTTAAACTAATATAAACTGATTGTATCAAAGACAGTCAAGCATAGATTTCTATATAGCCTAAGATGATGACAACTTGCCATTTATTTACCTAAGCTTATGCCTGATCTATCAAATTTTTGAATATACATTTTAAGATTGCCTTTAATTTAAAAGCAATTCTCACTGTACTGTGATGCAGCCATTCTTAGTAGTGTTTTTACCCAATTGACTCATGAGAGAAAAGGTAATTTCTACAAGTTTGTGCCATTTCTGAAAGCTATCCCTTGTCATCTCATGTTTTTAGCCACAGTAGTAATCATGGAAAAAAATGTATTAACAGAAGAAACAGTTACTTTCCCGTTCTGGCAGTGTGGCAGAGGAACTTGTCTTCGGGGTATCAGTATGGTGTATTCAGTATTGTTTTCCAAATAAGTTCCAAAATAGTATTAAATTTGTGGTACAGGTAAATTATGTAGTGGCTGAGAGACTGGAGGAGGAAGTCACACTTTAACAAAACCATGAAAGTTTTGCTAAAGGAGCAAACGTGGGTAGAACAGGGAGGCGTAGCAGCAAGGAGCTCATTATGAGCGCATATGAGGGAGAACAGGCAGATGTGAAAGAGAACTAACTAAAGCTAAGAGATGAGAGGTGTCCAACAATTTATAAAGCCTAAGAAATGGAGTCACGGTGAGCACAGAGGACTAGGAGGTTCTGTGGAGGAAAAATGTGAATCTTTTTAGTTCCCTCTCTCTGCTACAATATTGGTACTACTGCATATTAAACAGTTTTTCTTCAGTAAGGTTTAAAATGGGGTAAGTAACAGGGACTCTACCAGTGTCCTGAAGAGACTCTTCTACCACTAAGACTCTGTCACTGTGTTTCTAATAATGCTTCCAACTACACAAGTTTGCTAGAGTTGGATAAAAATTCTGATAAAGTGGAGAGTAAATTAGAAGGGTGAGAGTAGGCATGGTGAAGGTATTCAGGTAGAATGCACAGGGAGCATGAGGAGGAGCTGAAATGATGCTGGTTAAAACCTGTCAGGAAGTAGCAGAAGAGCTCTAGAGAGCAGGCAGAGAATGTACACTGAGCAATCAGACATTCACATCTAAATGGGAAGCAAAGGAAGGTCTGTGATTTCATTCATGAAGGAGCCAGATGGAGAGGAGCTATAATTTGTCTGAAAATGGGGCAGATGAATTCCTTCTTTGCAACGGTTCTTTCTGGTGACAGAGGACATACCTCCTCTCCTCTGATTAGCTATGCAAGAGCCATGAACTTGCCCACAGCTTTCCTCTAAAAATTGCTGCCAGCCCTGAGGGAATGAACCCCTGTGGCTGGACAGCAAGGAGCTAATAGTCACACACATCTCCATTTCAAATTAAATGCACCAGTAGTAAGAAGTGTGGGGAAAGAAGGGCAGTAACAAAACTTCCTGTATGTGGTTGTGGATATTTTTACTTGTGCACACACTTTTCTGTGACATACCAACATTGCACTTCTCTGGCTTTTGGTGAGCTGTTCCAAGTTAATTTCCAAAGCAAAATGCCAGTGAGAAAGTAAAAATAACAAGAAATAATATAGCTGAAGGTGAAAATCAGTAGGGAGAGAGACAAGTTTTTCTATAAAAGCACAAAATTTCACATCAGATTTCTTTCTGCCTGGTCTGATCTGAATGATTTTTATGGGTTCACAAATGTATGGAACTGTAGGATAAAATTGCTACAGAGAGGTCCATAACAGAATAACTGCATTGTTACCTTGATGTTTCAGTGTTGTGGCAGGTTTAAAAAAATCCCCAAAATAACAACAACAAAAACCACCTGAAACCAAACAACCAAAAATCCAAAAACCAAAACCTCAAAACCTAAATTAGAAACATGCTTTTGCTGCTGGGTTTGCATTCAGTTTATTCTGAGCTTGTAAACTGTTTGTGCATCTAGCTCAGGCCACATAGCCTATGCTGGATGGTGATATCCACAGAGCAGAGCTCTTGGGTGTCTCTCCAAGCTCTTTTTGCCTGCATTGTTGCACCCAGTATTTGATCAACTGTGTTAATGACCCTTCAGCATTGAAGGCAAAACCCTGCACTCCAGTGCCCATGCGTTAAACTAAGAATTCTGCACACCCCCAAAGGTACACCTCAAACACAATCTTTGGAGTGAAAGCAAGCCTAATCATAGGATCATAGAATCGGCTAGGTTGGAAAAGACCTTTAAAATTATCAAGTCCAACCTTTACCCCAGGACTGCCAAGTCCACCACTAAACCATATCACTGAGGGCCTCATCTACATGGTTTTTGAACACCTCCAGGGACAGTGATTCCACCACTTCCCTGGGCAGCCTGTTCCAATACTTGACAACCCTTTTTGTAAAGAAATCTTTCCTAATATCCAGTCTAATCCTCCCCTGGTACAGCTTGAGGCCATTACGTCTTGTCCTATCACTTGTTACTTGGGAGAAGAGACCAGCCACCTCCTCTCTCCGTCCTCCTTTCGGGTAGTTGTAGAGAGCAGTAAGGTCCCTCCTAAGCCTTCTCTTCCTTATATTATACACCCCCAGTTCCCTCAGCCGCTCCTCATAAGACTTGTGCTCCAGGCCCTGCACCAGATTTGTTGCAGTTCTGATTTATAATTATAATTGATTTTGTATCCAGATGCTTTCAACAGAATTTTCCATGACTACAATACAGTGAGGTAGAAAACTGCCATTGTGCCACATGTCTATTAAGAGCCCTTTCTCTAATTCCAGCTAGCACTTTAGGTTGTATTAAATGTTATTTATATATGCACATGCCAGAAATCTCCATATGAAAATCATGTTCAATTCTGTGCACACACATTAAAAAGGTAGTCTCCTTCTTTTACCACAGAATCCCCAGAGCAGTCATGATTTCTGCCAAGTACTAGCTTTTTTTTCCCTGATAGAGTTACTTAATAATTTCGAGAATTTGGGCCTGAAAAAGCAAGTTATGAGCATAACTAATCAAACCACTTAATGATCGCTGAATAATCTGGAGAGATTTTAGAATGGCCTTCTGATTCTCCTTAATCCTTTTCACTTGGGGTAGTTGAAGACCTCAAAGAGAAGAAATGTTTCAAAAAATATCCATCACTCGATAAGCAGATGGTAATCTCTGCATGTCAGAAGAAATAGGATGTTCTCTTTAGCTGCTCTAGGAGCTCAGGAGTTTGCTCTGTCTTATCTCCTCTTCAGCATTAAATAGGAATTGTTTTATTTTGATGTGTGTTCACACACATCTCATTAGCACTAAAGATATTCGAAGGGTGAGTTCATATACAGGAGTTCTTGTAACCTGTGTCAGCAAATGAGTACATTGTCTTATTTTCTCCAGAAAAAATAGAACTGCTATATGGTAGAGATTCCCAAAGCAAACAAAACCTTTAGGAATAACTGAAGATTACACACTGAAATTAAATTATCCACCCTGCTAAACTGAAGAAATAGTTTTTCCTTTCAAGAAGTGCTGGTATAAATACCCCAGTAGAAATATTTTTGACAGGCATCATACATGTCTTTCAGGTCATAGGTTATGTACCATCTGGCTGTAAGAACTGCTTTTGGACACTTTACTGGATAGTATCAGTTGCTAGTCTGCAGCTGAAAACACGTTTGCTCAATGAACTGTATCAGCTTCTTTCAGAGTTGCTGAGGGCTGTTGAGGTTATTCTTAGTACTCAGATCGTTGACCTGCTCTGAGCCAGTACAAGTTTATTGCATTAATCTGTCAGCAGTTGGCAACTCTCAGAAACCAGTTTATTAAAATACTAAAGATAATATTGTTGATAGAGACATCATGATTCAGTCAGAAACCAATCTTATTTTTGCCATATTTAGACATAATCATCTATTGGTCATGATGGATTATAAACAGATTAGTTGTAGGTGTTGGGTAACTGAGTGGTATGTTTTAGGCACAGATGACTTTTTTGACTTGCACACACTGAGAATTGTCAGTTCATTTTGCACTTGCACAGTGGTAAAACAAAGCAGACCAAAAGTTCTTGAATGTAGCATTTAAAAAGAAAAATTTAAATCAGGATGGAATAACCTGTCATGCAGTTTATTTTTGTTATTATCTCTTGTCTATCCAATTTAAAATATGAATGTGTCTACCAGAGAGTTATCAGTAGATCTGGAAAGGAAAAGGATGTGTATATCAGGGATATACCAATTCAAGCAGCAGCCTACATGGTGCCTGTGTTACCAAACCTAGTTCAGCAATTGCCAGATTTTAGCTTATTGTACCTGTGAGCTAGCCAGTTTACTCTTAGTAAAGCATGCATGAGGTGAAACTGCACAGGTTAAGGTACAACATCCCAGTGGACACAGCAAGAGGTATTAGGTCTTCAAAAGGCAATCTGTTATCTTGATGCAAGAGTTGAACATGTAGATTTGGCATAATGAGAGCAACCCAGGACTAGTGGCATAGGATCAAGGGTTAGTTGTCCTCTGCCAGACAAAATTTTGACAGTGTCCTCACTGTCCGGTTTCACATCCCTGACTGTGGGAGGAGGCTCCCCTGAGCGTGGTACACTCTACCTGAGATTTGAGCCTTGGGAGTGTTCTTTTCATTAAATGCAGGAGAAACTGTTAAATCAACCCCCTCAGTGACAGATTAATGGTAAGTGGTGGGTGCTGATGCTCCAGGAAAAGATGGAGGAAATGCATAGAATGATAGTCATGAAGGCTTCTGTTCAATCTCTAGGAATTAGAGATTCATTGTAGAACTGAAGTGGAAGGTTTTCTGTTTCTTTGCAAGTAAATGCCAGGTGTTGCCTTTAGTTTTCTGGATTTTGAGGACAAGTCTGTTCAGTGCCTTACTGAATGCTAGTGGCTTTCTGGCTTCAGAGCCATTTATGGCAGTGAGTTCTACATCCTTCCTATGAGTTGTGTGAAAAGGTATTCCCCTGAATTAGTTTTGAATCAGAAAGCTTTTGTTTAGCTGTGGGGGCTGTTTGTTTTTCCCTTTTTGGCCTCTACATGTTGAATTCGAGGAAGCAGAAAGACCAACACTACCCTGTCCAGACCATGCTTTGTCTTTCCTTCTTTTATCAGAGCAGAGATTTGGCTTGGTCTCCTACCTAAAGTAAATGATCTCAGTCTTTTCTGCTGCTTTTCATATTACAGTTCTTCCACATCCTTGATCATTCCTGTCACCTTTCTGTTAACTGTCTCTGGTGCCAGTTCTTCCTCCATACATACAGAAAAAAATCTGGTGCTGTTTCAGTAAATTGAAATTTAATACATTTTTCTCCCGTTGAGGTTCCTCCTGCAGGTTCTCTGTCTGTTTCTGCTGCCCCTGTGTCAAAACAGCCTTCATTGCTATCTGAGGGGACTCTGGTCCTGGCCACCCATCTCTTCCATGTCTCCTGGCCCTGTCCTGCCCTCATTTGCCTTCTGTGTTGGTTCAGGGACTGGCCTTAATATTCACAACTGCAGATGGGAGTGCAAAGGTGTTGCTTGACAAACAATTATTAATAGTGAAAGCCTTGCCATTAGCATTGTTCTTAACCTGCCCAGACCCTTTTCTCTCTAAGCAGATTTTGATGTGTAATCCCATTACTGCATGCAGAAAAATGCCCCTTTATCAGTGAGGAGGGCTGTTGTTTCAGTTTGTATTATCCTTTCATTGTCACTCGCTGTGAAAGTGCTCCCATGTACTGCTGGGCCCGGGGCCCCAGGATGTGTGCCCTTGAGCAGCCAGGGGTGTTTGAATGTGCTGTTGTGCACCCTAATAAGCCAGGACCATTTTTTTAACTTCTGAGCTGGGGAAAAGGGAGAAAAAAAAAAAAAAAGGAAAGAAAAAGAAAATGGTCACTTTGGTCACTTTTGAAAAACTGATTTCACAACTCATTTGTCAAGCCCTATAGCAAACCATTTATTTTAGCTCCTTTTTGCTCCATCAAGAGCTGTATGTTAAAAGGGAGAGGTGAATTTTGAGAGGCTGGGAACTGAAGGCAGGCTGCAGTGCCACCCACCCTCACTGGCACTTTCCCGGGAGGCCTCCAGCCACAGTTCAGGGGTAGGAGCTGTTATTTTCCCTGAATTGACTCTGCTTTCAAAATCAAATTATTTCTTTTGTCAAGTCCCATAAACATTGAACACCACAGACTTCGTTTCACTACAGATATGAATGAGTGCCTCTGTATAGTACTTTCCATTGACATGAAATATATATGTATGTATATATATATGTAATGGGGAGTGTAATTATTGCTCTACTTAAAGGTGACATTCCACTTCAGTGTAACTTTCAAGTGCAGCTTTTAAGAGAAACCTTGACTTAAAGAGAAGCTGGAAGAGTTTAGAGGTATGTGTTTTAATAAGCTTTAATGAGGTTTAATAAGCTTGGAGTTAGGGCTGCAGGTTCTAAGACAAAAAGAACCCAAGATGATTTTCCCATCACTTTCCCAGATCAGACCCTGTAAGAGTTTAACCTGGAAGTCACTGCTTGAGCACTGGTAGTTCTTAAGGGTATTTGGATGCTGCATGGTACTGTGTGTCTGTCCCCAGACACCAGTCTTTATTCAGTACATGTACTTGACCAGAAGGTGAAAGACACAGCTTTGTCTTGCTCCAAGACCCTGATGGTCTTCTTTTTTCTTTTGATTTGTGCTAATTGAGTTTATTGGGTGATCCTAGTAGGGCACACTCCACCTGCCCAGCCTCAGAGCTTCCTTTCCAACAGCATACCTTCTTCTCATTTGTTTACTTGGGTATACTGGACCACTGTGAAGTAATTACACAAGCAATAACACGGGTGTTGCATTTTCCTGTCATTGCCTTTTGTAAGACATAACACACCACTGACATTGAAAAAGGGTACAAGACTCAGAAGCTGCATTACTGTTTGCTAGCAATATAACCGATGTACCGTGCTTCTACAGGGGACCTGTCCTCACTCCTCAAAGCAGCTGGCTGTCTTGGGCCCAATTTAATTCACAAGGCCAGATTATAAACAATGTTGGATCCCTTTACCAACACTCCATCAATCTTGCTTCCATCATTTTTTGTGCTTTTGCGTAGTTTCAAGCTAGAAGAAAGTTTAAAGAAATGTGCTAACACTCCCATATAGGGTGAGTAAACATCCCATTTATTTCACAAAAATTACAACAAAATGAGGGGACTTACTCTATCTTGTACAGAATTAATAAGTAGTTACTTTGGACATATTAAAAACTTATTAAGAACAGCCTGGAGTGAAGTTTCCACAGTCAAACTGTTCTCTGTTTTTCATTTAAAAATCAACAAATACTGAGGTACGTTTTGCCACCTTCTGGTAGAAGTGACCTGAAACTGAACTGTGAATCCTCCTGAATGGGAGTTTTACTGAAGCAAATGGAAATGTTACCAGAATGTCCCATGTTAGATCACCCACTTCTGGGCAGAGAGGAAACGTAAGGTTGTGCACAAGAGAAACTCCTATTGTGAATGGTTTTAAAGTCCTTCAGATCTCCTATCTATTTCCAAATATTGAGAATGGGAAGGATCAGAAACCTTCCCATAAACCCTGTGCATTTTGTGTGTTGAAGTCCCTGGCTTGAATTCAGGTCTCCAGCTGCATGTAAATGTTAATATTCAAGTAGAACAAAAACATTAGAAGCAATTACAGCATGAACATCTCTTCTTGTTTATGTATAGTAGCTGATAGCAGAGTCTGTAATAATAATCTGTGTTTATACATGTGCTGTTCAATGTAACAGTTGGGTACAAAATACTTTTTAACTGTCACAAGAAAGTAACTGGATTGATGTCACTTTTTGCTTGTATGAATATAATTATTTGCTTTGCAGGGACCAGTTCCACTTTTGTCATGTTATTTATGATTTTTAAATACATTTGTGATAAATTAGGCTCTTTTCTAAGGTAAATAATACTGGAGCCAAGCAGCTCTCTGTACATGTGCATGTTATCACAGCTGATATCAAATCCAAGTCAGACTCCTTGTCTTGCTTGGAGCTTTCCTTAACCTTTCTAGCTTATTCAGGGAAATGCAGACCAGTCTATTTTCTTATTTAAAATACAGCATTTTGAAAAGCTGAACTTATTTTTTAAATCCTTTCTTTTTACAATTACTGATTCAGAAAGACTGTAACAATTGTATTTTTCTAAACTACCAATTGCTTGTGTTGGGAAATTATGTATAGATATATATTTTATTCTACAGATTTCTGTGTAGTTTTGAAACTCTGTTTTCATATATATCCTCCTGTTTGCTGAATTTATCTCAAAAAGCTGTAAGCTTCTGTGTACTGATCTATGAAAATGTGTAAAAATGTAGCTGCATAAAAAGGCTGACTTTTTACTTAAATTGTTAGAGCTAAGTTATCCCTAGTGTTACACCATGCAAGATGTACTGGAAGAAATCAGGTCATTGTTTCAAAATGCTGGACAGTGTTACATGACACTTCCTAAAATGCCTGGACTGAAAGGTAGGAGAATTTACCCTAGAAATGGTGCCATTTCAGGGCGTGATTCTACAGTTTATTCACACTGTTTAGGCCCGTATTTCAAAATTACTTCCATGAAATTTCATGGGAAATATTAAAAAATAAGAGTCTATGATTTGTGAATAGCAGTGATAGAATAAAGGTCTTTTCTAATGAAGAATGGGTCCTTTTAACCAGTTAAAAGGCTGTATTTTGAGTACTTCAGGGCAACTTCTTGTGTTCTTTTCTGCACTGTGGACTCCTGCTGTGTATTCTGGATTTATTCCATAGCTGAAATGCTAGATTAAATCCATCTAAGCCTCATGCACAGATGAACTTAATGGAAAGCCGCAGTGAAATGTTGCAGAAAATGGCCTGATCTCATTCTTCAGAACAATAATTAAAGTAACTCACAGCTTTGGCTTCTGTGCACCTGTGAAGCAGAGGCCCTTGCTTTGTACCTTGGCTGTGGTGTAACATGTAAGGATTTCTGCTCTCTGCCTGGGAAATACTGTCAATTCCTCAGCCTTGTTAGAAGCGTAATATTTTCTCAAGTAAAAAAATCTGATTCTGTAAGACACATTGGGGAGTTAAAGGGCAGTTGGGACCTGCAATCAGGCTGCATTATTCCAAAATTTTATCCCTCAGTGGAAAAAGAATAAAAAATGATGTGGCTTTTCTGTTTGCAAGTAGGACAAAGAGACTGGAAATTCATTACCCCAAGCCCTAGCCTTGTGACTGTTCTGTGATGCTCCACTGTTACCAATGAACTATGTTGAATCAGATTATAAAATCAGAGTATTTTACTGCATGTGTCCTTTTTTGTAATGAAATATAGTTATATCTGATGTTGCAGTTACAATGCAGTAAATAAACACACATGTGTTTCTTTTTAAGGACTTTTAAATTATTCTGGGGGGGTGGTTTCACATTTTTGCTGTGCTTATTTCTTACTGTCTGAGTATTTGGGCTGACCTAGAAATACCCAGAACAAGTGAAGCAAGGATAAAATTTGCTGCTGCCTGTCTTGTCTGCCCATGTACTACTGAAAGAAGATTGTGCTGAATGGTACCTACTTCATTCTAGCCCTTTAATCGAAAATACCAGTTTTTCTATGAGACTGTGCAGTTGTTTGAATAGAATTGCCCCCACAAAATTAATTTGCTAACTCACATTGCAACTCAGTATGATTTCTTCTGGTGCTGGCCTCTGATGCTCTCTGTGGGGTTCCCCAAGATAAAGGGAAATTTTTTGAGAACCTCAGATTTAAAGTCAAAGCCAGTTGCATGTGGCGAGCAAGCAGTGTATGAGTTTAACCACTGTTGATTTGTCTGGAAAGTAATCACTGCAGCATGTATGTGGGGATGCACAACTCTCATTAGTATCCAGGTAATTGCTGGTTTCTTTCCTGAATCTTTATGAGTTGAAGTCTGCCAGGATCTCTGACATCAAAGGGCTCCACAGGCAGTTACTTCTGGGGGAGTGGAAAACCACCACAAGTTTTGGTGAACCTGTAGCCTAGGTTCCCCGTTGCTTTTATGAATATGCTGAGCATTATCCAAGGCTTTGACTTCTCTCAGGTATTTGGACCATGTACTCCTGTGCCTTCCTGTAAGCTGTCTTCTGCTAAGCCCCCAAATGTACTAATGCAAACACTTCCCCTGATTATAACTGAGTCAAGATCAGAGCAGCAGCTCGAATCCCTCCCAGAAGAGAAGAGAGTAAAATTCCAGGGCTGTAGGAGCAACAGACTGTCATGGTGGGACAGTTACATTCCCATAAGGGATACAATGAGTGCACAAAAGAAATTTCTGTTGGATTTGCTTGGGGTTTTTTTGTTTTTCTCCTTTGCAATGCATTTTTTTCATCTTGCAGTTTGTTGGGTTTTATTTTTGGAGCCAGAAAGTAGGCTTCTTTGTGCATATCGGGCCTGCTCTTCTGGAACCAGCGAAGAAACCTGGGACTTGATTTTGTCCCAGACACAGTACATAGACCAGGAAAGACTGATGTCCAGTAGGGGCAAAAAGTGGCTAAGAATAGCTAAAACAGCTCATGCTTGTATAGTGAATGAATATTTGTTGCCCAGGTTCAGGCTGCAAACAACTAGAGCTGATTGGTGGGAGTTGAGACCATCACGAGAATTATTATAAACACTGTTAGACGACAGTGCAATAGTCCAGGCAGTTATAAATCTCTTAAGTCATATATTACTGGAGAAATACCTGATTTAGATAGCAACCCTGCTGCTAGAGGATGGAAGTATCTGTTTAGGTTGTAGCAGCAAAAGGTGGCAAGTTCAATAAATAAAAGTAATAAGGTAAGACCCTCAAGTGGAGTAAATCAGTGTAGGTTCATTGGAGCTGTTGGAACTGAGTCAATTTGTGGCAGTAAGAATCTGGCTTGTAGTCAACGGGGAATTTACAGAATGCTTAAAACCTCTCCACTTAGTGAGTTCTCCTCTGCCTTATGCCTGTGCACTAAATTGCATCCACACAAAAGTCCTTGCCAGTATAATGAGGTCATTTCGGATGTGAGCATTCATTATACACTTAGGTAAATTAAGGAGAAAAAAATATGTCATTAGCAAAGTCTTAAATAAAGGATGGAGCAAGGTTAGCGAGTGAGGACTATGTAAATAAAATGTATCTCAGTCCTGGAGAATTAAAGGGGAGTGGTTTTCCTTGGAAAAAGGCTGATGGTGTGTTGATGCTGCACGTAGAAGCTGAGCCCTACAGCCATAAGAGATTAGAAGGGGTGGTGAGGTTTTTTCTGCATTAATATTTCAAGCTTTCTAATTGCATTCTGTGACATACCATGGATGCAGCCTTGGTTTCCAACTGCAGCAAAAGATAAACACATATTGCTGGAGCAAATGAAACTGAAGGCTCATCCGGTTTTACTGTAGCAGTCGTGGTATTAAGAGGGATTGTAATATAATCCTCTTCAATGAATAACCCTAACAGATGTTATCAGGGTTGCTCTGTACGAGCCGTGGACCTCTTGCTAGAACTCCCTCTGTGGAAGTCTAGTTCATAAATTGTCCTAATGGGCTGCCTGCTTCGTCCCGCTGCTCCAGCAGCATGAAAAGGGGGTGGTTATCGGTGGCCTTGAAAGCTGGCATTATTCCCATCTGGTTTGCATTACAATACTGCTAAATATTTCATGCTTTTTGTTTTACAAACAAATAAGAGCAGAACTAATCTTTTTGCTTAGTGGTTTTTTTTGTTTAATGTTCCTTGATTGGCAGCTCAGCCAGGAAAAGAAGTTTGGGGTTTGTTTTGATTTTTTTTTTCCCCTCTTCAGATCTTAGCGTGGCTCTGCAAAAGCTTTTAGTGGAAGAGCAGATTTCTGTCAACTTTTCTGGTGGGCTTTTTATGGCACCATTGGTACAGGAAAAGATACAGGCAAAATCCAGATGATGAATGTGCTGTTCAATCAGCTGGGATTTCTTTGCTTGAGAGGAGATAACTCGATGAAGTGCAAACGGAGACAGGGAGCAGACGCTGACTGCTTGTCAGCTATATACAGAACTATCTCTGGCTGGGGCTGCTGGAAAAGACAGCAGCTATTAGTACCCCTTTGCCCTTTCACAGCGCCCTGTCAGAGGGTCCCCAAGCACTGCAGCAAGAGCCATCTATTAAACCACAGAGGAAAGAGTCTGTTTAATCACTGCTGCTTTTCGGGGAGGGGAGCTGCAGCCCCGAGAGGATTCAGCCAGTATATTAACCTCCTGGTTCCCTGACCTCCTGCCATCCCAGGTGGATGAGCAAAGGCACTCCCACCAGCGCTGCATGTCCCTGGCAGTGGATGCCACCTTTTTCCCCATGGGATGTGGGTGACCCATATCCACACAGGGACTTTCATCCACAGGGCAGAGATTGCAGGGTATCAGGACTCTCCATGGGATGCACAGTCAGCCCTCAGGCATCCACCTGGGAAAATGCCTACTGAAGGCTTTGGGCAGTTTACTTCCAACCCAAAGAAAGCCCTGGCACAGAGCAGGGCCTCTCAGCCAGCATCTTCAGCAGGGTAACCATTAGCCTGCCTTAGCAGTGAGGGCCAATTGCTGGGTGGAATGAAAGGCATGAAATGTCACTCAGAGAGGGCTCAATATTGAGCAAAGATAAATATTCACTCAGCCTGTTGCAGCTTGGCCATGCGCAGGGTGATGGTGTGTCAGTATGTATAATTAAATCACCGTACTACATTTGACCATTAGCAATATTTTTTTATGTCATTACATAAACAGAATCAAGTTTGTCCAATTCACTCTTGAGACAAATTCCCTGCACCTATTGCAGGATGACTTTTCCCCTGATGACACATCAGTCATCCCACCCCTTCCTCCCACGATGGCTGCCCTGAATTTAGAGGCAAAAGTGAGTCTTGGGGACTAACCCTCATGCTTGCTTGCAAATAGGCTTTATGACTTACCCTGAGCAAGACACCCAAGCAGTAAAATGATATACTGCTTTCCATATTATGTTTCTTATTTTTCTAGCATTTCCTCCTGAGGAACTCAGGGCCTACTGCAAGGTTTAACTAATTCTCAACAGTCATCTGTGAATGAAGATCTTTTTGCTAATTACAGGTTGCAGCTCTTGAGCATCTCTCTACAGTAGCACATGATAGTTCCACTCAGGATTGTAAAAATAAATTGTAACTTGTAACTGCCACAGTTCCTTGCATTCGATCATTTTCATTGTGGATTTTGACTTTCCACTTAAAAAAAATTCAAATTCAGGAACAGTAAATGCCAAGTCATAAAAGCTTAGGAAATGGGTTGAATCCACAAAGCAAAGCAGCATTACAGTGTCTGATCTGCTGTCGCTGATAATACCCTCACAAGACAAGGGTCTCTCTTTTTTTTTTCTTTTTTCATTCCTGAACAAATGAATTGCAGCGTGTATGAAATCTCCAGAGGCCATCTGTGACTGTTATTCATTTACCCACCATATTATGGAACAGATTTTCGACTGAGTTCAAAACTCAGGAAAAGGGGGAAGGGAATAGTACAATGCAAAGGATCTGTGATCCATATCTGCAAATAAAAATATTATTCAATTGTCATATTTGATGGATAAAGTGTCTAACACACCAGGCGAAGCCATAGCAACTAGATAAATATGTTTAAAGCATTTAATTTTGATATATTAAGAATGAGTTGGAGCAGGGGCTTATTGACACTGAAATTAAGCAGACATTTCTAAGTTCCTAAAAGCCTCTGATTTTGTTTAGCTTGGAAGAAATTTTACTGTACATAACTTGGAAGTGTAAGGGGAAGTTGGACTTGGTGCACCAAGGAGCAGCTCTGACAGGTCAGGACTAGCAATTACCTTTCTTCATGTTCTTTTCCAAGCACCAGCAGCCCCTACCTGATTAGCGTTAGACCACACGAGGCCCCTCGGCAAACTTACAGACCCTTGGCTTCTGCTTTCAGATTGAAAATACTATGTTCACTTATGACCCTAGCTGCTACAAAAATATTTTCATAGAATCATAGAACAGTTAGGGTTGGAAAGGACCTTAAGATCATCTAGTTCCAACCCCCCTGCCGTGGGCAGGGACACCTCACGCTAAATCGTATCACCCAAGGCCTTGTCCAACCTGGTCTTGAACACTGCCAGGGATGGAGCATTCACAACCTCCCTGGACAACCCATTCTAGTGCCTCACCACCCTTACAGTAAAGAACTTCTTCCTTATATCCAATGTAAACTTCCCCTGTTTAAGTTTTAACCCGTTACCCCTTGTCCTGTCACTACAGTCCCTAATGAAGGGTCCCTCCCCAGCATCCCTGTAGTCCCCCTTCAGATACTGAACGGCTGCTGTGAGGTCTCCACACAGCCTTCTCTTCTTCAGGCTGAACAGCCCCAACTTCCTCAGCCTGTCTTCATACGGGAGGTGCTCCAGTCCACTCATCATCCTCGTGGCCCTTCTCTGGACTTGTTCCAACAGTTTCATGTCCTTTTTATGTTGAGGACACCAGAACTGCACACAATACTCCAGGTGAGGTCTCATTTTTGTATGTGTACATATTTGTATGTAAGTTGCTCTCAATACTTCAGTACTACTGCTGTTAACATTCAATAATTGTAATTAATAACACACCGTCATGAGCAGCCAATTGCTAATGTGGCTGTAAGCATTGGATTTCCTCACAGAGTAATTCCAAGGATGCACCAAAGGTATGTCAGGAATGAATCCAGACCACAGTGGCTGGCAGGGTTAGTGTTTATACTGTGTGTCATGTTGGTACCAGCTGAAGGGTTGTATGTTCTGCCAGGTCCTGTGTTTCTTCATCGAGTGATACCGTGCAGAAAAGGGAGACTGAAAACTTCTTTCTGTAGACATTTGCCCAAGAGTTATGGCTGAAGGAGGAGAATGTTCATTTCCATGCAGTAATTAAGGGGATGTGTCAGAGCAGAGAGGGGTGGAAAGAAGGCAAGAGAAGGAGCAACATCCAGGAAGAGCAATTTAGCTTGCTATCAGACTGAAAACAATGGTGTGCCCACAGCCCCCAGCACTTGCAAGCACCAGCATCAACTTCTTCCTCCTGCCACATCAGGCTTTGAAGTACCTTTTTATGTGCTGGTGCAGAAGTGAAGAAGACACACACAGCTGCTTGGTTTGTTCTCCTCCTCTTCACAGGACTGCTGAAGCACTCATCCCACCTAGCTGACATGGGTGCTGTGGGGCACAGGCTGAGAAGGGGCTCAGGTCCATCTGAGTGTTAACAGCCCAGCTTCCAGGCTCTGGAGAAGGACCCACACCTCTTCAGTTGCGCAAAGCAGGCCAAGCGGGCTTGCTTGGGGGGCTAAATGTAGCCTAACACTGCTAATACTGCTACATTACTGCTTTCAGCATGACCACCACAGCCCATTAAGGATGAAATAGCTGGAGATCGTATTTCTTTCTTGCTCACACCTTCACATGTATAGCAGATAAAATTCTTCACAGAATCCGTACTGCTGAGTGTGGCTTTTTGCCTGGAACATTACAATACTGGCAAAATAGTAAGTGAGAGGACATGGTTTACACCAGTAAAACTGTGTCTTTTTAACAACATTGCTTTTTTTTTTTTTTTTCCAGTGGAGAATTAAGACACATTGGCAGAAATATGCTTTTAGTGGTACAACTATGTCATGCAACAGGCTTTTTTTTTACATGCCTATATATCTATACCATGACACTCCTGATCAGCAATATTTGTAGTGTCAGGCTTGTCTTAGTGAATGCAGACACTAGGCAAGATATTGGTGAGTAAAAGCAGTTTAGGCTCCTCTGTGTCTCAGCTCTGCTTGTTCCTCTCAAATATGGGAAGATGATGAGAAATGTGGCCACTTTGGCATTACTGCTTAATTGACACAGGGTGGCATCTTGGTCCCAGAAAAGTAAAATCACATTCAAAGAAAACCAAAAATCATTCAACTCCCAAAATGTCCAAGGCAAAACCAAGGAAATAAAAATAAAGGAAAGATGCGACAGCAAGGTTTAAAAATATAAAAGAATAATAGCATTTATATACAGAAAATAAAAAGGGTAAATGACAAATGAAGTGACAGCTTTCTAACAAAGGGAAGAGGAAAGTGAGGTGAGCTGCAGAGGGAAATGCTGCACCTGGGAGAAGAGGAACAACCCAGCACGGAGTGGGCAGGAAGGAGAGGGCTACCCACGATGTCAAGGGCAAGGCTGGCCCAGTGGGAGGGTGACACAAAGGTGGCAGCTTAATGCCAGAGCGGGACTTTTGTGGAGGCACCGGATGGGGCTGAGATCTCTGCTCTGCCTCTGGCTGGGTCACAGGTGTCCTTTGGTCTCTGAGGAAACTGGGGTCAAATCCTGCTGCCTCCAGGATATCATTGCCAAAACTGCCCTTGGGTTTCATTGGTGTTGCAGTGCAATGGTGATTTCACATTTTGGGAATCTGGCTCATATAAGTGAAGAGGAACTGGGGGTGGCTCAATGTTTTCCATGACCAGCTATGGGTACCTGACTTGCAGGAGACCCACGGGAGGGAGTACTCCGGGTTGGAGCAAAGGCACAGTCTTAGGGTTGGAGCAAAGGCATAGTCTCAGGCACAATGATGTACCCTGGGTATGGGAGCCTCATTCTGCTGCTTCTAGGGGATGCCAGTGCCACCTCCCTTCCACCCTGGATAGCCAAGGTGCAGGGAGACCTCCAGGAGCTGATCTGGAAAAAAGGGATAAACAGGGCTCCACAGTGCTTCCTATGGGTCTGATGAAATTGAGGTCCCTGATACATGCCCTGAAGCAGTGCTGGGTTTCCCAAGGGGGAGGAGGCAGCAGAGCAGCATCCTGGGCAGTCAGGCTCCAGCATGGGAATAGCCATCAGCCTGGAAAAGCACAGCCACACTGTGGATCAACCTGTTTCCTCAGAGATGAGCAGTAAAACAAATTGCCCTCTGCTAACAATCATGTCTAGAGGTACTTTTTAACAACATCTCCTGTCAGAAATCCCATCGCTTGTGGTGAGGAATTCCAAACTGGTCTTCTTCCATGTTGTCACTGTCTTGCTGTGTTTGGCTCTCCAGCCTTCTTTTGGCAGCTAGCAGGGAAAGAGTGCTCCTGGCACAGGGGGATCCCCATCCTCTGCGGAAGAGCCAGAGGCTGCACAGCAGCTCCAGCCTGCCAGGCAGGGAACCTCGGGGCTGGTGTCCAACAGATGTTTGGTAGAACTAACTCAGGATGTTATAACCAGCAGTGATTTAATGGCTCCAGTTTCCCTCCAAAACCAGATCGACAGTGTTGTACTGCAAGTCTGAGGCCAACAGAAATCAGCTTCTGTCCATGCTTCTTGACACACAGCACCCACATGCCGTGTCTGTGCCTCCTGGGCTATCTCCATCTGCCTCGGCCTTCTTTCAGCCCCTGCAGTGGGGTGCTGGGGGGGGGGGGGGCAGCATGGCTGCATGCCAGCATCACAGTCCTCTCCAGAGGGCAGCCAGCAAATTCTGAGGAAAGCTAGAGGGGAAAGTGTGCTGGAGAGCAAGGTTAAATTCCTGCATGAGCGCAGTCAGCCCTTGCTAGTGCCAGCCTGCAGAATGGTGGCCAGTGAGTCTGGGTATTTCCTTTTGCTTCAGAGCAATACCAAAATATGAGCTTTCATCCCAGGATGAGCAAGCTTGGGCTCTCTTGCCTTCCTGGGATGGAAGTTTTGAGAAGAGCTCTTGTACACAGTGCCCTTTCTTGCAGTGATGAATGGTTTGTATTTGTCCTTGATAGAAGCCTGGCCTTGTCTGAGTAATTTTTACACTATTTATTTTAGGCACTAGCCATCCACCTTTGTTTTGCTGTGGGAAGAGCTAAATGCAGCAGTTAGATAGAAGTGGTAGGGAGCCACAATATTTCATGGTGTATTTTGTAGCCCTGTCCCCTACCCCCCCTGATGTGGTTGAGTGCATTACCCTGTGAGTTGGCAAGGGTCACACAGATGGGGATGGCCAATACATGCATTGCTGGGTGATTCCTCCAAGACAGCAAAAAGGTGTTCAATTTCTTATGACAGAAAACTAGTTCAAGAGAAGAAGACTTTTGTTAAGGAGGAGGAGAAATGTAAGCATATTCTTTGGTGCCGCTTTCTTCCCAGCCTCTGAAAATGGAAGTCAACATCCTGGAGAGCTTTGTTGGACCAAGCTGGTAATCCAAGGTAGCAGATGCTACTGTGAGCATGGGTGTCATGCTGTCAGTATCTGAAGCTGGATGTCACACTGCTCTGGACATCTTTGCCTATACTTGGGGCAAAACTTGGGTTCAATAAAAACTGACACTAGTTGTATCAGGGCACAGGCAGTTCTTGCTTGCACTTGTGCAAATCTGTTGACGCTGGAGAGGGACAAAAGCCAGAAAATTTCTACTGGCACCTAACAAGTATCTAACAAAAAACACACTCACGTGTGCATGCCATGCTGCTCACTCTCTCCTCAGATGAGCAGTGGTAGAAGTGTCAGCAGCTGTCAGTAATAGGACCACTTCTATTGTTAAACCCATTCATGTTAGTTTCTTACCTGAATTGCCCAGTATCCAGGGTCTTCACAGAGAGGCATATTGCCATAGTGCTGGACATTCACTCAATAGAAAAGTGACACATGAGAGGGGCTGGGACAGGACTATGATCTGCAGAATGAGAAATATTCTGATTTTTCAGTGGTTTGTGGGTTTTTTTGGATGACATGGCTGATAGGACCCTTCTTGGAGAGCCCATATGCTGACTTTGGAGCACTTACGTTCCCAGTTTATATCTCCAATTTGCACTGCTGCTATGAGAAGATTTTCTGAGGGCACATGAGCGTGCATGCACCCATGAAGCTGTGCATGCTTCTCAAGGAAAGGTGGCAGGCTCCATTTCCTCTGCTTCTTTCATACCATGGCCTGAAACATTTGTGTTTAAATTCCGTCACATCATGTAAAACCTCTGTTTCAACTGGCCAAAGCCAGCTGCTATTTCTTCTTTTGTTGGAAACAGCAAAGCAAAACGGTGTTTACTTTAATTCTTGAGAGTGTCACAGATAATCTGTGGGATGGAGTCCTCATTTTCCATGCACTCTGAAACCTCTGAGCATCACGCACAGCTGTCGGTAGTACATAAAATGAAATCAAGTTGCTCAGCTCAGACAAAAGCAGATTAAAGTTCTGTATGTGCTTTCCTACAATAAAAAGGGAGGAAGGGATGAGAAGAATCTTAATATAAAAGAAATGTGAGGATTTTAGACACTCACCAGAGGATAAAAGAATCTGAAATCTGCCAGTAAAGAGGGATCTGTTGCTTTTGTGAAGCTGGGGATCTAATTACTCTTCCCCCCCCTTCATTATAAAGCAACTATTGCAGAACATAAATGACCTTGTAGACTCACTAGATATTCCTGCCAAAAAGCTTATCCATTATCAAGTAATACATTTTCTGCTTGTGTAGTTCCAGTGTGCTCTTTTGAAAAGCAGCAAGTTCTCTTCTGACTCCCTTATCACATTTCAGGATGCCTTTAGTCATGGGACTCTGCTTATTCAGTAGTTCATGTCAAATTTACTTCTCTAAGCAAAACCTAGAGTTCTTTGAGAATTGCTTGCCTGCTCCCCAGTGAGGGAGGTGTTGGGCTTGCACCTTTTCTCACTAAAACATGTTTGAGGTTTGCTATTGATTTCATAGAGGACACAAAGGCACAAAACAATCCTTCTCAAGACCAAATCTCTCTGGAGCTATGCTAATTCACACCATCTGAAATGTCTTTTTGCAAGAAACCAGCAGCAAAAAGAAAACCAGCATTTGGGAGCAGCAGTTCAGAAAGTTAGTAAGTAATTTTAATTTACTGCAGAGTTCAAATCATCCTGGCTGGCTGTATGGCTACCCAATTTGCATATCATGAAACCTGGGTCTCTGGTAGGAAATAACTTTAGAATGACCATTCTGTGATTCTGTGTGGTCAGAGAACAGTAATCCTCGATAAACAGTAAAACCCCCAGTACTAGAAGCAATCTGAAATGGTGCAGCTGCACCTCAGTGCCTTCGGGTGACAGTCATGGCCAGCCCTCCCTCCTGAGCTGTTCTCAGCAGCAGCTCAGGACTGTGCTAGTTAGCATCAGCTGCAACCACATCACAGGCTATCCCAACAGATTAACCACATCATAGCTAACCAAAGAGTGGAAACGGTCAGTGTGAAAAGAAGTACTATAAATGTATTTTAGATTCCCATGTTGAGGTAAATATGTTGGCCTCTGATGCCAAAACCTCTGTTTGAGTACTTTGCTTCATGAGACATTAAATGCCACAATAATTAGAGATTATGGCTTTGTTAAGTGAAAAAATATTCCCTATTTTTGGCTTAGAGAGGAAGCATTTTGTTTGCTCAAAGCAGCTCCTAAATGGGATTTGTGCCCTTAAGAATATAGCTAATTGCTTTCATTTAAGAAAAATTAAAATTGTTATTTTTATTGTGTCCCACATTTTATTCAGCGATAATTGTACTTGGGTTTTTATTGTTAGTGTAAAATATTCAGGCATTTGAGTCCCATGGGGGGATGAAACACCAACCGTCTGTGTGTGTTGCATTGCCTATTTGCAGGTTTGCAACAAAAGAAGAGAAGAAAGAAGGGTTAGCAGCAAAAGCTTCCCAGAAATGCAGAAAAATGTTCTGATTTTTTTTTTGTTTCTTGTTAGGATCTGTCGGTTATGACAGCCTCCCCAGCTTGCTGAAATACTGAGTGTCCCACATTCACACCAGGGTCCTTAATGGCTGTCTCATGTGCTCTGTGCACCCAGAGGAAGACATCGTATCTCTGTTGTTTTGTGGTTTCCCTGAATTTTGACACAGAGAAAGATGGACTTTCTCTGTTCTGCATTAGATATTTCAGGCTTTTATTGGCCTAAGAAGTCCAGTGTCACCACAAGGCTGAGATTCATAGCTCTTCCTGCTTCCAGTCTTGCCTCCCACCCACCCTCTTGACACATGGGAAAAGGGCAACATCTAAGCGTGCTTTAGTAGAAGTCCAAGACGTTGCTCAACAGGCTACATAAATGAAGGTTGATGTGGATGAATAGTCCACTTCAGCAGCAAATACTTTGGTTTTGGCATTATTAAGGTTACTCTTTATTTCTTGTTGCAGATGGGGCCAGAAAGTTCTTCTGCAGGATTTGGAATGACCAATACCTAGCCCATTATGTTGTGGAAATAATAACAAATACTTGAAAGAAGATCCCCTTCAAGATTAGTGCCATTGTCGCCACTTGCAGATGTACAGGGAGGGAACATAGTATGCCTTGCACAGGGTTTCCTGGCAGAACAAGGGCTTCAGGATGACAAGGCTGGTGTGACAGTCCTTCATAAGAAGTCCAGGTTTGGGGGTGGGGAGCTTTTCTTGAGCCGAGCATCCCTCTTGAGCCAATGTCACCCCAGTGAACTGTGCAATGATGCTCTAGGGAGAGAGATGCCTGGGATGGCACCTAACTGCTCAATCTCCCCACATGCTGTGCTGTACCACAGTCTGCATGTGACCCAGCCATGGACAAAATGAACCTGGTTTATGGTTTGCTGGAAGGAAACAAGCAACAACCCCCATTGATTCTGCAGGAATGGGGCTTCTGGCAAAACGTTCAAGAACCACTCATATATTGGACCAAGCAGTCCCTAACAGCTCGTCACAAAGTTCTCCATGTTGGTTTGAACAGAATGAATAAAAAGTAAGGATTTACAGCTTCTGTTTTAATTTCTATTGATCAGTTATTTTTTTTCTTCTTGTTTGCAAATTAGGCAGGTAATATTTGGTTTTTAAACCAGCCTTTTCCCCACTGATAGTGTCCCAAAAAAACTATTGATATTTTTGAGACTACTAATAAAATAAATGACATAGAATAGCTTTATAACTAGCTCTAAGCTAACATCCACATCTATCAGCATCAGAAGCAGCAGATCCTGCTTTCAGGTGCATTTGCAACTTGTAGTGGATTTTTGGTTTTTAATCTGGGTCAGGCTAAAGCTGCAGCATGTGTTTGTGAGGGGAGAGAGGACTTTATGAGTGCCCTTAGTACCAGAAAAAGCTCAATTGGTATTACCTTTTATTACACACAGGATATGTTCTTCATCTGGGAAAGACAACTTAAATGATGGGTGGATTTTTATGTCTAATAAAGCATTAACTGTGATCTGAACTTTGCCTGCAGTTGAAGTATTTAGAATGTCTCTTTCCTGTGTGGGTTCTCTGATGTCTCTCTCCTCTACCTGGCTGCTTATTTAATATAGAAATTGCAGGAGCATCTTATATTTGTGACTTCTTCTTCTTGGTCACATCTGGTTGAAACTGGTCCATGAGTTCAAAAGTTATGGGAAGGGCAGACAGAGAAGCACAAGCACACACGCATGCAGAGTGTGATCACATTAAGCCCTTTTATCCAAGCTAAAAATAGAAAACCAATGAAATACCCCAAAATTACTTGAAAAGATGAAGCTTAGGCTGGAGACAGACCTTTTTTCATCTCCTGTATTAACCATCGGTGTTTTTCTGTCTGCCTATGAGGTGCAGGGCAATCCACTGGCCCTGCAGTGGTTTCTGTGGTGTGAACACTGGGCAATTGTACCTCAGCCTCATTACATGATGTTAGTACACGGGTGCAATTGTCACATTTGGGGAGGAAAAGCTGCTGGTCATACTCTGTACAGCTAGGCTACCAGATCATCCCTTCTGCAGAAGCCTCTCCAGAGCATGACACAGTCCCCCAACTTACATATTTGGACATCACAAATAGCCATAGAAGAGGGATTAAGCCAAGACTCAGATGAGATTTTCTGTTGAAATCTGAATCAAAATCCTCACAGCATGACCCTGTGGGCACTGGGAGCATCCAGCATCAGTTTCTTGCTGATGTGCCTGTGATGGGTACACCACTCTTTTGTTGTAGGACCTTCCCCAGGACAACAAACCCACTAACCCAAAAGACACCAAGTCCATCTCTTTAAATGAAGATGAAGTACCCTGATGCACCCGAGTGGGGCACGGCTTACCCAAGCAAAAGCCATTGGGTCAGTTTATCAAAGAGTAGCTTTTTACAGACATTCAACCTGCTTTGCTTTGTCTATCAAAAGCCCAGGATTTCTTGGTTTTGTAGAGAACTCTTTGCATTTCACCTGCTGCCAGCCACAAAGGTGTATTTGTGCTGCCATGCGAAACAGAGGTGGCTGCAGAAAAGCACCCAGACCGCCCCCACAAAAGGCCCTAAATGTGAGGAAAACGTAAAAAAAAAAACCAAAAAAAAACCAGGAGGTGTAGCTCAGCCAATACAAACATGTACAAAACTGCAAGGGTTCAGTAGAGAAACCAGACTGCTGCTGAAATAGCTGGTTAACATTTTTGTCTGGAAGCACAGCTTCAATAAAATAGGTAAGGAAACCAGCTAAGGACCCCCAATGGCAAACATATTTATTGAGAATCCAATAAAAGTCTCAGAACAAATAGCCTGAAGGACCTGTAGACACAGCCTCTGCTGTAATAAAAATGCAATACAAGGCATGAGGGAAATGGTAAGGGAAAAGGGCTCCTCCATGAGAAAACCAAACAAGAATCCCAGAGCACAAGGCCTGGAGACACAGGCTGGGATGTAATAAAATATCTGCCACTGGGGAAAAAGAAAGGAAAACAAAACATCTAACAACAGCACAAAGAAGCCCCAGATACCCCAGCTAGTCTAGAAAATCACAAGTTGCCATAAAAACACATGGGAAAATAGGAAAAGAATAATGGCTGCAAAGTGATCAACTCCTGCAGGTACCTAAATGCAGCACGTAGGCAAAAGTCCACAGGAAGCCATGTCAGCTGCAGTAAACTCTGAGGGTGCCTAGGAGACAAAGCTGTAAAAGGTGACAAAACAGTGGCCTCAGAGAGGCTAAATCTCTGCCGTGGAGTGAGCTTTACATTAAATGAAAATGCCTCCATTGCACAGAGCTGCAGCTCTTGTGTTGTTAATTTTGGTCAGCAAAACATTTCAGTAGGTACAAAAAGATGCTGGAGAATTTCTGTTATAAGTGCACAGGAAAAAATGTTTTTAGAGACATCTGTTGGCTCAAAGGGTTCAGTCTGTACCTGCTTATTATGACTTTTCATGTACCATAAAAGCAGCCAGAAAAATGGGCACTTATCGGCAAAGTCATTGCCGTGCTAAGTGCTGTTAACAAAAATGGCATAAAATACAGGTTTGTAGGAATAAGCAAGATTTTTTATTAAGGCAAATGTGTAAATTGAGAAAGAGGGTGATTTTCATTTCCTGGCTTCAGTCGCACACTGCAGGTCATGGCCATAAAAGTGCAGTGCCTGTCGCAAGGCAAGAACCAGCATTCTCAAGCTCTGCTGCTGCCTGGACCCCTGCCCTGTGAATGGAAAGTGTGTGTGGACAACACAGGTCTAGGCTGGCATGTCAGCAGCACATCCACCTGCTTGATGGCAATTCAGCATGCCTCACTGCAGAGAGATGTTTCATTATATGTAGGTCTGCCACAGACGTTCCTCATCACTGACCCTTGTTTTATCATCAGTTCTGACTGGGTTTGGGTGAGGATGCCCTCAGGACAACCCAAGGTGCAGATGTCAGGTGATTTTCTCCAAATAAATGCCTTGGAGGAGCTGTGGCACACACTCATGCCATGGATAACACAGCTCTGCATCTGGGATTTTTGAGTTTCATGCCCAGAGATTTTTATTTTCTTTTTTTTGTTGTTAGATCCATATACTTCTCCTGGAACAACAGCAGAGTTAATTTGTTTAGAAATGCGCTAGAAGTTGGCAGTAACAAAGTATAGCTTTGTTTACAAGCCTCTGAACCAGGAAACCGAACACTGACAGTGCTAGGTTAGACCCATGAGTCCACTTGTCAAGTTCTACTTGCTGCCAAAGAAGTATGTGCTTTTCCAACAGTTGTTCTTTCACCTGTTTGTCAGCTCTGTTCCTTGCACCAATCCCTCTCGACAATTTATATTCCTGCAGTTGTACTTCCTGAACTGGACTTCCTGGGCTGCAGTGGCCTCCAGGGCTTACTAGACACATGGTTTAATAGTATAGGATCGTACCTTTCAGATTTCTGAACAACTCTTCAGCTGAGCAGGCAGAGGGTGTTCCTCACAGCCTAGATCTCCCCAGCTCCCATTGACATCTTGGGGTAGGTTTTGCTCTCCTTGGGTTATTTTAGGTTACAGCCACTTCTTCCAGTTGTCAGCTCTCCTGACATGCATTTATCCATCATTACCCAAGTAGTTTCCTGCTACACCACAAATTGCCATGAGGACACAGCAGTGTCTGCAGTTCACAAAGCCATACGTGCAGAGGTGCTCTCATCACATGCAGGGCTGGAAGGAAGAAAACCCACAAACACCACTTACAGCAGAAAGGCTAAGCTGTTATGTCTGTGGTCCAAAAGAGTGGCGAGCTGAGCTCATTCCACCAAGTCTCTTGCTACTCTGGTGCTCTCATGGGTGTGAAATATTATCGGCTGTTAGAGTTATTAACCAGTGTTAACCAGGTAGTGCGTGCACCAAGCTGTGTTTAAGGTTAACTGTGCCATTAAGGGCTTACAAACTCAATTAAAGATTTTTAGTGCTCAACAGTTAATAGTTAATTTCTGCAGATGTCCTGTTTTCAATTACTATCCATATATAATGTAAGCAGCATGGCATCACACTTCAACTCAGGCAGGCCAATTTGTTTTTAAATACATTTTATACCAGCAGAAGGTTTCATTTAATTGTGTAATACCCAATATTTAGTATTCCTGGAGTGTCTTTGAAATCCCTCTTAAACCCCAAGTATTTTCACCTTTCTTTTTCTATTACCATCACTGCTCCTC
Source organism: Pezoporus wallicus (assembly GCF_028554395.1). Taxonomy (NCBI): domain Eukaryota; kingdom Metazoa; phylum Chordata; class Aves; order Psittaciformes; family Psittacidae; genus Pezoporus; species Pezoporus wallicus. Next base: position 483,811 of record NW_026642285.1, on the reverse strand, counting down.
TCCTCATTTGTTCTTATCTGACCCCAAAGGCGGATGGAGGTGTTCTCTGTGTTGTGCCATGACCCTGCTCCTCGATGGAGAGGAAACTGTGCTCAGAAATGGCCCTCCTGGTCCCCACAGCCACAGAGAGAGAATTGGAGACTTTCTTTTTTCCCATCTCATTTGAAATGATGTGGAAGCTCACAGCCGCCAAAGTGACCTGAGGAGCTCAAATGCAGATTTAAAAACTTACATTTCAGCCCTCTGAGTCTGGAAAATTTTAAACAACAAAAACCCTCTCGTAAGGCTGACTCTGATAAGGGAATAATTGACTAAATCTGCAGATGGAGTTAACTGAGTCCTGGAGTTCTACCCAGGTGAAAAGAAACCTGTTACTGTCGGTAAAGAGAAAGAGTGAATAAATCAGCTTTCAACTAATGAGACAAATAAATTCATAACTTGAATCACCTTTTAGGAAAAATCAATTCCTTTCTATACACACAATTGTGATATTCCTCCTGAGAAATACTCTTATTTCAGGGAAGAACATGAATGCAAGGACCTAACTGCACATGCAAATAAATCTAAGCTTAGAATTAAATTTAAGTTAAGAATATAATTAAATTGAAATTAAATATCAAATGACTTAAGAATTACTCATGAGCTTGACATTCAGCCATTTAAATGCAATGTTGAACTGAGGCCTCTGGGATGCAATGTTGAACTGAGGCCCCTGGGAGGAAAGGACCTGGGGAGATGCACACTGTGCTAGGCTTGCAAAACCCTATGGGACAGTTTCACAAGCATTTTCAGCCATCCAATGATTGCACTGCTATTAAAAAGGCATGTCCTGCCTCTTTTCCCTGCCATGCTTCCCCAGTACAGCAACCAACGGGTTGTTTGACCAACAGCCTCATCAAACTGATCCGGACAAAAAGCAATCCTGCAAAACCTTCAGCCATTTTCATATAGGTGTGTTCTCTGATTCATCTAATTGCATGGCCATGCCACTGCAGGTGCTGGGGATGGGGTGATCTCACCCTTTTGGGTGGCTGCAGAGTCTTCAGAAGGGCAGGTTGATAAGGAAACCTTTTGTGCTCTGAGGGCCTGTTACTGCTACGAAGTTCACATAACTTGGGAAGTCCCTGCAGCCACTTCTGATCTGTTCTGTTGCTTGTGACATTGTGGCTCTTTGAGTCATTCGTCCAGGTACAGGAGCTTTCTGGAGGATATCTAAGGAGATGCTGTTCTTTTAGATTTACAAATATGCAGCTTCAGTGCCTCCTGTGCCTCTGTGGTCTCTGCAGAAAAGGTGTGAGCCACTCAATGGTATCTACTTTCTTCTAAAAGAAACATCAACAGGAGTCATTAACTCCAGTGGCATAATTGTGCTCAGCCATTGTAAACTGGGAAACATCCCTGGCAGTGTTCAAGGCCAGGCTGGACAGGGCCTTGAGTGACATGGTTTAGTGTGAGGTGTCCCTGTCCATGGCAGTTGGGTTGGAACTAGATGATCTTAATGTCCTTTCCAACCCTAACTATTCTATGATTCTATGATCTGAACATGAGGTTAACAGAAGAAAGGTACAACTTCAGCTATTAAATACTGTCCTGGGTTCAGCAGTAGCAGTCATTTTTCTCCTCCTTGGTAGCTGGTGCAGCGCTGTGTTTTGACTTTCAGCTCAGGAACAGAGCTGATAACAATGATGTTTTGGTTTGGCCAAGGACTTTGTGAGCCTCATGCTCTGCCAGGGAGGAGGGGAAGGTGGAAGGAAGCAGAGACAGGACACCTTACTCAAGCTAGCCAAAGAGGTATTCCATACCACAGCACGTCATGCCCAGGATGTGACTGGGAGTTAGCTGGAAGGGCTGGGAGACTGCAGGGTTGGAGGAGGTATCAGTTGGTGCTTGGTCGGTAGTAGGGGGAGGGCAAGAAGAAGGGGGGCAGTGAGTGAAGGAGCTCTGCCTGGTTTTAAACCACGACAAATACAAAAGAGGCAGTGCTAAGTTCCTGTGGTGGCTTATCTAAAAATTATCATATATGAAGACAAGACGGTTGGGGCTCAGAATTGCCTAGATGTCTCTGAAGTTCTGGGGGGAGACCCATCTTTATGAGATGTACACAGAAGTTTTACAGTGTGGGTAGAGCTGCCCTGGGCAGAAGTCTGCACTCCAGAAGCTGTGGCAGAAATCGAGCAGGATGGTAACACCCATCCTTATACTCAGTGTTCTTGCTCCAAATGTTAGAGGCACTTCTCAACCTTGGCATCTCCCACAGAAATACAGGCTATTGGGCACCTCTAAATGCCTGATTTAGTTCCCAGATGGAAGAGACCAGCCCACACAAGCCTGTAAATGGAGAGCAGGTGAGGGGAAGAATGAAGCACGTACTTCCAACCCTAACTTTTCTATGATTCTGTAATTCTATGACAGATATTCAGCATGTTCTTCAAGGCATCCCTGGATGAGGTTAACTTGGGCCATGTGAGTATAAGCAGTGCAGAACAGATACAAAACCATAGGATTTATCTATTAAAAGACAATATGTAGCTGACTTTTGACTTCATGTAAGCTAGTGAAAATGAAGGAACAGACAATCCTGCTTAAGGGCCTGTTTCCACTTAGTGCAGAGCACTTCACTATGACATCTGTTTTTATCAGGCATTTATTTTACAATAGTGGTGGCACCTCTAACCAAGACCAGGCCACCAGAGCAGAGAATAACCCAGCTCCCTACAAAGAGACAAAATCAACTGGCAACTTGAAACGGTTTCTCAGGCCTCATAGGATTTTTCTTTGCTTTTTTTCTTTCTCAGTGGAGACTCAGAAAAACACTCAGGTGGATGGCAAAGTGTCTCACGAGTACGTTGTATAATCTGGCAACCACCATGTTCCACATCTAATTTCATTACAGCATGTTGAATGTTTTGGGGTTTTTTACAATGGTTTTTGCACCTTTAACAACATGTTGATTATTGCATTCTGAAATAACTCACTTCTTTAAGAACAGCTTAAGTGAAAATTTCATTTAGAATTGCGACACCTGGAGAAAATCAACATCATGTGACATGTAGGCACTTCTAAACAGGAAATACTCCATTTATTTTTTTAGCTGTGTTTGTGTAATAAAGTCTAGCATCCAAGTGTGAGCAACACATTTTCTTGTTTTATTAAACAGCATGAAAGGATTTATTACTTCTCCACTGAATGCACTTCTGGCACCAAATGGAGCTGGACAATAATTGTCAGGCACTGAGTTTAACATTACAAGAAAACACCTTTGGTGGAGTTCAGAGTTTACTGTATAATGAAAAATACACCTAGATGGTGAGGCTTCCTTTGAGAATTTGCTTGGTGAGTGTAATCACAGGTACTGCTGCTTAATAAATTGGATATTTTGAAACAGAAATTAAAGCATTGAAATAGTATCTAGGAAGGATATTTTTCTTTTCTTCCTCCACTGTGTGAAGTTCCTTGAGAAGGAAAATAAAAATAGAGGGAATGGAGAACATTCCTTTTACCACTCAGCAGGTTAGGGCTGTAAGATGCTCTTGAGAGTGTGTACCCTGCTTGGGACTTTTCTCCCCCTCTTCTCTGATCTTCCCTGACTGCAACAGCTGCTCCTGTTCTTGTGGTCCCATCCCTGGCTGGAGCCAGTCATAAAGGACTTTCCTCTCTAAGTTTTATTCCCTGAATTCCAAGAGAAAGGTGCCCCAGGCAGGGCAGGAGCCTTGAAGATGGGCTTGGTTGGAGAGAAGTCATCATGGGTGTCTTGCAGATGTGCAGCATTCTTGTACCCTCAGGAGTTCCCCGGAAATGAGAAAAGAGAGAGATGTGGTTAAAATCAAAGTCCTGTTCTTCAGAGGATGAGCAGAGGGGGCTGATCCACAGTGCTCTGCTCACAAGTACCTTGCACCTTGTACAGGCAAAGGTGCCCATTCAAGGTTCTTGGAAACCATGGGCAGCAGAGCTTTATCCTCTCTTGACACTGTCACAAATGACTGCTCGGGGTTGAAGTAAGAAGATGACCCTATATATCTCTATGGACCTGGACTGACAAATCCTCCCCAGGGTCTTAATGGAGCGTTGCAACACTCAGTGCATTCCCCCCAAGACTGGGGAAAACAGTGCATGTGTTGGGGGTTTTGGGTTAACTACAGGAATGGGAAAATGCTTTACACAATCCCCAAATTAGGGGTCCTAACAAATGAAAGAGCTCTCCCACTAACTGCTGTCCTGTTGGACAGCAGGATCCAGGGACCACAGCACATCCCACCCAGCTGCCCTAGTGGGGAAGGCAGGAAGATGGGGAGGGGAGCATAGGTGGGCCTGGTCCCCCTAATGCAGGGAAACACTGAAAAGCTTCTTTCTGAGAATTACCAGAATCTTTTAACACACAGCTCCTTTAGTGATCTGTAGATGAGTAAGTTGGGTTCTAACCAGGAAATCTCATTTTTTTTTTTTCTGCATTGCACCTGATGTATCCCTATGGTGTACTTTTGTTGTGGTTTAAACCCAGACAGCAATTAAATATCATACAGCCACCCCTTCACTTCTCCCTTCCCCAGTGGGATGGGGAGCAGAGTAAAAAAAATGATGAAACCATGGGTTGAGATAAGAACAGTTTAATAATTAAAATAGGTCATAATCTAATACTAATACTGCAAACAAAAATAGCAGAGAGATATTTAAAACAAACAAACAGAAGCAAAACCAAACAGCAGTGATGCACAGTACACAGTTGTTCACCACCCGCTGACGGATACCCAGCCCAACTGGAGCAGTGATGGGTGGCTTCCAGCCAGTTTATATAGTGGGCATGATGTGCTGCGGTGTGGAATACCCTCTGGGTAGTTTGGGTCAGGTGTCCTGTCTCTGCTTCCTCCCGACTTCCCATGGCCCTCCTCAGTGTCAGAGCATGAGAGAGTGAGAAGTCCTTGATCAGGGTAAGCACTAATTGGCAACAACTAAAACATTGGTGTGTTATCAGCATTGTTCTCAGATTAAAGCCAAAACAGCACTGCACCAGCTGCTGGAAGAAAATTAACTCTATTCCAGCTGAAACAGGGACAGCTCCTAACACCCGCAGCGCCAAGCGCCCCACGCCGCAGGCAGCACGGGCCCCCCGAAGCAAGCCGAGATGCAGGCAGGCGCCAGCAGAGGGCAGCGGTGCCCGCGGCTGGCAGGGGGCGGCCGCTCCCCCGAGCTGCTGCCCCCGGAGCCTGCTATCAGATCTGTCCATAGGTAAGTAATACTAAAAAATGCATTCCTTAGCTCTAAACAAAGGAAATCAGAAGCAATGTTAAACATAGCGTGTCAGCTTTTATACCACTCTCTGTTTAAGGAACCAGGAAGGCTTCTAACACAGAACAGACCAATTCATGTCTGCTTAGTAAGAGCTTCTTGGCTTGCAGCTTTTGATTCTGCCAGTGCTAGTAACAATTCCAGAAGACAACGTAGGACAAAATGCCCCTCCTGACAGACCCCAGCTGACCAACCCTGTGATCCCATTTTCTTGTATGTTTTCTTGCACTGGCAAACTGGTAACAACTGATGAGGAGAAGGCTGAGGTATTCAACAACTTCTTTGCTTCAGTCTTCACTGGTAATCTCTCGTCCCACACCTCTTGAGTGGACAGACCGCAAGAGACTGGAGAAGCAAAGTTCCTCATACTGTGAGAGAGGATCAGGTCTGTGACCATCTGAAGAACTTAAACACAGATTAGTCTACAGGACCTGATGAGATTCCTTAGGGAAATGGGGGATGTGGTTGCCAAGCCACTCTCCATGGTATGTGATAACTCATAGCAGTCAGGTGAAGTCCCTGGTGGCTGGAATAAGGGAAACTTTGCACCCATTTGTTAAAAGGGTACAGTACCATGGGAATGACCAACCTTTCAGCCTCACCTCTGTGCCTGAGAAGATCATGGAACAGATCCCCCTAGAAGCTGTGCTAAGGCATGTGGATGAGAGGGGAGGTGATCTGAGGCAGCCAGTATGTCTTCACCAAGGGCATTCAAATGATCCTTTTCAGTTGGGTGTACTACAGATCTCATTGGCCATTCAAGAGAACCACAAGAGAAACAAACTGGAAACAAAAGAAAAACCTGCCTATTAATATCTGCTTCTTGTACTTACTGAAGGAAATACAGAAAATCACAGCTGCTAAATAAAGTTAAAAGATAAATGTCCAAAATTGCTTACACTTTTACACACTAATATCTTGATGCAGAAAACAGTTATGCATCTAATTAATTTTACTACCATGATAACCCCAGTATGGCACATTTGCTGTAGTATTTGCATTTTTATAGAAACAGAAGCCATGATAAAATCTTTCAGTTCTACCTCAGTTATTGCGGGATATTACATCCTTATGATCATGTGGGTAAGTGACATTTTGAGGAAAATTATGATAATTAATAGATCTTATAGAATCAAGACCTGGTTATAAATAACAAGGTCATTGCTAAATTGGGGATATTTTCCTACCAGTTTTAAAATTTGTCTGGCAAAAAAAAAGTCAGGCCACCCTACATGGTATTTGCAATATGCTTCCAGGCAATTCTGAAATCAGTTTGGAGGAATATATTTAAAACTTATATGAGATAAATCATATAAATTACAACCTTAGGGAACTCAGATCATATTTGTGTGATTCCACTCTAATCATGAAATTGTTGTTTCAAAAAGCAGAATAATACCTGAAACTAGGAAGTCAAATGTGAGAGAGAGGTAGTCAGAAAATGTCCTGAGAACAGTTTTTCTCCTATAGTATAGGTATGTATGGGAAATGAATAGCAAACTTTCCATGGAGTTCATAGGGCTATCATTACCTTCATAACCCTGCCTCTTCACAGATCATAGATGTCTCCTTGTAATCAGACCCTGGAGTCACTTATCCAGGACATCAAGCCTTCATTTGGCTGGAAAATTACTCCTTCTGAGTATTGCAGTTACACACACACAAAGGCACACACTGTATGAAGGCTTGTTCCTATGGAAAAATGCAGCTGGGATTCAAGCCATTGCTTATATTTATACTTGCTCTGTTTTTTTCATAAGAGGTCTATCCTGTGTGATGCTGGTGATAATTCTTGGGTGACTAGACAGCTCTGTGCCTGGAGACCTTTTCCACAGGCAGAAAACACTAGCCTGATAACTCATATTGGTGACACTGAAGTCTGGTAGGAATAAAAATAATTACAAGTATTTTTAAAAATGTCTCTACTTCCAAGTTTCTACACAAAAATCTAGAGCTGGCAACACTTGTTATGTTTCAACAGACTGGACATTGCTCCTGTCCGACAGTTCAGCAAAGCAGCTAGCATGTCCTGAGATATGAATGACCGCAGGAATGGAGGGAGGGAGAAAAACATGATCAAAGGTAGCAGTTCTTCCTAGGTGGGCCTGGAGCCTGGACGTATCTTGGTCTGAAGAGGTGGTCATTAGAAAAGAGGTAATTACATCACTGTTAACCAGAAAATGTTACCTCTCAAAAGAAAGAATCAGGAAGATGCACATGGCATTGTCTAAATGCATAATGATCTAAATCCAAGCCAATAAATACATAGCCAGTCTCCAAGTCAAGTCCTCTCCAGGATCATCCCCACAAAACCCAGGCACATGGCAATAATTCCACCATCTCAGTGTCTGGGACCTGTGCAGGAAGAGGTTAATTCCCTCTGAGCCTTTATGGCACAAAGTAAAAGCTTTTGTTATTTTTGTTTTGTTGGTTTGTTGGTTTTTTTAAAATTGTGTGGAGAAAAAGGCAGGCTTTAAATATTTGTGTAGGCTGCTTGGCAACAAATTGCATGTGATCTTCATAAAAACAATAAGTTCTCATAGAATTTACATTTTGTTTGAACTGGGTGCTAGTGGCTCCTCACCAATGCTCAATGGCTGGTTTGTGGGAAGAAACAGCAAGAGACTGTTATATTGTGCATTGTGTGCTGCTACTCCAGCTCTGAGAAAGACAGAGCTGTCAGAAGTGGAGGACCAGGGTGGGAATAAAGCTGTGGCTTTTACAGTACATAAAATGCATTAGGTGTGACCAGACAGTGGTTGTGGTTGTGTACTTAAGGCCATGGCTGTAGGGGGTAATCTGCTCACATGACATGGTGCTCCCAAATATAACTGATGCCTGCAGGCCTGTCTCCATCCTCAACAAATTAGCTGCCTACCCCGTATTTTTCCTTCAGAAATTGTATCTACTTGTCTGTGGTAAAGACACTCTTAAACAGATTGCAATCCTTCCCCTATCAACTGAGAACAGATTGAAACTGTTAGCCATGCAGGAAATGCAGAGCATAGCTGCACTTGCATTGCTCAAAGATCCTTGAAATCGGCTCAGAGGAGCTCAGAAGGGTAGAGGGGTTAATCATGTGCAGCACCAATTGGGGTTGTTCTGAAAGAGTATGTAAAAGGAGTTGAACATAGGTGTATCTGAATCTCTACCTTAAAACGTGCATGTGTAAAATCTCTGTTCAGTGTTGCTTCATTTTACCAGTCAAAATACTGCCGTTGCTTTATGATTACACATGTGATAATGAAACCACACAGCTTTCCTGAAAATTCCTCCACATGAAGTCATGCAACTGTAGTAGCTCACAAAAGCTGGGGGAAGTAGCGCATGATAAGCAAATAGCATCCAGTCCTGTAAATAAGATAATAAGAATCCAGAAAAGCTACTTACATATAATCATGTATGCCCTAAAGTAGACCCAAAGCCAAACTAATGTCTAGATTCTCCAAATTCAGGTGCTCTGAATTCAGTGAATGATGATGATAACTCCCTGTGGGTGTGTAGCTATTTATGTTTTAACTCTCAGAACATATTTCAACAAGGAAAAGGAGCTCTTCAAACTGTCACTCAGTAGCAGGACACCCACTGAGTATCTGAGCCTCTCTCTGCAGATACCATGTGAATGTTCTGAGTCTTTGTAAAGTATCATGAGAGGAGCATGAGGTTCCTTGTGCACAGATGTGTACGACTGGTAGGATGGTGCTGAATGAGAGCAAACATGTTCACATGTTCATATTTCACCAACAGCATTCTTCTATTTTCTCCCATATTCATTAATTCCATATATATGTGTGTGTATGTACGTGCATAGACAATTTTATACACACTGATGACAGAAAGGCCATACAGGCTACACACATATGCAGGTATGAACTGTGCTATAACAAACATCTAACATCGTGTAGTTTCCAATTTTGTGGCAATGGTTTTGTCTATAACTGCAGGATAACCTTACAAAAAATGGACTGTGTGTTTTAGTGACTGTCCTGCTGAACCGATAGCAGAGGATCAAATTATGACTATCAGTCAAACCATTCACCTTTGCCAATGGATGTCATTGCAACCTGTTTGATAGTAACAAAGAAAAAAAAGAAGAAAAGCCATCTGATGGCAGCTTTGTAGCTTTGTGAATGACTAAATTAGTTCTCACTGGCTAGGCACTAACAGAAAACTCTTACAAATTCCCTGTTGCTGTTACTACTTTTGCATTACTCAATAGCTCCATTTTCCAAGGTAGAAATCTGTAAGGAATGGAATTAACACTCTTTTGATCTAGTCTGTGTAAGAGCTGGGAAGTGGAAAAAAACCCAACAAACAAAACAATACCTTTTTAAGGTAAACCTCACTCGCAAAACTAAAGGCAAAGAGGTCCATTAAGACAGATCCTGTGATATGGCTTTTATGTTACAAGCCATTACACTTCGCACAATCAACCTACTTTTGAATAAACTGTACTGTGTTCGAGTATGCACATCTTCTAAAAAGGCATGCTCTGTCTCTGACGACAGCAAGAGTTAGCAAATTGTCATGTTTGTAGATGACTGGCTCACTATTAGAATCTCATTCAGATTCATCTTGGCTTCAGCTTCTGGCCACTGGTTTTTGTCTTCCTTGTCCCCAGTGCATTTGAAAAACTGTTGATGCCTGTTTTCTTTGTAAGAAGAAAACTAACTATCTGTGAAGAGCCCTGAACATTTTGCTTCCACATGAAACACTTCAGTGGTATTTCACCAGTCATAAGGAAGAGCTCCTGGACAGATACTTTATTATTTTTAATTTTTTTTAATCAGTTGTTCAATAAGATGCAACAAAATGTGTAAAAGCAGGTAAAAATTGCTGCAGATGAAAGACAGAACCCTCTAACATGATTACATGTGGTCACACTTTCACCTCATCCTAGAATCTCAAATAGTTCCCATAAAAGTTTGCTAAGATCAAATAGGATAAGCCATTGACTTGTATAAAAACACATGAGATGAACAAAGAAAATCCTTAACTGTTCAAGCCCCTGGCATTTTGCTACTAAGTTGGTACACATAAACTTCACCTTGGTAGCAAGCAAATGAAACAAATCCAGCTGAACTTGCCCAAGTGAGAAGTCACCATAACTCCTGGCATTATTCAGAGATCTGCTTGATGAAACTTATTTACAGCACATAGAGACCTTTTAGCAAGACCCATAGACTAGTTATTGCCATTGTGTGGCAACAGTTTCATGAATCAGTGTGGTTCATCAGTGTGTCTTATGTGGTGGACTTCTGGGCATCAAGGAAGGAGGAGGCAGATACAACAGAGTAAAAGAAGAGAAGCTGGTCAGCATCCCAAGTTTGCATGTGTGCTCAGCAGTACACTGAGGTAGGGACAACTGTCACCACACCTCTTCCTCTGCTAGCATATGAAAGGGACTAAGGGGAGGACTGGTTTAGTGAGGTTTCTCCTGTTTCTAAGTTGGTTTCTATTTTATTGACTATTTCACTCTTATAAATTAAGTCATTGCTTATTATCAAACTTTGGTTGGAGAAGTAGAACACACATCTTAGTGTACCTTCCGTTGCCTTTAAAGAAGTCATGAAAATCTTATTTCACAGTATCACAGTATGCTAGAGATTGGAAGGGACCTCGAAAGATCATCTAGTCCAATCCCCCTGCCGGAGCAGGAACACCTAGATAATATTACACAGGAATGCATCCAGGCGGGTTTTGAATGTCTCCAGGGAAGGAGACTCCACAACCTCCCTGGGCAGCCTGTTCCAGTGTTCCGTCACCCTCACTGAGAAGAAGTTTCTTCTCAAGTTTAAGTGGAACCTCTTGTGTTCCAGTTTGTACCCATTACCCCTTGTCCTATCATTGCTTGCCACTGAGTAGAGCCTGGCTCCATCCTCGTGACACTCCCCCTTTATATATTTATATACACTAAGAAGGTCACCCCTCAGTCTCCTCTTCTCCAAACTATAGAGACCCAGCTCCCTCAGTCTTTCCTCATAAGGGAGATGCTCCACTCCCTTAATCATCTTCGTTGCCCTGCGCTGGACTCTCTCCAGCAGGTCCCTGTCCTTCTTGAACTGAGGGGCCCAGAACTGGACACAATATTCCAGATGCGGTCTCACCAGGGCAGAGCAGAGGGGAAGGAGGACCTCTCTCGACCTACTAACCACCGCCCTTCTAATACACCCCAGGATGCCATTGGCCTTCTTAGCCACAAGGGCACAGTGTTGGTTCATGGTCATCCTGTTGTCCACTAGGACCCCCAGGTCCCTCTCCCCTACACTGCTCTCTAACAGGTCGTTCCCCAACCTATACTGGAACCTGGGGTTGTTTCTGCCCAGATGCAGGACTCTACACTTTCCCTTGTTATATTTCATCAAGTTATTCCCTGCCCAACTCTCCAGCTTGTCCAGGTCTCGCTGGATGGCAGCACAGCCTTCTGGCGTGTCAGCCACTCCTCCCAGCTTAGTGTCATCAGCAAACTTGCTGATAGTACACTCAATTCCCTCATCTAAATCGTTGATGAATAAATTAAATTTCATAGCTTATTTGAGGGTTTTTTGCACACGACCTCACTTTTTCCACTTAATCCTACTATTACACTCTCTCTCACTGCTTTTGCACCTTTTCCTGAGCGTCTCCTGTTTACTTGGTTGAATGAGACTGCCTTTTTCCTCCTGACTTTTCTGGTGCTTTGCTTTGAAAGTCTGTTTTACACAGTACCCCTCCCCTTGTTTACATGTGTGTGGGCAGACAAGCCAGACTGAGGGGTGGCTGCTGTCAGACAAGGTAACAGAAACAAAACCTTCACGTAGCTATTCATCTGGCACAGCTAATGAGTCTTTTCTCACGGCTGGCACTCCTTTGTGGTTCAGATATGGTCTAAACAAGGGAAATGAAGAGTTGATGAGACCTATGGTGGCATGATTATTGCCTTGAAATGAAGTCACCATTCAGGTCAGGCTGTATCTGTATCTGTAAAATATGAGTTAAATATGAACTTGGATCACTTTCCTGTGTTACAGACTTCAACTTTCCTCCCTTTCCTCATACAGTTATAGGGTAAGAAAGCCTTTGTTTTCAGTTGTCTTCCAGGAAGACTTGAGAAAATCTAAACAGATTAAAAATTGAGTGAGATTCACCTTCTCTGTAGCCCCTTCAATGAAGCACAAGAGCATGCAAAGACTCCAGGGCTATGCCAGTAGTGCAGGGGCAGGACTCAAATGCCCACCACCTAAATAGTGTTTACAGAAACACTGGTTTGGGTTGAAGATACACAATGTGCTCATATAGGCATACCTATTGCAAGACAGACAACATCTTTTTCTGCTTACCATTAGTCTGGAACTGATTTAAACAAAGACAGAAAATAATCCACTCCTGGAATGACTGTTCATATGGGAAACTCTGCTTATAAAGCCAAAGCAATTTAGCCACAGTGGCATAAATATATTCCTTAATTCCATTAATAGCTTCCTTTGTGTCAGACATCTTCCCTTGCCATTTTAAGCAGGAGCCACATGGTATTGTCCATCTGAACAGGCACAAAGTCTAGATATAGGAGTTGAGGGTTTTTTTGCTACTATCAGGCAATCTTTAAGTATACGTTTTCTTCTCAAAATGAGAATTCAGCTCATTAAATCACAGGTAAGATATGCAACGGACGGTAAACTGAAAGCTTTTTAATATCTTTATCCTACATACAATACTAAGGAAAGAGATGAAGGAGATGTAGAACAGTGGTAAGTTCCCCATGAACTTTCTACTAGACTCCCTCCTTCTCCTATGTGACCAAAATCTTTTCTTAATAAACCTGTTACTATAGTTCAGAGTCTCTGCCAAGTGTTTACAGTGTTGCTCTAAGTAACAAGTCTGACTGAGCCAAGGGACTTAATTAAATGTAACCTGTTTTTTTTTCAGTTACAGAACTGTCTTTAAACATGAAAAGGCAAGGGGACTTTAATAATAAAATCTGAAATCACTTTTTGCTTAAGGGAAGTTCTTTAGTCCTCACTGTATCAATCAGTTACTTCTTAGAAGGCATATAGTATTTTCACAGGTAGTTTCCCACAACCATTTACAGATTTTATGCCGAGTAACACAACCTTTGGAGTTCTGGCTTTATGTGAGAATCTCAGATTTCATACTTTCTTCTTGAGCTGATTCATAGACCACATGGTTGCAGGGAAGAATGTAAAAACATAAAGAAAAATGTTTTATAAAGGATGCCCCTTTTGATCTTACAATTTTTCTAGTGTCCTTACAGTTTCAGAGTCTTAGCTTTTCATTTGGGAGCACTTAGTCCTGCATATATTGCAATTTTTTTATGATCAGCTCAGAGATCTGCTAAATGCAAAGTTGTTTTGGGGAAGGTGCTGAAGACCTCTCTGGGAGTCTTGGATGGACAAATGCAGGTAATACGGCTGCTGCCTCCCTGGACAGCTCATGGACCAGTGTATTAAAGTAAGATGAGATCAGTGCAGCTTTTACTGATGTGTGGGGCAAGGAACTGGAGTGGCCAAACTTGCCAGGTAGGCCTGTACCCCTGACCAGGGCTGAGGTCTTGACTCCCTGGCACGAGAAGGGCAAGCTGCCCTGTTGCTCAGGCCTCCCATCTGTGCAGGAAGAGTGGGAGGTCCCAATCTGTGCTGCCTGCTCGGCCACACTAGCCAGGGCCATTCTGCCTTCAGAGGATGAGGCTGCACAGAGCAGATGCTTTTCCAGGTAAGAAAGTTTTAATGCCTTTCTCCTCTCCCTAATCAGAAGTTTTAACTTCCCTGTGCCAACACTGTTAATAATTTACAACATCTTAAACCCAACCTGACTCTGAGACCCAGACTGTGCAGGTCAAATACAGCTATACCTGGCAGGCCTGGAGATGTCAGAGGCACACTCTGCCACATGGCAGTGGAGCTGGGCAGCTCTAACACAGGGGCAGGGGCAGGGACAGGGTGAAGGCAGTAATTAGCCCCAGGAAAATATGAGAGAGCAGTGAATCACAGCTGTAATATCACACATCAGGTGGGGCTGGCAGCAGGGAGCTATTGGATTGCTTCCTCTGACCTTTGCTCCTTCTGCTGCGCCTCAGTGTCCACCTTCTCTATCAGCAATAGTGTGGCCAGCAGGACTAAGGAAGTGATCATCCCCCTGTACTCAGCACTGGTGTGGATGTACCTTGAACACTGTGTTTAGTTTTGGGCCCCTCACTACAAGAGAGACATTGAGATGCTGGAGCATTCAGAGAAGGGCAATGAAGCTGGTGAAGGATCTGGAGCACAATTCTCATGAAGAACGGCTGAGGTAACTGGGGTTGTTTAGCCTGGAGAAAAGGAGGCTCAGAGGAGATCTTACTGCTCTCTCTAACTACCTGAAAGGAGGTTGCAGCAAGGTGAGTGTTGGTCTCTTCTCCTAAGCAACAAGTGATAGAAGGAGAGGAAACAGCTTCAAGTAGCATCAGGGGAGGTTTAGTTTGCATATTAGGAAGTTTCTTCACTGAAAGGGTTATTGAACGTTGGAACAGGCTGCCCAGGGAAGTGCTTGAGTCACCATCCCTGGAGGTATTTAAAAGACGTGTAGATGTAGCACTTAGGGACATAAATTAGTGGTGGACTTGGCACTGTTGGGTTTACAGTTGGACTTGATGATCTTAAAGGTCTTTTCCAACCTAAACAGTTCTGTGACTCTGCTGCTGAAGTTTGCAGTCTGTTCCAATTCTCTTTGTTCGTTCACTTTCATCTCATACCAACTCCCGTTCTCCAGCTGACATACGGACCATAGTAAGCAGCCACTGGCAGGTCTCAGGAGCAGGAGCAGGACACTGCAGACTGGAACAGGCTATGTAGAGACCTCATGCACCCTGGGTGCTGGAGGATGCCCACGTATGTTGGGATAAAGCCTCAGCTGTCCCCATCCAGCACTGGCAGCATCAGAGTGGACTAGGGACCTCCAGCCACCCCTTGTGGACAGTATTTCACTGATGCTGAGAAGTCTTTCACGTGTTTTTCCCACAGCCACACCAGCTCAGTTTCCACTTTCACCTCTAAACACAGTACTGATGCATTCATCCCACTTGGGTAACAGGTCCTCCCAGTGCAAAATAAAGTCAAAGCGCAGCACTGTGATTTGTGCCAACGCTGCCTGAGTTTAGACGTTTCTCTTCCTTTTCACAAGCTTCTGCTTCTGCTCTTTGCATTCAGGTTTATAAACTCTCCAGCATGGTATTCTTAGATTTATATGATGTCCTTACCTTTGTGCAAAACTTTTGAGCTTTGATATGTAAACAGCTTGAAGACACACCCGCCACCCCAGCTCTTGGTGATCAAATTTTAGGATAGTTGACTGGTACTTGTTATAGTGCTGACATATTTGTTCACCTATGAGATGCTTTATGGATGATTCCATTTGATTCTAAGATGTAACAGAGATTCACCAATGTGGGCTGTGGGAAAGAGTTCCTGAGCTGGGTGAAACAACTAGTTGTGTGTTTACTTGGGATAACATAAACATTCCCAACTTGAAAGAGCCCCAGTTTCTAGATCCCAATTTGTTTATAGGTAACTTTGTAGATCTTGGCTTGTGTGTTTTGCTAGTCTAACTAATGATGCCACACTAGTCCGACTGGATTGTGTCAAAATTTGCTGTTTACATTATACAGTCTTCATGGTTTGAAAAGAAAATAGGCACAAAAGTACAAATAGTGGTACACTGTAATGAAATGCCTTGCATGTAATGAAAACGCTTATGCTGTTCACCAAGTTTGTAGAGCATAGATATTAGTAATACTGAAGGGCCTTGATAACAACCACTGTCCAATTTTGATGACAAACTGTGTAAATGAAGGTATTCAATATGAAAATTCACCATAAAGGAAATGTGACAGCCTAAACCTACTAGCAAGAGCAGGCTAAGTGAATATGCAAACAGCACATTATCCCTTTTAATGAATAGTAGTGCTTATTTAATCTCCACGAGGAAAACCCCTTTGCCGTTCGGACTTTCTTTTTCATTTCTGCCGTGGACTCATGACATTTCTTCCGAGGATGACACTTCTCCCGTTACAGGCGCGGCAAGGGAAAGCGGGCAGGACCCGGGTACTGTTCGCAGTCCCCCTGCTGCTTCAGCAAGAAAAACATATTTATCCAGAGTGCCAACAGGCCGTGTCAGGGAGAGACGAGGCGAGAGGCCGGCGGTCGTGGGGGGCTACAGCAAGGCCGGGCCCGGACACGCCTGCGCCCGGGTGGGGGGTCGGCCGGGGCGGAAGGCTCTGCTGGTGGAGGCGGCGCGGGAACCTCGCCAACGCTGGCTGGGAGGGCAAAAGGGCTTGTCGGTGCGCAGCTACCCATGGTGGGAGGTACGGCCAGACCCGCTCCGCCCCGCCCCAGCTCTTCTCCGCCCCGCCCCAGCTCTTCTCCGCCCCGCCCCAGCTCTTCTCCGCCCCCGGCCGCCGGGAGGAACGCGGGCAGGAGGGGAGTGCCTCGGGCCGGGGCGGGGACGCCCCCCCCTCCCCGCCGTCGGTGCCGGTGCTGCTGCTGCTGGCTCCCGCCGCCCCGCTTCAGCCCGGCCTCGCGTCCCCATGGCCGGGCAGGAGTGGGACTGGTTCCAGCGCGAGGAGCTCATCGGGCACATCAGCGACATCCGAGTGCAGAACCTCCAAGGTAAACCGACAAACCCTCCTTCCCCCCCGCTCTCCTTCTTCTCCATCTCCCCGGCCTCCCTCCCCCGTCTCCCCCCGTGCCCTGCCGCGGGCTCCCGGCTCCCCGGCGTGGGCGGTGCGGGGCTGGAGGAGGAGAACGGCGGGGCCAAAGTTTCCCCCGTGCGCGGCGCCTGGCCCGCACAGCCCGCGGAGACCCCCGCGGTGGGGCGAGCGGCACCGGGACCTGCCGGAGGGACGGGGCGCGGGGACTCCGCGGGCTCTGGGGATGCGGCGAGGTACAGCACGTGGCCCCACCCCGGGGCCACCCACCGCCGCCTGCTGAGGGCTGTCGGGGGGTGTAGGCTGCCCTCACCTCGCTCCCTCTTGGGGAGACCGCGCTGGCTGAGGGGTGCGGAGCGAATCGAGCGGTGCGGGGGATCACCCTCCCTCTACCCGTTCTTTCTCCTGAAGCCTGGCAGAGGCGCTCGGGAGCAGGGGGCAGAGCCCACTTCGCCCGGGAGATGTGGAGGCACTCGGCCGCAGTAAAGATGCGGGTCTTGGTCCGTATCGGCGCAGTCTGAAGGGAAGCCGACGGCTATCTGCGTACTTAATTTAATGTACCTCCCGTAAGCTACTGTTGAATAAACATGGGCAGAGTTTATGGATAAATCATCTATGAGATGCTTCCCTATTGTGCCATGGGCTGTGGTAGTGGAAAGGATGCAAACACCTAGCTTTGAACGTAGTTCGGTATCAGTGTGGTAGTTCTTCCAAAGTTATGTTTGCCCCTCAGGAGCTGACTCTTCGTGATTGGCAAGACAGCAAAAATCGATGAAAGAAGAAACAGCAGCAGTTGTTTATGAGAGAATGATTGCTTTAATGTAACATACCAATCTCAATCAACAGTTCACACTATACTGCAATGTATCTTCGTGTTCCATAAAATAATAGAGTTGAATTACAGGTCATTATCTCTTCCTGTTTATGCATAATGATATTAAGGCACTGTCTACTGGCAGAGGCAGTGCAGTTGCTGGAAATTAGTTTTGGTTTGGCTTGATTATAGCAGATGTATAATTTATCGGAAAAGAGACTCCAATTAGCCATTCTGTCATCTCTGATGTTGTATCAATGCTGTAACTGCTGGTGTGTGCGCTCCACAGTATTTTGACCTGTATCACCATAACCACTGAAATTCAGATTTTGAGGGCTGCAGATTCCAGGTTGAACTCCCCTTAGGTTTTGTCAGTCTCTCATTACGGTGTAATTCTACATTTCTGACTGCTGGCTCTGTCTTTTTTGGTTCTCTGTGGTAGCATGGATGGTCTCTGTTTTCTTGGTGCTCCAAGCTGTACCAGTTAAACCTGGTTTAATCCTTAATTCATGGGCACTTTTTGAGAAGGAATAGAGAAGAAATCTGTTCTTAAAAAAAGTAGTATGGTTTTGGCTTTGACTCAGCCATTTGTGTAAGAAGGAGTTAAATTTGTTTCCCTTTCTGGAGCTTAAAATGTATTTGTACAGATGCACACAGCCTCATCTAAAATTCCTATAGTTCTGTAGGAGAATGTCATCCCACAGGGCAAATTCCTTTGAATAACATGTTCATGAAAAAAATGCTCCTGTTCCCCTCTTACTATATGAGAGAGAGAGTTTAGTTGTCACCTTGCACTACTAAATAGCGTTTAAAGAGTTTTATGCCCCATGTGGGCTCTTATAAGGGAGAAAAGGTGTTCTGGGATGCTGCTCCAAAGCAAATGATAATATCTGTCACTTACAGTGTACATGATTTGTAACACATTATCTTCTAGAGATGAAAAACATTTTACAGATGGTGAGTCTGATAACTCGAAGAGTGTGATTTTTGTTCCTCAGGAGCTCAGTGGCAAAGCACGGTGCTTCTCCTCAGGATACTTTCTTGCAAAATGGCAGCATATGCTCTATGCTCATACGTAGTAATTAAACTTCTCCTGCTTTATAATTCAAAATTCATTCTCTCAAAACAATGAGATCTGAATCACTGCTAGTATCATAGCTTATCAACTGTAGAGTGAATAACAGGTTTGATGTGCTAGAAAGTCACGATTCTAGGATGAAAAACTAGCTGAGGATCATGCAGAGGTTCCAGCAGCACTATTAGAGCTGTTGCAGGGCTCTGCTGCTCAGGGTCACACAAGACCTTGGGTAGGGATGGTCCCTGTCAGCTGCAGTGTCTCCTGCTCCTTCAGTGCTCTCTGTAAAGGCCAGCTGTGTTTAGGGTATGGTTTGTCTTATTCCAGAACACTCCCTTGCAATGGGACATTTTTCATATGTGAATGTGGTTCCTGGTCTCTGGGATCCCCATGATGCAAATATAGACCCAGGAGGGAGTATATTGTAAGGAGAGGACAGGAGGCAGCAGTTAAATATTTGTGGGTATGAGTAATGCATGGAAACACTGGCATGTATTTGTGCAGAGATGGAGACTTCTGCTGATACTCGGAACCAGTCAAATATAAGGTCTTTCAGGTGTGGAAAGCAGAGTCATTACATTTATGCTGCATCTGAGCCATCCTGCCCAGCAGCTGATGGAAGAGCCCAGGGAGATAAATCCAACTGGTAATGACCATAAGAAACTGTACCAGTAGCACCTGAGCAGCCTAGCTGGTATGAAAGTTTCTGCAGGCATCATGCAGCCATCTGCTGCAGCAGTTTTCCATGCCCTTTCCGCCTTCTTTTTTAAAAGCTAAAATTATTCATTTCTCTTAAAAAATTCTTCATTATGCCTTAGCTAAGCTGTAAAGCACTGATGGTGTAAAATACTATTTGAAGATGGCATATGCTCTTTCAGTCTGTTGCATATTCCCTCTCTCGTTTGGTAGTTCCACATCCAGGAAGGATCCAGGATTCCGGTTACTGGGAAGTATCTGCTCTCATGAGAATGTTTTTGCAGTGGTATGCTCCCACCAAATTGAGATGTTCTATATACATGTGCTTGGTGTAGAAGTAGCTTGAGGAACTGTATATTCTGTCATGTAAACAATGAGAGAAGTTGTGGCATGTGTGGTTTTTTCAGCTTTTTCACAGGGAGACTAGAACTGACAGCCAGGGGTGAAATTTGACAAATGGACTAGACTTAGGGGGAAGAAAAAGGGATGGTTTAAAAAATGGAATTACATCTTGAAATTTAGGCATAGGCATATGATGATGGGGCTTTTATTTTCCCTTTCCATCAAGGTCTAAGATTTTTCCACTTCATTTTTCCAATGGAGGAAGTGAATAGTTCAGAGCTGTTGCAGGTAAGTGATGCTAAAAGCCAGGCACACTGCTTCAGTTCTTGACAGAGGTAATTTCAGAGAGCAGAACAAAAAGTGACAATCTGATGGAGGAGAGGGGAGTGTAAAGAGGGAATAAACATCAACTATGGTCATGCACAGACAAAGTTGCTCATTCCAGGTCTGTTCGGTTTCTAAATGCATTTAATAAACTGATATTCTTGTGCTCTTTTCTTTTCTGCTTGTATATTCTCCATAGTGAATTTCTCCACATACTGAAAGAAAAAAATGGAAAGCCTCTGCCCAATGTAGGAGCACATCATCAAGCACTGGAATGCTCAATAATTAATTTCCTGTCAGGAGATGGATTTTTTTCTTTCATTACAACACCAGTGGGAACATTTTGTTACAACGCAAAAATATTTTAAAACCTTCCCTACTGGAAGCTTGATTTAGGATTGTCAAAAATACACTCCCTTATGTGATGGATTGTGCTTACTAGGAAGAGGCAACATCCTCAGCAGGAGTCATTCTCTTTCAGATATTTTGGTCCTGTGCTTTGCAATAGTCTGAATGTATGTTTATAGTACATATCTTTCCTTGCTTTCCTGGGAAAGAAATATGTGGAGATGAATACTTGTGCAATCAGATGTTTTGTCCATCTCTGGCAAACAAGTGCTGTTATCACCATTTAAAAGTAATTATGGTTTGAATGTTCATTTTGTATATTACAGTAGAATATATGGGCTGGGTGTGTAGAACTCTACTATCCTTCTGTCAGAGGACTAGACAAAGAGCCAGAAGTCCTGCTCCTTGTCATTTTGCTACTCAGAGTTTGATCCAGAAACCACAGAAATACATCGATGTTTATTCCTTGATTTCAGTAGGTTTAAATACTTTCCTGAGCCTCAGGCTTCCTCTGATGAGGGTTGCGTGGCCTTCAGGCATATTTGGAGGGCTGCATGGGAATATATTGTGTTGTTGGAAATAACAACTCCCAGAAAAAGTGACAGGCTGGAAGAAATAAATTGACCAGTACCAGCCCCACTGGTTCCCCATCCTTGCCTAAGTTTGTATGTTTGGTTGAATCAGTTAAAATCTCTCAGCACTCTCTGATTTTGCCTGTCTTCTTGTTTGGATCATTAAGATCTAGATTTTATAAGCTTTGGACAGCAGTAACTATACTTGTCACCGATAACTCAAAGGAAGCTGAGGTTTGTGTCAGGTCCCAAAGCCTTTGTCTTAAGAGGTAATACATATGCTTAACTCATGAAAGTTAACTCTGGCTGTGAAAGTATCTAGGTATCTTTACTTTGGGGGCTTAGGCATCTCTGATGGGCAACCAAATGCAGGTGCTATAGTCAGTCTTGTTTTTCTCTGTATTTTTGTTCATTTATGTATGAAGCATAATTCTTAAGACTTTTGTACTTAACTCCAGAGTAGTATTTTTCTTTAAATTACAAGATCCACAGAATTCAGTTGTTTGCTATAGTCTGACATGACTTTCAAACACCTGGAAATTATACAAATAGAAGGACACCTTTGTTAATGTATCTGTTTCTTCTGACAAAAGTAAGGTGCTGTAACTGTTCATTACTTTAACTCCTCCATAACTTGTTGCCATATTCAGCAGGATTTCGTTCTGCCTGTAGATGTGTTCATTTCAGTGGAGCTCTTTGTAGATTAGGGTGATATTTGGAAAGATTAAATTGCCTGGAGAACCTTAGACAAACCCCTGTAGAACCACTGAGTGATCCTATTCAATATAAAAGCGGAGATAAATAGGCCTGAAAGTTGCAAATGCAATCCGCCAAATAAAGATTCAAATCTGCGTATAAAGAGCCAAACATATTGCTGGAAACCTAAATCTTGTGGTGGGGATGGTCTTTGTGAGTGCACTCTCATACCTGACAGTGTTTGTCAGGAATGGAAGGAAGACTCACCTGCTCCTAAAATAGGAAAACCTGGCAGTGAAATAAAGAAGTAGTGAGAGGTAAGGCAAAGTACAGATTGCATGCTTCAGCATGCAATTGTAATAAGGTCAATGGCTAATTTCTCTGACAAGTTAGAAGTCTGGGCTCTCTGTCCCATTGCATGGGTGATATTACACTAAATTCAAATCATCCCTGGTAGCGCTGCAGTCAAGTGAACTCTTACACCCATGTATTAACTCTTCGTTGTATGAGAGACTGTGTTTGGCATCCAAGCATGGACCTGAATTGAGGCATGGGGTTGGTCTACTGCCAGTTGCCAAC
This sequence comes from Pezoporus wallicus, assembly GCF_028554395.1. Lineage (NCBI taxonomy): Eukaryota > Metazoa > Chordata > Aves > Psittaciformes > Psittacidae > Pezoporus > Pezoporus wallicus. The sequence goes on along the minus strand of NW_026642285.1, from coordinate 461,405 downwards.
ATCACCTTCTCTGTCTTTCCTTGGTGAGCTGTTGCTCAAGCACTGACCAGCCTCAGTGTTTGGATAGCTGGTGACATCTCAGACCGTACTACTTGCCTGAGGTTGGATGGCATTAGTTTAAAAATGAATTTCAAAACACTGTGCTAAAACTAGCACCGATTTAAAAATATGATATACTTATCATAGTTTCTTCTGCTTGCTTTTTGTTTTTTTCCAGCTTGGACAGAAATTTAAACCATTTTATTTCTCCAAAAGACAATTTCAAGGTTATGTCACTTAAATCCTGAAGTATGCATAACATTTACTTTGAAAATACTACAAAGGGATGACTTGATTTCCTTTCTCCACTTTAAAGACATTTCTGTTGGACTAGAAGAAGCAACCTTGGATATTTTTGCTTGTCAGTGTTCATTTAAACATTATTTGTTTATGTCCTGTGATGTTTAAACTCACTGTTGTTACAGGATAATTGTTCAGGTCATATGTCTAAAGGGAAAGAGTGAAATATTACCTGTCTTGCCATCTAGAAGGAAGATTCTTAAAATTATGTACTCAGGAGATGAAATTACCAGATAAGCAGTCATATTTGTGTCACTGCTGGGGTGGTGAAGGGCTTCACAGCACCTTTTAAGAAATAAGTGTATTTTTCTACATGTCTCTTTACCTGCTATTCTATTTTTATATCTGCACACTAGTTAAATATGGGGACTGTAGGTGGAGGATTGCAGGATGAATTTTACTTCATTATAATTGCTGCGTATTTCTGTGCAAACATCTGAGCTCTGTTTTAGCTGTAGTTTGAGGCTTTATAGCCGTGAACACAAGCTTAAGTTGGCATCTTCTAAGAAGGCTCGTAGTAGCAACAGCCTGGATATCTAGAGAGAGAATGCCTGTGAATATGTTAAGTTCCAGAGAGGATTTTTTTCTTTTTTTTTTTCTTTTTTTTTTTTTACAAAATTAGAAATCCAACTTGATCTGAAAAGGTGTTATCAAAACCACTTAAAACACAAGTCAAATATCTATGCCCATTACTTAATTTGATGGCATCATTCAAGAAATATGTGTTGAAACAGTGTAATACTTTGAGGGATTCTATTAATTATTTTCCACTATTCCAGATGTGTATTAAAACATATTTTATGCTGAAGCATCTTAAAAGTTACTCTTACTGGTGGGTTTATGGCTTTTTTGGACAACTGGACTTCTCAGTTTTCCTTTTAACTTTTGAGTTGGGTTAGAGACTTGTAGTTGGTTGTGAAATGAGTTTCAAGTGTCTAATTAACCACCATCACAGTGGTTGTCACGGCGCTCCTTTTCTTATACTGGCACCCCAGGGTGGGTGCTCCATGTTTTAGCCAGATTTACATGGAAGCTCGCATTTAGGGGCTGCACCTGAGGAACAGCTCTCCCAGGTGGCTGTTCACTGGCTCAGCAGTTGCAGTCTCCAGGTTAACAAAGAGCCCTTAGAAGAAAATATTTTTATGTTGCACCAGGAAGAAGATAGGGGAGAAAATTAACTTCAAATAAACCTCAAATTGCCTACATGCATCTCCCACCACCACCGCCCAGTTTACAGTTGCTGTCAACGATAACGTGGCAGGTCTTACTGTTTTGGATCTGTTCCTTAGGATAATTCACTTGTTACCACTTCTGAAATCTGTGAAAGGCCTCAGATATGCTCTAATCATGCAATTGTCTCCTAGCTCTCCAGTGGTTATGGTAAGCTACATTTTTATTCTTCCAGCTGTTTTTCCTGTGTTTTCTTCAAGAAACCCAAATAACAGTTCAGTAACCACCTCAGTGGTCAGGCAGCCATGTGCTATTCATATGCTTTTGGAGTCATATCACAGCCTGAACTGTTTGTTTCACAGGACTCCAGCTGAAGCTCTGAATTACAACCAAAGCACCTGGGACTGGTTATGTGCATGGGTTGTCTTTCTGTTGTGTGCTGATGGTCAGACAGTACTTTGCCATTTTGGTTTAGTCTTTGCAAAGAACCCCCTAATGCATACCAGTAGGTGTTTTGCAGTCAGTGTAGTTCACATCTAAGAGGTGGTTATGCTTCTCGTGGCTCAGTGAAAAATGGGAAGGGCAAGAGAATCCTGGCATTAAGACGAATGAAAGCAATGCCAACGAAGATAACTTCATTAAAAACTGATCCTTTATATGACTGCATCTGGACACGTATGTGATTAAAACTGTCTGGTTCTTACTGATGAGCATGATAAACATGAACTGCAGTTATAACTTAATAAAGATATAGTATTTATAAATAACATAGTATGAAATGTCCACTTCAGACTTATTGTCTGTGATATGTGTAAGGAAAGAAACATAAATCTGTCTGGACTGTTTATTCAGGGAGAGCAACAAAGCAAACAGAAGTACTCAAATAGGGAAGAGAGAAAATCATCAGAAACCTAATGATGGTGCAGGAGGGACTGCGGCCAGACCTTCATGTGATACTTAAAATTGGTTAATCATAAAAAATCCTGCCCAGATTAGAAGACGAGCTTTCAAACAAAATTCGAACTGATTTTCCCATTTTGACAAGGGACTCAGTAGTCCTATTTCTGGTACAAATCCTGATCAATTCCAGCAGTTACTGTTCAGAGTAGCTGGAAAGCATTTGGTCACTGTCCTTGTTCTAAGTTGCATGCCAGGTAGGGGACTTCCTGGCCTTGGTGATTAATGCACCTGAACAACATTTAGTTCCTGTTACTCTCAGGTTGTGTTTTTTTTTTGTCTTTTTGTTTTCTTTTAAAGATCTTCCTGGGTACAGGGCAAGGAGTGGTTTGAAGTTACAGGAACTCTTGTGAGTTTTTTGGGTTTTTTTAATAAACAAAAAAGTTGTTCAGGGACCCAATGTTGGTTAAAAAGGACTTATGCTCAAGCTTCTTACTGAAGTTAATATAATTATTGACCTTGACTGAAAGAAGACAGAATATGGATTTTTGCTGTCAAAGCTGCATTTCTTCTTTTGAAGGTAGAGGGTCTTTTTGATGTATTGAATGCTGGCCTTTAAAAACTTTAAAACATTGTGTGTTTATCAGAAGGATCAAAGAAGATACTATATTTAATTGTCTCAAAAAACTGTGTGTATAGAGAGGAAGCACCATATTTTCATTGTTTGTACAGCTAAGGGGCAGAGTAAAGTCCTTCATCTGTAATGTTGCAGCTGACAGTATTACTCATCATGAGTTTATTTTAATATAAGAACCTGGAGTCATACCAGTGTGACTACTCTGAAGTTGGGAAGTGGCTGTGACCCTGTTGATGGTAGCCTGTCTCTGTAGGAGAAGGACAGCAGATGCTTCCCATCCCAGATATTACTGAGAGGAGCCATCCTCAGGTGCTGAGAGATCCAGATGTAGCTTGGGGGGGCCTGGAAAGCTGATGCCCATCTGTCTCCCAAGGCTGTTTGGAAACTAAATCAGTGAAGCAAGTTATATTCAGATTTTGTTTCAACCAGTCAGATCTTGGGTACCTTTCAAGTCCTTGACTTTCTTTGATTTTGGAGAAGGTCTAAACATGGTTTTATTGCCTATTCCACACATAGCTCTACAGCTTTTTTTTTTTTTTTTTTAACGTAGGTTCACAATTTTTTCATGCGTATTCAGTTCTTCACTTTTAATTTGAGGCTGATTACAAAAGCCAGTTGTACAGATGGTCTGATGCCTACAACAAGCTCAGATGAGACCCCTGTGTTGTGTCAGTCAAGCCAGTAGACAGCTTTGTCATTCAGGCACTTAATTATGAACTGAATGTTCACTTGAGCTCTTATGTTCCCATTTCACTAATGAGCCAAAACTTAGGAAGAGCGACTGACCACAGAGATCCTGCAGTTTGGGCTCTTCAAGCCAGTTTCTGCTTGTTTCATTTGTCACACTAATGATCAGATTTGGAGGCTAAACACAGGAGGTGCATGGAAAACACAGCTTAATGTGCTAATGTGATGTCCACGTGACAAAGACTGACATGGGCTACCCACTTCATTTTGGCTTGCTGGCCCTGCTACACGTGTGTGTTCTCACATGTTGCATCCTCACAGAAGGATGGGGCTGTTATGGTTGTGGAAGTAGCATTTAATAGCTGTGGTTTTATACAGAGGGTCCAAGCTTGAGTTCTGGTACTTGGATAGTATTGATGCCCATATAATATGATGCTCACTGATAATATGGGCTTTCTTGCAACTGTTTTGCATTTGACTCAAATAAATTGAAATGTATTCTTACTACATTCTAGCAGGGGTTTATTTCTCTTTTTTTTAGTGTCTCATGGTTTTGATGTGTTTCTCTAGATGACACCCTTGTGTTAGGGTTGGGGATCAAAAGCACATGAAAGCCAGAGGATTTTTTTCAAAGTTATCCAGACAACCTAGTTACATATTTTTCTGTGCATGAACATGGAAAGTTTTGGTGGAGCAGGACTTGAACCTTACTATTCTCTTTTCAAGCTGACCATTGTAACTACCTGACCAAATTCTTCATAACTTATTTTTTTCTCCTTCACCATCTAGCATGCTCAGTAAAAGCTAACATCATCCAACAATTCACATGAGCTGTAATATGTGTATGCTGCCCTCTCTATCGTAAACTTTTACAACTTGATGATTCACATGAAGCTACAAACCCATCTTTTGTCTCAGCATGTGGTGTTCTCATGTTCGGTGGCAGGTGTTTCCTTAGGGGTTTGCTCATGCTTGTTGGTGTTCTCCCCAGTGCACACCAGTTGGTGTGAAGGCTGACTGAGTGCAATCAGATTTCATTTTGGCTTGGCTTAGGGGTGTTTTTTTTTAAATGCAAGAACAAAATGTTTGTGGGATGGAATCAACCTGCTTGCTTCTATTTCTCTCTATTTTGAAGATGTATTTTTTGAAGTCTCATGTTGATCATCTTTATGAGTTACCCTTTATTATCTTCAGGTAAAACCTTTTTTTCTCTTCAAGTGCTTTGGCATTACCTCAGTCAAGATGTAAATCAGCTGTGCATGCTCTGTCTCTTTTTACTATGTTTTCAGTTCACTGAGATTGTTCCAGGAGTTTTGTTTGCTTTGGTTTTAGTATGTGTTGCTATAAATGAGATAAAGTGGAGCTGGGGAGGGAAGAAAACTTTCTGCTGTAAGCTGGAAGAGGTTAATTCATGATTAACATCTCCAGGAACTACAATTTGTTTTCTTTGAGGAATGTATACTAATAAAAGCTTTTCGTTTGCATTCATAACTGAATCTGATTAAATTTTATCCAAGCCTGAACTTGCTGTCAAATCAGGCTCTTCAGTTCTCAGAATCATCCAAATGTTATTTTAACAGAGAGCAGTGCTATATCCACTGTCCTGAAACCCTGTCTCCCTTGTGCAGGGGTCTGAAAGAGCTTGGTGGGGTAGGGAGGAAGACCCAAGGGAGATCTTGATTAGGCCATGGATGAGACATATTTATTTTGCATCTACCTAAAGATGGCTGCCTGGGTGATTATATGTTCTGCAAGAGGAGGAAGTCAGAAAGTTAACAGAAACAAATTAGAAATAGGAGAGCAATTAGATTCTGTTTTTCTGTTCTGCAAAGGTCATAGAGGAATGAGGCAGTTAATTGCCTCACCTTGAAATGTGGTTTATAAATGGAAGCTCTGTGATACCCGAGTGTGTAAGCTGCCTTGACTTGAAGCCAGTTGAAGCCGGTGTTTTGTGGAGTTACAGCTTGATAAATAAGCCATTCTGACCTGTTCCTGGGAAGCTCCTTTCCTTCTTTGTTTTCTTTTCCCAGTTTCTCAAGCTCTTTGGTATTTGCCTGCTGATCTCCATCTAGTCTTGGCTTCATGGCATGAGCAGAGGGAAGTATGCTATTTAGTCTCATAATTCTTAGAGATGAGTTACTAATATGTAAAAGAATGAATAGATGACAGGTGCTTTGCTGAGCCCTTTCCCCCCACTTTCTCAATCTTTCCTCCCACCGGAGCATGGGAAATGCTGAGACCTGGTAACGTCTCAAGTAGCCTTGAGTCTTCCCTTAGCAGGGCCTTCCCAGTGCACACGGGCGCTATCTTGCCATCAGCATGTGTGTAGGAGATGATCCATTGCTCAAGGCTTCTTTGGGAACCCCAAAGAACAATAATATCCTATTGACAGGGATTTTGCTATTTATATCCATTGTCTGAGCAGCCTCCTCCTCTGCCTGCTCCCTAGTTGCCAATCTGGACCATGTTGTCAGTTGTGTGGTTGACAATATAGTTTTTAATTTTAGGACAAATTTGCTTGAGAAACTTAGAAGGGCAAATGCATTGATGAAGAAAGGTATTTTTCATGCTTTGTTAACCTGATAGGTTTTTGGACATGAGGCAAAGAGACTGGGAGGAAGCTAACCTAAAAATACAGGCTATCATTAGAAAACAGTACAAACCTATAGCAATGCAAAGAGGAAAACAGATAGATCACTTACAGGTATGTCTGTGGAAAAGTGCTGATATGTACCTGTCAGATTAAAGACTGAATCCTGACACCCACATACTCTCACAGAAATGTGTTCCTTCCTTTCTTCTTTCTTACCCCCTGCCATATTTTTCTGAAGCAGATTTTCAGTCTATTGGAGTGGAAAAGGTGTCATCTTCTTCCAGAAAAATGCTTCCCTGGCTTTGAAACATAGGGAAAAACACATCAAATTTAGCCTGGCATTTTCTAGGCTGCTTTTTTAAAAGTAAGCCTTTTAAGAGAGCCTGCACAATTTCCTTCTAAGAGAAAAAATACAGTCAAACCTGTGGGAGTCTGCTCGGATGAAGTGAAAATACAGAATAGAAAGCAATTATTTGACTGTGGGCTTTTATGAAGAGTTCTTAGGCACGTATCAGCAATGAAAGTGTGTTAATAATAGAACTTAGTTATAAAGGCCCATTGCTTTGGCTCCTCTCCCCATTACAGGGAGAGGGGGTTAAACCTGGTCAGAATCAGAAGAAGCCACTGCTCTCCAACTTGGAGCTTTTTTTCACATATATGAACACAGATCATGTAGTTCTTTGGTGTTGCTTCTGTGCCATTCTGCGTGACCAGAGACCATCTTCTTTTTTGAAGACCTTGCTAATGTATCCACCAGGGAAGAACTGTATAGCTCTTGGCTTACCAGTTCCTTCTCTGCACTTTGGGAATGTGGTTCTGCACAGCTACCCTCTCCTGTGCTATCGCTCCCCAGCTCTGCCTTTTGAGGTTTGCTAATGCATATATACATCCTCCTTGTTAAAGCACTGCGGACAAGATATAGGGCATGCTCAGCAGTTTAACATGAACTAGGAGTACTCAGAGAAACAAGTATATTTTCTGAAACCATTTTTTTATTATAGTGAAAGCTTTGCCCTTATAGAAAGTTTGGAATACCATCTGGATACCTAAGCTTGGACAGCAAATCTCTTCTGCCATAATGATGACAGTGTATAATACTGTGTTCTTCTAACCCGTGTCTCATTAATGTGGAAACACGTGGATTTTCCTGCAAAATGTTGATTCACCATCTGTGCTAGTATTCTTTGTATGAAGTGAAAGACTGTCCTTTGTGTTGCAATTGCAATAGATCCATTCTGCTTTTATTAACTTCTGCCAGTCACAGAAAAAATGAAACTACACCAAGCAGTACTTCCTGCTAATGTTTATTTACCTTACTTCCAATGCGAAAGCTATCAAAATTTATTAAAGGTAGACCTCACAAGATTGTGACGTTTTGTTGTTCTCACTTTGCCTTTCCCATGCTTTGGCTTCAGTTTGTTTGTTTGGGTTGTAAACCCCTGGTCTTCGGGGAAACTGTGAATTCCTTGTGTGTTCCTTGTAGATATCAAAACCTAAATTGGAGACTGTATAAAGGATAATAACATTTCTAGAGTTTTAATGGTATAGGTAGATTTAAAATAGTATAGGTGAGAGTTGCCTGTAATGGTTTGCAGCTTGGTTTGAGTTGTGTTTCACCTCAATTATAAAGTGGCATAGAGGTTAATAACCTTCAGAGTTGGGCACTGGTGTTTTGAGTCTGGTCTAAGTCTGTGGATCTTCAGCTTCATTGTACTTCTCCACTGACATTTGAACTGCTCTTTAAATTCTTCTGCCTTCATTGTGTGGGCTTTTAGATTTAAAGATTTATAGTTGCGATTCTTACATAGAAGGTGTTGCAGGGCAATCTTATCTCTTCACTGTCATGTGATTTGGAGTATCACCAAAAAGATGTTTCACTTGCTCAGAAACTTTATTCCATTATCATATAATTGTAGCTTCATTCATACTCAGAAGTACTGATGGTTTCCCATCAAACCCAGTGATCTTTAATCATCTTTTTTTGTCTTCATCTCTTGCAGATTATTCTGCTTTTTCATATTCTTGATGCTGAGAAACAGACTGGACGTCTATAAGTCAGTAAATAAGCATATGAGCAATAAAACTGTAATCTGTTTCAGTAAATCCGTCAATGTAGTATGACTTTGCACAGTATGATTAAGGGACAGACTCTGTTTTCTTGCACTTTCAGTAGTTTTACTTCGACAACCTTCTGCTTTATGGAAGATACTGATTTGCATTTTATTAAAGAGTTTCTAAGATAATTTTGATGCATCAGTAAATAATATCAAAGGGCGAGGAAAGGGCTTAAAAAGAGATTCTTTCTGATGTGTTGTGAAAGGGATGTGGGGTTAGATTTCTCTAAGGATACTGCAGTGGAAGACAGTTACAACAAGATAACCAGAAGACAACTGCTCTGGAGGGGCTGGAGTCGGACAAGCTGGCAGAGCAGAAAGACAGTTGATCCCCATGCTTTAGAGGCAAGTCCCATCTCTCTTCAGATGCAGTGAATGACTTGTAACTGGATTCAGTAACAAATTGGGAACAGCAATAGTGAGGCCTTTCTTAGGTCCTTGAGGCTAACTTCTGGTCCTGTCTCATAGAGAGTAGAAGCAGCAGTGGCTGGCGGCAGTCAGCAGGACATGATCAGAGAATTGGCTGGAATAGCATTTTCTGAAATGGGAGAGCGTGCATAGAAGATTTGAACATGTAGGTAGATGAAAGCCTATGATTTTGCCTGCTGGGATGAGAAGATCCAAGGATGTTCACTGAGGACATGGAGGAGGTGGTGGTTATGGCATAGGAAGCAAAAGGTATTTTTATGCTTTGTTCATGACTTAGATCCACCGAATTTTGCACATGTGCAAACCTCTGTAACTATAAGCTGTTACACTTGAATACTTGTCATACCTATATCTTTGACTGCAACTAGGATCTGATTTTGCACCCACTGAATTTTTTGCTATTGAGCTCAGTGTGGCTAAATCTGGCTACTGCAGCGGAGGAGCTGCTCAGCTCTGCCTGTCTCATGTTCACAATTCTGCATGCTAAGGCTCTGAGTACACAGTGACGGTCCTCCAAGGGCTACAGCATGTATATTTATATAAATATATTGCCTGCATCCTAAAAACCTGAATATGTAGAAATACATACCAGAATTAGATACAGATCCTTGGATCAGCCTGATATCCCATGCACTTGTCCTTGGTTGGCATGTTGTCAGATGGGCCAGCAGCGCATCTGTGCAAGAGGGGCGATGTGTAAGCCCCTAGGTGGATGTTACAACAGCTTTATGTGTGTATTTTCCTGGGTGTAGGAGTCATTATCGTGGCTTCTGCTTACTTCTCAGCAAAGCAATTAGCGAGTCCGAAAGGTCTTGCCTCAAGGCTCTCACAAGCCATGAATTATGCATTAAATTCTATATCCTGCCTTCCATTTCTCTAACAGGATCTTTCGGAAGATTGTGTAATGTCTTATTTTCCCCTCACATAAAAATGTGACGGCTTAGTGCCCAGATGAGGGGCACAGGAAAGCCTTCTCTTCTTTCTCTTTTTTTATTTTTTTTTTTCAGATGGTATTTGTGAAAGGAAATGCTTGTTGCCAGACAATAATATCTTCAGGCTATTCAGTACCTTCCCATGAGTCCTGAGAGCAAGAGCAATCTGCTGGGCATTCAGCAGCAACAGCTGCTGCCTGCCTGATACCACTGAAACATAGATTTAGTGTTTATTTACAGTACCAGAGAGCAATGACTCTGGCCACTGCTACTCTGATATGGAGCAGCTAAGAAATAATGTAGAGTGCGTCGACATGAATACACTCAAAAGTTAATCCAAATTAACTTCCCCAAAAGTTGATTGTTTAAGCCACTTTGGATGATGGTATGATGGTTTCTCTGCAGGTGACTCTACCTCAGGTGGTTATAGTTAAATGTAAACTGAACTAGGGATGCTTTTTTCCTCTGCTAGCAGTTTACTGGAGACAAGCTGTTAGCAGCACAAGTCTATTGCTTTCTGTTTGAAGTTGATTGAACTCCTGGCAGTGGAGCTGGATGCAGAGCAGTCAGGAGGGTTGCAGAAGAGAGGACCCTGACCTCCGAGTTCAGACTGTCAGGCCAAGCATGTGCTTTGTACCAGGATCAATACATGCGGAGTTGTGCTCGGGCACAGCTGCTGGCACTGGAGGCTGTGCTGGGAGAGGCAGCTAGAGAAACAGTTTAGCTGGAAAGGCTGAACACAAAGCCCTGTACGCATTTCTTGTTGCCTTGAGGCAGTTAGGACGAGCTTTGTGGCTAAACTAAACAAAAATAGGCTAGGAAAGAAGTTTGTGTCTCACCAAGAAGCTCACTGAGGATGCCTGAGCTCTTCTTAATAACAAGGATGCTGAAAAAGGGACACGTCTCTGTGTGTGTGTCTATGCTTACTGCACAGCTGACAAGGCAGGGCTATATACCTTAATGTGCTTGGTTCCTGGAAACACTTCATTAATCCTCTCCCTTCTTTAGGGTGCTACAGGGAAAATTCTGCTTCCCTAAACTTTCCTGGGTAGCCCTACACTACCCCATACTAATACATTACTTGTTCATCTGCTGGTCCAGGGCATACAATTATTCCTCCAGCCTCACAGAAAATGCTCTCTTAATTCAGTGCTGTGACAGTGAATATGGAATGAAAAATGGCTGTCAGCCACTTCAGGAGCTTGCTGTTGCTTCTCAGGAGTCCCTGAGGAATCCTGAATGGCTGCGAGCGAGCCAGCTCGTTCCTCACATCAGTTATTTGGGATACAGTCCCACCCATGTCAGTGATGGTAATTCCAGGCAGTGTCAGCTGGGAGGTAATCTGGTCCCAAGGCCCATCGTTTGCTGCTGTGGATACTCTGTGGATGCTAGGATTGCAGCATGTGGGGGTGGAGGAACTCACAGAGTCAATGCTTGTGCTGGTAAAATTGTGCAAGCTTTCTTTCCAGTACCGGTGTTCCCATCCCTTCGTTGCCTTTCTGTGCTGAAAATCTTGTTTAGCCACAAAAATCAGTTATAAACCAAGGCAGCTCTTGGACTTCTACTAAATGTAAAATTTAATGGTTAGGATGAGAAGTATTTGGGCAGGGAAGTTGCTGCCATGACATAAGCAAGGCAAGGTTTGTAGGGAGAGGTAATGTCTTTTATTAGGCTGGCTGATAAGTTGCTTTGTTGTTTTTCCAACTCCTGTTTGGCCTAATAAAAGCTCCTGCCTCACCTCAGACTTTTTTTCGGTGACATGCTTATCTGAGTAATAGAAATCACTGAAGTCAGCCTAGTGCAAGTGGTCATTTTTCCAGACTGCAAACTATGCAACAAACAAGTTTAATGTTAATTTATATAAATCCAGCTTATTTATTGCCTTGTTTATATTGTTTTCGTTGTCTAATTTGTGACCTTTGAGAAAAAAAAATATGTTCTTTCATTTATACAGAGTACTCCCTTGAAAATATGTCATTGCTTCAATAACATGACTACAAATAAGTAAGATTACAGCACTGACGGACTGAGAATGACAACCACAAAGCACAGCCAGGGCTTAGCCTGACTGCAGTTGCAAAATTTGAAATTTTGGCCTTGATAAGTAGCAAATGGATGGATTAAACTGCCTAGTCCCTGAACAAAGTCACAGAGCAATGTTCCATGGTAAAAAGCAATGCATAAAGTGAACCTATGCAGTTTCCAGGCTTGTTAGTAATTCCAGCATGTATAATGTATCAAAACAAGAATTTCCTTGCTCGAAATGTAAATATTACAAATCATACATACATTTTCCCTAGTTTATTTGACTGTGTAGGGTGAGGTCTATTTGAAGTTCATCCTATCTTTGTTGAGTTATGCATGGGAAGTACTTGAGTAGTACTCCAGCAAGAGGGCATGAGGGAAGGCTGGGAGATGCCTGGGTGTTTCCCAACCCCTTACCAGGCTGTTGACGTTGTTCCAGGATCATACGCTCTCAGGAGCAGCATTAGCATTGAATTCACCTTTTCTGTTCTTGTGATGGCTAGCAGAACAAAGTGGAAATGTACTTTAATTTACTGAAGCAAGATTGAATTTACTAATGAAAAAAATAGATTTGGGAGAGCTTCAGTCTAAACAGTAGAGAGGTTGTTCGGACTGCTCACTCCAAAACTATTTTGGCAAATTTTTCCATGATGAAAATACAGTCTACTCGTATCTGCATTCACTGTAACTGCCAGTATTACATACCTGAAAGGTCCCTTGTGTTGACTTAGCCTTCATTAAAGCTGTGTGTTTCTCGCAGCTGTGGCTTAATGGCAAACACCTTGAGCCATGGCACTTTGCAGTGGCTGGATGTGATTCCTGAACTGAGTTGCCCTGTCTCCTAAGACCCCTGACACTTTCTTTATGATTTTGGCTTAATGGGTGGCATTTCTCTCTCTTAAGCCCTAGCTGTCTGGAAGTTCAACTTCCTCAGCTGGTCATGTAGACTTCCTCTGGAGCTGTTATTTTACCCTGATTTTGATGGTTGTTTGCAGTATGTGGGAATATGGAATGGTAAATGTTGGGCTTGGAAAGGACTTTAATTTGCTGTGAGAGAATTAGGCTCTGTTTCTTGCCTCTGCTGTAACACCACAGACACAGAAAAAGATCTGGGGCCAGTGATGTAAACACAGCAAATTGCAGTGTAAACCCTGCTGCTACCAGGATGGCAGGAGCGGCAGGAGGGAGGCAGAGGTCCCCGATTTCCTTTTGACAGAGTCAGAAAACACTAATCCTTCTCTGCCAAAGGGAAGTTACCCTACTTGCTCACAGGGATCCCCTGGTCACGTCAGCCTGTGTGTAGGCACCACACACGGTAGGAGAAAAAAGAGCAGAGTGTTCTCAGCTGACACCTCCCCCCACATCATACTCTGCCTTGTTTAGGCAGCTTGGCTGGTCATTTTGATTATATTTTGCTGGCATAAGCTGCTTTCCTTTTTCTGTTTATACAAGAGTGTGATCCATCTATTAATTGTATGTAGCTCTTGCTCGCTGTGTCTGCCTTAGGAACCTCCAGGTTTGCACATGTGCACCATCCATAATGTTACGAATGAGTCGATTTCCCCTTGCCCCTATGTATTCCAAATTCAGTCTTACCTGCTTACCCATGTTCCTTGTTTTCTTTCCTAATGCAGTGTAAATATCAAGTGCTTATGGACATGTAAAACTGTGTTTGTTAGAATTGAGTTAATTGGGTTAATACTGAATTAATGGGGCAACTAAGTGAAAAAGAAAACTTGGTATGTTTGGGATGTTCATCTCTGGAGCAAGGCAGAGTTACTGACTTACTTTTTCATGTTTCCAGTAGGCCCAAAGAGCATTTCACTGTGGAAAAAAAAAAAGTAACTAAATTCTGAGTTTCTGTTACTTGAAGAAAACCCTTGCCAGGTGATTTAAGTTTTTGGCCTTTTTTCCATGTTGATACTTTGTTCACTTGGCCTCTTCTTTCCCATCCCACCAGCCTGTAATCATAAAGTATCATTAAATAACTTCTAACAAGGTCAGAGCTCTGGTAGTTGCAAACCTTTCCTTGCAGACCTCATTGCTTTTCACAGCAAAGCATGTAAGTGTGGAGCAGAAGGCAATTCTAGTCCTTCCTCCCACGTTGAAGAGAATTTTTGTGTATAGAACTTGAATAATACTCATAATGATGCTGTTTTTAAACAACCAATGAAGTGGAATTGCCAAAAAAAAACAGTGGAAAGCACCCACAGTACCTGCTTACCTAAGTGCTGTTTTCAAGAGCCACCTAGCTATAGTCACCCTGTCACCTTAGCATAGTGTGTCACCTTGTACATGGCTAAACTATGTTGAGCTTGTCTGGAAAGAGACAGAAAGTGCTTCAGGGTAGTGGCTCAGTGTGTGTGTGTATAGCTATGCAGCCTGGATCAAACTCTCCTTGATTTTAAGCTCTGCTAATAATTAACCTTCAGCTTGTAGTAACTATCCACCATAATGATAACCACACTGCTGGCTTTTGTCCAGAAGGTTATTAGGTACGTGCTACACAGCATATCCCTCCCACTCTGTGACTGAGAGCTGACATCTCTGAATGTGAATGAATGTAAGTCTAAATTAAGGACACTTCCTAGCATCTTTTTCCAAATTCTGCTACTTTACAGGCAGATGTCAGTTCACTGGTCCTTTGACCTGTTACATCAGGCTTGAGGATCATTCTTCTTGCAGAGACTTCCTGAAAGCTCTTGAGCACACACTGTGGGCTGTGCTCCTGTGTTTGCATTAGTGATGGTGCTTTTTCATGTCAAACTGGTTTGACTGTAAACTGCGTGAGCTTAAGTCCACATCTGTTTTATCTAGATCATTTTTTCCTTCCTCCATGTTATATGAGGGTGGTTAAGCAAAACAGTAGCTGGGTTTCTCTGTTTCTAATCACACTTTTTCTCAAACTCCTTGAGGTATGGAAGATGCAAACAGGCAGTAAGTGTGTTTATTGCTGCCAGTCACTGATGTTTTGGCAGCTCACGTAGAAAACATTACTAAGAGGCACAGAAATTAATGTAATTTTGCTTAAAATATCATCTGCTTTAAATATCAGCGGCTCTTGCTGGTCGGATGTTTTATTTCCTTTGCCCTAGCTGCGTTCCCTCAACTGATTGTCATCAGAGCTGAAATCCTGGCACAGTCGATTTGTGATTGACATTGACCCATGTTCTGGCAGCTGAAACTCAGCAAGGACAAACTTTTCATTGCAAACCAGAGAGAGCTAACACAGCCTAGAAGGGGAGCAGAATACTTGTCTTCCTGCTGTGCCTGCTGCCTGACCCAGTGTGGTGACCCCACATCTTGCTCCGCATCCTGAGTCCCCTAAGCAGCCAATTTATGGCCTCTCCTTCAGTGCATGGGTGAAGTAAGGAGAAAACTGAGCTGTAGTTAATCTCATGTTTCTAAGCAACCAGGTAATTCTCTGCAGCTGATCCCTAAAGGGAAATTCCTGTTTTCCTGCACCCCTGCTCAGCTGCGGTGGAGGACATCTTCCTCTCTGCCTTCTCCAGCTCCTGGGACACAGGGACCTGGGGCAGTGGTGTCTGAGGATGGTTACGTCTTCTCAGGATTTCTCCAAATGTCGTGGGGGAGGGAAGGGAAGCAAAAAAAGGGAGCTTTGTCAATGGTCTGTAACAGGTAAGGGTGTTTTCACTGCAAAATCAGTAGACTAGAGGGAGTAAAAAAGGTTTAATGTTTTACCCAGAGCTGAACTGAAAGTTATAGTCACAAGTGGGGGCTTCCTCTGCATCACAATGTCTGAATAATGTATTGCAAATCCTGTTTACAGTGAAACCTCTGTTTGCTGTGGAGTTTTGTTGATAAAATGACAGAATTCTGTTCTGAGCCCCTTGGAATGACTTGTAAGGGATTAGCCTTATAGTAATAAAAGATTTCTGAACTTGATACTGTAGAAATAGGAGTTAGAGGAAATACAGATCAAATGAGATCTCTGAGCTTGCCCGCTGTCTGAAGAATATGGATGCCTGGTTGAGGCTTCAGAGTAGTAATTATTAGACCTTTTTTTAAGGAAGCCACATGTAATTATTAGACCTTTTTTTAAGGAAGCCACATGAACTGTACAAAGCAGTTATACTGCAGGGACCTAAGTCTGCTCAGCTCAGCTAGTGAAGGTGACATGTAGTGAGCCCAGAGGTGTGCAGGAATGGTGAAGGAAAATGGGCAATTAACCTGAGTCCCAGCCCCAGTGGGGAACCTCAGCGCCTGTTCAGTGAAGCAGGGCTGGGGAACTTCAGAAGTACTGCTGTGGGTCCAGGGATGTAGGCTGCCTCCTGAAGGCTGCCCATTTGACAAAATATAAATGCTGGTTAGACCGAGTGGAAAAACCAAGGCATACTATAGTAGTCAACAGGAGGGAATATAGTTAAGAGAAATGGGCGTGCCTTGGCCATGTTGGACAGATGCATCATTGCCTTGAGGTTTGGGCTTTTTGACTTGCCTGGTGTTTGGTAATCTGAAACTCAACTGAGGACCAGTCCCTGTTGTCTTGTGTCCTGTATGTTGATAAATATATGCTATTGGCTACTGTTGCAGATGAGACTCTGGGTCAGATTGGTATTTAGGTCTGATCCAGCCTTATTGCTGTCCAGAAAATATATGCTAAACCACCCTGCATGAGGGCTTTATAGCTTGGTTAAACAGATGCTGGGAGCACATTTATTTAGAATAAGTTTACAAGCTTGATGCATTCAAGCCTGTAACAGGCATGCATTTTTACAGGGTGGAGTATTGGAGTACGTAAACTTTTGACAATATTGCCTCAAAGGGTATTGGATTGTGAGTTGTAATGGGAAAGGTACTCATGAGATGAACCTACCTTGGCTATGTGCCTCTTCACTGACCCCAGGAGGACCATTAGAGCCACACTTCTGTAATGGCCAAGTAGCTTCTTCCCCAGCATTGGCCTGGCACTTAACTGGTTTGCCTACTTGTAACACAGATAGATACAGCTAGACAGGAGTTGCTGTCCTGCCCATCATGCAGCCTGCACACAGGCTTGCCTCACGTGACTATGCATGGAGGAACGGTACCAGAGGGGTACCAGAGGGGTACAGTTTTTATTTCAAGGCAGGAAGTGCTGTCAGGGCAGATTACATGACATGGCCAGGAAATCTTCCAGTGAACTCATTTTAATCTTGGGTCTGGATATGTTTTATCTCTTTTCATGTAGCCATAGAAGAACACGTATCACAGGGCTGTGTGGTTCACAGGCTTCCACTCCAGTTTCAGTTGTGCAGCTAACATCAGCATGGCAGTTCCTGTGCCATTACGTGAGGCTATGGGTAGATAACCAAGGAGTAGTGTCTGGCTGATAATCCGGCAGCATGTGCAGAGCAGTAGGAAGCACAATGAGTTTTTTCCTCTTTGTAGCTTTGCTGACCATGGGCAAAGGCAAAGATTAATGGGCAAGAAGTGCCTGAGAAGAAAAGAGAGATTAAAGCTGTTGTAATTTTGGTTTAGAAACATGGCAGAAGCATTCTAGCATTCTAACTACTGGAGCTGCATTTGAGATAGCTGTTTTCTGTCAGGTGTGTCTCCTCTCAGCACCAGCATGGGCTTTCATCTGTCCTTTAATTAGTGATAATTAGAAGTTATTATTTATTTTTTTAACAGCAAAATGCAGCTGAAAGCAATTACCCCTAATTGCTAATTAGTGTATGTACACCCAAAATTGGAATCTCTTCATCTCAACTCCCAGTTCTTGCTGGAGTCAGTTGATGTATTGTTGCTACTGTTTTTTACTTCAGTTTTGGATGGCATGATACTTAGTCTTTTTAGTGGTTTCTCTGAAAGCTACAAAATACCTTCTTACAAGTGCTATGATCTTCTTGAAAGCATGATCTCATTAACTGTTAGGCGTCAGTAAAGAGAAGATGTTCTTTGGTTTTGGAAGTAAAGCTTAAATTGCAGTCATTGACATTGGGAATTACTCAATTCCTGCAATTTGTGACTAAAATCAACCTGAATTTCTGTTTGATCTCAATTTCATCTGTGAACATCATCATCCTTTTTCAGCACGCTAAAGGCCGTGCAGGCTGCTGTTCTTGTGCAGATGAATTCATGGTATAGTTCATCACTGACCTCTGCAATCTGAAGTCTCAGATTGTTTTGAAGTTTAAAAGTTTAATTCAGAGATACCATGGCTTCTCCTTCCATCTGCATAATTTTATCCTTAACAGTGTAGGAAAGACTCAAAGCTGCCACATTCTGCCAGTGGGAAATGGCCTTTCTGATACTGCAGGCACAGTCTTGTTAAACAGATTGTTAGGCGGGTTGAAAACTGATGGGACCACCTTTGGCTGGACTCCAGGGGATCAAAGGGCTTTCATCCAACTGGAACCAAGTAGTGAACAGAGTACCCAGGGCTCAGTGCTAGAGTCCACATTGCTTGACATTTTCATCAGCAGACTGGTGAAGACAGAGTGTGCCTTCCCCAAATGTCAGCACACCAATGTGGCCCTAAATTAGGGGGAGAAACATGGCAAATGGAAAAACCTAAGTCCAGAGGGATAAACCTGGGGACTAGGCCAACATGAAGCTCATGGAGTTCAGTAAGAAAAAGTGAAGCAGTCTGTACCTTGGGCAGAACAATTGCTTGCACTGGTAAAGGCTGGGAGGTGACTATGGCTTGTACCCCATCTGATATGGAAGTGGGTATTGCCATGGATGCCTGAAGTTGCCAGTAGGTATGAAAGTTGTGAGCTATTTCCCTTCCTCCAGGTGAAGTTCCCGACGACTGGAAAAAGGGAAATATAAGCCCCAGTTTCGAGAAGGGGAAAATGGGTGACCAGGGGAATTACAGACCAGTCAGTCTCACCTCTGCCTGGTAAAATCTTGGAGCAGATTCTCCTGGAAGGCATGCTAAGGCACATGAAAATCAACCAGGTGCTTGGTGACAGCCAGCATGGCTTCACTAAGGGGAAATCCTGCCTGACCAATTTGGTGGCCTTCTATGATGGGGCTATGGAACTGATGGACAGGGGTAGAGCAGTTGATGTCATCTACCTGGACTTGTGTAAAGCATTTGAGACTGTCCCACACGACATCCTTGTCTCTAAATTGGAGAGACATCAATTTGATAGGTGGACCACTCAGTGGATAAAGAACCAGGTGGATGGCCGCACACAAAGAGTTGTGGTCAATGGCTCAATGTCCAGCTGGAGACCAGTAACAAGTGGTGTCCCTCAGGGATCGGTGCTGGGACCGGTCTGGTTCAACATCTTTGTTGCTGACATGGACAGTGGGATTGAGTGCGCCCTCAGCAAGTTTGCTGATGACACCAAGCTGTGTGGTTCGGTTGATACGCTGGAGGGAAGGAATGTCATCCAGAGGGACCCTGACATGCTTGTGAGGTGGGCTGATGCCAGCCTCATGAAGTTCAACCATGACAAGTGCAAGGTCCTACACCTGGGTCTGAGCAATCCCAGGCACAGCTACAGGTTGGGCAGAGAAGAGATTCAGAGCAGCCCTGTGGAGAAGGACTTGGGGGTGCTGGTTGATGAGAAAATGAACATGAGCTGTCAGTGTGTGCTTGCAGCCCAGAAAGCCAACCATATCCTGGGCTGAATCAAAAGGAGCGTGACTAGCAGGTCGAAGGAGGTGATCCTGCCCCTCTACTCTGCTCTTGTGAGACTTCACCTGGAGTATTGTGTGCAGTTCTGGTGTCCTCAACATAAAAAGGACATGGAACTGTTGGAACAAGTCCAGAGGAGGGCCACGAGGATGATCAGGGGACTGGAGCACCTCCCGTATGAAGACAGGCTGAGGAAGTTGGGGCTGTTCAGCCTGGAGAAGAGAAGGCTGCGTGGAGACCTCATAGCAGCCTTCCAGTATCTGAAGGGGGCCTATAGGGATGCTGGGGAGGGACTCTTCATTAGAGACTGTAGTGACAGGACAAGGGGTAATGGGTTACAACTTAAACAGGGGAAGTTTAGATTGGATATAAGGAGGAAATTCTTTCCTGTTAGGGTGGTGAGGCACTGGAATGGGTTGTCCAGGGAAGTTGTGAATGCTCCATCCCTGGCAGTGTTCAAGACGAGGTTGGACGAAGCCTTGGGTGATATGTTTTAGTGTGAGGTGTCCCTGCCCATGGCAGGGGGGCTGGAACTAGATGATCTTAAGGTCCTTTCCAACCCTAACTATTCTATGATTCTATGATCCAACAGTCCACCCTGACTGTGAATAAGGCAAACCCTCTACTAGACTACATTGAGAAGGTCACTGCCACCAGACTGTGGGAAGTTATCATGAGCTTCTGCTTGGTTACTGAGAGGCCACAGTTGGAGTGCTGTTTCCAGCTTTATCCCCCACCCCAGGTCAAGGGGGCTGTGGAGAGGGTCCAGTGGGGGACTACGAAGATCATAAGATGACTAGAGCATGTCCTGGGAAAATATATTGCAGACTGGGCAGAGAATAGATTGAGAGCAGTGCTGAGGAGAAGGACCTGGGGGTGTTGGTCAATGAGGAACTTAACATGAGCCAGCAGTGTGCGCTCGCAGTCCAGAAACCAACTGTATCCTGGGCTGCATCAAAAGGAGCGTGACCAGCAGGTCAAGGGAGGGGATTTTCCCCCTCTACTCTGCTCTGGTGAGACCCCACCTGCAGTACTGTGTTCAGCTCTGGAATCCCCAGCACAAAGAAGGATGTGGACCTGTTGGAGTGAGTCCAGAGGAGGGACATGAAGATGATCAGGGAGCTGGAGCACCTCTCCTATGAAGACAGGCTGAGACAGCTGAGCTTGTTCAGCCTGGAGAAGAGAAGGCTCCAGGGAGACGTTAGAACAGCTTTCCAGTACCTACAAGAAATCTGGAGAGGGACTTTTTACAAGAGCCTGTAGTGATAGGACAAGGGGTAATGACTTTAAACTGAAAGAAGGTAGATTTAGGTTATATATTAGGAGGAAATTCTTCACAATGATGGCAGTGAGACACTGGCAGTGGTTGCCCAGTGAATTTATGGCTGTCCCATCCCTGGCAGTGTTCAAGACAAGGCTGGATGGGGTTTTGGGCAACCTAGTTTAGTACAAGGTGGCGCAGGGGGTTGGAACTAGATGATCTTTAAGGTCCACTCCAACCAAAACCATTCTGTGATTCTATGATAGTGGCTTCCAGAGGTCACTTCCATCGAGCATGCCTGTGACTGCATGAAGAGTGACCTGATGTGCATTTGCATAGTGTGTATTTTCATGCTATTCTTGAACTTTGCCTGTTGGCAATTCTAAAGGAGACTTGAAAAAATATTAATATGCTAAGGCACCCCAAAAGCCAATGGGTAATTACCAATCATTAAAACAATTGCTTTTCTCTGTCTGAAAATAGCCCAGCTTAAAAAAAAAAACAAAAACAAAACCAAAACAAAACAAAAAAAAAAACAAACCAGAACCAAACACCTGAAGGAGGTAATCCAAGTGTTTTTTATGCCACCTAGTTTTAGCAATGTTACAGAACCACCTGCCCAGAACCAAATGCAGTGTTATAAGTGCCTAGGCATGTCTTTCCAGAGATCCAGAGAACAAGACCTGCACCTGAGCCCAGTGCCCACTCTGCACTCTGCCTTCAGGCTTCTGTTCCCACAGTCAGCAAATGCCAACTGCAGTGTGATTGCTCCTCAGAGAATATTGGTTGTGACTGATGCTGCAACATTTCATCCTGTAGTAGTGAGGACTCACTCATAAGTGGAGGTGAGCATCAGACTCTTCCATGATCTGTTTTCCAGTGTTTTCCCCCAGTTTAGTAAGTTGCGTATTTGGAGGAACTTTGTCTTCAAAAGCTCTTCTAAGATTACTTTCCTTGTTTTCACATCCTTGCCTCAAATGATAGATCCACCTTTTAGCCTGAGGGTATATCCATAGTACTTTTTCCTCCCACTAATGAGGATAAGAGCACTTCTGGCTATGCCAACGGCACTTAAAAGCTGCCAGGCTGGTGTGGAGGAAAGTGCACTGCCAGCTCTGCTGCAGACCTTGCACGTGTCTGTGGGCGGGACAGCCAGCCTTTTCTGCCGCGCTGTGACACAGAGATTTCTGGAGTAGAGAAGCATTTGTTCTACCTCTTGCCCTGCCTGGGTGGGTGTGCACCATGCTGTGTGTGCCCAGCCAATCTCAGGGAGAGAGTCCCACTGGAGCTGCACCACGGAGTCCCCTTGGAGGGCTGCCAAAGTCAGCAGCAGGCTTTGCAGCTTCAGTGAGAGCAGGGAGTTTAGTAGGCTTCACCTATGGAAAGTAATTTTGCAGGCATGGTCTATATTTAGCTGGCTTCTGTTTGTGCAGCATGAAGTCATTGGAACAAGTTAAGTTTATTGTTTCATTTGCACCAGTGTGGAATCTTGCAGCTAATGCAAGTCAAATCCCACCCTCTGAGCACTGCTCTTGTTTAACTAGGTGGCACGTTTGATCCTGAAGCAGCTTGTAAAGTTGAACTGAAAAAAAGAGGGAACCTTCATCTGCCTGTAACGTGCCACCAGCATGGGGAAAACAGGACAGTTGTGTGAGTCCTGTACAAGGCAGGGATATGCCTGTGCTGTGAACACGTCACCCAGTGAGAGCCACAGTGATTCAGGACCAGTGGGTGTGCGCTTCGCATGTCAGCCTGCTCTGTGTCTGAGTGATTGATCTTTGACTCTTCTAAGCTTTTCTTACTTACAAAAGTCTTGATCTGCTAGATGTTGTACTGCTTCTAACTAAAGAATTAGTTTCTACAGAATACCTACTGCCTTTTAATTATTCATTCCTTCAGACATGAAATAACCAATATAGAGGATCCTATTATGGTTAGCTCTGTTTAAAAGGTAGCAGCCCCTTGTGATTTTGATATTTAATGCATGAGCAGGGACTGAATTCTCCTATTGAGCCTCCTTAGATGGTGCATCAGCTGCTGCCTTTGGGCAGCCTAATGTATAGATGCCCCAGGGGCATTTTGTTCATTTTATCCTGACCTGAAATGTTATAGCTGGAGTGACTAACCTCTTCTAACCACAGCTGTCTTGGAGCAGGATCAGAAATGGGTTATGCATTGTTCTAGTTGTCTGGTAAGGAGGGGAACTACCTCTGTAGATCTGTGCCACTTTATCTGCTGTGAGACTGAAAGAACAAACAGAAGGGAAGAGGAACAGATAACTGTGTACCAAGATTACAGACAAGATCAAAGACTTATGGGAAAATCACCAGCAAAACAGGGGGGTAGGAATGAGAAATGCAAAGAAGGAAAGGAGGTAGGTAGTTCTCAGTACTTACGTCTTCAGCCACTTGTGCAAAACAAGTTCCTCTGTACATCTTTGGGAATATGATTGGGATGAGCAGCTAATAAATGTGTAAATTAACTGTTCTAGATCAACAATATGCATACTTTATTCTGTGGCTTATCAAAGGGTAAGTAGAGGTAAGGACAGAAGGGAGAGAGAAAGTGAATGAACTCTTAAGATAAGGACTTCTCTTGTAGTACAGGCATGCTCTCTTGAAGCAGCCCTGCAGATACACAGGAAAGAATGGACAGCCACCCTGTTAACATACATTACACTTACTCAGTTTATATCACAGCTCTATGTTACGTTTTTAAATGCTTTTAAAAATCTTAAGTTGTTGTCATGTTTGTTTGTTGGTTTTTTTTTTTTCATAGACACACAATCAAAAGACAAGCTCTCATCCCGAGACCTTACAAAGTGCTTGTGAAAGGTAGTGACACTGGGGCACAGACAGATTCATTTGTTTGCTTCTCTCATGTTGGTGGCATATCTTGGCCATCCTCTGTTCTAAATACCAGATTGCGAATATTTCTGAAAATACAGCCCTTACATACAGCCGTTGGATCACTGAATGTTTGATTAGACATATCATAATTTCCCATCCCCTGTGAGGACTCATGCTTTGTTTATGAAGTGTCTCCCGTCTGGACAGCAGCAAAAAAAATCTGTGTGATGTGTGTGTGACTCAGGAGACTAAACAAAATGGCTTGAGGGCTGTTAAGGCATACTTTTACATACAGTTTAAATAGAAATAAGCCAGTGCTGCTGCCAAGACAGGCAGAGCTATAACACACCCTTTCCCCCTTGGCTCATACAGGCACAAGTATTTGTGTGACTGGGTGGTGAATTGGATCGAGTGACCAAGTTAAAATAAACCCTTTTGTCCACCAGGTTAACTTTAGCTGGCATCAAATCCTGCATCTGGTTTGCCATAGAATCACAGAAGGATCTAGACTGCTCTTTCCTATCTCCCACTTTGCCCAGACCACTTGTGTTTGGGAATTGCTGGAGAACAGTAAGCAATTCTTTGCACAAGGGTGCCTTCGTTGGGTATGTAAGCTGTGAATCTGTGATAAAGGTAGGGAAAAACATACATCATTAAGCACTGGGTTTAGTTATGTAGCAGTTAGAGAGGTAGTTTAATGTTTTAGTTACAACCACTGTTTCCAAGACCAGGTAATAATGAATGACATGATTGAGTTATAAACCTATTCAAATATGATATTCATATTAAAGTAGTAGATAACACTTGTTTGCTTTTAAAGATGTCTCTCACTACCTTCTGTGAGAGTATCCCTTCCCCTGTGATTAAGCTCTGATCCAGGCTTTTGCCAGCCAGTATACTTGCAGATATAAGGGCTTTAGGTTGCTTCTAGACGTTCACTGGCAAGGAGCTGAAGTGGGACAAACAAAATTTGCTCTTCTTGCTCTGTATTCAGATACCGTCAGTTGGTATAAAAGGAAGTCTGAGGCTGGCCTTTGTTTGGATTGCAACTGGCTGGGCTAAAATCTGAGATGAACCAAGAACAGACTTGATGTTAAATTTTCCCCTCCTTCTGTTTGATACTAGGACATGGTGCACAGGCTAATGGGTGACAGCCTAACTCATGAGGGAAATATTTCCTAATGCCCTAGATTATTAAAACCAGGGGTTATTTTAACACTGCCTAGCCCATTAGCTGTTAATATTGAATGTATGTTGTTATTGTATGATAAAACAACACAGAAGTGATGGAGATCACACATGGGCTCACAGTTACTTCTCTGCTGAAGTCACCAGAAGGTGCAACAAAGAGTTTGGCAGCTCTACAGGAGGCCAGCTGCAGGAGACCAGATACTAATTGATGTGGTTTAAAACTTGTTAAGGCAAAGTTAACTTGCAGCTTCTTTTAAATAATAAAGCTGCTAGGTTAAGTTTATGTTAGTTCAACATTTTGTATGATGTGGGTTTTAATCTGGTTCTACAAGCTTTAGGATGGATTTACTGTACTGTTGAACAAGCAGCAAGTTTCCTTTGCTGTTTATGCTATTAAGTTATTGTGTTTATCTCTGAAGATAATGAAATTAATTCAAAATTGACTTTACCTCACAAAGCTTTTAGGAGGCAAATTCTTGGCTAGGGAAACCAGCTTCGACCCAGTATTAAAAGTATCTTTTTGAATGATTCTGGAAAAATTACTAAAACCTACATTTGGGACCCAAATTACCATACAAAATGAGGAAATTGAATGTGTATGGGGAAAAATGTCTCTTAATTGTTTTTCTTGTCACGTGTCTTGGAATATCAATAAATGTTAAAAAAAAAAGACATTTTTGTAAGGGTGAGGGTGCATTTTTCTGAACGCATGAAGCAAATACTTCAGTCGTTTCAGAATGCAGCATAAAAACTAAGCTGGCAAGGGAATAAAAGATGATGAAAGTAATCCAGTTAAAAAAAAACCCACCAAATGTGTCCAGAAAACACTGGCAAGTTACTAAAGAAATACCCAGTGAGACATTTCAACAGTTTGTTAAACAACAGGTACATTGTTTGGGCTCTTAACATGTAAGTGACCTGAGATCTCCAAATAATACTTCGAGCTCTGGAGCTGCACCAGGATACCTGTCCTTTCTCATGAACATGACCAGTCTTCCTGTGGCACCTTCTTAGCTCATTCTTTTCCTGCTTTTGTGCCAACAGAGTAGTCTAAGGAATCTCTCTGGAAATGTGGCTGCAGGGCTTATGGCCTACTCACAGTTTGAACTCACATTTTTCAACTAGCAGGATTACATTTGGGGTTTTGTAATTAAAAACTTCTTTCTGAGAGGAACTTTTTATTCCTTATGATTGAATATAACTCAGTACACCTTGCATTTAAAAAAACCCCAAACTATCGTCAACACAAGATAGCATTAACCAAAACTTACAAAATTAATGCTTCAGTAAATTGCAGTTGTATTGGATAATCCTTCTTTGGAGCTACAAAAAATCTGAGATGCTAACACTGCTGTGAAGACAAAATCTAGAGACTGATATATACTTAATAATGTGCATGAATACTTTCTTTTCTCTCTTTCTTCCTTTCAGCAAGAATCCTTTTTGTATGTAAAGTGTTATTTTCCATCATTTTGCAATTACATGGCTCTTTTTGATGCATCACACTTGCACACTTTCCACAAGCTCTGAGCTGCTGATTAATTTTACTAAGGATTTGTTCCCAAATTATACAACAGGAGTGTCGTGGTTTAAACCCAGTCAGGTAATTCGTTCGCTCACTTCCCCCCCTTTCTTTCCCTCCCCCTGCTCTCGGAGGGACGGAGAGGAGAATCAAAAGAATGCAACTCCCACGGGTTGAGATAAGAACAGTTTAGTAACTAAGGTATAACACAAATCACTACTGCTACCACCAATGATAATAATGATAAAGGAAATAACAAGGGAACAGAATACAACACCTCACCACCCACTGACCGATAACTCGCCCCCCAAGCCCGACCAAGCTCTGACCGATACCTCCTCCAACCCTGCAGTCTCCCAGCCCTTCCGGCTAACTCCCAGTTACATCCTGGGCACGACGTGCTGTGGTATGGAATACCTCTTTGGTCAGTTTGGGTCAGGTGTCCTGTCTCTGCTTCCTCCTGGCTTCCCCTCCTCCCTGGCAGAGCATGAGGCTCACAAAGTCCTTGGCCAAACCAAAACATCTCTATCAGCTCTGTTCCCGAGCTGAAAGTCAAAACACTGCACTGCACCAGCTACCAAGGAGGAGAAACATGACTGCTACTGCTGAACCCAGGACATTATCCACCCCTTATTCCATACCATTCACGTCATGCTCAGATCCCACATTTTCAATATACCATCACTCTTATCTTGGTGCACTCTTATCTTAGTGCATGGACCAGTCCCTATAAAGCTGCTGCGTCCATCTGGTCCATGTCAGGCTCCATCTCTTGTAACAGTCTTCCAGAGCAGGAGAGACTGTGTGCAGTGTTCACACTCGTGAATAACCTGGGCAATAGTGTCCATTGTTAAGTCCACCCCTCGATCATGAGTCCATCTCTGTGTTGCATCTCTGCTCTGATGGCCTGAAGTGCCATGGGCCCACCAGGCTTAAAATAATTCACTGTCCCCTTAAGCAGTTTCTGCAGCTTGTTGCTGGGGACTCCATACAGCTGCCTTCCATCTCCGACGCTTCCAAAGCACTGGAGGGGCCCAGTGGACTAGATACTTGCCCATACTGTCCCACACACCCTGCCACTCATGACTCTCCAGCCTTGGGGAAAACCTCTTGGTCCCCCTATATTGTTGTCTAACCCCAGACAAGACCCAAACCTGACTCTGCTTAACTTTTGAGATCAGACAAAATGGTTGTGGGTAAAACACAGCCTGTGTGTGTGCCAACATGCTGATCCCCATCACAATCAGCAGGCAGGTCCCAAGGATACCCAAAGGCCATTCAGAGCCTTCAGAACTCTCAAACGATGCTGCTGTGCTTGTCACTGGGGCTGGTGTAGCTGCTGTGCTTGCCGGCTCTCCCACCACCGGCTTCTCTTTTCCTGAGTCCAGCTCTTCCTCCTCTGCCTTGCTGGGAAGTGCTGCGTGGTCTCCTGCATCCTCCTGGGGCTCGGCGGGTGGCTGCCGGGGAATGCTCTCGGCCGTCGCGGGGCTCGGCTCCTCCGCGGGGCTCGGCTCTTCCGCGGGGCTCGGCTCCTCCGCCGCCTTATCCCGCTGCTCGGCAGCCGCTTCCTTCTGCTCCTCGACCGCCCCGGCCTCCTCCACCGGCAGCCGTCCCCTGGCGGCCTCCGGCCCCGCTCCCGCCGTCGCTTGGTCCCCGGGGCCGCTCTCCCGGGCCGCTTCAGCAGCCGCCGGCTCCCGGGACCGCTCCCCCTCAGTTCCCCGCAGCCTCACGAAGATGGAGAGTAGGGCGAGGGCCAGGACGGTGAAGAGCAGCCGGACGGCCAGGTACAAGTCCACGGCCACGTCCGTCCCGCCCTGCTGCTGGAGCCCGCCCGTATTACAAGTCATTGCCATAAAGCACAGTGAGACAAGAACCTTAGCCCAGGCCCACACTTGATAAACACTAACACAGCAAATACCGGCTCTACGTAAGTTACAACGGTCTGAAGCTGTGAGATCAAGAAGAACAACTCTGATACCCAATAAATCAGCATTGTGACAAATGACTATTAATCCAGTCAAATCTGTCGTTATCTCAACCCTTCGTGCCCCACGTTGGGCGCCAAAAAGAACTGTCGTGGTTTAAACCCAGTCAGGTAATTCGTTCGCTCACTTCCCCCCCGTTCTTGCCCTCCCCCTGCTCTCGGAGGGACGGAGAGGAGAATCAAAAGAATGCAACTCCCACGGGTTGAGATAAGAACAGTTTAGTAACTAAGGTATAACACAAATCACTACTGCTATCACCAATGATAATAATAATAAAGGAAATAACAAGGGAACAGAATACAACACCTCACCACCCACTGACCGATAACTCGCCCCCCAAGCCCGACCAAGCTCTGACCGATACCTCCTCCAACCCTGCAGTCTCCCAGCCCTTCCGGCTAACTCCCAGTTACATCCTGGGCATGACGTGCTGTGGTATGGAATACCTCTTTGGTCAGTTTGGGTCAGGTGTCCTGTCTCTGCTTCCTCCTGGCTTCCCCTCCTCCCTGGCAGAGCATGAGGCTCACAAAGTCCTTGGCCAAACCAAAACATCTCTATCAGCTCTGTTCCCGAGCCGAAAGTCAAAACACTGCACTGCACCAGCTACCAAGGAGGAGAAACATGACTGCTACTGCTGAACCCAGGACAAGGAGTCAGTGGTTCTTTTGGAAATCTTAACAAATAGCATTTAGTCAGCTGAAGAATCATGTACTTGCTGGCAAGAATGATGCTTTTAAAAAGAAGTGTCAGGCATAGCTGTTTCCTAATTGTTGAAAACATTTAAACTGAAAACAGTGATGCTTCTGTGGATGCTGCTTTACAGAACCTTTCATGCCCCTAAATTATTTACAGTGCTGTTTTGCTGTTTTGCTTTTCTATCTACTTTTTGTATGTATGCAGAAAAAATGAAACATAAAATGCTTGTGATTTTTTCCCTTCCCACATTTTCTCCTTGCCCTTGAATAAAAGAAGACAGTTTTGTGTCACAGTAGTGTAAAGGGACATTCCTACTGGACATCAAATTATCAAACCTGGAGAAAGAGCCAGAGAAATAGTGAACAAGGAACCACAAGAACTGCTAAAAAGCAAGATGGAGCAATTTGCTTTCAACGTCAAGAAATAAACACAGATAACAGAATGCAGGAATTTGCAGAGCACCAACAAGCCTGTGTGCACCTAGTGAGATACAGTCGATCCTTGCAGTGTTTCCACAAGCTGGTCTTGGGAGTGTCCTAAGTATTTCTGAAACCAGCCTCTTCTGATCTCTTCTGAAACATTATGTTTTCTGGTACTTGGTATATGTAATAGAGTTGAACTTGTCAATTTAGCAAATAAAGAATAGAAAGAGAAAGCAAAATAACACTAACTGGAAAGACTATACATCCAGCAGAAACTACCTTTAAAAAGGGGGCTTCTTGGCAGAAAATGCTTGTGTGCATGTGGAAGCAAGAGTCAGTAGAATGTGTGCACGTGGAAGCCTGAGTCAAGAGAGGACCATAGGGAGAAAAAGAAACAATAAAACACCTTGATCTTGTTCTCTGGTGGTAGAATGGTGGTGAATTTTGGCTGTTCAAAGTATATATTGCATCAGTTTTTAATGGGGTAGAATTTTTTTTTGAGGTGGGAGGGGAGAGAGAAGTGTGCATGTTGTTTTTTCTTTTCTGACTTGATACAAGAAGCAGAAGAGGGATGGATGGTGGGACAACTTGTGGAACATGTGACTCTATATCCCAGAAACCACTGAAATTCAACCCTAGAGAAATGCCTGTAAATAGCAGAGACAGCTGAACTCTTCAGTGAAGGGATAAAATAATACCAGCCACTAGAGTGGAAAAAGCTTCCAGGCTGCAATTAAAGGAGCTCAAAGAGATTAACAAAGATAGAGAAAGTAGCATCTCATCCACTGTGTGTGCTTTAGACAGTAGCGATGTATGAAGTAAAACTCCTCGTTGCAGGCTGGGGCAGGGGAGAGAGGAAGGACAGCACCATGCGTGTCCCAGGATGGCAGAAATCTCTGCAGGGCAGTACTGGGTGTCTGGGGAAACCTGGATATGGGCAGGCACAGTGCTCCAGCCATTGCATTGCTACTCCTGGGGTCTGCCCTGCTGTGTGCTGGACCTCCTCTCATGGCTCAGGTGGTTTAGCAAATGGTGATTGTTTTGACAGAACTGGGTTAGCTGTGAGTTTCTCTGCAGTTTTGAGAAGATTTGGCAGGAGGGTACAAATCTGGGACAGTGATCTGGGACACTGACAGTACTGATGTGGAACACAAGGTCATGCGTCTACAAACTGGCACCCAGAGGACATGTGGATTGTTGTATTAGGCCTCATTTGGTCTGTAGCTTCATAACAAGGAAAAAAACTTCTGTCTCTGTCTAAAGCAACAGAGTATAGGCCAGAAATCATCCATTTCCAAGGAATGACTCATGCCTGGTACTGCCCACACTACCAGCTCCAGGCAAGGCAAAGGGTTTCACTGTTTTAAACTAGGAATGAGTATACCGGTTTGCAGAGCTAGCTGAAACACCTGCTATCACAAACTTGTAAGTACAGACAACTGCAGACGTTAACTTTGTTGATGAATGTTCAGGTGCAATTTGAAGCAAGAAGTAGAAGGGCATCTGAGGGAAAAACATGAGTTGGTGCTTCCAAACTGAAAGTGGAAATTCAGGTGTGCTATACTGGCCACTGACCCCTCATTGATCCATGTTACAACCTGAGAAACTGTAAGCTGTTAAAAAAAAGTCTTCTCCAAAATATGCAGATTGCTGACAGCATTCCTCAGTGTGAAATAATTCCACCCTCTCACCCCCATGTCTGATGCAGATATGGAGTCTCAAAGCCATAAGAAACTGCTGATGAGAGTGTCCAGACACTGGACACAGTGCAGATCATTTGAGGTTTCAGGACTACAGAGTGAGAAGTTCCTGCTCAGAAACTGCATATGATGGCAGATCCTCTGAAGGGGACATGTCCTTGGGAGTACAGAACAAGTGGCTTTGTGGAAAAAGCGCACCTTATGTGTATG
This sequence comes from Pezoporus wallicus, assembly GCF_028554395.1. Classification (NCBI taxonomy): domain Eukaryota; kingdom Metazoa; phylum Chordata; class Aves; order Psittaciformes; family Psittacidae; genus Pezoporus; species Pezoporus wallicus. Next base: position 430,152 of record NW_026642285.1, on the reverse strand, counting down.
TCATGAGACAGGTAGTTGCAGTGCTTGGGGACTGAATTGCTTCCCTAGTAAGAACATGGAGTCCATTCTGACAACTGGGGGGCTCTTCTCTTTTGCTCCAGATGCAATTCCTGAAAAAATACCAGTTAAGAAATACTTTCCCCTCTCCTCGCCCCTCCTCAGAGAATAGAGGAAGCAATGAATTGCTTTGAATTGAAAGAGCATTCTCATGTAGCACCATGCTGGCAGAGTTTACCAGGGTGAAATTCTTAGCTTGGTAGTTGACTGATAACTTCTCTGCCCAAAGCTTATTCCAAAGTTCCAGGATGCTCTTACAGGTTGATGGCAAGTACATTGGTCAGTAGGTGCCAGCACTCCTGGTAGCTGCAATTTTCTTTAAAAAACCCTCAGTTGATATTGTAACGTTTCCTTTTTGAAGCAAGCAAATACCATGGTGACTTCATCTGTGAAGCAACTACATTATTACGAAAACCTTTAATAGCAGCATTTTCCATATCCCTAGCTGTTTAGCAAACCTACACTTTAAGCACAAGGATCCCTCCTGATGAAGGAAGGGAAAAGAACGGTGTTCATACAGCCTAGTTGGCCCAAGGCAAAGTAGCATTTTCTGATCTCTGAGATGCAATTAGGGGGCAGGCTGAACTAAACAGACTTGCAAAGGAATGGAGAAAGAAATCTCAGGAGGATGCTGGCATCAGTGGAATAGTGCTCACAATGAGGGTAAGAGAAAGTAAATGCTTTTTGCATTCTCGTCCACATCAAGCAGGCTGTTTCTGTTCTAAAAATATTATCTGTGGTGACCTGCCTGGGAATATTTTTGTAGCACTTTCCGGACTTTATTTCTGGTATTTGATTTCCCATAGAGATCTGGAGTCTGATGGATTAGACCTGTTTCTGGGAGTACTTGTGGCAGTCCTGTCTTGGCCAGGAAGGGCCCCATATCTGGAATGTGCTTTCCTTGGCAAGCTCTGGGTGGTGCCAACCTTCAGAGTGTGATAGGAGACCTATTTATTTACTTTGGTTCTTATGCTTACTATAGGGGTTTTTCTGTGTTTGTTCAACTTTGGATGCCAGTACTTCTTTCCCACCCATGGGCCTAGTGATAGCTATACCCTGTAAGACATACACTGCAGAAATTTTTCATGGCTGTTTTATTAACCGACAGATGGTTTAACAAGGCCAGCTGTTTTATAAATAGGAAATACATTTTGAATTAATAAAGTCATTTGTTAAAGCAGTTGACTATACCAAGTAAAAGTGAGTGAAAACCTCTTGGAGCAGGAAACCAAAAGGGTTGTCTTACCTAGGTTCTTCCACATCACTGATTTTTGTTTTAATGTTTCTGTCTGTCTAAGGCTGGGACCATCCAAGATCACTCAAAAAAAAAGACCGTAAATTGATGTCTGTCTGGAATTGATGTTAAATTTCATATTTAAGTCATATTCTTACCTGCAGTGGTGGAAGCCCTACTGTAGAGTGGACAGAGTGGGCAATAGTAAAAAAGAAAACCATATGCAGACCTCTTGCCTTCCCATGAGCACACAGATTGCTATACAAGCATAAAACTACAAAGGTTTCTCACTTCATCCCTGACTCACAGGACCTTTTATCCAAAATGATCCTTTGCTTCAGCCTATGGCTATGATGGAGTGCCTTCAGCCCAGGTACTCTCTGTTCTGTCCCACAGCTGAGACTCGTCTGCTGTAAACCTGGTAGAAGAACATACTGGAGGCCATGCAGTCACACCAAAGATCTGTCTAGCCAAGTGTCTCTTATCTTACAGTAGCCAAAAGCAGATGCCTAATATAAATAGTTTTTACAATTTCCTCATCTACTCTGCCACCACTTGCAAACCAGGCACTCCCAGAGCCAGAAGGGAGTTCACTGTAGTTAGTAAACATGGGTCGATTTCCCTTCTGTGAATGTGCCTCCACTTAAGCCCTCACTTAATGTGTTGAATCGACAGCATTTGGCAGTGAGCCCTACCAGAGTGCATTTATGTTGTGTGTGAAGAAACAATTCCCTTAATTTTGTTTTTAAACCCGTGGCCTGGTGTTTTCATTTGACATTCCCTGGTTCTTTTGCTGGGAGAGACACAACAAATTAGTCTCCCTCAGTGCCACTCATGAGAGACCTCACACAGAGAGAAAAAATCCTGTAAAGTCTTCCTTTCTCCAGATCAAATAATCTTACTCATGACACCTTCCTTGTATCACAAGGTAAGAGCCTTGTTTGTCACTGAAAAAAATCTGTCTGCCAAGCAGGTAGTCACAAGAGATCAGCGTGATGTCTTACAGCACCTCTGTTCTGGTAAAGCATAAAGAAGGCAGGGCAAAGGCTGGTATTACCCGCCCACTTTTTTTCAGAGCCAGCTCTTTTTAGGCAGAGACACAAAACAGCAAGCGCTCTGCCAAACCTACTGCAACTTGGAGATCTTGTTAGGAAACATGCCAGGACCAGCACTGCCTCCTAGTTGTAGGTGGATATTGTCAAGAAGTTCAATGTAGGGTAACCAGAAGAGATGCTGGAAATATGCAACTCCTTCTTCATCTTGCACTCTTAACAGTGAAGTATTCATCACCACTTATGCTTTATGCTTGAAGAAACTAAGACTAATGCATACATTAGTGCCTGAGCAGGGAGAAAACTCATCTCCTGAAACCAAGCATGATGGTGACGTCACAGATTTCCTCCACTGGCTCCCAGCAGCAACTCAGAAATGTGTATTTCATCATAGCTTAGCTGGGGACGCTCCAGATCCTTCTTTTACAAGTGATTGTTGCTCCAGCGCACCAGGCATGGTACAAAGTCAGGGTACAGTCCCTGTTCTGGAATGCCTGTAGTGCCAGCTCAAGTGCCAGCTGTCTCAGATTTGAAGAACATTTAGCGGTAGTGCATCTCTATTTTTAAGCCAGAGGTCAAAAATGCATGAGGACTTGCATCCATTGACTTCTGTAAGTAACTTGGACCACAGGTTACTGTTGTTGCACTCTCAATTGTTAAAAATAGATGGATCCTGAGAAATTACAAGATTTGACTAGAACAGGCAAGTTTCAAGGATACTGACTTAGCACTGATTAGCCCACCTCTGTACTTGAAGAACAAACTGTTAGTACAGAGTGGAGCAACTGTATTTAGACACATGTTTCCAAGGAAACATTAGTTTCTGTGGAAGACAGCCCTGAGACATGAAATTTTATGTGACTCTTGGGACAAATGTAAGTTTGAAGACAATTTTTTCTTTTTTTTTTTTTTCTTCCCCTCCCCACTTTTTATAGTGAGTACATTCTGCTCCAGATTTATTTGCTTCAGATCTGTATGGTAAAATCTATTTTAACTGCGGAATCCAGTATCTTGGTGACTTTCATTAGGAAAAGGGCCCACACAAGCTGCAGTTTAAAGATCCATTGCTTGCATAGCAACTGAAATCAGCACTTACTAAGCATATCCTTGCACACCATGCAATGTGTGACTTAAAGAGCAAGGCTCAATATTTAACTTGGCTTCTTGTATGACAATAGACAAGTCAAGTAACTGTAACTTGTTTGTAGAATTGGTATAGTGATAATTTCTTTGTCCCTAAAATTGCAAAGATGAATTTATTGAGCTTCTAGAAATCCAGAGAAAAAGGGCCAGTTTATACTGGCCCAGAGTTTTCCCTTTGAGTAGCTTGTCCTCCTGGAACCAGACAGAGTTTCATTTCTTAACTCCTTGGCAGCTTCCTTGCTAGGCAAGTTCTCTAGAAGACTGTTGGCTCTCGGTTAGTGCGCAAAGTTTATGTTCTTTATACCAAGGAGACTTCTGTTGAAATTGCAAAACTCAAAGCTTTTTCTTGCCAGCGTGTTGTTGGTGACAAAAATTTGCCATTATTACTATGTAATAATACTTCTATACCTGATTGTATCTTTTGTAATATATATATGTGTTTTTTAATGGAAACAGTGGTCTGGAAGTATGTAAGGGGAAGGAATTACATAATTAAGCTTTACAATCATGTTTATGTGGACACAGAAGTAAATCAATTGGGTAATACTTTGCCAACAGAGACATATGAGCCACTACTGGCATTTGTAAGTCAGCATTTATCTCCATTTTTAGGCCAAGGTAGGAGAGGGCAGATAAAGTTTGTCTTGGGAGTTTGAAAAGCCCATGGTCCTTGCTTCCCATCTGTTAATGTCAAAGAGCCTTTGTTTGCTTACATGTGTGAGGTTTAATGTGACTGTCTGTGAAACAACTATAAAATTAAACCTTTTCAGTGTTGTAAGAACAGAGTAGCTATTACTTATGTCATAATAAAGTGAACTACACATTAAATCTGTTTGTTTCAGCAGACAAATAAAAGCTAAATCGTGATGCCTATCTTTAGCTGTGGGTGCTGTCAAGGAAGAGCCTCTGTGGGACACAGCTGCGCCCAGAGTGCTGCAGGATATGAGATGAGTGGGGGATGGAGGCTCTCCAGACCTTGAAGAGGTATGCAGCTTGTTGTGGTGTCATACCATCAAATCCTGATCAAGTTATGTGCTTAGGGATTTCTGACAAGCTCTTCCTACTTAATTGCTGCCCACATATTTCATTTGGGATAGAATTGTAAGTAATTATATTGCTGACTTTGGTCCATACTTGCTTTCTTTGTGTTTATTACCTGCTGATCTCCAGCAAAGCAGGAAAAGACCTCTTCTAATGACGTATCTCCACTCAGATGGTCCCCAACTACTCTGCACACACCACAGAACATGAAAATGAAGTGTGTGCATGTTATCGGTATTGCTATTGCTGACCATTTGAAAACAAACGAGAAGTGAAATAACTGGTCTGGTGGCCAGACGCAGCTGTAGTCAGTCATGTGAGCTGACTGCAGTAAAGCAGCATGGAATAAAGTTATTTTTCAATCAAGTTCGGCTTTACCATACTAATCCACTGAAACTGCAAAGGCTGTTTTCAGTAAACTCGTCACTTTATTAAATGGGAGCCAAAGCCAAAGGAAATCCACTTAAGAAAGAAAAGTTGAACAATGTAATTCTGCAGCTGTAGAAATAAATTGAAATGAAGAAGGTATATTTTCAAAGCCATTCTTACAGCTAAATTTCAGTCATTATTATTAATGGAGAAATAAACTAAAAGATAATAATAACGAAAAGTTTCACTCTCTTCTTCCAAGTGAAGTTACACGAAACAAAATTCCCACCATGACTTTCCTGATGACTTGCTTATGAAGGTAATGTTGGTGGGCAAGGGAAGAATCACAGTATCACAGTATGCTAGAGATTGGAAGGGACCTCAAAAGATCATCTAGTCCAATCCCCCTACACTTTGATTATGCCTTTAAAATTCACACTCCTACAAATATGGAGATTTTCTTGTAAGTACTGAGTTATTGACTGAGCAGTGTAACTGGACTGCACCATATACACAGTATCACACAGTATGCTAGAGATTGGAAGGGACCTCGAAAGATCATCTAGTCCAATCCCCCTGCCGGAGCAGGAACACCTAGATAATGTTACACAGGAATGTGTCCAGGCGGGTTTTGAATGTCTCCAGGGAAGGAGACTCCACAACCTCCCTGGGCAGCCTGTTCCAGTGTTCCGTCACCCTCACTGAGAAGAAGGTTCTTCTCAAGTTTAAGTGGAACCTCTTGTGTTCCAGTTTGTACCCATTACCCCTTGTCCTATCATTGTTTGCCACTGAGTAGAGCCTGGCTCCATCCTCGTGACACTCCCCCTTTATATATTTATAGACACAAATAAGGTCACCCCTCAGTCTCCTCTTCTCCAAACTATAGAGACCCAGCTCCCTCAGTCTTTCCTCGTAAGGGAGATGCTCCACTCCCTTAATCATCTTCGTTGCCCTGCGCTGGACTCTCTCCAGCAGGTCCCTGTCCTTCTTGAACTGAGGGGCCCAGAACTGGACACAATATTCCAGATGTGGTCTCACCAGGGCAGAGTAGAGGGGAAGGAGGACCTCTCTCGACCTACTAACCACCCCCTTCTAATACACCCCGGGATGCCATTGGCCTTCTTGGCCACAAGGGCACAGTGTTGGCTCATGGTCATCCTGTCGTCCACTAGGACCCCCAGGTCCCTCTCCCCTACACTGCTCTCTAACAGGTCGTTCCCCAACCTATACTGGAACCTGGGGTTGTTCCTGCCCAGATGCAGGACTCTACACTTTCCCTTGTTATATTTCATCAAGTTATTCCCTGCCCAACTCTCCAGCCTGTCCAGGTCTCGCTGGATGGCAGCACAGCCTTCTGGCGTGTCAGCCACTCCTCCCAGCTTAGTGTCATCAGCAAACTTGCTGATAGTACACTCAATTCCCTCATCTAAATCATTGATGAATATATTAAATAATACTGGTCCCAGTACTGACCCTTGAGGCACTCCACTAGATACAGGCCTCCAACCAGACTCCGCCCCACAGACTACAACTCTCTGGCTTCTCTCCTTCAGCCAGTTCACAGTCCACCTCACTACCTGATCATCCAGACCACACTTCCTCAATTTAGCTGTGAGGATGCTGTGGGAGACTGTGTCAGATGCTTTGCTGAAGTCAAGGTAGACCACATCCACCGCTCTGCCATCATCCATCCACCGTGTTATTTCCTCATAAAAGGCTAAGAGATTGGTCAATCATGATTTCCCCTCGGTGAAGCCATGTTGACTGCCCCTCATAACCCCCTTATCCTTATGCCTTAAGATGGCACCAAGGATAAGGTGTTCCACCACTTTCCCAGGGATGGAGGTGAGGCTGACTGGTCTATAGTTACCTGGGTCCTCCTTCTTGCCCTTTTTGAAGACTGGAGTGACATTTGCTTTCCTCCAGTCCTCAGGCACTCTCCCGTTTCCCAAGACTTGGTAAAGATGATGGAGAGTGGTCTAGCAATGACTTCCGCCAGTTCCCTCAGCACCCGCGGGTGCATCCCATCTGGACCCATGGATTTATGGATGTCCAGATTGCTCAACTGGTCTCTAACCCATTCCTCATCGACTAAGGCAAACTGCTCCATTGACCTGATTTCATCTGAGGTCTCAGGGGTACAGGGCTCTTCAGGACTGCCTGCAGCAGAGTAGACAGAGACAAAGAAGGCATTCGGTGACTCTGCCATCTCTGTATCTTCTGTCACCAGGGCACCCATCTCGTTCATCAGTGGTCCTACACTGCCTCTGGTGTTAGTTTTATCTGCCATGTATTTGAAAAAGCTCTTTTTGCTGTCCTTGACCTTTCTCACCAGGTTTAATTCTAAGGAGGCCTTAGTCATCCTAGCTGCCTTCCTACATCCTCTAGCAGCAGCCTTATATTCCTCCCAAGTGGCCAGCCCCTCCTTCCATGACCTGTAAACTCTCCTCTTCCACTTGAGCATACCCAGCAATTCCCTATTTAGCCACGCAGGTCTCCTGGCCCTCTTCCTTGACTTCCTACGTGTCGGGATGCTCTGATCTTGAGCTCGGAAAAAGCAATCCTTGAATAGTCTGCTGATGAAGTTCACTTGTAACTTTTTCTCCTTGGTCACTTTTAGTATGGTAGGGTTAGTAGGTAAAAGGTGCTTCTGTCTTTGCAACTTTAATGCCCTGGGGTTGAGCTTAATACAAGTGCAAACAAAACTAGCATAAGGGTGTCACACTGTTGTGTGGCATTCTTATTGGCATTCCTTTTTTTCACTGTGTACAGCACCTCCCATAAAGACAGGCTGATAAAGTTGGGGCTGTTCAGCCTGGAGAAGAGAAGGCTGCATGGAGACCTCATAGCAGCCTTCCAGTATCTGAATGGGGGCCTATAGGGATGCTGGAGAGGGACTCTTCATTAGGGACTGTAGTGATAGGACAAGGGGCAATGGGTTTAGACTTCAACAGGGGAAGTTCAGGTTCAATATAAGGAAGAAGTTCTTCACTGTGAGGGTGGTGAGGCACTGGAATGGACTGCGCAAAGATGTGATAAATGCTCCATCCCTGGCAGTGTTCAAGGCCAGGTTGTACAGAGCCTTGGTGACATAGTCCAGGGTAAGGCATCCCTTCCCATGGCAGGGGGGCTGGAACTAGATGATCTTAAGGTCTTTTCCAGCCCTAACCATTCTGTGATTCTATGATTCTATGTTGTTCATCAGGAGTTGTGATATTGTTAGATGAATCACGAAAATCATGTCATGAATTGCTTATTTTCTAAACATTTGGGCCTGACTGTGTAGTTGTCACCAAAGTCTCTGCCTTTGCAGTCAGTATTTGTAGGTTTAATTTCAAGATCCTTTCAAAGCGTGAATGATTCCACTCTTAAAGATGAGAAGCACAGAGATCGTGGAAATTTGCCTAAGGTATGAAAGGGATTCCTTTAGACATCTAAGACTTGGAGCCTTCTCCTCACCATCTTCTACAAAGTACTTTTTTAATAGAGGTCATACACTGGTATCCATGACCTTCCTAACAATATGTTGTAGCCAGGTCTAAATGCCGTTTGGCTTTGAGAGTCCTTTTACGTTTTTTTTATTGATAGCTTAGTTTTGAAGTAGCATCTTTTGCTTAAAGACTTATTGTTTCCCTGCTACCATGCAAGAGGCTACAATCAGGTAATTGCATTCCTTTTTTTGTTCTCTCTCTATGAAGAATTCATTGTGTTTCTAATCCTGAGGGGAACTGACCGTGTGATCATGTTTTAGTCATGATTACTCAATTCTTTGGTCTGACTTTGCTTGTACCCAGTGTGCTGTGAGTCTGTGATGAGGTTCATTGCCATGTACACTTCAGACATTGCCAGAGTCCTTGGAATACTTAATAATGTCTTTCCATGACCCCAAAATGACAGACTTTGGGTATCCATGGACTCATGCTCTCAAAACATATGAGTCAGTCAGGTCTCATGTTCTTGAAGAGTTTGGTTTGCCTTAGGTAATTTCATACACCTGTAAAGAGTAGAAACTGTTCACAAGAGTTAAACTTCTCACCTTAAAACCAGGCTCTCTAAGCAGTTGCTGAATGGTGTGAGCAAGGCACTGATTGCTGCACAGGACCTTGACCATCCGCAAAAGCTTCTCAGCTTAAAGCACCGTGAGAAGATGGAATGGCTCTGACATGGCTGTAATACAGCTCTGTGTTTTAATGGGGTTTTAATAAGACTCTTATGCACATTTTATCCAAATAGTACTAAACCAGCTTTGTGTAGGTCTAAGCATAGACATGGCATTAGTAAAGAGAACATCTCATCATCCTCTGTCTCCCAAATTCAATATCCATGCTTGTCCTGGCTCAGGTGATCTCAGTGTTGTTGCTAAGGTGTTGCTGACATCAGAGGGTGTGTTGCATGCAGCTTTCCTGGTGCTTTCAGTGTCTTTTCCTATTTTACTGGATTGTTAGCTGAGTTGCTGTAGGGAATTGGAGTGTGTAGTCCCAAAGCAGTGGTGTCCTCACTGTCCTGTTCCATTGCTCATCCATCTCACATCATACAGATGAAGAAAAATGGAGGTCAAATAGTGATTTTTTTTTTTTTTTTTTGTTAGAGAGCATGCACATTCCAGCTCCATAAGTACCTGCAGGCCTAAAGAATGTTGTTATATCACCTATTAACCATATCCAGCACATAGCAGCAGTCCTCTGTGCTGAAACTGGCAGGTGTGCCTGTCAGAGGGAGAAAAAGAGACAGAACAGGAGCTGACTGATTAGGCCTCTTCTGACTCCTACGGCAGTAGGAATGCTGTCAGTCCTCATGTTCTGCATTATTCCCATTGCATAACATTCATGATTTGATGTGGGAAATGGAAAAAAAAATGCAAGGAACACACACTAATCAGAATCCTGTCATTCAGGCTTGAGGTGAGAGATGCAAGGCAATGCAAGAGCAATGCAGGGGGGAGAGTGAGCTAATGTGATGGTGTTTACACTTACAAGTGCTCTCAGGCCAAGGGCTGATGCACACTGTTGGCCAGCTCTGCTGCCAAAGCGCTGTTTGGTGCCTTCTCTTGTGCTGACAAACTGTTTGCTAAGGTTCTTAGTGGCAATGTGAAGCTGTACTGGGTTAAAGGGTATGTGAAAGCATGCTTCTGCGTGGTGCAGCTTTGAAGTACCACCAAGCAGGCTGCAGTGGCTGAACGGTTCCTTGTCTTCATCTCCCTAATAGTCTTGGGGAGTGGCCAAAAGCACCAGGAAGCTTGGAAAAAAATCATTTTAATTGGCATTAAAAAAAAAGTAAAAGTAGGGAACTGTTTCAAAGGGCTGTAGAAAGCAGAACCTCTGACAAAAGGTCCTTCTCTTTCCAAGTGCCTTTATTCCTTTTGTGCTATGGACTATGACATTTGAAGGTCCACCTTTCCTGCAATGTCTGATTACTGTTCTTCTGAATACAAGCTAACATTGCAAATAAAATGGCTTACGTCCCAGTTTGAAGTATATCACTTAAATCCATCTCAGGAGGGATCGTTATGCATGTTGAGCACAGTTCAAAGCAACAAAATGCCTGTTCTTTCCATAAGGGTTTTGTTTTTTTAAGGAAACCCTTGTCTTTTGGAAAGATGCAATGCCATGTGAACACCACTGAGTGTATTAAAAGAAGGGCTTGTTGTTTGCATTATGATTAGTCGTTGAAGTTCTTGGTGCTCCTGTTTTTTCCTTTGTAACAGGAGACAGTGCTATGTCTTGTTCCCAAGGATGTGAAAGTCTGATAATAAGGATCACAGAGCTCATCGGGTTGAAGGTACAGTGCAAACACAGGATATAGCTATGTAGTAATGGATTTTTGAGTGAAAGAAGTTTGTTGTGAGTAATGTACATGAGGAATGCCTCTGCTAACTTTTGTTTTTGGAAATGTCCATAAATAACACAAATACTTGCTTTGCACTTTAGTCCAAATTCTTTCATGTTTGCTTTTTCTTCTGGATGGATATTCAGTGTGGGCCATGAAGGATAAAGGGTGAGTTTTCATGGTTCCTGTCATGTTCTTGTTTGAATTTTGGAAGAGAGTTGCAAAAAAATAGAGAAGCAGAAAGGTGGTGGTTGTGCTGGAGGTTACAGGTGAACTATTTAAGGCCACATTGAAGAGGCATGAGAATGTCAGTGTTGAAGATGCATACGGTGTTTACAGCTTATGGTGCTCTGTTCTTTTCATGGCATTGGTTTAATGCCATAAAATGTTCTGAAATGTCTGTGAACGAGATAACCTGTCTACATGTTTCCTTGGGTTTTCATGCTGGCAGATTAGCTGAAATATGCCTTCAGGCATACAGATAAAAATGTGGAGCTGCATCAAGACCTTCAGTCAGTCACTTTGAGGGCTGCATTGCCGCATTCTAGGAGCTTCTTAGAAAGAACTGGGATCCTGAGTCTTACAGCAGGCCTCAGTCCAAGCCTGGTCCAAGACTTATGGTTTCCTGTACTAGCTAAAGCAGTGCTTACCAACATGCAGAGGGGACCAGGCTTTCTGCTGTGCTGCCCACGAAGACTGTGTTAGGGTTACTGGGGAGCAGAGTTAGGGTCAGAGTCTCATGGGGGAGGCTACCTGAGTGACTTAGCTGAGCACTCAGAAGCTTGCCATCCTTGATCTGCCTGTACTATCTGCCTGTACTATTCTGTGGCAGCTACCCTTTTCTTAGAAATGTAGGTGTGACTCTCTCGAAGCATACCTACTAGAAGGTCATTTAAGACAAATGACAACTCCTCAGGGGTATCTACTGGTCACTGCTAGGTTCTTGCATCTTAAAAAGGACTGTAGTTTCCGCTTTTTAGCCATTTTAATCTAATTTAGGCAGTTTACACTCTGCCTTCATCTGTTTTTAAATGGCAATTGCCTTGCTCTGTGGCACAGCACCTTACAGTGTAGCTCCAGTGTCTTAGGTTGTGGGTTTGGTTTTATATTCCTCTCCATCCCTCCAAGAACGGTCTCATGCTCTCTACCTCAGATCACGTGTCTGGCTCACAAGAGACAAAGCTTATTCCTCCAAAGCCACAGGATTTGTGCTAGTTAATGTTAATCTCAAAAAATCTCTTCATTTTTTTTCTCTTAGAGTTGTACGTATTTCTGTATGTTTCTAATGTTCATCTTGACTACCATGCTCCTCACTCCATTTCATCTGTGCTGCTTAATGGCTTTTATAAGAGACATCAAAGGGATGGATAAGTGGGAGAGAGACAGAACACTGTGATTTTTCACTAGGGAGAGCCATCTGAGGTGACTCCCTTTCTTGAACAAACCAGAAGGTTTTGGTGGTCCATGCAGTGGGTTACTGTTTTTAGGGTTTTAATTCTGTTTTTGAAGTACTGCACATATATAATTAATTTTTACTTCTTAACATCTTCTAGTGCTGGCTTGTGGTGTTCAGAAGCATTTCTTGGTTTGGATAATGTACTGACTAGGTAGTGTCCCCAAGTTGTTTGGGGATAATAGGGGAAGTAGAAAGGAGAAATGCAGAAGCCACAGACACCCCAACAGGCAATTCTTTGTGATTTCATGGCTTCTGCAAGGTAATTCTGTGTTACACATTTGTGATTGCCTTTCCTTACTTGATTGTAGAAAACAAAACTACTGTCTTATAAGTACAAGTTTCCCACAGGTAAAGAAAACTATATGTCTCTGGCAGTTGTCTCCTCAGCCCTTCTGTACCACCCAGTAGTTCTTTGAAGGTCCTGGCTACTAATTGCGAGAGTTCAAATTTTGTGTTAAAGACTGACTCCTGTAAAGATGCTCATGAAGTTGCCCATGACTTCTGTTGGAAATGAATGTGTTGCTGCTCTCCTGCACCTGTGTTTTCTTCCTTCTACTCACAGATTCAGTTGCAATGGTTTCACATGCATAAAAGTGCAGTTAACCACCAACCTATTAACTGCTGAATATAGCAAGCAGTGGGACTCTGTGCACATGCTAGTTCTCATCTGACTCTGCATGTCAAGAAATAATCCTGACACATAGTGTGGGTTTTGTTGGGCTTCTTTGCTCATCTCAAATTATTCAGGCTTTAGCACTGTTGTCAAAACTGATGTAAAGCAGAATATCCTACTGAATTTCAGCTTTTGATATCTTAGCAAAATTAACCAGCAAAAAGGACTTTTTTTTTTGCTCTTTGGCAGGAAAAAGCCACAAACAATAAGGAATTTTTCACAGTCTAGGCCTTCTAGGTTTGCCACAACAAATAAGGGTAAATGCCGAGTAGTGGAGATGAAACAGACTGGACTTTGTCACTTGCCTTTACTTGGTTGAGGTAGGATGGCTTCTGGAAGATGTTGTTCTTCTTATTTGAGCACTGAGATCTTCAGTTAGGAGTGATATGTAGCCTCTGGTGCAGATATTGGTATAGATAGGGTGCATTCTCCATTTGGGAAGGAAATGGTTGTGCTAATGCTAGTATAACCATGCTGATGTGAACTTGATTCAAGAGCCATTCTTCTAACTAACAAGAAGATGGGGCCAGTTGGTACTTGTTGAAATGCAGTGGCTATAAATTTGTTAGGTTTAGAAGGGCACTCCTAATTTTATTTTTAAGCAAGTGAAAAGAATAAAGTCAAGTTGATAGAAAAGGTGCAAGGAGAGGCTGAAGTTAAACTTAAGCATTTGAAGCAGAGTCCAGCAATGGCAAGGGTTGGATGTTTTGCCCTGGGGGGCAACTGGGGGGCCTAAATGCCCCCAAGAAACATCAGCAGTCCCAGGAGGTGAACCATCTGTAGGAGCAGCAAACAGCCCTGGAACACAGTGAACCCTGGGCTAGGAGCAACAAAAAACTACGACATTGTAAATATGCATTGCTCCTAGTGGCCATTGCTGGTAATAGGAAATCCTGTTTATTTTCACTTATGGAAGGAGGTATTTTCCTTGCACAGCATGGAATATACCACAAGAGGTAGTGTGCACAGTCTGAAAACCCCTTTCTGGGTCAACACTGAAATCACTTGTTAGATGAATTCCAAACCCATTTAATTTACCCTAATTACTGCTTTGCTGGATCCAGTAACCTTTCCTGTAGACACTGGATGTTTGTTTCATTCAAAGTATTCAGAACAAAATTGTATTTCTTTTTTTTAACATTATCAAATTTAGTTTCATAAGAACATTCCTGGTATGTAAATGAGAAATTTTGTTAATCTGTTCAATAACATTTTCCATGTGTAATGAGAACAAATATGTTTGCTTTGTGATTGAAGGGTACAGGAGGGAAATCTACCATCTGCCACTACCAAATTAGTTTTCAAGGGGGAAAAATAAATCCCTCTCATTGGAAGCTATTTTGATCATCTCTAATAGTAATATTTTACGTAGGATTTCTCTTCCAGAGCTCTGTAGAATTTACAACTAAATTCATCTTTCTGATACATTGGTAAGAGGAACATCTGTCTCAGACATTGTGAGGATTAAAGCATGAAGAGTTTTTCAGAAACCTCATGTTCATCCTGCAATATTTGTTTGGTGTATATAATCCTAATATACCGATTACAGCAGTAAATATTTTGCTATAACCAGACCCTGAATTCCAAAGGAAACCTGTTTAGCTGCAGCTAAATGGAAATGTAATGCTCCTGATCCTGCAATGTTTGTGTTCTGCAGCACCAACTTGAATTTTAAAGAACTTTGAGCCAGTAAGATTCAGCCTCTGCAACTTTGATAGAATGAAAAAGCTTCAAGCTTTCAACACCTGCCATAGGAATTTAATAATGACCCTAATAAATGGGTCAGTTTCAACAAACAATTCACTTAACAACTTCATCTGGAAGGCTTAGAGGCCCCATTTCATGGGAGGTAACTTGAGAGCAGTCTCATGTTATATGGTGTAGTTAATGTTTCCTTTAGAAAACCAGGGTTTTTAAGTTTTAATATTTCATGTGCTCCAAATTACATAAAATTGGCATATGGTACACAACAAAGCCTTCAACCCCTGTATAGCTGAAAAAGAAAATGTGTATTAATCTTCTAAGCTGTTTTGAGGGAAAATACACAATTCCCAGGAATTCAGAAGCTTATAAAATGTATTTTATGGGCAATCTGGAAAAAATTATTCCCTACACTTTGATTATGCCTTTAAAATTCACACTCCTACAAATATGGAGATTTTCTTGTAAGTACTGAGTTATTGACTGAGCAGTGTAACTGGACTGCACCATATACACAGTATCACACAGTATGCTAGAGATTGGAAGGGACCTCGAAAGATCATCTAGTCCAATCCCCCTGCCGGAGCAGGAACACCTAGATAATGTTACACAGGAATGTGTCCAGGCGGGTTTTGAATGTCTCCAGGGAAGGAGACTCCACAACCTCCCTGGGCAGCCTGTTCCAGTGCTCTGTCACCCTCACTGAGAAGAAGTTTCTTCTCAAGTTTAAGTGGAACCTCTTGTGTTCCAGTTTGTACCCATTACCCCTTGTCCTATCACTGTTTGCCACTGAGTAGAGCCTGGCTCCATCCTCGTGACACTCCCCCTTTATATATTTATAGACACAAATAAGGTCACCCCTCAGTCTCCTCTTCTCCAAACTATAGAGACCCAGCTCCCTCAGTCTTTCCTCGTAAGGGAGATGCTCCACTCCCTTAATCATCTTCGTTGCCCTGCGCTGGACTCTCTCCAGCAGGTCCCTGTCCTTCTTGAACTGAGGGGCCCAGAACTGGACACAATATTCCAGATGGGGTCTCACCAGGGCAGAGTAGAGGGGAAGGAGGACCTCTCTCGACCTACTAACCACCCCCCTTCTAATACACTTGAGAGGAAGTCTTTTCCTACATGTTACCTTATGTTGTGAGCTATCTTTTCAGCCTCTTGTGAAACTACATAATAGAAATTAAGTTTCTGAGGGTTCATAGTTCAATTTATTTAATGTAAGTCTGTGTTGAGATGAAACACTGCCCTACTTTGCACATTTAATCTTAAACTCTCCGTTTATTTTGCTGTCAGTTGCTACCCCAACCCCAGTCTCCCTTTCTTACCACCCCTATTTTTTTTGCTCATCTCTAATCACCCTTCCCATGTCAGATGTGTTGCTTACATGTGCCCTGTCTTTTGTCTTTGCATCTGAACTTTGTCCCATGTGTTGTGTTTGAACAGTGAAAGGTCTTGTAGACAAGGATCTGTGCTTCCTTACAGCTGTCGGTATTCTGTGCCTACTATCACCCTCCTGTACCTAATGCCTGACTGTTGTAAGTAATGGCATGGCTTGTTGCATATACAATTACTTGCATCTATATGCGCAAAAAAACAAGGTAGAAGGTGCTAGGATTCATGTGTCTCAGCTGTACTATATACAGAAGCTCAGTGAGGCAGATAGTAGTCCCATACCAGCCTCTTTTTTGACACTTGGCTTAGCTTGGCTACTCAAGGCCATAGGTCTGAGTCTATGTAAAAATGCATTAATAATAAAAAAAAAAATTAAAAAATAATAAACGTTCTCTTTATCTAATGGTATTGCTGGGAGAGCCTTGTCATGATCTGTAAAAACAGGATGTCTGGAAACATACTCTTCAGTGTTTGAGACACAGTAGCACAAGCTTGGAGCAAATGAGCAATTTCAGGTAAAACCATTTTCAAAGCTGTCACTCCGGCTTCCTTCATGAACATAAAGTTTGCAGAGAAAACACTATTCAGACTTGATAGTATGATGAGTAGCAATCAGAAATACTTGGGCTGAGTCACATTGTAGGAACAGCATGAAGCCCAGTTTAAAATCCAGTTCTCGTTTTATTTAGTAGCCTGAGTTTGAGTTGTTCAAAAGTAGACTGTTCAATGTGTATTCTTTGAAGACTGATCCGTTGCTTGGCTGTGTGCACCACAGTTTTGGGGTGAGGAAGGTGAAAGGAGAGGGATTTGCATTTCCCAAGACAAATGTCTGAACCATGTTTCATTTTGGAGTTAGGTTCTAGTATTTAAATATCGTACAGTTTCCCATATATATTTTTTTATGTAATAAGAAGTGCCATTTTCTTCTGATCTATGACTTTGGCAGATGCTTGGATACCTCTGGAGCCATACACATTATAAGCTGGTCTTATGGTAGCCTTTGGTTACTGATGAAGTGGATATATGATGATTCTCCTGGCAAGTTTCTGCCTCTGAAGCCAAGGGCAGTCAAAACATCCTATTTCACAGTTAGGTTGCCAACACCACCATTCCTGTCTTTAAAACTTGCTCAATGTTAATGACAGGTGTATCTTGCATCTATAGAGGTTATAACTTGCAGGAGAAACAAGCTGGCTTTTGTGTGTGTTATAAAACCAGTAGTTAGTAAGATGTCTTCAAGGTAAGTTGCAAGTGGGTCTAAAAGCCAGCTTGGCCTGTTGTGAAGGTTTTAATGGCATCTGATGATGATATCCTGGATGAAATGCTAAGAGCTTTGGAAATGAATTCAAGTGAACTTCTGTAATATACATACATGGAAATCAAGCAGTTTTCTGAAGCTACGTAATTACATGCTGACAAGTATTCCACTCACATCAGCTTCCACATTTAATAGTTACTTGATGTGCCCAGCCTCATGGTGATGTGTCTCAGAGGAGTATTCATAACTGGTTCTGCAACAACAGAATAAATAGTATTTAAAAGTAAATCAATATTTGCTATCTCTAATTTGCTGTTGAATGTAAATGCTCTTAGGGGATTGGCTTCTTCTAGGTATTGCAACAGTAGTGACCTTTCAGGAGATCTGAAGAAGGAGGAAATGGTATTATCAGTAAATGCCTGAGGAATTTCTAGGCTGGTGGGGAAGGAAATAGTGCCACTGAGGAAAGCACCAGAACTCTGTTGTCCATTAATGACTTAACCTTGAATTTACCCAAGTGGTTTTTGAACTAGCTTAGTTTTACTCTATAACAAATGAGTCGCCTTTGCCATAAAATTTGACAAACCAGAATATATATCTTTGTAAATATTTCTTTGCAAACTGACTAGGCTGTAGATACTGTGGCTGAGCCAAATTCTGCCAAATTCTGCTTTTAGGTCACAGTTGTGGGCAGAGAACTGTGTGGGTTATACAATAAGCTCATCATCCTACCAGTACACCTTTTGCTTCTCTAGGGGTTCCTTCCCTTCTAAATTAATGCAGCAAATGCCTGTCAGTGCCTTACCTGTGTACTTCGATATAAAGCTGTTCCTTTACAACATCTAAGACCCTACTGTAAAAGCGTGTTGCAGCTGAGCTTATTGCAAGAGTATGGAAGACCCAGCTTCTCTGTGTGGTGGTCAGAATTTCTCTTCGTAATTTTTCTCTTTTGTCAAGGTCTGAGTTGAGCTCAACCGAAATGGCAGTTCCTAACTGTTTACTACCTTCCAGGATTACATCTTTGATTCCAACCCTCACAGCAGACATCCTTCTTTTCCAGCATAGGATTTGTGTGCAGGCCAGCCATATGGTGTGTGTAATTATTATTTTATAATGGTGTTATTGCTCTCTAGCTGCCCAGTAAACACAGTGCAGTTTCAGTAAACTATATACATAGGCATAGGAACTTTAGACTTGAACGATTTTCTTCATTTTTATACAATAGTATAAAAATGCGAAGGAGAAAAAAAGATTACATTTAATTTATAAGAACTGCATAAAGTTCATATAGTCTCTACAATCGTCTCAAATGAAAAGGTTGTGGAGAAGAGGGGCTGTACTGAAACTGGGAGGTCCACAAAACTGGAGAAGAATAAGTTAAAGGCTGAACCCAGGACAGGCATGTCAGTAAATACCTGTGCTGAACTTTTCCCATTAACTCTACCATTGAGAATATGGCCTGCATTAGGTGTTTGTCTGCTTTAGGGATTTTATAAACACATTTCCTTCTCTTTCCTTTTGCCCATCCAGTTACTATTGCTTTGGATTATTACAGAATCAAATAGCGTCTGTTCTGGAGTCATCATTCTTACTTGAAAGAGGCTGCTTGCTGTAGGAAGGATCACTGGTTGGTGTCAGAAACCTGTGTATATGTGCAAGTTCTTTCCTGAATGAGACTTTTAGGGATTTTTTTTATTTTCTTTTTTTTTTTTTTGGTGTGCGAGCTTCCTGAAGCAGTAATACCAGTTTGGCTCACCCATCTTTTGAGGCATATGTGCAGCTCTAATT
Source organism: Pezoporus wallicus (assembly GCF_028554395.1). NCBI lineage: Eukaryota > Metazoa > Chordata > Aves > Psittaciformes > Psittacidae > Pezoporus > Pezoporus wallicus. The sequence continues at coordinate 411,159 of NW_026642285.1, read as the reverse complement.
TGCATCCATGATAGAATTTCTGCAGCAGAATTAGGAGCCAGTGTGTGCTCAGTTTCATGGATGATCTGTAAATAAACACAGCTCTCTTTTTTATCCTTATTTACTGTGAAAATGAAGGTTGCCAAAGTGACTGGTGAAAAATTGGACTGAAAACCAAAAAGCCAAGGTGCTGATGAAATCAGAAAACATTCATTTTGCTTCTGTGTACCTTCTGTGTTTCCTCTTTGATTCTGGTCAACACTGAGATTCTGTATATCCAGCCCATTTGATAAGGTCCCCCATCCTCCCTGAAGCATGGTGCTGCCCACCTGAGAATTCCTGAGTATTTTCAGACATGCTTAAGAGGTGGCCCTCTTGCCTGCCACTGCTACGCCTGTTTTGTCTTCCCCTTTTCACCAAAACATGCATTTGAACAAAAAGAAGTATATCTGGGAACAGATTTGGCTTAACATTAACCTCCACCCACCCTCAAAAGTTAATTTTAACAGATCAGTTGTGGAAGTTACACCCTAGGTGACACATAGCTGTGGATGTGTGAGTGATTGGAAAGCCAATTCTGGGGTCAAGGTGTTGAAGGAAGGGAAGCCCAGGAAAGATACGACACATCTCTTAAGTTTATTGTACTTTGAGATTTGTAGGTGGTAAATGCTGTGGGGTTTTTATAGATATTCTGGAACTCTAATATAACTTACAGTTTCATTTGTAGAGAGCTGTTTCAAATCTGTGCACATTTTTCTAAGATATCTTAAAAGCCAGCAGCAATAATTAGTTTGGCATTTTCCATGTTTTCGAAAGCATTTAAATGGTAATGACTTTTTTTAACCATTCTCACATAAAATTAGGTTTTACAGGAGTAAGAGGACTTAAAAGGCCTGAACAGCCATCAGTGACAGATGTGATTCATGCTGAAAGCTGTCTTCCAAGGCATCAAAATAAGGAAAGCAATTATACATATGATTAGAGACTGCTGACCCTTAAGTTAAAATGATCAAAAGGAACAATATGAAAATGTGATTTACATAAGCTACTACTTAATCTGTAATTAGTCTGACCAATAAAAACAAACCAGACTTTTACAGAAAGTGATTTCCCAGTAGATAGGTTAGCTATTTTTGTAGGGCTGAAGAAACACAAAATGATTCTAAAATGTATTTGATATGCTCTTTGAGTAAATTGAAATACAGCATATAACTAGTTTTAGTGGTTTTTGTTCAGAAATTGTCAGATTTCCTTAATTCAAGTGAAATTTGAGAACCACTTGAGAATAATTGTCTCCACAATGAAATATTACTTTGTCAGTTTACTTCATTTATGTTAGATATATGGTTTACTTTTTTATATTAGAAGGTAAATGAATGTTGGTCAGTAATATGATTCCCCTTACACTTTTGCTGTAGTTCACTATGGAAATGGATTCAGGAAATCGCAGATGTGATTAAAAACTCTTCAAGAGCTGTTTGTACAGCACCTAGCCTGTAGCACTTCTGGCAAGGAGCAAGCACTCCTCCTCTTACTGCAATATAAGTAAAATGATCCTTCAATGTAGGGACTTGGAATTTTGATTTTAGATGCACTAGTTAGGTGTCCTGGGTTCAGCAGTAGCAGTCATTTTTCTCCTTCTTAGTAGATGGTGCAGCACTGTGTTTTGACTTTCAGCCTGGGAACAGAGCTGATAACATTGATGTTTTAGTCTGGCCAAGGACTTTGTGAGCCTCATGCTCTGCCAGGGAGGAGGGAAAGCCGGGAGGAAGCAGAGACAGGACACCTGACCCAAACTGACCAAAGAGGTATTCCATACCACAGCACATCATGCCCAGGATGTAACTGAGGGTTACCTGGAAGGGCTAGTTCACTGCTGGGTATCAGTCGGTACTTGGTTGGGCTGGGGGGGGCCGAGTTATTGGTTGGCTGGTGGTGAGATGTATTCTCTTCCCTTGTTATTTCCTTTATCATTGTTATTACTGGTGGTAGCAGTAGTGATTTGTGTTATACCTTAGTTACTAAACTGTTCTTATCTCAACCCGTGGGAGTTGCATTCTTTTCGATTCTCCTCTCCGTCCCTCCGGGAGTAGGGGGAGGGCAAGAAGGGGGTGAGTGAGTCAATGAGCTGCCTGACTGGTTTTAAACCACCACATTAGGAGACTGTGAAGATGAGATTTGATGAGGTTTTTCCATTCATAAGAATGAAGACAAAATTGTTGTGTGGCTAATGTGGTCCTGTTCCTTGTGCATACAAGTAAGTACACTGGAATCCATGGCAGCCTGATTGGCATGAGGCATCAAAGCAATAATCCTATAAATGGACATAGAAGGGTCAAGCTGCCTGCTCAGAGGCTAACATCACTGAGGAGCTGTGCACAACATGTAAATATTCACCTCCCAAAAGCTGCAGTGAAGATTGTGAAACTGAAGAGAGATTTCTTCCTACATCCTTTAGAATGCATCTACAAGTGCACAGCTTGTGTCTGGGCAAAGAAATTTTATAAAACACCATAGCTCAACCTTATATTTCCTGATTTGGAATATATTTGTTTTATTCGCAGGGCTCTCATGAATTCTGACTGCTTTGTGCGTCAGTTTTTGAAATTTCGTACAAGGTTTTCCTCTTCAGGAAAATAAAGTGCTGGTTTTTTTTTTGTTTCTTGTATTTCTAGTGGAACGGGAAAATGTACAGAAGAGGACCTTTACCAGATGGATAAACCTACATTTGGGAAAGGTAAGACTGACAAACAGCCTTGATATTGGGATACAAGGACCAAACCATAGATGTATTGCAGGTCATGTCTTTTAAAGTAGTTTAAATTTGGAAACAAATTTGACTTCTGTGCATATGGGGATGTTTGGAGGAGAATGACGGGAAGCATATTTCTGGTTAAAAAAAAATTGCTTTTGAGGCACAACAAATGCTTGGCTGGCTTTAGTTCACCTCAGGTGCATTTAAGCCCGAGTTTAATGTTGTCATGAGGCTAGAATTTTCCCACAGAACTTACTCACATAAAGTCAAATGTGGCTGAGTTTGCTCTGAGGTGATTGTGTTCTTCCATGGACTGGAAGTTCAAGCATTGGAGTCATCATGGCCTATGTTTTTCAGAACCTGGCTTCATCCCAGAGCTGCAGATGGGAGCCATTCGTTACTTGTCAGTCATGAGGGGAGGAGGGCTGTATGATGGGATCTTTATGTATCCACTTCCACTAGAGAGCTAATTTTTGGACATCATATTTTTAAGATGTGATTGTTTCTTAATCACACCCTCATATGGCTATTAAACCTAATTTACTTTTCTTATTGATAGTAGTGATAACTCTCCTGAGTAGTCTGCCACTTGGAGAATGATTTTCCTGCTGTTGAGGATGGAAAGAGATAAGAAAACATATGTAATATTCCTGAGACAGAAGTAATGCTTAGTGCAGGATCAAGGAATCAGACCAGCTTCCTAATCTAGAAGAAGTCTTAACTTGGACTGGAGCTTGAAATTCACAGTGCTTCTAGTACCTGTGTCTGAATTTCATAAAGTACAGACTGGGAACGAGTTTGGGCTACAAGCTGACTCTCAGTTTAGCTCCTGTAGTTCTTGGGAAGTGATTGCATTTCAGACATAGTAAAGTAAAGGAGTTCTAGAAGAAAGCCATCACATACATAGCTGCTTAAGTTCTCTGTTCTGCAACTGAGTCTTGCTGAAGAAGGGATCCTCACTGGAAAGTCGGAATAAGACTAGTAGGAAATGTTTTGACTAGCAGGTGCTCCCAGAGGTCTCTCAGAACAAAGGCAGTGTTACATGATGCCTTTTTGAATCAGGATCTAGGGCTTTATACTAACAGTAATTTTGGAAGTTGCCAGAAAAAGTTGTCAGATATGTGACTGTGGAAAAGGTCTTTGATTTACAGAAGGAATCAGATCCTTAAAAGGCTATAGGGTGCTGTTAATTCTGCCTTGCTAAACATGTGAAGTCTTAGAATCTGAGTGGGCAGGTGAACTGTTTTCTCTGGATTCAACCAAGAAAAGTGCTTCTCTGAAGAAAAAGCAAAAGTCTTCCCCTATATTAAATGTTTTTCCTGGAAGTGGCATAGTAAACGTACCCATGTAAATAACCAAAGCTTTGCTAAAGCTCTCTCTAATTACAGGTGATTCTCTGAGGACACCCACTGAGGAAGGTGACCTTTATCCTCAAAGGAACACTTGTGTCAGAGTGGCTTGTTTATTTTAAAAACAGCAGTGAAGTCTTCTTCTTGTACTTTTTCAGGAAACTTATGGTGTGCTGTGTCCTCTTTTGGAGTAGACAGTCCCATTTGGGTCATCCTTTGATGGCTCTGCTGGTCATGGGATAATTAGGAGTAGACTGCATCTTCTGAGTTCTGGTTGCTCTTAAGTACTGAAAGGATAAAAAAGGTTTGGGTTTGAGGCTTTCAGATAGGTTATTTGATTTTTAAATGAAGGATACTTTGCTTTCTTTCAGTATGGATCATTACTTAGTACTCTTGGCTAGATTAAAGGCTAGTAACAAAAACGTATTGTCCAGTTTTCCAGAAGCAGTGCTTAATTGAACAGTAGTGCATTGCCCAACCAGAGATGAAAAGATTGTGCTCTTTAGGGATATGTAAGTGAGTGACACCTGAAAAGAGCATAATTGCTGCAGTCGGGACTGCTCCTAAGGGCTGAGCTGACTTGGCTGTGTGCCTCATAGCGCACACATCATCAGACACCTCAGTGAAGTGAGGAGATAGTTCCCTTTCGGAGGAGTCTGCTGAGAAGAGAGAGGCACAATAGAAGAAGCTGCTATTTAAAGTAGGAAAAGAAATGGGCAGCAACGGAAATGAAAATAGTAGGAAACAGAATGACACCACCAGAAACCTTACAGAGGAGACATTGTGGATTGCAGGCTTATTTCAACATAAAGTGGGATTTGCTTCTTCTGAACTTGTTGTAGTTTGAGGGATCAGCACCCAACCCTTGGGTGGTCACTTCCTAGGCAGACTATTTAGGGTGAGACTCTGTTATGGGAAATCTGGAATAAGTCTTCATCTTATCTCAATTACATGAATACTGTACCTCAGTTCTAACTCTGACATTCCTAGGCCAGAATTGCCACTGATACGAAGAACAGAGCACCTCCCATATGAAGACAGGCTGATAAAGTTGGGGCTGTTCAGCCTGGAGAAGAGAAGGCTGCGTGGAGACCTCATAGCAGCCTTCCAGTATCTGAAGGGGGGCTATAGGGGCTCCGGAGAGGGATTCTTCATCAGGGCTTGTAGTGACAGGCCAAGGGGTAATGGGTTTAAACTTAAACAGGGGAAGTTTAGGTTCGATATAAGGAAGAAGTTCTTCACTGTGAGGGTGCTGAGGCACTGGAACAGATTGCACGGTGAAGGTTCCATCCCTGGCAGTGTTCAAGGCCAGGTTGGATGGAGCCTTGGGCAACATGGTATAGTGTGAGGTGTCCCTGCCCATGGCCTAGGGGTTGGAAGTAAATGATCTTACAGTCCTTTCCAACCTTAACCATTCTGTGGTTCTGTAGTTAGCCCTTTCTTCCTGCAGGCTAAGTTTTACTCCTAGTATCTCAGTCTTGTAAAATTCTCCTTCTTACTCTCTGAAATCATAGTGACTTATCAAGCAGTACTGCTTTAAAAGCTACCTGTTTTGTTTTTTTTTTTATTTTCTACACAGTGCAAGCCTCCTCTGAAGGTGAAAGACTTGTTTGTTGATGTACAAGATGGCAAAATCTTGATGGCACTACTGGAAGTCCTGTCAGGACAAAAGCTGGTATGTATACGTTAATGCTCACATATTCCATTTGGAGATCACCCAAGTCATGTTACCAAGAAAGGATATATTTGCTGTATTGTTTTTTTTAATGAATTCTGTTTCTGTGTTGTCTGATATGCGCTTAATAGGTCTGCTGATGCTCGATGTAGTTGTGCGTTTAGTTCTGGTGTCCTGGCTAAGACTTCATTAGTCTTACTGATAGGGTATATATCAGAAGAGCAAAGCTTCACTTACCAGAATCTTTTTCCCTCCTCCTTTCTTTGCAAGAGCTGTAGAAAGTTGTACATACCAGAAGTGGAAACACCCAGTACAAATATAAATGACCAGCTAGACTTGGCATAATGTTTTCTTTCTCCATCAGTCCTGTCAGCAAGTACTCTCTTCTGTGTCGGTATCACACTTGGATAAGAGGAAACCTGTTCTGCAGCTGTCTCACCACTGCAGATGCACTCAGACGATGATGATCTACAGTGACTGAGCCATCTGCATACTGCAGCACGAATGGCCTCTGCGGTCACACATTCACAACTGCTTGTTTTGTAATACACTTGCAGTTTTGGGGAGCAGTAGTAGAAGCTTCACTGTCTTTGTGTGCATTCACAGAGGTTGCATTGAAAGCCAGGCTGGAAAGGAATTGAAGGGGGTGACACCTCATGGTAAACCTGAGGCTGTGCCCAGCAGGTCAGGGAGGAGGGCAAGGCAAGAGGTAAGGTCAGCTGGCTGGACTTGTTGCACTGGCAGTTAGGTGTTCCTGCACACGTGTGATGGAAACTGTGCTAAAGTGGAACTGCAGGGAGACAGGCATGCAACAAATCTGTTTCATTTCTGCCAAAGTGAAGGTATCTGCTTCCCACCTGCCTGTGCCTGCAGTGAAAGCTGCTCACACTTCCTAATTAGGATCATGCAATTCAGTTCAATTTAAGAAAAAAAGATAAATCCATTATTATGTATTTTCAGGTAAATTTGATCCTGTGACTGAACATAGTTGGGGCATGATTACATAAATAATCAATGTGGCAGGTTGAAGAGAGGGATAACATCTGGAAAGCAGGAAAGCTGGTTGCTAACCCTGTTTTGCTACAGGAAGGGCAGATCATGTAGTTGAAGCACTTTACTGATCAGCAAAGATGACAGTAATTTTACAGAGGTAGGTTACCTTAGTCTTATTTTGCCTCTGTGTCAATAGTTTCTAAGCTTCATATGACATGGTGAATAATTCTACTGTTTTTACAAACAGTGTGGCTTTTATTTTTTCTAGATGCATGAATACAAATCTTCAAGCCATCGCATTTTTCGTTTGAACAACATAGCCAAAGCACTGAAGTTCTTGGAGGATAGTAATGTGAGTATATCCAAAGGTCTTAATGTTTTCTCTCCATGTATGTTGCAAATTATATTGAAATTGTAATTAATCTGATGTGCTGCATGTATGTAAGAGGAATGTACCACTTAAAGGCACTATGACTTACCTTAGCAGCAAGGCTGAAAAGCACATAAAAATGCACAGCGAGAACACCTACAGAGTCTAAAACAAGGATTATGTCTTCATTTTATAATGTAAATGTTCAACAGGATTAAAGGATCAGGAATCCGATATTAAAAGGAATTAAAAAGAAATGCAAGTAATTCTTATGAACTGGGTCTTAGTGGCATTGCTTCAGTTCCGCTGAAGGTAGATGACTTGGTCAGTAATATTTACAGTATTACAAATCATGTATTTATCTGGCAAACTCCTGCAGCAGCTGATCATGAGTCAAAGGCAGGAAAAAAATAAATCTGAGAACATGACATAAAAGTATAATTCCAGGAATCAAAACCTTATAAGGATATAACTTCCTTTGCAGTCAGTGTGGTATTATTGCAACATCACTTTCTATTGTAAGTGACCAAGCAAGATGAGAGCCTGTAGCTTGAAATTATTCATACTTTTTTATTTGTTTATTTCTTTCTTTATTATTTCTCCCATTAGGGCTTTATTCTAAAGCCCTGTGGATGTGGCTCGTATTTTGAAAAATTCCTGCTCTTGAAAAATGTGAGAAGCAATGGAGGCAAGAGAAATCCTAGCCATGTAACAACTCATATATATGGTATATCTAGGTCTTTCAGAAGGAGAAAACAATTATTAGACTACGTCCTATAAAGGACTGCAGTAGGGTTTGAACTTTATGGGTGAGGAAAGATCCAGTGTGTGCTTATGGGCAAAACCCTGCCTTACGTGGAATGCCACAACAGCAACTGATGTAACTTTGCTGCTTCCCTGCAATGAGCTTAGCTCTTGCTCCAGAGATTGTGGCGCCAAGCTAGTCATGCAGGACAGTCACTGAGAACCCTCTGTGGGAATGAGCATGATGTGAGGTTCTTAGTGGATCTCTTACAACCTCATGGATGTGGGAGATTTAACCTCCTTTGCCTTTTTCCCCAGGCGATGATGTGAAAGGTTAAGAGGTTGTCCAGTAACTTGCAGGTATTCCAGTCTCCTTTTTGAAACTCCATCAGTAGGGGCTGATCTGGCCCCTCGATGTGTATGTCTATGTGTCCTGCTATAGAACTGCTGAGAAATATTTCACATTTTCACATATTTCTTAACAGTTTCCCAGTTGATGCTTTCTACCCAAATGCAGCTCAGTTCCACTGGCAGATGGCATATTTTTCTCTTGGTTGATATCAGCACATTACAGAGCTGCAGCTGGAGCATGTCTGGTTGTCAGGACCTCACTACAGGACAACCTAGAACCAAAATGAGCAAGGCCAGGCCTTGCTCCAGGAGAAGCCTTAGACACAGGCAGCCTTTTAATTAGTAGTGCTAAAACACCTACTTTTCTATGGATTTCTTGTTTCCTTAAGGGCAGGCATCCAGTATCTTGTAGCCAGGTATCTCTACTGAGCTGGGTGACAAACATAAGCAGCAGTGAGAGGACAGAGCTGACACTGAGAGCAGTCTAATGATAAGTACCACTCACTCACCATTTTGAAGAAACTGCTATTCAGACGTACTAGGTCTTAAAGGTTTTCCCATGCCAAATACCTTGGAGCTAGCAAGAAATCTGAGCCTTGAAACATGACAGCTAGAGGTGTCTTCTTGCTAAGATTGAAAACTGTTGTGCAAACCACGAGATAAAAGTTATTTTGCTTTACTTTTTTCAGTTTAACCAAGCCGATTAGTGAAAGTGTTGGCAAAATGCCTTGGTTGCCAAGAGCTTCAGGGTTAGATATTAAACCATAGTGGGTGGAACTCATCAGCGGACGCTTCTGTAGAACCAGGACAGCAGGGTAAAGCAATGCTAAGTGATTCTTCATGCACAGGATTTCTCAGTGATAAATGAGCTGTATGCTGGGCTTTAACTCTGTCTGGGTGCCATGTGTAGTGCGGACGGCTTCCTTGCTTCCTCCCTCCTCCATGACCTTTGCCAAAACCAAGTCTGTGTTGTCAAAGAGAATAACATCCTGGTGTTACCAGGTGAAAGAAACCACAGTGTGGGAAAGTCTAGAGTTTGCTTGGATTAGGCAACTCTATCCTTTGCTAACTGATTTAATCAGAACTCTGTGACAAGCTATGTGAGGTGAGATAAGCAAGGAGAAGGGGGATGCATAGCAAAACAGAAGTAAGCAGATCTTATTACGACTTTATTTTTGTATGAGAAGTGACTCTACTTTTTAAGAATAGGATCCCCTGGAGACGGCACCATCTTGTTCAATTTTTATAAGAAGGAAATGCATTTGTGGTTCTCAGGGTGCAGAATTGGGCTCATTTTTGTTCTGCAGACTGTGCTGGGGGCTTGAGACAGGAGTTCCATGAGCAGGGCGTTTATGATCAGGACAAATTACCAATAACGTAAGATTTCAGAATTGGTTTTTGGCTGGTCAGTCAGTGGCAGAAGTGTTCTGGACATGCCCAGAAGTCTGGGTGCACTTTTTGCATTTACCTTGCTTCTTTGAATTTGGCTCTGAATTTATGATCTCTTCTACAGGTAAAGCTTGTTAGTATTGATGCAGCAGAAATAGCAGATGGAAATTCCTCTCTGGTTCTTGGACTAATATGGAATATAATCTTGTTTTTTCAGGTAATGCAACTTGAATACTCTAATCATACGTGAACAATCTTCCTAATATCAATCTATTCCAGCTGAACACTGCTTTTCAAATTTATTTTTCATCCTAAAGAACATAATTAAACATGTCAAACCTGAGCTTTTGCCTCCTAATTTTATACCTGCAGCTGTTTCATTTTACTTCATTTGAACTATTTTGGTGTAAATAGGAAACAATTTAAGACTTGTTTCACTTGGACCAGAATTAGAGCTTCAGATTACCCCTTTCCCTTCTCTCCTGCGCTTTGTCAGGGTTCTGTTCCAGATTCCCTGGATCTGAACCAATGTCTTGGGTTTGGTTCCAGGTCACAGTTTATTTTCAGTAACCTTTTCTAGATTTGGTACAATGTGGTGGGAAATTCCATGTAGAATCACTGATCTCTGGAGGCTTACTCAACATGGCAAAAATTTGCAACTGATGTATGATACGGAGAAAACTCCAGGAACAAACTTGCCAACAATGTTTTCAAGCTGACAAGCAGGTATTCTTTATTGCAGCGCCGGGAGACACGGGGCATAGCTCCTCCTAACGTGTGTCTCCCTACTGCCACACAAGCCATCCTTTTATAGCCACTGGGCATACATACATATTCATGAGGCTACATATGGATTACATAATTTTCCAGAAAGTTCCCCGCATGCGTACAGAATTGTGGTGGTGGTCTCTGAGGGTCGTTTACTTCTTCCAACAATCTTCATCACTTCTGGCAGCCTTTGAAGCATGTGCAGTAGATGCTCATACCAGTTTAATTGGTTCGTTAGCACCAGAGACATAATAATCCTCCTATCCTCCTACTTATCAGTTAAACTGTAGCCCATCCTGAACACCTGCGTTTCCCAGAAACTCCTTATCCCTGTGTCCTGTTCTTCTAGACTGCTTTTCTTAAACTATGTCACAACTATAACGATTTATCTTGCGAGAATTCTCAATATGTTCTCTAGCTGTACTCTATTTTTTTTCTCTATGTATCATGCACCTCAGTAATTTTCCATTGATACTGTTACAAAGCCATCAAACTTAACATTACTTAAATCTAATTCTAAAGGTTTCTATATTCCATTTTGTGATTTTTGTGCCCCCTTGTTTCACGTCGAAGACCAAATGAAAGATCTTGAAGGGCCTGGAATGGATAAAACTGATTTGAGCTTGAAAATTGATTTAGCCCCAGGCTTAGATTAAAACTGGTCTATAATCTACATGTATTTTGAAAATTACCTTCTAGATAATACTAAATTGTAATGAACAGAGAGAGATGGTGGAAGGGTTCTGCAACTCTTGTAAGGCAGTGAGGCTTTTCACTCTCTTTCATTTAAAAAATGGCAATAGTTTAAAAATTTATCTCAAAGTTGCACTGGGGTTTCTCTCCCTAGCTGAGCTCCTCAGGCTGAACAGTGCTGCACAGCACCAGTTTGGCCAGACGGAGTCACAGGCAGGGATGCTGTGATGAGAATCTGCTGCGTCAGCAGCAGAGGGCACGAGGGACCTAAGAGCAGCAGAGTTGATAATTTGGAATCAAATGTCAATGCTGACCAAGGACAGGAGTGCTGCTGCAGGTCACCATTTCCTAACTAAAAATATTTCAATCAAGCAAGACCTGTGAAGAGAACAATTTCAGTTAAACATTTTTGTCAAGGACATTGTCTCTGTGCTTTTTAATGCAAGTTCGCTCAGTTCAGCCTGCACTGGTACTTTGCCCTTTCTGTTTCCTGGGGTGGGCAGCTGGGCTGCTGCTGGCTGTCACGCCTGTGCAATGCAAGTTGGGAATTATAATGGGCAGGTCTATAACTACCTCTTAAAATTCAGTTATGCCACTGTCATCTTTAAAGTTTTCATGAGAACAAGCACCGAGTTCTCTATGCAGCCACTGTTAAACAAGAACAATGTGTGTTTTGCCTTTTATTGCAGATTAAGGAGCTGACAGGCAACCTCAACAGGAACTCCTCCTCCTCCAGCCTGTCCTCCGGGCCCAGTGGTCCGGAGTCAGACACATCCCACCCCAGCACTCCTAGCGTGGAGAGAAACATGTTCATTACAGTGAAGGATCAGCGGAAAGCCATCAGAGCCCTTTTAATCTGGGTACAGAGGAAAACCAGAAAGTAAGCTAACAAACCCATGTACAAAATCCTGTTTTGCCACCTGCCGTCTTGAAGCTGAATCTTTCTTCTCTTTCCTTTCTCTTCCTTCTCTCTTTTCCCCGTGTGTGTGTTACTGTGCACGGTGGCTTCTTCTGCTTTCTAAGTTTGGAGGTGCAGGGTCTCTGCAGGGGGGTATTACTGCTATTACCATCTGACAGCAGCCATTTGACCCTGAAGCTGTGTGCGCTGCTGGCTTAATGATTTGAGCGTTAAATGTTAACTTGTACGACTCTGCTTGGCACTGTTTAAAACAGGATCGTTCCCTCCTCCTCCTGCTCCCTGGCTTTCCTGCAGTCTTTTTGATATCTTTCACTGAGTAAAGGGTAGGCACAAACAAGGGGTGAACTGAAAAAACAAGTATATTGAAAGGTTTCAGCAACAGCCTTTTAAATTAAGTGGCAGCCCCGAGGCAGCTTCTTGTGTGCTGCCGAGTGCCTTGAAGGACAGAGCCCCTATTAAAGTCGCTCTTTCCTCAGAATTAGAGAGGGGAAGGCGATGAATCTTGAGTCGCTTCTCATGAACATGTAATATTTGGATCCATTTCCATCGCTCAACCTATCTCTCTATAATAAAAAGGCAGTTCTTTCACCAAAGCATTTTGTATAGTAATACTTTAACCTGGCAGCATTAGATTAAAAAACATTAATGTAAGATGTCTAGCACACGTGTAAATGCCTAGAATGTATTTTATATGTATTGTTATCGGGGGTGACGACTGCCAGAAAGTATTAGAGAGGGCATGGGTCAAACTTACTTGTAAGTTGGATAACTGAACATTTGGCATTTTTGTCTGTTCATGGATTTTTACGTCCAAATCTGTCTATGAACACAAATGTTCTGTGTCTAGTATTGAAAATACACATCTACATTTTAAATACTTGGTCCTGCAGGTCACATAATCCCTTGGTTATCTTCAGTGAAGCTAAGGGTGCTTGTTGTGCAAATAAATCTGTCCCATCAAGATCCGTAGTTCACTGCTGCCAGTGCAGACCATAAAGAAACCACAGGTTTAGTCCCAAAATAATGCTGATACTGTCATTAACAAGGAGGTGGTACAAGGAGAGTGAGGACGAAATAAGTAAAGGCCATAGGCTTTTCAGTTCAGACAAAGAGTACAAATTGAAAACATAGGAGAAAATTGTTCTTGCAACTTCATTATTAGAAGCATAATAGCATCATTATAATCCTGCTATGCAGTGATCTGTGCAGAAGTTTCTGTTCTGTGGCTGTACTTCATTGCAAGTTTGACAGTTGTTTTTTCCTCCAAAACTTTGAGCATCTAACACACTCGTGGTTTCTACATATACTGGCACCATTTGCATTTGGCAAAGCAGTTTGCTGCTGTAGAAGGCCAAGTACACAAGAATGTGAATCATTCATGCTTATATTTTTAAGTATTTAAGTGTTGGCAGTCTTCCCAAGCTATGGTATTAAAATGCTGGAGAGCAACAGAAACAGGAATCACATAGACATTTGGTTTTGTGAAAGTTAAATGTGGTTGCTGAGTTCTTGAGGGCTTTGTATTTACTAGCTGCTTCCTACAGGCAGGTTGATGTCAGCTGTTGGCCACGTTGATCCAGTTTGTGAATCCGTGTGTTTTATGATGGTATTTTGTGTGTTTCAAAATCCAAAAAGATCTCAGATGTGACTAGTGCAACTTCAGCAACCTTAATTCTAACCTTCAGGAGGCTTTGAAAATGATGATGCCTTTTCTTTGGATTTCGTAACACAACCATCCATGTGAACTGTGTGTAATTCTGTTTAGGTATGGTGTTGCAGTTCAGGACTTTACAAGCAGTTGGAGGAGTGGTCTTGCTTTCTTAGCTGTCATAAAAGCAATAGACTGTACTTTGGTAGACATGAAGCAAGCACTGGAGAAATCAGCTCGAGAAAACCTGGAGGATGCTTTCATCATAGCACAAAACAAGCTGGGTGTTCCTCGGCTCCTAGAACCAGAAGGTAAAATGCCTACATCAACCTTGTTGGGTAACATTCAAGCTATAATGAATTCACGAATATTGTGTTGTGATACCTACCAAAAACCTCCCAGTGATTAGGCTGTTGACATAATCAGTGTGTTAGGCTGATTGATAAGAAAAATAAAAAAGAATTGGTACTGGCTTGTAGTTGCATGCTTCCAGTCACGTTTGTAAACTACTTGGGAGCAGAGATCTTGCTACAGTTTTAGTTGGGTATGGTGGTCTTGGTTAATGTTTAGATGCTATGTGACATCTGCATTACTAGTGGACATTAATCCCCACCCTGTTGTGCTGAGAGGTGTCTCAATACATGAGCACTGTTTTGTAAGACCTACAGTCTGCAGACATTAAACGTCACTCCAGGATGAAGGGTATCAGTCTGCCATACCAGGAAAATGGGTAGATACCTATTCAGATGTGTTTTCATCTCCCGATTTTTCCTTTACAATGCATATACACACACACATATATATATATGTAAATATATGTGTGCGTATATGTATATAAATGAAGCTTCTTGCAGTGTTTTTTACTGAACTGTACTAGACAGGTATTAGGCCTTGCTTTTATGACTGAAAGCAAAGATTGGTTATGTGTGCTTTCATGGGTCACCTGTAAGGTGACTGGGCCATCCTGCTAAAAATAAACCTCTGTGCTGTCACTCAACAAGATCACTGTCTAGTGACAACAACATAAATGACAGTATGAAGATGGATGAAAAGGGACCCTGATCAGGGTTTGGTATGTGTTTGGAAGCAGGAAAAAATTGGTAAGAGTAAGACATTGAGAACTCTTTCAAGTACCATCAACAGTGAAAAGTACTTCTTTTATTTGTCAGAAAAGTGTTTGTAACTGTTTCTTTCATCATGAAGGCAGGATAAATGTCTGATGATCTCTTCCTCTGCAAGAATGTTTTAGAGCCATGTGTGCTTAAGCACCTTGTGCCTGTCTCCATAGATATTATGGTGGAATCACCTGATGAACAGTCAATTGTGACGTATGTGGCGCAGTTTCTGGAACACCTCCCGGAGCTGGAAGCGGTATGTGTTTATTCCTACATCATGCCATTTTTTTTTATTTGCTTTGGTGTACTTAATAAAGTCAGATATTGCTGTATTTATCTTCTAGGTTTCTATTTAAAATAAACCACAAACTCAGGTTTAATTTTTCACAATTTTGTTAAATCCAGTCAAATGGACTTTCATTGGTGATTGCTGAAATGCTTTATGTAGAATTATGCTTTTAAAGATTTACATGCAATTATAACTTTCAGAAGTTAAACCTGGTTACATAGGGTTCTGCTATTTTGCTGTATTAGTCTTAAATAAGGCTGAATTTTATCCCTTCATCTATGATGATTCATTGGACTTTGAATTTCATTTAGACTTCTAGCTTCTCAAGTTTGAGGACCACAATCAATCTGAATTTATCCAATATCAGAGACAAGATACCAGAGGCTGGATCTTGTCAGTGCAGCAGTCAAAGCCCTCACTGTAAGCATGAAATACATTGCAGCTTAAAGGTCCAGGACTTCAATGCAGACTTTATCAGAAACAAAGAACTGAGTAGTAAGTAAGGGCTGACAGTGTCAGGGATTGACAAAGGTCTTTTGGAGAAACAGAGGGTAAATTTACAAAAGAATTAAGGGATAGGAGACAGAAAATGCAAATTAAAATGGGAAGTCCCAGGAACTGGGGAAAAGATCTGCATAAGTTGAAAAACTCTTCTGGAGGCTACTTGTAGTTCCAGACAAACTAAGTTCAACATAGTCTTTTTGGTTTGAAAGGATCCCTAAGGGACTCAATGTCCTTCTACTATCTGGGTAAGTTTGTTGCTAGAATATATGCACATAAATGATTGCTCCTGCATGAAAGGCATTTCCTCTCCTTTCTTGACTGAAGGTTCCAGTTGGTATGAATTTTGTAGTTTATAAAATTGGTGGGCATTACTAAAGTCACTGGAATTAAAATTATTACAATAATCTAATTACTATTTTTAGATTAGATGAGCAGTAAGATTTGTTGGCATGAAGTCTTGTGGGCATATTAATGGACAAAGAAAAAGACTACATTTTTAAAATACAGTATATTGGAATGGAATTAACTACTATATTAATATATTTCACAGTGAATTTAGTGGGCTTGTTAGATTTATTTTATTCCCAGGGTTTGGGATTGTTTCAAAAGGCCATGTCAGTTGTCACTACAGGTGCAGCAGGGAGAGATGAATACATTAAGAACTGAGGAGTAGCCTTGTCTGCATTCTAATCTTCCTGTACAAGTGGCTTCTTGACGCTCAGCTTTGTTCAAGCCTCTTGACTTGCCAAATTGGTTTCTCTACTTTCACAATAAGTGAGTCATGAATTGGCCATTCACAAGGTAATGGGATGATGGGCTAAGCAGTTTTTCTTCCTGTAGTGTTTGGGAAAAGTAAAATGGTATCTGAGGTATGATTTGTCTTTTAATGGTGTATCATCACTTGTAGGAGGACTTTACAGATCCTGACAAGGAGCTTCCAATTGAGTCCACATATGTTCACATCAAAGACACACTATCAGAAAAAGAAAGTAAAATCTTGATTTTAAGTGAAAGTGAAGAAAACATGTATACTGTTAATCACGAAAGGAGTCATCCTGCTCCTCCAAAGGTTCATATTCATGACACCTCTGAGAGAATCCTGTCAGAAACTGTTTCTGAAAAATGCAATGGGAAATTGAATCGCATGTCAGGTGATTCACAGGAAACGTTTGAAGAGGAGCCTCAGAGGCCTACCTCACTGAAAATTGTCAGTTTAGAATCCAGTTCCTCTTGGGACGTTCTAAGTGACAAATTCACACCAGGTGAAGGAGGCATGTCTGATGATCCACTGAAACAGAATGATGACCTTTCTCCAGCTGTTCTGACAGATCAGAAAAATTCTGTTGACTCTTTCGAAGACTACTCTGAAGAATTAACTAAAGAAACCTCTACTGAATATGACAATGAAACTAAGAGCCTTTCAGCCAATACTTCTTTAAGTCCATTATCTTCGACTTCAGGTATACTTACAGATGAATCTATAAATAAGGTAGAAGGAAGCAAACCCCAGACTTCAGTTCTTTTACCAAAAGATACCTCAAAACAAGAAGATACGCGTAAGTATGTTCTTCATCTTCTAAATGAGGAAATACTGAATATTCCACAAAATGAGCATACAGAGCAATCACCTACCTTTGAGACGATAGAAACTAACCATTGTTCACTGAATGGTTCTGACCTCAAAAGCCAAGAATTATCTACACAGCATGAAACATCTGATGACTCTCTCTCAGATGTACCTAAAAGTCCAGAGGATCTGGACAGCTGTGATGAAGTTGAGTCTTCAGCTGAAGTGCTGCCAAGTTCTTCGAAAGTATCTGTAATACCCCATGATCTCTTTTATTATCCACATTACAATGTTCCCATATCAGCAGTTTTGAACGCTTACCTTGAGCCCTGTATTGAAGATTATGATGCTGGAAATGATAAAGCTTCTTGTGAAACAGTAAGAGATGTTTTACACAAGAAGGTCTTACCAGAACAGGACCACAAGGAAGATGCTCCAGAGACAGACTTAGGGAATAAGCCAGATGTCCCTTCATCTGAAACAGAAAGTGAGAATGGCAAGGAGGAAGCAACAGATATTAACAGTCACGTGAATTCTTCCAGTGAAAAGGAAGTGCCATTACTAGTAGAAGAGTTAGAAACTGAAGAAGATGGCAAAAAGGTCACCAACCATCGAGATTCCACTATTCTACAGCATCCTGAGGTTTTTTATTTTTTGTTATTACCAGTGTTTCTTTGTGTGTATATGGGGGATTCACATCTGACTTTAGTGGTTTTCATTTGTTTTAATTTTGCCACATTTTGTAGAAATATGTAACATATACTTGGTTTCCTGTCCCGTAACTCTGCCACAGCCCTCTACTGGAATGAGTGGAATTGCAGATCCCTGGGAAGTTCTGATATTGAAAGATAGAGTAATTCCTAATATTAAGAGTACTGCAAAAAATGTGAATTTTAATTCTATTTAAAGTAGTTTGAGGCTCCTGTATAATACTTACGCACAAAGATTACCACAAAGGTATTTTAATAACTTGTAATGAGATGAACAGAAAGTAACATTGCTGATGTAGAATATAGGCAAAGGTAGTTTTGGGCTGAATCCAAATAAATTTCCCTACAAAAACTTAAACTAATTTGAGTAGGATAAATTACATGGGTAAAATGAAGGCTTTTCTATACTGAAGGAGGAGGAGGGGAGATTTTTGGTAATTATTCAATATATTGGATTTAGGCAGCTCTTCTTGCAGACATTTACTGTGAATTGTCTTACATGTTTTCCAGTGTAGTAATTTTAGATAGTGTTGTTTAGGAATGAGTGTCTATTTGATGTTACTCTATGTGTTGCATAGACGTGCTGGGAATGTTCTGGTCCTGACACTTACTAGAGTAATGAAGTCAGTCAATTTGCAGTTAGCTTCAAAGACTAATTCAGGATAGAGTTAAAAGTTTTAGCAGATTACTTCAAAGAGCCATGTCATGTCATGATTCCTTACATAAAAAAGAACTTACAACTAATTGTATGTATGTTGAACTGATGATGCTTTATAGCTGCATATATCCAAAATGACTTTCAAGAAATGAATTGCTTTTTGTTTTCTTTCAATCTTGTACTACATGCAATTTAGCATCTGAGTAGGCTGCACCACTAAAATACTTGGAAAAGTGGGGAATCAGTGTTGTTGTCTAATGCAAAATGTTTCTTAATTCCAACAGGACATAGTAGAATATGTAGAAGATTTATCAATAGACATAAAGAGATCAGAAGAAAGGAGTAATGGGGAGGAAGAAGAGGAAAACATGATAGAAGAAGAAGACTTGCAAATCTCAGAAGCTTCCACAACTATTCTGTCACAAGATAAACTGGAAAAAATTGCTGTTTGTCAGGAATTGACCAGGTATTTCACATTAACTTTGTCTTAAATGCATCTAACTGGTATGAATGCCTGGTCTTTTGGAGTGTTCCCTGTCCGCTGGATGTTTCTTGTAGACTTCTCTTAGGAGCAGTGTACTGGGACTCATTGGCTTCTTCCTCTGTTTCTCTTAAACATGTTGAATGATTTATTGCCAATGGGACTTGATTTGAGCTTGCTATGCAAACTTTGTTACACAAAACCCAACTGGAACCCCACACATTTTGAACATGGCAGTGTTACAACTGTTTTTCCAACAGAAAGAGTTTTTTGTAACATAGATGAAATAATCTGTGTGTATTATGACACTATGAAGAAGCGTAACACTGCTTCACTCCAACAGATATTTGTTAGAATTTTTTTCTGTCTGAACAAGTGAACAGCCTTGTGGTAGACTGACCTTGGCTGGCCACCAGGTGCGCACCAGGCCACTCTCTTTCCCCACCCCCAGCAGGATAGGAGGAGAAAATAAGGTGAAAAACTAATGGGTTGAGGTAAAAGCAGTCTGCCTCATTACCTGATGAAAAAAGCAAAGGCCACATGTGGAAGCAAAGCGGAAGGAGACAAGAAAAAAATAATTATCTACTTCCAGTCAGCAGGCAGTGTCCAGCTACTTCCTGGGAAGTAGAGCCTTGACAGGCACAGTGGTTGCTTCAGAGGACAAACGCCTTAATAACGTGTGTGTGTCCCTCTGCCAGCTTACTCTTTTCTCTTAGTTTCAGTTGCTAAGCACAGCATCATATGGTATGGAATATCCCTTTGGTCAGTCATGGTCAGCTGTCCCTGTCGTGTCCCCTCCCAGCCTCTTGCCCAGACTAAGCCTACTGGCCATTGAGGCAGGGGGTTAGAGAGACAGCCGAGGTGCTGTTCAAGCAGTGCTCAGCAATAGCTGAAACATTGGTGTGTTATCAGCACAGTTCTAGCTATAAATACAAGGCTTAGCGCTACACAGGGGCTGCTATACTGAAAGTTAACTGCACCCCAGCCAGGCCCAGTAAAGTTAATTTTACTCCATTTTTCTGTTCCCTCTTACATTTTAATTTAGTTCTTAGGTAATGTATTCGAGTGGGACATGAACTGTAATTTGCTGATGCGTATCACTGTGGCAGTCTAATGAATTTGAGAGAATTAGAAAAACTCACTGTCTCCTTCAAGCTCTCTGTTCCCTACAAAGTCTGTTCTTTATTTATAGACATCCATAAAACCTGGGGTATATTCTCACTTAGATGTCAATGATGTCAAAGATGGAAGAACCATATCAGATACCATTTTTCAGAAAAGATTGCAATTTGAGCATATAGATTTTTTATTGTGGGTTAGATTTCCTAAAGCCATTTTTTATATTACTGATAAATTCAAGTCCATATTCTAATACATGCTACAGTGCATGTTTGTGGTTTTGCATAGTTTGAAACTAGCATGTGCAATTGCAGTGGCTGTCTTTGAACTACAAACAAAACTTAGCTTTATGAATTTAAAAACTTTGCTTTTACATACATTTCAGAACCGGTGATGGTGATTCCAACATTTATCTCCGAAAAAGATCTCCGAATACTTCTGAGGAGGTAAGTGTGTGAAATCTGCCTATCGCTGTTTCTCTATTTCTCTTAAACTCAAAAAAATTCACATACTGGAAAAGAGTCTACTCTATATAGAAAGCTCTGTAATAATACAAAGCCGTGTGACTTCTAATAATTTTAGTGCCAAAACCAGGCATAGCTGGAAAGCTTTACTGAACTCTCCTAAATATGTGGAACTGAACCTTATTGAACCTTGAACAAACCCACAAAGAAACAGCTAATACTACAATTAAGTGTATTGTAACTTTGAGGCTTAATTTGTCCTAACCACTTTGCTTCTTTGAAGCTGCCTTGATTTGCTGCTCGAATTTTTTTTTGTTTGTACATTCTTTGCATGTTCGACAGTGTGCTGGTCACAGCCCTGCAAAAATGCTGAGTGTCTTTTGAGGTGTACTTTTTAATGAAAGATTGGGCTCTTTCCCTTTCCTTCACAGTAGTGCTGTATTATCTCAATAGGAGTTGCTAAGCCTAGAAGAATTTTGGTTGTAATGTGAAACTGCATCCTCAATGGCAGATGTAATTCATACTGGTTTCTTGAGAACACACTATACAACTGAGCTCTGGAGTTTCTATTTTCTAAATCAGAAGGGAGGGACAGAATCAGTAATCCAGATATGCTCAGCATGGATAGGAATATGGCTCTTTTTGGCGCAAAATAAAACTCTGAGCATCCCAATGTTCAATGAAATGGAGATTTCACATAGATGCTTTAGTTTTGCAGTGCTGTCAGAGCTACTGACATATATATGAATGAGGAAACCTTTTCAGATGAATGAAAGCACTTGAAAGAAAAAAAAACAATCTTATTTCACATTTTTTTCCAGTTCTGTGTGTGACCCAGACTGCAGTGGTAGATGTCCTGGCAGGGAATAAATTTATAAGCACACTTTTAATTTATTTGAGCAGAAGTTAGACTTACTGTGTATAAAACACACACACAATTACCATCTTTGTGAGATGCTGATTTATTTATTTTTTTATATAATCTATTCCTGTTTTGTTTAAGGAAACCTATGGTGTAAACGAGCAGAAGATGACAGGTATGAGTGAAGATCCATTGATCATCAGGTGAGTGGTTCTTATTCAGAGAAGCCTTTTGCATGGAATCCATAACTACTAGGTACTTCTAACAATGCTACAAAAGGATATTACCTGTAATGGTAGAGATTGACTTCATGTCTTGTGTAATGGCTCAGAGCCCATATTTCCCATAGGTATAAGGTACAAAACTTCTTTACTGCTTGATCTCCCCCTTGGCTAAAATGCTTTATCTTGACTTGAGAGGAAAGCTTCAGCTGTCTAAGCAAGATTGTCAGCACTTTCCCCACATGGTGGATATTTCAGACAAAGAAAAGTGGGATGATTTCCAATGTGAGGTCTTCAGACAGTGATGACTCTTTCCTGGTTTGGAAGACTGTCTAGACAATGTTTAGTGTGGTCAGTGCTAAGGAAATACAATACTTCAGTGGAGTTCTGGCCTCTGTTAGAGCACACATGAGTTTTTATAATTTGTATGTGTGTTTAGTTTAGATTTAGCGTGATGGATCCTGCATGCAGAATGTCTGTCCCTTTGGTATTAGGACTTACGTATCTATGAGAAAAAAGGATTGCTTTAGATTTCCCCTCTCAGCTGATACTGGTTAATACCTCCCAGAACTTCTAGTTAAAATAATGGTTGCATTAAATGCAGAAAACACAGAAAATATTATTGGGATCCAGCATCCTGGTCTCACTTATGCTTCTGTTAAAAAAAAACAAGCATGAATATGTGTCACAGTTATGCCTGTTTGCAGACTGCTGATATCGAGCAAGTGTTTTGCAATACTCAGGTATATATCCAGTATAACAGCTGAGCAAGTAGGATGCCCCAAGCCAGAAAAAAGGACTCATTAAAACATGCAAAAACCAGTTTTCTCCAAAAGTAGATTTACAAAAAGTCTACCAGAGGGTGATCCCTATAGTATTACAAAATCATAAAATGAGTATACCATCTTGTGCCTTTTTAAGTCAGTCCTTTTCTTGCCTTTGTGAGAGCTCAGTGGGCTGACAGAGTCCATCAAGCTTTGCCCTTATGAAACGCACCTGGAATTTTGGAAAGCTGGAATTCTGGAGTTGTCCTGCAAAACCCCAACTGCTAGTTGGTTTCTGGAAGCCTTAGTTTTACTTTTTTTTAATGTTCTGGTGTCTGACATGGGTACCTCTGAAAGTAGATGGCTTCAGGAAAAGGTATCAAGTCAGATATAGTGTATGAGTATTGTGAAAGTGTGGTATGTGTTGCCCACAGCTATGTTTACTGTTCTGGATATAAAAGGCATCTTTTTAACTGATGGAAATCACCTTAGATCAAACAACTGTACTGTAACAGCATGTATTTAAAATACCTGAGAATTTGTCTGGGATTCTCAGAGGATTAATGGCTATGTACATTGGCTCCTAAGAGAGCACACTGCTGAAGCCCCTTATGCACTTTCTAGTCTAGCTTGGACACCAACTGACTATACTGAAATGGTTCATTAAAGGGATGTCTTTTACTCGGTCTTTGATCTTTACACTAAATATTAACAGTGAGGAGTTTTCTTCTTTTTCCTGCATTTTACCAAATTCTCTCCTGTTTTCAGGAAGAAAAAGGACTTGGAAGCAAGTGAGACTCCAGCACCAACTCATGAAATTACAATTGTTGAGCAGCCAGAGCTATTCTACTTCATCATTTTCTTCTGGGTGCTGGCCTACTGCCTTTTACTCCTTCCACAGCTTCTTAGCAACAAAGTTTGAGCTCTATGATGTGTGAAAAAGTAATAGATGGTGTCTGGATTGCTTTGTGTATCTGCATATGAATATGTTCCTTCGGGTGAAGCACAAACAGAAATGTAGGACCTGGTATTTGTGTTTATTATCAGGCTGTCCTCAACTCCTCTACTGTTGTGCTATGACAGTGTCTTGGCACATTTTATATTATGATAATTGTGTAAATATATATAAAAATTACCTGATTTAGTAGATGCAATTTTGTACATTTGTGCCTTGCTTTATAAGATGCTAAATAAAACCAGATATTTATCAGTAGAAATATAAACAGTTCAGAGCTCTAGTCTTCAAAAATTGTTCTTCTGGCTTCATTTGCTTATGTAGGGCCTGACAGCTGTGGAAGAGGGGTAGTGTTGACTTGCCCATGAATCAGCCCACCTGAATAGAAATGTTTTATCATGTTTTCCGTGAAATTCTTTGAGAGACCTAGAGGCAGAGCGGAGCTGCAGGTGGCGGAACACACCCCAAGAATTGATTACAATTCCAGTGGCAATCCAGTGGAGCAACAAAATCAGATTAAGGGTTTTATTTGGGTAGGGGAGTTTGGGTTTTTAGGACTTAAATTGATTTTTATTCTGCACCTTCTGTTATGTTTAATTTGCAGGAATAAGTTGGGTGTAGAGAAGTGTGAAGAACATACATGCTACCTGCTTCTTAGGGAGGGATCATATGGGAAATCTTAGCCCAGAAACTTCTGTAGAGAACACCTGAAGAAATAGATGTTTTATATGTTACTGATGGCCATCTTTGGGAAGATGTTCAAGAAGCTTAATAATATATCAGGAACAGATACCATGGGTTTTAGGGTTGGTTGTTTTTTTTTGTTGTTGTTTTGGGGTTTTTGGTTTGGGTTCTTTTTTATTTAAGCACCTCACTGCTTCGGAGGCTGCTTCTGCTTCCTTTTCTCTGCTGCTTTTATTTACCAGATATGTGAAGACTTCTCTTTCTTGAAGATACAAAAAATAATAGGTAACCTAATTTGCTGAGGCTACTGTTAAGTCGCAAGTGCATGGTAAAAGGATCAGAAATATCCCTTGAGTGCTAAAGTCAATAGAGAAAAAAAATACATATGTAAAACAAAATACGGAGGAATGTTGACAGCCGGTATTGACTTTCTAGTGCAATTGAATAGACTCCTGTGGCTTGTCCATGGACACTGTTGAGCCACTTCTGCATCTTGTAATTTTTGTCCACATAATGATCACTTTAGGATAATTTGATTTAGGATTTTTACCAGAGAAGGTGTACCCATGCATTACAGGATAAAAGGGAAGTTTTCAAATTCAGTTTAATAGCAGTAACTTTTCTCTGTGTGACTTACAGTGAAGTCATAGTTTTGCATCAGCACATTTTTAGTTTCATAGTATGCTTTATGAGGCCACACGTGTTGCTGCTTCCCCCTGTAAATTCATTAGATTAGTTGCACTGTGCTTCATAAAATGAGAGGCTTCATAATTTACACTGTGAGAAATTTAGAACATATGAGTAGAAGTTTTACATATTTTGGTTTAGCATAAGGTGCATCTCTGCCCTGGCTTAGTTTTCAGCTAAAGTACCTGGGACTGGGACACATCAGATATATAGCAATTTATTTGCAGGTATTTAAAACCTGTTTGTAGTTATGTTACCTGCTGGGGTAATCCTAACTGTCCATTACACTTCATTGTTCTTTATAAGCTTTTTGTTTCCCTGGGATTTTTCTTCCAAGTTAGAATTCAGTAGCAGCAATGCATGGCAGGGGATCTTGAACACTGAAGATAAAATTCTGATCCTCTTTCAGTCAATATAAAACTGGGATCTTTCCTATTTTGCCCTGTCACTGTTGACTATAGATTAAAAATCAGATCTTTTGTGCTTGTTAAGGAAGAGATCCAAACTTCCCGACTTAATTCAGTGTAAATCAACATAAGCAAAAAAAAAAGTTTTTCATTTTGCTGGTGAAAATTTTCACTATTTTGTGTAATCTGGTTTTGTGATGCATGAACCTGTTTGTGTTTGTGAAAGACGACAGTGGTACTTTCTTCCAAAAGAAAACCTTACTAGAATTTTTCAAGATGCTTTCTTGAAGTAGGCTAAAATATAACATTTGAAGGGCCAGTGCTTTTTCTCTGAAAGAATAAAACTTAATACAAGAAACTTTATATCCTTAATCTGAAAACCAGTGAACACCAGGCTGAGGTACAGCAGCTATTTAATAGCGGCAAGTAACAATGTATGTTAGTTCAGAGCAAAAGCATTGACAGCTCTTCATTATTTGCCACTCTTCAAAGGCTCATTTCATTTATGACAACTTTTTCTGAGCCTTTTTCTTCTTTCTGAGCCTCTCTGGTTCTTCCATGTTTCTTAATCTTCAGCAGAGATTATCTGGGGTTAGAGTACAGACGCTTCGTGGAGCTTTACAGCTATCAAAGTTAATCAAGTAAGATCCCTTCTGTCTTCTTCTTGCTATGAAAATGAATCAGAATGAAGAGGTCTTTGGCTGTCTCATCTGAACAACTGTCATCTGTAAAGAATGAAAAAGCGAATGGGAATGCACTGATGCTGGCAATTTCATTACACAGTATTTTCTTCCAAGAGGGAGAAACAACAAGGTTTTCTTTCTTACCTCCCACTGATGAACAGTGACTGAAACAACAAAATGAGCAGTTTAAATGTCAAACAGCATCCAGCAATTGTCTTGATCATCATCTCCCAGTATTTAAACTCATGTACGCTTTCCAGCCTATCCCATTAAGAAATGGAGATTGTTTCTTCCATACAAAATAGATCAAAAAAGTACTAAATTGGTCCACAATTTGGACTGAAAGTTGCTTTCCATATTTGAGGTTGTTTGTGGTTTTGCTATAACAGAGGCAGTGGACCTCACTCAGCTCTCCCATAGGTAAGGATATCCAGGGTAAAGAGTTAAGATTGATTATACTGGTATGCTCAACTGTGCATAAGAAGAGACTGTACTCTTCATGAATTTTGCCATTACTTTGCACTGCAAAAATGGCATCTGCGTAAACAGCAGCTTCCCCCACCTACATTGACTTGTAAGCCTGCATTTCTTCCACAGTGCAAGATCCAGGCCCTGTGTAAGTGCCCTATTCTGAAAACATTTCTTGTTGTCAAACTTTGTGTCCTATTCTGAGCTAACAGTCTAAAAGCCTGATTGTTAAGCATTCAGGCCGGCAAAGCCTATTTTAACTTTCTGGCTAGAGGACTGGCTTGAAGTAGTGCAGGTTTTAAAGACTGGTGGATGAACCATCATCAGTCCATTTTCCATAACATACATTTGAATAAGGAAGTTTTTCCTGAATTTTTGTCTGGGTTTTTGGAAAATGCCGAACTTGAACTGACTGCGTTTGGTATTTTGATTTAGCATCAAATTCAGATACACAAGGGTACTGATCTGTTACGACTGCTTCTAAAATCCATTGTTGAAGAAATGTGTGGGTAGCAGAGTATTGTGAAGTGTGTCAGGAAGTGCTTGAGGATCACTGGATAAAGAATTGTGTTCACAGAAGTGCCATTAAAGACTGAGACAACTATGCTGGATGGTTCAATGTTATTGTAGTCATGTAACTTAACTGCAAAATGTTTCATTGTGATTTTATTGGAAGTGCAAGGAAAATATGCTATTGAAGACAGAACCCTGCTAAAAATTACGGGACAGATGTCTTAGAGTTCAAGAAATAATTTAAATAGTCACATATTCTACAAAAACTTGAACACAGCCTTTGCCAAATTGTAGGAAATGATCAGTGCAAAGATAGGGCAAGCACAGATTACAGTAAAAAATGACAATCACTTTTCCATGACATGAATATTTTTGATGGTTGAGCTCTAAAATGTATTTTTATTGAGTTTCTAGATTGTAATGAATGTGTCTACAGAATTTTATGCAAAGCTTGGGAGTTCAGCTGTTTAAAAATGATTTTTTATATAACTGATTATTTTATCTATATATTTAATAGTAATGTAAAACCATTTTAAGAGTAACTATAAAATTCTGTGTATGTGATATGATTATTTATTAATTACAACTTGTGAGAATGAACATTAAGCTATGCATCGATTGTGTCATCCATTTGAAAACTGGAACTGCAAATAGTAGAAGAGTTTCTAATGAACAGTAACTTGAAAAATGTGGGAAATGATTGAATATGATTGTGTGATTCTTAAAGCTGCATAGCAATATGTTATTTTGTGATACTAAACTTTCAGCTACAGTTGCAAAGTATACTGAGTGATTAAGCTACTTTCTTCCATTAAAACTTCCTGAGGCTGAAATTTGTACCTGTTGGTATTTGGTGTCTAAATACACTTAAATCTTCTACATCTTCTGGAGACTCTCGGTTTACTCCAGCCCACTAGACTGACTGTAACTTCTTTATGCAAGTAGTGTTCCACTGAATTTACAGGGGTACCATGCAATACCCAGTGATTCTGGTTTTTAGGGTTTTCTGCATCAATCCCCACAGAATCAGAGCTTTAGAAGATTAATTTGACCAATGTATTTGGGATCATACTCAGCTGTCTAACAAGATAATAGTTATAATAGTGCATTATCACTTATGCTGGCTTTAAGTACTTAAGAGTTCCTTCTTGCCAAGCGCAAACTTGAACGCATTTAGTGATGCGTTCAGCTCTTCTACTTCTGTGGAAGTCAGTGCAACACATCTGTGTGCTAAGCAGACACTACAGGATCTTTCCTCAAGGGAACTTAAACTGGGGTTGATAACACAGGCCAGGAAGTAGCTGTAGCCTCTGCATTGCCCTTTGTGCAGGATCCCCTCAAATCCAATGTACACACACAGTGCCAACGACTTCAGTTAACCCCAGTATACAAATAGCATTTGTTTGCCTAAATTCTGCAGGATCAACCCTCTCTTTCTTTTAGGAAGTTAACAGCTACTTCCTGTTTCTATTAAGAGAAGAGCAGCAGAGAACAAATGGCTGGAAGATTATGGTGAGGTTATAGGCTGGGATGTGGCCATTAAAGTTCCCAAACCTGTACAGCTGAAAGCTCTTACCTTGATAATAGTTTGCTTGCTGTTTTCCATTGAACTCATAGGTAGTGGACCTCAATAGAAGTAAAAAACCCTTAAGTTTTGTTATTTCCACACTGCAGGGTTTTTTTGTCAGGTAAATAACATCAAATTCTTCCCCTTGACATATCAGTGATAACACTAATTTACAGCTGCGCAACTTAGGATTGTTCACGTTCCAGGTCTGTATCTAAACAGGAGTTGCAGTATGGCTTGTTCCCACCCATGCCACCCCAAGATCACGAAGCTATTCACGCAGACAATGAGGGGCAGATGTATGATTTGGAAATGATTTGGAAAAGTCACAGTCTGAATGTGATGGCTTGCTTATTCTGTCCATTGCTTGACATGACTCCAGAGCTAACAAAGGGTGAAAAATTAACCCTTTTATTTTCAAGTGCCATGTCCATTTCAGGGTTAACTAAAATTGTGGAACATCAAAATATTTCTTCTCTCCTCTAAATGTTATACATGGGAAACTTACTTCCACCTCAGTGGCACTTTTGATGACTCCTTTCCAGGCAGCTGCTACTGCTGATATTGGAAAATGAGACCTGTAGTATTTTCTAACCATGAGGGGAATCTCTCTGAACATAAAATGGGCCCTCAAGTGATCAATATACTTCTTTTGTCATGAAAAGGTTAGAAGGAACAATACAAATAATTTTACTTCAGTGAGAAATACTAAAACCTACCATTCCAGAAAAGGATCGATCCTGCCCTCACTGCTGTATTAGTTCAGGTAATGTTTTATTCCCCAAGTAGTTTTATTACTTTCACTGGGCCTTCCTGGAATCTCCTTGATTCATGGAATAGATCTGCTCTGTGTCTGGGGACCAATTTGTACAGGGAGATCCTGATTAATGGCCATTATTAAGACTGTAAGAGAAAATCACTGCTGTTTACTTAGGAATTACCAGTTTGATTTAAATCAAGTCACTTTCAAATTCTATGCTGCTCATTTTCTTTGAGAGAAATAATGCAGTCACCTTTTTGTGTCAAATAACACAGGTCAAATAAGTATATTTTTATTGTCATAAAAATTAGACTTCTTTTGTTTTAAATAAAATATTTTAGTAGGCATACCACTGTGCTATTGTATTCTGCTGTATAAAAAGCTGAATAAACTTTTTTACCCTTCTTGTTAAAGTTCTCCAGTTTAAAGTGTACTCTGGAATGCTAGTTTGCTAAAGAGCTAATGAGGGACTTCTTATCCTGGAGAAATAATTAATAAGGAATGTGGTATTTAAAAGAAATGTTTCTCTTTGGCAAGTGGTGAAGAATGATAGTTATTTAAATGAGAACAAATGCTGGGAGGATTTGAGTGGTACTAAAAGATATACTGAAGGAGATGCATTTTAATGTACTTTCAAATACATTTCTTCTGAATGCTTTCAGTCGGTATGTATTGAGTGTTTGCACTTTGTTGCTCAAAGCTAATTTTTGTGAGAAAGAAATATATTCTTCTGTATAGTTGGTACACTACAAAAAAAAATGTTTTTAGACACCGTTATGACATAATAAGAATAGTATTTACTAGTGAATAGTTCCAATTTATTTTATAAAATCTCCAATTTTGAAATAAATGGACAGACTTCCTGTATACGATCTGTTATCTGTGCTTTTGTCCTTTTCCTCATGAGAAAATATCTTCAAACAGTTCAGAAGAGATCACCATTTAGTTCTTATTAAAAAAATAAAAATTATTATTAATAATGTAATAATAAATTACATTTTTTGTATTATGTATAGTACATACTTTATATATTATATTGGGTTTTATTCATTTTCATGCCCAGAAATATTTCTCACTTTTTAGCTGAGAAGATCTTAGTAAGTAAACACAGCAAATTCATAAAGTGCATTGGTTTTCCACTTACCCAGAAAGTGACTTTTAAGATTGGGAAGAATCTAAACTTTTATTCCAGACAACAAACAGAATTAATTTTTAATTTTTATAAAGGTGAAGATTTATTAATTTACCAATGCCTAGAAATAGGCATTATAAAGGCAAGCCATAGGAAAGATTACAAAACCAGTTATGCTTAATTACTGACTGTTCTTACAATGCAGTTTATCTGGTGTGTTTCTATATAAATGCTTAGACATATGGATTAGCAGATTACTAGGTGCAGTACTGATTCCTATTTACTATGTCCTTCCCCCTACACCTTAATTCACTTTACAGTATATGAGAAAATGAAAATAAAGTACAACAGAGATGCAATACAGTTCAGAATGAGCCCCATGATGATGAAAAATATATTTAAACTGGATAGAGTATATATAGGATATGGGGAAGGGAGGAGGAGTGCTGCTTCTCTAAAAGTTTGGTGGTCATCACGCTTTAGGAATTGTAAATATTCTTCTGTTCCTTCTACAAAATCAACCACCTCAAATGCTTTGAGTGCATTTCTCACAACAGCTGGAGTAGCTGGTGCCTGCCTGTTGGATCATCCTCTCCCACACCTAATCCTTGTAAGTGGTAAGAGGATATTCATAATGCTGTTGAGAATTTGGGGTATTTGGGTCCAGTCCTGTTAGCAGTGCTGACATACTGAGTCATAGAATCATGGAATGGTTTGGGTTGGAAGGGACCACACCAAAGGTAATCTTGTGACCATCTGTTTCCACACCCCCCCCCCCCCCCCCCCCCAACCCCCCCCCGGCAGTAAGGAGGGACACCTTCCATTAGATGAGGTTGCTTCATAGCCCTGTCCAACCTGACCTTGAATGTTTCCAGGGTCGGGACATCTACCATTTCTTCAGTCCTGTATCTTTGAAGTTTCTAGATACAATTTCAGACCAGTTACTTAGTTACTTTTACTGGTGTCACAAGTATCACTTGTGTCACTCCAGTATCACTTAAGCGGATGCTGCAGTAGAGAATAAAATGGTCGTGATGTTGGGTTTTTGGGGGGTTTTGGTTGGTTGGTTGGTTGTGTTTTGTTTTTTTTTTTTTAATTTCAGTTATTTTTTTGCAGCTGACACTGTGGTTAGGAATTTTCACATGGACTGTGGGGAGTGAAGTTCAAGCATGTAAAATGGTTCAGTTCAGAACAGGGGAGTAGAGTAAGCTTTTACAAGCATACGGGATCCAAACTTCAGTTCAAATTCAAACACAGTAAGATAGGAATTGTTGGACTTGATTTAACAGCACTGGGATAAAAGTCATTCTGATAGTAACTGCAAAAATAATCTCCCTTACTCTTGCTGTGTAAACAGAAGTTTTGTAGCTTAGACAAGATGCAGATGCAGCGTAGGAAACATACCCAGCTGGATCATGGCAGCAGTAAAAATAAGCATGGTGTTTATTTCAGATAAAGAACTATACGCCAGTGTGTGTACCCAGTATGCACACTTTGGTTGTGTAGGAGCCCAGACCGTGCAAGTATGACCCATGAACATCTCATATATATTCTGGCTGGTAGCGTGTACTGAAACCGTTGTTCTCTCTTCAGGGCTTATTTTATGTGATCGATAAACAAAAGCCAGCAGGGACAGGAATTCCTTCAAATCACTGGGCAGATATAATGAAGCCTTAGACTTGAGCAGTGACTTCTATTAAGATACCAATATACAGCAATAATCTTAAGATGCTGTTTCTATTGATGTTACAACAATTATTTCCAGAAGTTAATTACAATACATTTATGAATTGCCTTCTAGTGCCTAACTCCACTTCTTGGTTAGATGGCAACCCAGGCAGTTCTCTATCCTTGCCAAACCATATGCCTTACCTTGGAGTACCATGTAACATATGATCAAAGCAAAATATATAGCTCCATCTGCTGTAAATACTTTGAATTGATTATTTTTGCATTACTTTTTTATGGATGATCTGTACTCTGGGAAACTGATTTATCACTTTGCTTGTAGTATTTTCTGCATGTTAGCAAGAATAAGGATAAATACAACAGCTAAGTATATCTAGACATTGGACATTGCAAAGTGGTATTTCTTAGTTCTCAGGCAAAAAGGAGCTTAAAAAAATATTTCAAGGATATTAGGAACTTTTGTTAATTGTTGTATGATAGATTTGTTGCACTGTGTCATTGCAGATGCTTGTGAAATGCAGAAGTTACATGACTTGCTTAAGTCAGTGGTGGATGGAAAGACATTCACAGTTGTGCTTCTGCAGAGCAATGGCTTTCCACCTTCAGGCACAGCAACACTTTTTTTTAGGCATTTGTCACCAATGCCTTGTCTCTGCATAGGAAGAGTGAATGAGTTGATATCCCATTTTTTATACTGATTTTGAAATGTAAACCCGCAGTTTAAAAAGGACAACAGCACCCTCCATCTACCCCATCCTCCTACCCTCCCCCCCAACACTAAAGCAGTTAAAAATACTGAAGTTTCTCTTGCACCAGGGAAAACACCCTTAATCGGAGTTGTAAAGTCTGGGTCATTGAACTGTGAAAGCACACCCAAACCCCCTTTAAAATAGGTGAGGGTAAAAACATGTTTGTGCAATCTAACACCTGTTTAAAATCTAAGCTCCGGTTTTAGGAATGGAATCTTTGCAAAATAGGCTTTTTCTTTCCTTCTTCCAACTTCTTCCTCTAAAATCATACTGGCAGCTTTTTCTCATAATACATTGCAGGTGTTATTATTTAGCACTGTGGTTTCAAATGTTTGCAACTGCTCTTTTCTGCAGTGATTCACAGCTATGAACTGAAGATCTGGTAGCCAGACAAGGGACTGTCTGAGAGGAGTCTTAAGTTAAACTTTGTCAAGTGGAGTGCAGGACAGACACATCCTTTCTTGGCCAGAAACTTGAACGCAGCACTCTGGCCCGTATTTTTCTGGTAACTGTCAGCTCATTTCCAAGTGCATTATTGAAATAGTGTGTGATGCAGTAACAAAGTAGCATCATGGCTGGTACCAACAGGACAGAACAAGAGAGGTCACCATCATCTCATGGGAAGGAATCTCTTCAGAGTCCATTTCAGAACCTGATGAGACGTGTAGAGCCAAAAAAGCACACAGCCTGGTGTCCACTGGCATGATTACACAGTTCTATAGCATGAACAAAGAAAAGTACTTGTAACATAGTGATTTATTTTCTTTTAGTTGTAATTTTCCTCATTTCTAACCCAAAGGGATTTTTTTTTCTTCACTCTTCCCCAACAGGAAAAAAAAAAAAAACCAAAAACCAGAACACATACAGACACACACATCCATCTATTACTGATAGGATTTTTATTTTTTTTTAAAGGGGAGATAAATGTCTCTGTTTTCTTGTTGCTTTATCACAGTTATCCCCTAAAAATCAGTATTTCCAGTACTAAAGATATGGAGAAAGTTGTAATTTGTTACATTATTACTTCTCCTGCTCTGGATTTTAATTAGTTGGGCTATTCTATTCTTTTCATCCAAAGGCCTGTTTGTGGTTTTTACCAAACACTGAATGCCAAGCAGTGTGAAATATGTGCATTTTTTGGTATATCATATCGATGACTTCATCTTACTTTAAAAATCTTTGTCAGAAATTTGTGAAATCAACATAAATGTAATTTTTTTTCCTTTGGGCTTAAACTCTGAAAGTTAGCTGTCACTACACAAGCATAGGACACATCTCTTTCATATAATGGAGACAGGATAGTGGTGATAGAATAATAAGGAAGAGCACAAATTTTATGCTAATGTGCTTTTAAATAAAAAACTCCTCCCAGCAGGCAGGCTCAGGGAGGAAGTAACTGTGGAGAAAGATACCCTTTTTTTATGTATCAAAATAACTTCCAGAATTCTCCTGGCATTCATGTGTTTTGTTTTCTGTGTTTTAACTATTCTGCTTGCCTTCTCTTTGAACCTACTTGAATTGGATAAAATTCACTATTTAATCATGGCCTGCAGAGGATTAGGGAGGGTTTCTCTCTGCTCTATTTTATGCTAGAAAAATCAAGAATGCCAATTTCTTTCAGTACTTCAGCAAAAATTGGAAAAATAGACTCATATGTTCTGACAGCTCCCACTGGATAAGACTGAACAGCTGCTCCTCTTCCTAAGCTTTTGTCACAGTATATAATTATTCTTCCATCCATAAAAACCAGAAGGATGCTCCTTCAATGCTATAAAAATACCTAATGCTGTAATATTTAACAACATGGGCATTACAGAAGACATGCTCTAAATAGCAATAGAAGTTTGAGTCAAGAAAAAAATTTGATAATACCATGGGCCTCTATATCACTTTTAATCTGAAATAATTTTACTAAGGTTGGTTTAAATGAACCTCAGAGTGCTCCACTTAGCTTTATCTCATACTGATTTTGTAGGCACAGTTATATGAAGGAAGACACTAAGTCCCTGACAGAGTACAGAGGAATGAGGGAGGCAAGAGCTACAGTGGCAGATCTTCTGTTGCATACACACTGCCTTCAGCACAGCTTGAAAGGAGAGCGGCTGGCCAGAAATGGCCTTGTATTGCATTTATGGTCGTAGTCTTCCTCTTTAGTGGGCAGCAAGGATGATCTCCAGTCCCTGTGCAAGTTTATGTAACCTCTCCATACAGAGAGGATAATCTGAAGATCCAAACACTGACACTGACAAACATTCACTGACATTGCAAAAAGATGAGTGCAATTCATTGAAGAACAGCGTGATTTCAATCAGAGGCAGTTTTTTCATGGTCAGTTCCAAATACAGCTCTTCAGGATGAAGATGCAATTTTGTGCTCCATTACTATTGTAACCGACAGGTAGATATTCAGGTGAATGATTCCCCCACTTTGGTTCCATAAACTACCATTTATTTGGGGATGTGATTACTGCCTTCATCTCTCTGATGATTGATCAAGATTTACATTAGGCCAAAGAACTTTCATAGAGTAATAGAATCATAGAATGGTTTGATCTGGAAGGGACCTTAAAGATTATGAAGTTCCAACCCTCATGCCATGGGCAAGGACACCTCCCACGAGGTCAGAATGCTAAAAGCCCTTTCCAACCTGGCCTTGAACACCTCCAAAGAGGGAACATCCACAACTTCTCCAGGCAACCTGTTTCAGTGCCTCATCACCCTCATAGTAAAGATTTTCTTCCTAATATCTAAATCTTCCCTCTGTTAGCTTAAAGCCATTCCCCTTGTCCTACCACTACATGCCCTTGTAAGAAGTCCCTCCCCAGATTTCTCATAGGCCCCCTTTAGGTACTGGAAGGCTGTTCTAAGGTCTCCCTGGAGCCTTCTCTTCTCCAGGCTGAACAAGCTCAGCTCTCTCAGCCTGTCTTCATAAGAGAGGTGCTCCAGCCCTCTGATTTGTGGACTCCTCTGGACTTGCTCCAACAGGTCCACAACCTTCTTATGCTGGGGGGCAGAGCTGGATGCAGCATTGAAAGTGGGGTCTCACAAGAGCAGAGTAGAGGGGCAGGATTGCCTCCTTCAACCTGCTGGTCACGCTCCTTTTGATGCAGCCCAGGATACGGTTAGCTTTCTGGGCTGCGAGCACACACTGCCAACTCATGTTCAGTTTATTGACCAACACCCCCAAGTTATTCTCCACATGACTGTTCTGAATCTCTTCCCTGCCCAACCTGTAGCTGTGCCTGGGATTGTCCCAGCCCAGGTTTAGGACCTTGCACTTGGCCTTGTTGAACTCCATGAGGTTGGCACTGGCCCACCTCTCAAGCCTGTCAAGGTCCCTCTGAATGGCATCCCTTCTCTCCAGCATGTTGACCACACCACACTGTTTGGTGCCATCAGCAAACTTGCTGAAGACACAGTCAATCCCACTGCCCATGTTGCTGACAAAGGGCCAGTCCCAGTATGGACCTTGACACTGCCTGTCACTGGTCTCACTTGGGCATCAAGTCATTGTCCACAATTCTCTAGATGTGACCATCAAGCCAATTCCTTATCCACCGAGTGGTCTATTCATCAATTCCATGCCTCTCCAGTTTAGAGACAAGGATGTTGTGCGGGACATTGTCTTACACAAGTCCAGGTAATGTCTCACCTTTTGTATGTGATTTCAAACTCCACATTTTCAAGAATTACCTGTTTCATTGCTTGCCCACAGCATCTATCTGGTCCAGGCTGCAGCTATGGATCCAAGTCATGCAGTAAGCAAGCCTGCAGGTTTGGTTATTAACTACATCTCTGTGAG
The DNA here is from genome assembly GCF_028554395.1 of Pezoporus wallicus. Lineage (NCBI taxonomy): Eukaryota > Metazoa > Chordata > Aves > Psittaciformes > Psittacidae > Pezoporus > Pezoporus wallicus. Next base: position 374,677 of record NW_026642285.1, on the reverse strand, counting down.
GAGGGTTCAGTTTTCTCACCAGTCACAAAGAGAATGATGCTGGTAGGTGATGCTATGGGAGATGGGAATGATGGAATTAGAATTAACTGAGATTGGAATTAAAAAAAATCCGTAAGGTACCTCCACATGTGCTAGTTCTTGTAAACTAATTCACTCCAGCCCTATGTCCTACCTTAGCAATCAGTTATTCACACTTACACCTGAACCTTCTACATCAAGTGTTCCATGGCAGTCTTGTAAGAGCCTTCTCATTGTCTTACATTTCCCCAGTTTCCTAACGACGCAGCTTTCAGACTTTTATGTCAGTTGTAATGAAAATAAAAGCTGGAAAATGGCAACAGTAGAGACATAAGAGAATTATGTTGCCCTGTTTTGGCATCACGTTTCCCTTTGGTTCTTCACCTGTGGCTGAAGGGATTGATAGCAGAAAAGAGTTAGCCTACATCAGCTGTTTAATCTGGGCACTTAAAAAAGTGGTTTAAGTGTTCAGCTGTTTAAAGGGCACTTACAATGGCAAAAGCAGATGCTGCTTGGGGAGTACACAAACTCAACCACCTCCAGTGGTCCTTTCTTCATAGAATAGTTAGGGTTGGAAAGCACCTTAAGATCATCTAGTTCCAACCCCCTTGGCATGGGCAGGGACACCTCACACTAAACCATGTCACCCAAGGCTCTGTCCAACCTGGCCTTGAACACCACCAGGGATGGAGCGTTCAGAACTTCACTGGGCAACCCATTCCAGTGCCTCACCACCCTTAAAGAACTTCTTCCTTATATCCAATCTAAACTTCCCCTGTTTAAGTTTGAACCCCTTGCCCCTTGTCCTATCACTACAGTCCCTAATGAAGAGTCCCTCCCAGGCATCCTTATAGGCCCCCTTCAGATACTGGAAGGCTGCTATGAGGTCTCCATGTAGCCTTCTCTTCCACCTTCTGGGCTTAGCACCAACAACAGCTGAGCGAGCCAGCTCCCTGGTGGAAAAGCAGCCCTTTGCCTTTGGCAGGAAGAACATTCCTGATGGAAATGACCGCCTGCAAGTATGGAAAGGTGGGATCTTGTTACACAGCGATGACCCAGCACGGTTCTGCTCAGACGCTGCCAAAAGGATCGCCTTATCTCCTAGGGCTTTCTGAAGCCCCACGGTAGGCCAGCTCTGCTCGCTCTTGCCTCCGTGGGAAGAGCGCTACCCTGCAGGAGGCCTCGGCAGCTCTTAACCGCGCCTCCCCTCCCCCCAAGATGGCGGGTACAGTCGCCACCGCCCCAGCGCTGCCGCCCGCCGCTCCCGCGCTCGCGAGACCCGTCTCAGCGCGTGCGCGGGGATAGCGCCGGGGACCGAGAGCCTGGCAATCCTTCGGTGGGGGGAAGGGAGTGCGCACGCACGTGAGCCTCTAGACCACCCGGCGGCTCTCCTGTCGTGGCTGTATCCCGCTATCCCATTGGCTGCCTTATGAACCTTTCACCTTTTACCCGGCTTTCGCCACCAATTGTCTGGCTTCTTTCATAGAGTCGGGATGCGGAGCGTGTGAGCGGCGCAGGGTGGAATTCTCGGAACTGGCTTGCGTTGCGGGCGCTAGGCGGCCTCTGTTGGTATGAGTGGGAGAGGTGGGGGAGGTGCTCCGTTTGCGTAGAGCCGGCAGCGCAGGGGGAAGGGAGGGGGAGGAGGAGGAGGCTGTCCCGGGCCCAGGTGAATGGAGGAGCCTGACAGTTGGGGGGAGTGAGGCGGCGGCGGCGGGGAAATGGCGGCGGCGGCGACAGCAGCAGCAGCACAATGAGACGCGGCCTGTAGTGCAGGGAAGCGCCGGGCTGGGTCCCGTCCGAGCAGGTAGGAGATGGCGGCCCGGTCTCGCCTGCCCTTCGCCCTGGGAGCTGCATGGCTGCCAAGCGCGGGTGTCGGCGCTCCCGCAGCCCCGGCGCCCTTGCCGACCGGGCTGGGATGGCAGCAGTAGCTCCCTCCTCGTTCTCTCTCCGTCAGAGCCTGGTTAGGTCTGCCCTGCCTCTGTCCCTGTCCCAGCGGGTCCCGGGGCTGCTAGCACCGGCCTCCGGGCTCGGTCTTGGCAACTGCCCGCGGGCCCCGGCGCCGGCAGGGCCCGGGCCTCGCGTGTGGGGCGGTGGCGGGGGCTGCGCTCTGGCCCCTCTCGGCTTTGTCTCTTCTGGCTCTGCGCCCTCAGGCAACCGCGCCGGAGCCACGCCGAGGCGGGCGCTCTGGGGGCTGGCACCTGGCCTTCCGGGGGGCTTTGGAGCCCTTCTGCCATGTCGTGGTAGGCTCGCGAAAGCCGTGCAGGGTAGTAAAATAGTTTCCACTCTGCTGTGCTCACGTTAAAGGCCGTGTAGGAAACTCGTAGCTCTTCTCTTTGCTTCCTTTCCGTCCTCTTCCAGTTTAAATGAAAGCAGTACATGGAGTGAAAAAAACATAGTGGCGGCGTGATTAATACAGATCTTTCGTTGTGTGGCCTTACCTTGAAAAATAAAAGGTTACAAAGATGAAGGATTTTGCACTGGAGTTTGTTGCTCTATTAGGTAATCTAAAAAAACACGAATGAATACAAAATGGTTTGTAATACATCTGAAAAAAAAAATTTGTGTATTGTCATTAACCAGATATTATTGTTTTAAAAAAGTGAGACTTCTAGTATTTCAGTTAACTTTGTTAAAAGTCTGGAGGATGATTGGCACTTCAGATGAGCAGTTTTGACTATTTTTGATGAAGAACTTTGAGTTACGTGGTGGGCTCTAGGGGTAAAAGTGTGTAGGCTGGGTGATGATAATCACATTTAGAGAAACAAAACAAAATGAAAAAATCGAAACAGTTTTACAGACACTTAGTGTACACTGTTTTACACTTTTAATAAGGGATTTTGGATGCTCTGATGAAGTGCAAACTGCATGTGTATGTTCAGTAGGTTAGGTAGTGCTTGTTTTAACAGGTTGATATAGATACAAATGGAAACTGACTTTTATTATGCCATAATTATTCTCCTAAATTCTTCCCTTAAGAGGGTCTTTCCCATTGTCTGTCTCCACAAGATACACTGTGGTTAAATAAGCTTTGAAGATGTTACTAGGCTGGAAAATGCATGTATAATCATTGGTTTGTTATTTATTAATCCCCAGGATTAACAAAATACATGTTTATTCCGAAGTGCTGAATTTGGAATTAGCTACTGCAGTTCATGAAAGCACCTTGGTGATACAGTTCTGTGAAAGCAGCAGCTCAGTACTCAGCAGTCAAAAATTAAATAATGCTACAGTTAATGATTACATGAGAAGAAAGTGGCATCAGTATGTCACAGTATAAATCCATTCTGGGGCCATATGATTAATACTAAGTATAGTTTGGATATTTTCCCTTTACCTCTTTTCTACCTCAAAAAAAAAGTTGTACTAGCCTAAAAGAATAAGAGATCAAAAATTGACTAGTGCTTTTCACCCAGGGAAAAAGGTACCAGTGGAGGGATAACAGACATTAAAAAAAAAGGAGATGCTCCTTTATACCATGTGTAACTAAAACACCAGGTGTTGCAGGAGAAGTTTACAAGGAAGTTGAAACAATTAATTTGTAGGAAAAATCATCAGCCTATCAAAACACAGGAGGATCTTCTCGGACTCCACAAACACCATGGTGAGTGACTGGTTAGTGGAAGGTATTCCCGCTTGCTCTGCTATTATACTCCTTCATATATGTCATCCATTGGTTACTGTCAGAGGGAAGCCAAAAAGATGTTTCTAATTCCGCACTAATTTCTAAAGTACTTTTTCCTGTTTTTCGGAAAAGTTAATGGATTGCACAAAGTTGCTTTAGCACAGATGGTAGTATCTCCACTTCATGTTCACTTTCAGTATGAACAGATTAAATGTACACTGATCTGTAACTGCAAATTACTAGCAAAACCAAATACAAAAATGTGTATCCCTCTTCAAAAAGTAAGGACCTATTTAATAAAATGAATGTAGAGAACTTGCAGTTGAAACACTTGATTTCTCTTTGGATAAGCTGCAGAATATAAGTGAGAGCAAGAGTTCAGGAAGATTTTTGAAAATAATTGTATGCTTTAGGGATGACAAGCATTATAGGAAGTGCTAAGACTACAGACAGGAATTTTACTTCAGGGTATAATCTGATTGGTCAGGCAGCAGATAGAAGGTCAGACACTTTGTGATGGGTTGTTCCATCATTCCCTAATTCTCTGTAAGAAAACCTAAGGTTTGTTTTTTGTTTTTGTTTTTTTTTTGTGGTGGTGTTGTTTATTTGTTTTTTGTTTTGTTTTGTTTGTTGGTTTGGTTTGGGTTTTTTCCCTCTGATGTAGGTGGTACTAACTAGGGAGTATACTGAGCTTGATAGGTTGTTGGCAGAACAGTGAGATAGTTCTTATATCCTAATGCCTGGCAGTGTAACCACTGATCATCTGTATCCCATCGCCGTCATATGTTCAACAGCAATTTCTTCTGACTGATAGCACAGAAATTTCAATTTATTTTTTTTCCCCCGAGGAAGTGGCTCCCTTTAAAGCAATTATAATTATAGTATTGTATGGAATAGGAGCTTCTCTATAATTCTGTGCAGTATGCTTTTAGAACACTCTACCCTGAAGGCTAAGAATGATTAGAGTAGAGAAGGCATGATTTTTCTTTACGCCTCCCAGGTGTCTTCATCCTCTAGCCTTTCATGACTTTCATGACTTCCATATGTATTGCAATAAACCAGAAGAGCAAAAATCCTGATATATAGAAAAAACTAGAAGTTTATTTTTTAGCCGAAGTTACTGCAGTCTTTGGTAGGGATACAAGGTTTGATGTTCAGATTGTGTTGATGATTTGGGGGGATATTACATATAGAGATGTAATGAAAATAATCACTCTAAAAGACAAAATGCACAGGACAAGGCAGTGCCCACTTTAATGTATGCCATGATACTGTATTGGCTGAGCTCTTGGTTTTAGTAGTTCTTGCACGTACATCTCAAATTCCCATGTTGTTTTTGCTCTATATTGCAGATTGTATTAGTTAAGTGACATTTGTCACCTTCAAATTCCTGCAGCTTTTGGAGTCATGAAGCAGAATACTGAAACTACTGTCTAGGAATTTACTTGCATTGTCGGACAGCTGAAGGTGTTGAAATGTCCTTAGGTGGGAAAAGAAGGAAGAGCAATATTCTCCAACTTCTTGCATAAATACATCTGAATCTAAGAGACTTCAGTACTGTTTGACACGACTTTTACTGAAACGCAACCCATTAATGAATCTTGTTTCTGTTGGCACAGATGTTACTTTTCAGTCCTGGAAAAAGAACCGAAAGTGTTCTCTCTTGATCCTTGCTAATGCGTCATAGTATTGTAGAAAAGCTTGGTTTCCTCTGCTCTTTTGCTCAGTACTTATGGCATTTAAGTTGGCATGATCAGTTTGTACCCATGTTTTGCATGTTCTGTTGCTCTTCATAAAGGATCAGTTCCTTTAGGTTCACCGAGTAAGAGTGCAGCAGAGTGGCTGCTGGCTTTAGGATTGGTTGAAAAAAGTGATGGTCAGGTTGGGACTATTTTAGCAGGCATTGGGATTTTTTTTTTTTATTTTAAATTGCTCATCAGTATCATCTTGGTTTTTCATTTGTAAAGAAAACAAAACCGCTTACTGTTATTAAAACCCAGTTTCCAGTGCCAGTCTCCTCTTTTGGAATCTGATTCCTCATAAGTTGTCAAGCCATGTAGCAGCCTTTTTCTCAGCAGAGATGCTAATAGGTAGGTAATGGTTAAAAAAAATCAGTCTCCTTAAACTTAAGGGTCTAGGGTTTCTTTTAATTAATTTTCTTAATATTCTGTTTATAGTTTGTAGTTTTAGACCTGCCCACTTATTGGTAGCATAAATTTCCTCCCCTTAGGAAGTGAGGGAAATGGAGCTTGCTTTTTAAAGTTAATTTGTTTGACTCCATTGAGATGATCTGGCTATGCAAACATGTTTGGGCTTGCTAACTTTGAAATTCATGTTTTGTTCTTTTGTTTGCAAAGTCTGCTTTGTTTCTGATGTAGATCAAGTTGCTTACACCTTTCTTGAAACTGTTACTGGCTTTTTTATGATGACTTTGGCTCTGTATTTTCTTGGTCAAGAAGAACTGAACAAAGCTTATGTACCTAAAGATGAAGTTGCTAAGAGGTAATCTAGTGGTTAGAACATTGTCTAAGATTCAGAGGACCTGACTTCTGTCGCTGATCTTTGGCAAGTTAATTCAGGGATCTCTATTTTCACCACCTCCTTTAATTCTCAAGTTCTTAAATCAGAGACTCTTTTTAGATGCTTATACCCTGTCTCTGTGCATTAAGACATTGAGTTGTATTTATACTGGCTTATTAATTATGGCTTTATGAATCCATAATGTTCATTGATTGTATTTGATCATCTTTGATCAGGATATTAGTGCCTGTGATCCATTTCAAGTAAAGACTTCCAGTTTCTCACTTAAGCTTTGTATTTCTGAGCAGACAGTCCTGTCTGCCTTGCTACGTTCATGGTCAATGGCTAGCAGGCTTTTGTTTTTGAAAGAGGACATAAAATGAAAAAGTGCTTAGAAATATGACTAAAAGCTTTGGCCTCTATTTTTTTCAGTGATCCACAAGCTTTTGCTGTTTCTGCTAAAGCTAAATGCATATATTGTCAACTTTTCTATGTAAAGTTACTAAGAAGTGATATGAGGTCTGTAAAAATCCCCGGGGGGGGGGGGGGGGGGGGGGGGAGGGCGAGGGGGAGGGAGGAGGGAAGACATGATCTTTTCCCTTTCCAGTTACTGAAGATCATCTTTCAGTATTGTCTGACATAGGTTTGAACCTCTCCTGTATGCTCTATGAGTCCTCAGGAAGGTGGGTGTGTATTCTTCTTGCTACTTACACTTTCCTGTTTCTGTGAGGTAAAGTAAGAGGAAAAAATGGCCCTAGGAAATGAGTGTTTTCTACCAGTTCAGTGAATAGTCAGCATGAATGGCAGAGACTGCAAGAGGAAAGTGACAGAAGCATATTACTAAGAGCCATGGGATTATCCTTCTCTTTCACATTATTTTTATAGTTCCTGTAAGCAAGGTCTGCATTTTCTGTTAGCTTATGAAGATTAAACAAATTCCTATGGACTGCCTTGTGGTTTTTTTACTACTTGTAAAAAGGGGTAGAGGAGTGTTCCATTTTTCATTGTTTCCAAAGGATATTGAACACTGTCAGCAGTAGCTTCCTAATTTGACTTTTTTTGGCACTAAAGCAGCATAGCAAGCTGTGATAGGACAAGAAGCAACATCTTCTTTGTATACTTTAAACGTTATAAATAAAAAGAAAATAAACCTACAGACTTGAACACCTGGGTATATGTGCTGAATAGGTTGGTTGATTTGTTTACTGTGTAATCAGAAAGACCATGACTTAGTGAAATCTTCCTCTGAAGAATAGTGGCTATACAGTCTACTCAAGGATTTTGAAGGATTTGAGAGGGAAGAGCTTGAGCTGTGACAGGTGACAAAGCTCTGGAGAAGGTGTAGGTTTGATGAAGTTAATGGGCAATGTAGGCCTGCATTTTTATTTTGAAGTAGTTTATTGAAAAAAGACTGGATGAATGCCAAATACTTTCATTAGCTCCTTCAGTTTTAGAAACACATGATCAACTTCCAGGAGAGGAATAGTTTTTGCTATGGTAATCTTTGCATAGTTAATGCTCTGCTGTGTAGAAGTTGACGGGTGAAATCTGACTTGATTAATACTAAATTGTCTGGAAAATGGAGGTCTAAAAACTATGTTGCTTGAACTGAGTAGAAGGTGAGTTTTCAGTGACAAAATTTGTGACTTAAAGCTGTTTACTGTCTGGTTATTATCTCGGTGGATGAGGATCTACAAGGAATTACTGGATGATTTTAAGGCATGTAGTGACTGGCATAATGATGAAGCAGGTGCTGATTTCTGGCAAGCATTTTGAGTAGCATGCCAGTGATGCTACTAATGTTAACAGTTGTTAAAATCTTTTATCCATCCATTGTGATACTGCTATCTGCTGCCACTAGGTGTTTACTTTTGCGGCTTTCAAATAGTTTTGGACTAGACAGCAAGAAGATTTGGTATTTTCAGGTTTATTGTCATTAGTGTAACAGAGTTCAGCAACAGTTGGCAATAGAGAAGAGAAACTGGTCTCTGGTTTTGAGTGACAGTCAAAATCCCTTTGAATCCAATTTGCTTGGTTTCTGTAATGTAGGCAGTCTAGTGGCTGTCAAAATGGATGACAGCCATCTTTTTATGCCAGCTCTAATGCTCATCTGATCGCCATCAACTGTTCAATTCAGTTTGCAGAAAACTTACCTAGGTCAAGAAAAAAAAAATCCAAAACACTTGTTAGTGTGCTGAACTATTTTTCTCCCAAAGACTCAGACAACTGTCAAAACTGTTTAGAGGGGAGGAGCAGTGAGAGTGGGGTTACTTTATCTAGCATTAGGTTGCCATGGGATTGGACCTGCAGTCTCATAAAATCTGATCCCAAAATCCTACTTTCCACTTGATTGTCTTCCTTTATGAATATTGGTTTCTCTTCTCACCTATGAATTAAAACAGTTGTTTCATATTTTTCTTAACCTTCTACTTTTTTACTTATGGTTAATACCTGCTGTTATAAAAAGGTGTACTATTACAGTAATCTTTTGGTTTTGTATATGAAAATCAGCTGTAGTAAATCCAGGATATGAACCAAAGCAAGGGAGGGAGAGGAGGAGAAGCTTATGGTTTGTTATGAAAATGGAATGAAAATGGAATAAAAATGGAATTGAATATAACTATGTTTCTTTACTATTCTGAGCTTTTAACAGCTTTTTAACAAAGGTAACAACCATCAGAGTGCAATAATCAAGATGGAACACTTAGACTCTAGCTCTTAGCTTGGGAAATTCAGTTCTGGAGTTATGCCTAGTTTAAAATCTCTAATTTTTGTCTAGCAGTAGTTCGTAGTTGTGACTCCATAATTAGGGAGCTGTGCAAGAAACTGCCTAAAATAAAAGTTTTCCTCTATCCGGCTTCCTGTTCTTTTGAAAGTGATGGAGGGTTTTATTCCTGTTTGTTTGTTTTTTTTTTTTTTTTTTTGGTTTGTTTGTAATCATGTATTCAAGGTCTCAGGCATACCTTTATTAGCTTTAAAAGCTATTGAAAGCAGTGCTTAGGCTTCAGTTGGGGAAGGGCAAATCACTGTCCTGATTTTTAAAAAACAAAAAGACCAAAAAAAGAAACAAAAAAAAACCCAAAACAAGCCACCAAAAAAACCCAAACCAACACACCACATGCCCCAAACAAAATCTAAAATAAACTACAGAGTTCTTTGTTTTTATTTACCACCAGTATGGTAGAGATCTGTAATCCTTAATTTGAAATCAAAGAGTCAAAGCTTAAGGACCCCACACTTCCACAACAGATGTCTTTAGATAATTATGTGGGAAGTTCAGAAGTAACAAGTTGGACTAGTTGAGAGGCAAGACTATGAAAACTTTATAATTTTTTTTTCCCCAACTTCAACAAGATCCTGTTTCTTCCCACACAATAAATGTGCATTCAGACCAGAACTGGGGATGAGGTTAAGGTTATGTGAATTTTCCATACTATGTGTTTTTTCCAATAAGTGAAACTTGGTTTTATGGTGATAATTGACTTTGATTTTTTTGTGAAAACATGTCATTGAAAGGTGGTAGTACAGTTAAGATATGCGAAATCTTTGATCAAGAATATCCAAAGGTAAACAATGTGTCTTTCAGTGTAATGAGTTCAGCACTTAAAAGTGTGGGCTAAGCTTTTGTATCCCATGGGATTTATGGGATAAACACTATTTATGATTTTAATTTCATGGGAATACTTCTAGGAATATTAGTTGACAGATGTGTAATTTTCATATGAAATAATAGCCAGTACTTAATGCAGGAGTATTTGCACTTGATATTATGATACTTTCTAGAGGATTAATTAGAAATGTAGAAAAGTTTAATGTAAAATACTTGTATTCTATTTAGGACAGATAGAGTCATGGAGATACAACTCCAAATAGTAAATCCTTCTTCCTTTTAGGCATTTGAGGTGCACAAGCTCTATCTTGGTGGTAGTTTGACATGCATTTTAGATGGCATTTCTGCCTAAAAGAGAAGACCTGTGTATCCCCAAGCATTTGTTGTTAAGCTTTATTGATGCAAGCATTTCTGAAATTATGTGGTAAAGTGGATTAAGGAAACTAATTAATCTTAGAAACAATTTTATTCTGTGTGATTTCCTTATTCTGTTATGGTCTGTCTCTAGATGTCACAAATTACCTGGAAACAGTTGTGTCAGCGTAAGACAGGGCTTGAGGCAGCATGCAGGTTGAAGGGTGAAGAAGAGTGTGTATAACAATGCCATATTAAATGCATGTTAAGCTGTGATCTGGGAGTCTTTGTCATACAGCATTTTGTCTCACTGCTGAGTGAAAGTGAAAGAAAAGTGGTAAAATACCAAGTGACTTTTCTGTATTCTGTCTATACCAGAGATCATATTCTTCTGTGATTATTTTGGAAAAGTTTGTACAGCCAGACACAGATTTTTATGAGCATACTTGAGAGTGCTAAAATGAAATGCCAATTTGGTGAAATTATGGCATGTTAAAATTCTGCATATGCTCTGTGTTTAATCCTCTCTTGGAGAGGATGTAAGGTCAGTCTTTCAGCAACAGCTTGCCCATCAGGGTTTAACGCACTTGTACTTTTTGAATGAACTTCGTTGCCTTAGTTGGTTAGTCTCAGTTTCTCTGTGCAGCCAAGTCAAACTTTAATTACTTCAATATACCTTTTAAATTTTATTTCAAAACTATTTTTATATTGCAAGTTTTAAAGGCCTAGACTTAATAGCCTGGGATTTGTTTTAGTTTAATTTGTTGGGTTTTTTTACTTCCCACCATGTAGTTTTAGTATGTGTTTGAAAGATGCTGAAGTACCTTGAATTGTAAATTATGAAAACGGTCAATTTTGAATTAACTACATCTAGTTATGAAGAAAAGGAAAGGGTCTTTTGAGTGTTGGAATTACATCTGTCTTTCAGTAAGTATGTCTGTTCAGCCTTTAAAAAGGCAAAAGGTAGCTATGCAGTTTTCCTAGAAATACTACTTTTGATTTTTATTGTGCAAGAAAGGTATTGTTCATCTGTTAACTAAAGAGAAATGAGAGATTCCTTTATACAGCTGAGAAAGAAGTGCTAAGGAAGAAATGGGAAATCATTCAGATCTCTGAAAGTTAGGTAGGCATGTACTCTGCTTAAATCATTCTGAACATCATACTAATTGATTACTGCCTCTTTAGGCATCTTGGTACATCTGTTTATGCCTACTCAAATAAGGCAGCTCATTAGCTGATAGAAGCAAATGATTAGTCAATGAAATTGAAAGCCAGTTGTATTTAAATATTTATTTTGCCTAATTTAAAGTTTTAATTATTATTATAACTTTAAAATATATTTGCATTAATTGAGTTGCAACTTCTTTCCAAAGGCACCGTAATAGGCATAATAAGCACGGGGAAAAATTATACTACATAATAGAATATACCAGTTAATAAGTTAAATGGTATAATTACTTGAATATTAATAATGGCTGTGACATTACCTTCCTCATTAATCAGATGCCTGTATTTGATAGTTGCAAATCAAGGTAAATAGTGTCAATGTAGCAGCACTTGTTTGCCAAGAAAACTGCAAACCAAAATGTTTCTGATAGAAAGGCTAGCCATATAAGAAACATTATATGTAAGGTTTCCCAGTATAAATCCAGATTAAATTATGGAGTGTTAATACTTTTGATTTAATCAGGCTTGCTGTATTGGGGTGTTAATGGTAATTTACCTTAAAATGCTTGGTCGTTCCATACTTTAAAACTCAATTATTTGGTCTCAAGATTTTTAGTAATTTTTTTGTTTTCCTTTTATAAGCAGAATTATCTCAAATTTTCCAAGATTTTTATTGCGTTCATGTTTTTCTGGTTTACTTCCAGAAGCTTGCTCCTTTTCTTTGATTGCCTCATAACTAGATTGAGTTCTTTGAAATTTAAATGCTGGCAGTGTTTCTTCTGATTCTGCCTAACAGGCTACCTATTCATTAGAGCTGCTCTGCTCCCTCTCCTTCTGTGCTGCTTTATGGATCTCTTCAGAGAGTCTGGGTTTGATTGACCTCTGGATAGCTACATAGTCAGTCTGATTTGCTGGAATTGGTCAACTGCAAGGTAATGCAAGGATAAATGAGAGAAAGAAAGTACTCCTAATTCAGTTCTCATCGTTAAGTGAAATTATTGAAAGTGTCTGCAGAGCTGCCCAGATTGAAAGAAGGATACGGTCATAACTGTATCAGATTGTGTGTGAATCTTATTTTTCTTTTCCCAAATTCAAAATGGTGGAGACGTGTTCTTCTGCTTATCTGATTCTCCTGTCATTTCCCAGCTCTTCTGTTTGTTCACTTGTTTCTGGGTTTGGTCAATCACCAGGATTTCTGCAGCAAATGGACCTGCCAGGCTGTCACTTATTTTTTTGTAGGACTTAATGTACCCAGAGCACAAGTTTAGGACACCAGCAGAAAGCAGAGATGGTTCAGGCTCTGCTGTTGCAGCTGTCAGGAAGACCTCATAGAATTTGGCTGCTTTTTTTTTTTTTATTTTTATTTTTTCCTGAAAACTCTGAACTAATGAAACAGTAAAACACCTCATTTTTTTGTTGATGGTTGCTTGATGTTGACTGTTTAATGTTGTTGCAATCAAGCAACCTGTAAAATGACTGCTATTATACTTCTGGTAATTAGATTATATTAGTGATTGACAACTTCTGTAGAAACTCCAACTGGTGTGGTAAGAACAGGACAGAATTCTTTTGCTTCATATTTTTTGTTGATACTACTGTTACTTGCTAACCAGTGCTGTGGAGATGGTAATTCTGGGTAAAGCAAAATCTATGGTGATAGTTTTAGACAAGAAATTAAAACTAGTATATTTGTGTTCTGCCCTGAAAATGCAGTTCAGGACTGATAGAATTACAGTGTTAGAGAATTTTAGCGTTACAGAATAAAGGAGTTTACTTCAGCTGATGGATATGGACCAGAATCCTGTAGGTATGTCTGACTTTCAGTGCAATACTGTGCCACTGAAATGGAAAGAACCATAGGAAATTGAGTTGTGCTCAGCAGAAGAATTAATTGACAGGTGCAGTACTGTATTAATTGCTTCCAGAACCCAAGCTAATGTCAGAAACCCTCAACTGCATTATATACAGTGAATTAACTCATTTAAAACGTAATTTTTCAACCCTGAGTGGTTTTAGAGAATAATATAGAAAATGTGGATTTTTTTCAGCAGTATTTCATTACCTTTCCTTCTAACCTGCTTCAGTAATAATTGAGTAATGCCATATTCAAGAAACCATGCTTTGATGTCTGGAACAATCCTTTCATTTGCATAACTGGAGAATGCTTTTGCCTATATGCTGTGATAGGTTTCATTCAATTCTGAGAAAAGAAGGCTAAAAAATAAGCTTATCTTTGCCCCTCAGGTTTTGAAGCTTTTACACCGTTCAACAAGGAGTAGCAGCTTAGTTTCTTTTTTATTAGCCACATAGTATAATATCCATTCCTATATATATAATGTGCAGAGCTAAGGTGAAAAATTGTATTGAATTGGTCTGCACTGGACTGAAGAGATTCTTAATTGTAATATAGACTTGGCATCAGGCAAAGATATCTATTAATATACCTAATAATATAATTCAGAGAAATCTCTCAAGGATACCTATTTTATCTTCAGTTACTCTTTTTCATCTTGCATTTGTTCTGCTACTGTGGAAAATTGACAAATGGTTGAATTGGGAGTGGGTCAGTTTTCTGGTTTGTGTTTGCGCTGAAAGTGTTACTAGTGCTTAGTTGCAAGTGTTGGTGGTAGGGGTTACATCACAACTCTAACACGGTAGGCTGTTTGACCTTGTGCTTTCATAGTTGATCAGAATGTGAAAAGCTTTTAAAGGAGGAGGGGAAAAAAGCTTCCAAATTTAAAGCTTCTCAGTTATTTTTTTAGACATCAATGATTCCACATAATGGGGAGAGAAAGCTGTTACAATTGAGTATTTTGGGTATTGAGTATTTTTATTTCTCGAAGTCAAATCATGATTTTTCCGTATTTACTCTTAAACCCAAGACTTCTATTTAAGGCAACTGTTAAAAATAAAGGGATTTTTTTTTTTTTAGTCAAAACTCTTTGAATTATACAGCACAAGATGAAGTTGTCAAATCTTTGTAAACTATTCCAGTTTTTCTTACCTATGTAGCTCAGGACTGAGAAGAGTCAAAACAAGCATGTCTCATCACGTACTGTTACTTTTTTGCCACTTCACCTCAGACAGGGACTTCAGCTCTCCCATGGCTGTCTTTTCATCAGGTAAATTATTGGATATATGTGAATCAGTTTCAGTGTCATCTCAGTTGTTCTTGAAGGTCAACAGTGTTACAAATAACTGTAATAAGAAAATACTACATGAAGCTACTGCCTTTATATTCTTAAAAATGTAGTAACTATGACTTCTCAGCAGTTTTGGGCCACATACAGTATGTAAATCTGTGCTTTATGGAGCCGTATTGAAAAGTGCAAGATTGATGCATTAAAATAAATAAAAATTGTTAATTGATGTGACCTGCCAACATGTTATATTTGTTTGTTTAACTGTAAAGAATGTAAAGAAACAATGTTCTATTCTAAATGCATATATTTACATGTAAGGAAACAACAGTATCTATAACATGCTGTAGCTTATTAACATGATGTTCATTGTATTCAACTAGGTATGTATCATCTAAGTAGCTGCTTCTGTGCTGAAGCGTAATGCTTCAGTAGGAATAGAAGTGATAAAAGCAGTTCTTTTCAGTTTGACTCAAATAAATAGAAAGCATTACGTTAAACGTTATTTCAATTTTTATAAAGGTAGAATTTAAAATACCTGGAATAGCTGTAAAGTGCTTCATCATGCAGTTTTTTTAGCATTGGTCCATTAATGCTACAGAATGCACCGCACTTGTTAATTTGAGATTAGAGTCATGTAGATAATTAACACTGGCCAGGTTGATTCTCGACTCTCAAAACAAGAACTGGCTCCACATAAAAGCTTTTTCTGATGGCTTTGCACACGAAGTTGGTTACCCAGATGGATAAAATGCTAAGAATTTCCTTTTCTAATGGCTTTTCCGTTTTGGAATCAATTCAGATCATTTTACAGTCAGGCACATGTATTCTTGTCTTGCAATTGTAATGTGGGAAATTCTGTCCCTCATCTTGTGTGAGAGCTCTTGCAATAATGTTTGTATTCCGGGATGGTTTTGTCTACACCTTTAGATGCTCGTACATACTCTGGTGCTATGGAAATGTCTTTCCAGTGGTTCAGTATTGGATTGTTTGTGTGGGGGCTCGTTTTTTTTTTTTGTTTGGTTGGTTTTTTTCCCCAATAAAATGTAAGAATTAACAAATTAGGGGGTGTTTTGGTTTTGTTTGTCATGTCCTGTTCCTCCCTTCTCATCCTCCACTCGTCCCATTATCTCTCTGTAGATTTGATTCTGTGGCATCTGAGCAGCTTTTGATGTCTTCTTGGAGCAAAAATAGTCTTTATACCACATATTATATTGAACTTAATATTGACTTCAACCCAGCTTCACATGAAAGAAAATTCCAGTAGTGTGCTGGCAACTTCTTTACAGGGGAAGAACATGTGCAGACACGTAGGGTGAGAAGCCTTTCTTTTTTAGGAAATTAGATTAAAATCTGCAAAGTCCAAAATGTAATTGGAGTAAATAATGTGCCAACCAGTCCATAATATGTATTTTAAGGTTGCATTAGGTTGAGTTAGTTTGATGCATCATTAATAATAAACATTCTTTTTTTTTTTAAAAAAAAAGTCCTATCATTTGTATACTGATTCTTGGGTGATACAGAAACTGATATTATGTCCATCTATATATTTGAACGTTAATTTTAGACTCGTTGGAAATTCTAGAGGGTGACTTAAAACCCAAATGTCTGCAGGTCTTGCATCATGCAATTACTGACTTCAGAGACAGCCTTTTGTAATGTAGGAATCTTGTTAATTTTGGATGTACTGGCACAGAGATAACAGAAAACTGTCAAACACCCATTCATGTTTTGGGAACTTGACTTTATGCCACATGGAGAGAAAGGATTTATGTTTATGCAAATAATGGGATTGAATCCCCACATGGGGTTATATTCAGGAGGCAGCTGCTGCTTTTACTTTTAAGCAAGAACAGTTGGTGCTTTGGAACTGTACTTGCCTCACAGCTTGCTCCCAGGTTGAGGAAAAGCGAACTCCCTGTCCTAATGTGGGCTTAATTGCCTTCCTGTCGAATGAGGTAGGCACCTGAAAAGCTTGAAGCTAACCTTTAAATAAGCAAAATCACAAGCAAATAATTTGTTACCCACATAAAGGACCCAATGATAAATAAATTCACAGATACGGTCATTTATTCCTTCTTGTGATAGTGATATAATAATAATGTAGTTACCTATATAAATAAAGATCTATAAACTTAGATGTGATTTTTTTTTTTGTGGGTTAATTTTCAAGCAGTAGCTTGAAAAGGTAGTTTTTATACCTTACCCTTTATACCTTTCAAGCAGTAGCTTGAAAATAATCCCGAAAATGTTACATTAAATAATTTAACTCTAATTGCTGTTAAATATGTTGTTTGAGTGTTCAGATTTTATTTATGTCCAGAGTGTATTTTTTTATTATTATTTTTTTCCTGACTTCCATAGAGAAGGCTTAGTTCTTTGGATGCTAAGACTGTTTTGGTTTGGAGTTAATCTGAGGCAGTAGAGAGTTTGTATTTTGGTTTCTGACTAAATTTATTGTTTGTACCATAATAAAAGAAAAATATTTTAAATATAAGGTTGCTGGAATAACACTTGGAAGAGGGGATGGGTCCTTCTTTATAGTCAGCCCTTCCCCCCCCCCGCCCCCAGCATCTGCGACCAGCTGTAATTATAGAGAGACAGGATGCCAGCCCAGACAGACATCTTCTTCCCAGTCATAATGGTAGTTTTTATACCTTACCCTCTGCTGCAGGGATTTGATTCTTGCTGGAATTCATTTGTATTTGCACGATGATAATTCACTTCACCATAGTTCTGTTGTGAGTTTAAGAGTCCAATTGTGTAGATCTTCTTGCAAGATAAGAACTTAATTTTCAAGTTGTTAACCGTTTGAATAATGGTTTGAATATGAGCATCATTACCAAGATCGAGGGAATAGTTGATTAATTTCAAACTGTAGATGTTGAAGAGCAAGAACATTGATAGTCTATGTTTCAGGCTCAGCCTTTTGCCAGTAGTTATGTCTGTAGGTCCTTTTTTAATAGCAGCATCACTTTTTTAATAGTTAGGCATCATATTAACATGATTATTTTCAAATACTGCATTACGAAGCCTGTTGATATATTCTGTATGCTCTGGTATATTTAAGTACTTGGGGATTGTATTAGCAACTGTTAAGTAGCAAATAGCCAAGATACTTGAAGATCCTTGCTGAGACTCAAAGAAGTAACTATTGGTTAATTGCAGGTTTCTAGGGCACTGGAGCTTTGTGGAAGTGAATGGTGTGTCACTTCTTGGATACTTCTCTTGATGTCTTTATAAGAACTGTGTGGGTTTTGGTTGAGTGTTGGGTTTTGTTTCGTGCATTGTTTGGTGTTTTTTTGGTGGTTTTTTTTTTTTTTCCTGTTGCTGCTGCTTTCTTAGAGTATTTGGTGTGTTCGTGGTGTGTCTGGCTAGACAGTCCAAATGGCTCATTATCTTGGAACTCTCACCTTCCTACCTTTAGATAAAATATGTGAATGTTGAGCTCTTAACAGTTCTTAATAGCTGTTACTTTATTTGCTATGATAAAGTAGGGTTACTGTTCAATAAAAGAGATTCTAGAAACCTCACTGATTTTCCCTTTTCAGCCCTTTGCTTGCTTTTAACAAGGTCCCTGGTCACTCTAGAGTAAAAAGATTTTCCTTTTTTAATGTGGTAAAAAACTCTTAAGAGGTTGGACTCCAATGCTGTAGTTAGTAAGTGCTGAAGGGGTTGGTCGTGTTGTTTGCTGTGGTGACCCCTGGCCTGTGCCAATGGTCTTCTGGGATCCTTGGGAAGCTGCGGATGCCTGTGGTCTGCAGCGGTACATGGTCCACCCTGCCCCGCTACAGGCTTTTGTCTAAGTGGCGCACAACTACCATTTAGATGCTAATGTGAGATAAGCTTGGCGTTTTGTACTAGAACTTGACTGCATCTCAGGAATGTGGCCTGTCTGGTTTTATGTTGGCTTGAGCGTTAAAAGGGCCTACTGTAATTAATGTCTGCCAGTCGGTTAAAGCTGCAGTTTTCTGTTGTACGGCTCTGATGTGCCAAAGGAAATTGTTGTGGTTGGTGGAGAATTAGATACTTTTTTTTGGTTCTCCCAGATCTTACCTCCTCGTCTGTGTGCTTTGTGTTTGCCATCTATGAGTAGGGAGTAAAGTAAATTTGCTATGTGATGCCGTATGTGGCATTAGCTTTACTGACAAGACTTGAACCTTTTCTTTCTGTTCATACTTGTTATACAGTGGGGTAACTAAGTGTTGTATTTATTGCTCATTTCTGGTTTTCTTGCAAATACAGAGTGGAATATATGTCTCTATTTTTACTGTAGATGTGACAGTTTTCCATTCAGCTGTTTTCTGGTTCAGTGGAATACGTATTCTGGCTCATGTTTTAGAGGCAGTTAATAAATGAATAGGCATAACAGGAACCTTTACAATACGTTTTAATTGCTGCAGCTTAGCCTCAAGTTAATTTATTTTGTGCAGGAAAAAAGGATGTATGTATGGGGCAAATGCAAAATGCAAAATGCAGCCCTGGGAGTAAAATTTGTGAAGGTCTGTTTTGTACATGAACTCAACACTCATCAGATCTTCGGTGCTGTGCTCCCTACATATTCTTGTTGTAAAAGAAAACAATAGCTGTTTCTTTATTTTGTTTTCTGGAAACACATTCTTTAAGGTATCTTTTTTAAATGTGCTAAATGATAATTTTCTTCAAGATTTCAGTACTGTATTAGCTGAAACGTGGAGGGAGCACAGTGGAGATAAACTGTAAATCTGGTTGGACTCAGCTAGCAATTACTTTAGCAGATAAAAAAAATATGCAAATATCTCCTGAGCACTTAAAGCTGATCTTGCAGACACTGCCTGTCTGTACCCAGACAAAAAAGGACATATGATAATTAGATTTTGAAGGACCATGTGCTATTGCTACAGGGCTAAATATTAAAATGCAGGAAAGCAGACTAGCACATGGCACAGTTGATTTTTATGGTAGTTCATGTTAAAATGCTCTCTTCTTATATTGCCTTTTAGGTTACCTAGGGTGAAACAAAATTGCAGGCTTGGAGACTCTGGAAAAGCTCACATCAGCGTTTGAGGTAAAAATGAACATACTGAAGTAATCTTGGGAGTGTCCTCCTTTTTAACTGTATGGAACTGATTGGAGTAGAAGTTTTCATCAAGATTTTTGCATTTAAGTTTTCAGTATCAATTAAAAAAAAAAATTGACTTAAGAATCTCTCTTTAAGTCTGGGAAAACTCATACTTCAGGTGAATATATTGTAGAATTATTTTAGATCTTGAACTCTGCAGGTCTGTTTAAATATGGTATTTTTGATATAAGTTGTAGTTTTATGGAATGGTTAATGTAGCCATGAAATTCTCTGTCATGAATGACCATCTTCCCTAATTTTACTTGATTAGCTAAATGTGATTTTATGTAAATCACAATCTTAATTGCACAATATTTTTACTTTTATTAAAAAATGTGTTAATGTGCTTAGGAAGAAATGTTTGTTGCTTTTTCATGAGTTTACTGTACTTGTGCTTTCAAATTGAAATACTTTAAAGAAAGTATAGATTACAAATTTATTTTTGTTTTTTTACATTTAGGTCAACTGAAATGAAAATACATATTCATGGGGGAAACAGTACAGTTAAACAGAACATAGTAAAATTAAATGGAACATACTGCTACTGTCTTTCTCACAGGAACAGGTGATCCTAGTAACCTGTAAATAGGATTAGGGAAGTAGGCTTTCCTTGCACATTTAAACTACCAAAAATTGGCTTTTAAATCACACTTCTAAATTTTTCTTTCTAATACTAAATAAAAATAATTCATGTTCAGGATGGACTTAAATTGCTCATTTTCTGTCAGCAGGTTATATTGTAGTTTTGACACATTTAAATGCTTATAAGCAACTGAATGACTACAATTAACCCTGCTATTGTAGTTCCCTTTTGAAACCACTTCTATACTTCATAAGTTTTGTTGTTGTTGTTTTTAAGAGCCGAAGCTTGCAAATTATGTGATATATCTACAAGCTGATATCATGATGTCAAAGTGCAGTTCGCGAAGCATAAACACAGAGACTGCGGAAATTAAAACGGTAAGGTTGTGCTTTGCAGCATGGGAGAAGCAGGTTTTTAAGCATTGCTTCACTGCATTCTTCTGTCTTATTTTTAAAGCTTCTTCAGGACCATAGAGTGAAGTAACTTCCATGTATAAGGTTACAGGAATTTACCATGAATGTCTTGAAAAGAATAATGAAAGTAGCTACTTTATTTTATCTGTAGGTGGTTAGGTACATCAGTGGCACAGATAAAAAGATGTTTGTCATGAAACGTGTGCTTTGATATTTCTTATGATGCAGAGTAATATTAGAAAATATACTCAGTTTCTTAAAACGGGGTGTGTACATATGTAAATATTTATTGTGGATTTTATATTCAAATGTACTTGTGTTGGTGAAATACAATCAACTGGGGGGAAGAGAAAATGTGGGAAGAGAAAAGAGGGGTGATACAAAGGGTTAGAATTGGAATTGAATTTATATGTTGCTCCAGGTAGAAGATACAAAATAAACATTGAAGGAAGTAAATGGCAGGTAAATTTTTAAGGCCTTAGTTTAAATAGTGTGCTTCAGTTTGAAGTACAAGTTCAGCAAAAACAGGGAAAGATGCTAGCCAATTAAAGAGACATAAAACAAAAATTGGTATGTGGTTTGAGAACATAGTAATGAACACACAGAAATGCATCTAACTTCTCTGGTCCTCGCCTTGCCAGATGCTTAATGTTTTATCTTGTGTTAAGGAGGGAAATGCAGAAGAATCAGCATAGCACCAGTTTTGCACCGCCGATTAAGCAACTACATTGTTAGGACTGTTGCACTGGGCCTTATACATACAATTTTGAAAATGAGAGCTTGTTCCAGAATCTGGTTGCATGTCTGAATTTGTTAAAGGAGAAACATCCACTGTTGTAAACTGTCACTCTGAATGCCTCATGTACACTGGTTGTCACTATAGATAGGCTAGAAAACTGAATTTTATTTTGACATTTTATTTCTGTACTAGTAAATGCTGTACAGCCCACATATGTTATGCTGATATATAGTGGTATAATCCACTATAGGCTGTTGCAGTGTACAGCAGCACAGCTTTGGTGTGAACTGTGGTCTTCTGGTTCTGTTAATAATGGTAGACTAATCGCAACAGAAACTGTTTATTAGGCTTTTGCCTCAAATGTAGGTTTGGTCATACTGGTGAGTGAACACTAAATTTAGGACTTGAGGGGTTGTGCATTTTTCTGAGTCTAAGTGTAATGTTTACTCCATTTCTCTTCTGTATACAGACATTTAGGAGTCTTGACAGGAATTCCAGCTGTTAACTATACTCTATTGATTATAGAAATGCTTCAGAAGCAACTCATTCAAATGTAGAGCCTCAGTGTAATCTTCATTTAATAATCTTTTTAGTGAACAACAGAAAACAGCCTTTGCTGCTTTGGTATGCTATTAGAGACCAGTGTTCTGCTTGTGCTGTTAGACTGATTCTGTATCAGGAAAAATAGAGCAAATTCTTATAAAGACGAACACCCACAATGAATATTGGTGATTATGTTTAAGAATCAGCTTCCCTGGTTTCCCTTAGGGATGCTTACATTTGAGTTTTGTAAGCATTTTTGCATTCTGTTTGCCCTTCTTGAAGGGGAACAGATCTTAAGTATGATTTCATATTTAATCAGAATATTCAAATACAAAAATTGTTGCTGGGCAATGCATGTGGTAAACGTCTTTGAAAGGTAACAGATGAGTGCCTTGTGCAGCTGCATTGTACATTAAAGACAGCATAATATTAAGGAGGTTTCTCATTCATCTTATTGAGTAATACTGTTTGACAGTATTTCCTTACTTTAGACCTTCGGGGCCTAATGTTGTTTACAAACTTTGAGTTTTGAGTGTGCATCAATGTGCTTCAATTTTGGAGTATACTAGATACCAGCTGCTAAATAAAGGGGCAAAACCTCCTTCCCATGAAAATGAAACTTGTTCATTTGTTTCCAAGATGTTTGAGTTTTGGACACTTCCCCCCAAACCCCCACACTCCTTCTCCTCCCCCCCCCCCCCCCCCCCCCCCCAAAAAGCTGTGTGTAGTTTTGGGGTTTTTTTCTAAGTTCTCTGAGAGAACTGAAGTTACAGGAGTAATAGTCAGGAAATGTGCTTGTGTGGTGCTTTTAGACTATCACAGGAAAAGGCAAATCCTTTTAAAAAGTACACTTTTAAAAGCAGATTTGGAAACCAGATGGTGTCAGAATCCTTGTATGTTTACCATCACTTGGGCAAAATCAGTTCTTGCCACTGACTGCTTATAGTGTAAGTAGAAGTCACTTTACTGCAAACTTCTGGAGTAACTCATGCGGAACATTCTCAGTGAATATTTTCATTTTGTAAATTAACATTTACATTCATTTTTTACTCTGTATTTTATATCTGTAACATTTCAGAGTTTTCTTTCTGTTTGGTCCTCCGTTACCAAAGTAAGAATTTTCTGTGTTACATCTTTCAGCAACTTAATATTTCATGTTTCAGTTGGACATAAAACTTATGTATAAAGAATGTGTTATTCAGACTCTTCAGGGGTTCGTGTAAGAGAACATTCAAGCAGCAAGGATTTTTTTTTTCCTTTTCATAGATCATTTGCTTTAGAGTAAGTGGATTTTTTTTATCTTTAACCTATTGAGGCTGACATTTTTTTTTTTGCTGATGTTGAGAGCGTCTTTAGAGCATTTCTGATTTTTGTGTCACAAGGGTTATATTGGGTACAAATTTACAAATCGGTGCTAGTGATGAAAGCAAATGAAATAAATTGCACATGGCAGTAATAAATTTTTGATCATAATAGAAGATAGTTGTAGCTTTGCATTAACTTGATAATTAATATAATGCTTGCATATGGTGGTGAAAACTTGACAGATGCATCTGCAGGGCTCTAGTCTCTTCTCTATTTACTTCAGTGTCACTCCATGTTTTAAACAGTCCTTGGAGTAGGACTAGATCTGGGATGTCTTATTTCAGGTGAGTGCCCTGCTTGGTTTGGTTTGTATTCCTCAGTGCAGTAAACCTTGATTTAATTTTTTTCTTTTTGGGGGGGGGGGGGCGGGCTTTTATTTTTTTTTGCATCGAAGGACTGCTTCAACTTGGATATAGTCCTGTGATTGAAAAACCTACAGCACAGTTCCAGAATAACTGTAGTCTGGAAGAAATGGCTGTTAACTGTTGTTGACTGTTCATTCTTAACCTAGTGCCCTTCTGAAATTAAATTCCTTAATTAGTAGGACAAGGGGTTAGTTTTAGCTTTCCAGTTCACTGTTCACATAAATATGTATTGAAGTAAGGACACAGAGTTGTGGATATTGTTCTTAAAACTATGATGAGTAATGGTCATAAAACTGGACCTTTCAGTATTATTTTAGTAGAACAGGTAAGCTTGGGCACTGTGCTGTTTTATCCAGCTTCTGTAACCTAGTCTAAAATGACAGAAAGCAGAGCTTGTTTGCTGTGTTTCTCCCGTCAAATCTGGATTCAAAAAGTTCTTACAGTTTCTTAGTCTACCAGTTTTCAAAATAGCACAGTGAATAATATGGAGCATCTTGGCAGGTATGTTTATTACTCTGGCAGAGCAGGACTACTTTGGGTTTTTCTCTGCTCTGTTATCTGGTTTCAGTTGGCTAGGTTCAGTTGACTTCTGTCCACAGATTCTGAACACATGTACTTGCATCTCAGATGTTTTCAATTTAAAACCTGTTCTTCAAGTAGATGTCTGTTTTCCCTTTGTTATTTCTAGATGGTCCTGTACTCCTTTTCTTTTATTGAAGAGCATGGTATTTTTCCTTGCTATTGAAATAGCAACTTAGAATGATACAATTACTTCATTTTCCGGCTTACTCCTGTAGTAACGTTGACATTGATCTTGTCAGATCTTGTATACTTACAATATAAATCATACAAATAAAGGCCAGGACTAGGAAACTTCAGCATAGCAGGAAGTAACGTTGACAGTTTAAGCAGGAGAACTTTCTCTTTTTACCTGAGTTGGCATGCAGTGGGAGAGGTTTTAAACTATTTCAAATGCGTTCTGCTTTGCTTGTGCTTACTTTTCAAGGTACAAATATGCATGTACTTCTTCCTTTGCACTTCAGAATTTTTTTTCAACAGTGCTTTTTGATTGTACTTTAGGGCAGGTCTTTCATAAGCAGATACACAGAAACTGAAATTGTAGTATATGTTGTTTCACAGCTTTTCCGGATCAAGCTGGAACCATACATAAGTATAAATCCTCTTGCTTTTTGCAGTGGGGTAGCTAACTTAGTATCACTGTGGTGAAGTGTGTAGCAAAGGAAATGAGATTATTTGTGAATATTAGATTCTATGCTTGTTTTTTATTAGCAGCTTTTTAAAATAAGGTTGGTTTTCTTTCCTTGATTCCCTCCTAGTGATGTGATACAGCTATTTTATATGTTTTCCAAAGTTGTATTTATGATTTGGAAAAGAAACACGGAATAGGTGGAATAAATAATAAACAAGGGGAGGCACTGCTGACCTGAAGTAATTTATGAAACTAAAGTAGCTGGGTTTAGATAAAAGGATGCTTGAGGAATTGGCTTTAACTTTTACTACACAAAAGGCTTGTTCTGGTTTGTTTTTTCCTGGTCCCTTCTAGCTTTGAGCAATTGTGATACTGATGAGGTCTCATTTTAAACAAAGTAAAACACTAATTGTATTTCCACATGGGTTGCTATATGTAAGTAGAGAAGCAGGCCTGAGACTGTTTCAGTGAAATACTCCAGTCATGATAAACACTTCATGTTCTTCAAAGGATTTTTTTGTTTATGTTACCAAGTAGTGTGATGCTTATTGGAATATAAAAAGGGAAGCTAGATACATTAAAGGGGAGCTTCATCTAGAATCTTGGGGGGGGAGAGCTGGTGATAACACCTTTCCCTGTGTTTTTTCCTTTCTCCCCTCCTCTCATACACATAAGCTGTCACTTCATAGGAAAGCTTCACTTATGTTAGCAGTGCAGTTTCCAAATGCTTTCAGCGGGGGCCTGGGGAAGATTGTGTATCATGCTACTGTCCTTGCCACATGACTGATTTAATCTGATTAATCACATACTGATTAACATTGTTATATTTTATGTGCAAATGCTCAGGAGATCAGAATGTCAAGGGTGACCATCTTTGCTGTGTGCAGTTGTATAGCGCGTTTCCTCCTGGTTGTGTCCCAAGACCCAGAGCTGTGGAATTGCCATGAAGGCACTAGTTGCAAAGAAGGAGTGAACCAGAGGATCTAAAGTTGTGCCAGATTTGAACTCTATAAAGTTACTAGTTGAATTGTTAGAACAGAACCTGCATGTGTTTATATGCATTGTTTGAAATGTATAAGACCAATTAAAAAAAACCTACAGGACTCTTTTTGTATTACAACTGAACTGAATAACTGTGTTACTGATTTTATGTGTGTAGACTATGCTGTTTTTCTAGTTGCTGCTAAATAAGGCAGTATATTGATGCATTTCATCCGTTCAGATAATCTGGAAGACTCGGTAGTTCAGGTTGCAGGACTGAAAAAGTAAATGAGAAGATTTGCATGAGTTTGGAGATTCATTCAAAAGCCACTGAAAAAAAGTCGGATAAAATGTCAAGAACATTCTTTAGTATATCTTGTGAAAATACGCATTCACCCCTTTTCTTGTTTGGGTGTGGGTTTTGTTTGTTTGTTACATTTAAATGTGCTTTTCATAAGGAAATACTATATTTGATATAGGGGGAAGTACATTTATTGTTGATCCAAAGGCCAAGAAGTTACAATTATTATCATTCACTAAATAGTGTTTACTGGTGAATGTTTTTTCTTCAAAAGAGAAATAATTATTTATATTATATAGATTTTTATATCTGACTTTTTCTATGAAATGGTATTACGTGTACATGAAGCTGCAAAAGGAGTGATTATATAATTCAGTATATTGCCTTCTCTTTATTTTACAAAATATGCCTGAGATGGAAAAATAGAGAGAACCAGTTTGATCTCTTTTGTCAGTGATTCCCATAGCTATTTAATATTAGTTAAGTTAGAGTGTAAATCAGTGTTTAGACATGACCCAGTTATAATAATTAAAGATGTGAATATACGATAAAGAACTAAAATGTTGTATTAGGTGAAGACTGTGGTAAATAAAATTTCATCTTGAAAAGAAATCAATACCTTTTAATTGTATGGCTTTACTTGCAATCTCTCAAAGTGATTATTTCTCATAACCATTAGTGGGTAATATTGTCTATTAGATAACATGCACTTTTCTCAGTTTTTTTTCTTACTGCACATTTGCAAAACTGAGCCAACTTTTCTGTTTTGTAGAAAAGCAAGGGCGCAATAGAATGATAATCAGCTTTTCCTCACTTATGTCTAATTAGTGATCAAATTTGAAAACATCAATTTTATGCATTTCTCATTTTGAGATTGATGGAAAAATGAATATAGAGCATCTGGGAATTTTCAGGGAAACTAGATTTTGAAAATACTGTCCTGTTGAATAGGGTATGTATCGGATTTGAATAGAGGGACTTTTCTGAAGATTTGATGCAGAATGTTTGTATTCTACTTCAGCAATATTTTTTATGTTGTCAGGCCTTAGTTTCTGTGGGCAGGGTAGATATTATTTTTTTTTCTAAACCTCGATCATTCCTGACAGTTGGCAAACATTTTAAGAAAAGCCTGGTGATGAGAACTTCACTGCCTTAGTAGGAAAGTGTTTTCCAGAATTGTCAAGTTGTGAATGGTTTGTTTGTTTATCAGTTAGAATATCTTTCTGGAAATTGGTGGCTAACCTGGTAAGGTTCCCTTTCTCCATTAGTCCTTACCAGAGTTGGCAGCGATTATTTACAATTCTTCTGCCAGTCCTTAAACAGCTAAGCTTATCAGGATCTGTTGATTTGAAAATACTGAGGTTCTTGTGTAGTTCCTGTTCTTTTCCCACAGATTAGGATAAAGTTCCTGTTTGTGTGTATGTAAAGCTTTAAGTGGTCATAGAGACATTTTGACTGGAAAGAAAAATGGAAAATGTGATACTTATTTATGCCTGTGCTCTAGAAAATAAATATTTTTCTTTCCTGGAGTAAAGGTAAAACAGCTTTATTATTTAAAAAAAAATCTGTTCTTAAAGATATTTTAAACATGATTCTGTCAGAACATTAATGGAACTTTATATGGAAATGTATATGTGTAAATTCAAATGCATAGAATGAATTTTACTCTCTAAAGTACATATTTTTAATTTCTTTGGTACCTTGATGCACACATCTTTTAGTGGAGAAGTGCCTGTAAATTTCAAATTAACATTTTCTGCTGAAAACAGTATATTAGCATATACTGGAACTAAAAGCAAGTAGTGTCCTCTTCTTACACTAAGTTTTCTCTTCTTGCTTTATATTGTGACTGTATTTAATGCTGTTCCTTTTTCTTCTTGTAGTAGGTTGTGCTGGAACAAAAATGCAATGAAAGAAACACTGGATGAATGAATGAAAAGCCCTGCTTTGCAATCCCTCAGCATGGCGGGACTGCAGCTCATGACCCCTGCTTCATCCCCAATGGGTCCATTTTTTGGACTACCATGGCAACAAGAAGCAATTCATGATAACATTTACACACCAAGAAAATATCAGGTACAAATGATAATAGTAATACAGTAGCATCAGAAAAAATGTACGATGAAATCCACTAACTTAATGGGAAAACAACTAGAGCAGCTGTACGATGTGCAGTGTAGAATGCACAGTCTAGGCATGTGTCCCTCACACCTCCACCTGTTGGAAGTTAATTGTCTCTCTTTTCCTTTTGCTTGGCTGTGTTCTATGTTTGCAGTATTCCCCATTCCTCCTCCTTAGTTTGCTCTAATGAAGAGAACATCTATTAAGTTGAATATTCCTTTCCTGCTTTCTGCAATGCGGTTAGGGACAAATACAGTAAACATTACACTGCTTCTCAGTTGTATGCATACAATCATGTCTTCTTCCACCTCTGACCTTTTGTCTTCTACAAAGTAAATCTTGATATTTTATTTTTTTTTCCACATACTGGTCAAAGCAGCTCAGTAATGTCAGAAAAACCCTCAGAGCACTCTGATTTTCATTTTGTTAAGGAAAGCTATTTCTGATCTCTAGAATTTCAGTTCTCTTTGCACTGCAGAGGTGCCTGAAATCTAGCATTTTGTTAGTATTACTGAAAAAACTTGGATTGCCTTGAGCTAATGTACTTGCTTATTTGGTGGAACTGATATATGCAGTTAGACTTAAAAGCTTGAGCTTCTTTCTTCAAATAATGTATCTAGCAACACAATAATCTATTAAGATAATAGCTACTTAAAATAGCAGCAAATTTGCTGTTGTCTAGAAATACTACCAACTTGTCTGTATTTTATTTACTGCTTGTATTATTTCTGTCAGTTTTTTCATTGCATTGCTGCAAATAAGGACCTTGTTTTTTAAACCTAGGTTGAGCTGCTTGAAGCAGCTTTGGATCATAACACAATAGTCTGCTTAAACACTGGCTCAGGGAAGACTTTTATTGCAGTACTACTCACTAAAGAGCTGTCCTATCAGATCAGGGGAGATTTCAACAGAAATGGGAAAAGAACTGTGTTCTTGGTCAACTCAGGTAAGAAGAAAAAAGTATACTGAACTCCTAAACATGTTGCTAATATCTTCATTCCTTAATAGAAGTTGTGTAAAAGCAAAGCTGGGACAAACTTTATGCAAAAGTTCAACAGAAAGGATGTGACACCTTTCATCTTTTGCTTCTAATCCATTTAATACAACCTGTTTATGACATCTTCTGTTTCCTGGTGTGAAATTAAGGCATTGAATCTGAAGTGTAATTTAGTTAACAATCTGTTCTCTTGCTGTGGTTTTACCTGGAGGCAGTTATCATGACTGTCTGACTTAACATTAGCCTAAACTAAAGATTGTTATCACACATGGTGCTAGGTAACATGGCTCTCATCTTGAAAATCAATGTATGAAAAGACCTTTATGTGATTCAGATTATTTTTTTTTCTTTTTTTTTCTTAGCAAGTCAAGTTGCTCAGCAAGTGTCAGCTGTCAGGACACATTCAGATCTTAAAGTAGGAGAGTATTCAAGTTTAGAGTTAACTGAATCATGGACAAAAGAGAAGTGGAGTCAGGAATTCTCTAAGCATCAGGTAATTTATTAAGTAAAAATTACACAAGCAGAATCTACAGTAAGTTAGGCTTGATCTGAAGTGTTTTCTTCCAGTTAAATCTTAACTTTTTCAAATTCAGCAAATTTGTATTATTTGTATATGAATTTTCAGGCAAAGCATGTGTAGGCGTTCTCAGCCCTTTCTGTTATAATCCCTTCTCCCTGCTTCTCCCCCCACCCTTCCCCCTGACCCAGGTATCCTGCAGTAGTGCAAGTATTTGTAATTTGTGTTTTTCTCTCCAGGGTTTAGAACTGGTTGATGAAATGTCTGAGGAGCTCTGAAAAGTGAAAATGTTGTTATACTTAGTGGAGTTCAAAGTCAGCAGAAAAATAGTGCATCATTTTGTTTAGAAACTTTTTATCTGTGATAATGTACAAGAAATGAGTTTTCCTTTAAAAAAGAATTTGATAATATCCTGCTTTTGTAACCATTGCAGGTGCTTACTAGTTTATGAAGAACTATCTTTCTTTCCAAGGGTGTGATGACACATAAGAGACACTAACTTGTTATGGATTTAATGGCATTTGTTCTGTGTGGTCTTGTTGCTGTTAATACCATCTCTTTGTTGTATTTGGTATTTTGTTCTGGTGTTTTGGTTTTGTTTTGTTTTGTTTGTTGTAGTTTTGTTTCTCCCTAGGGATGTGACTGGTGATATATATGTGTGTGTGTCCCAAATATATCAATCCTTCTCTCACACACACACAAACACACACACACACACACAACCTTCAGACAGAATACCTTCTCAAGTAAAGAATGTCTTCTTATTGCTTGTCCTTACCTTTTGTATATAGATGAATCAGAGGGGTTTTTGCTGTTACTGCCTAGCAAGACCCACAGAACACTTTCCTACTTCACTTTGACCTAATACAGGCTTGAACTTTTCTTATACTGGCACTTGTTTTTTCTTTCATCTAGGTTCTTGTTATGACATGTCATGTTGCTTTGACTGTTTTGAGAAACGAGTATTTATCTCTATCAAATATTAATCTTCTGGTGTTTGATGAGTGCCATCTTGCAATCCAGGATCATCCATACCGTGAAATTATGAAGGTGGGTTTCCATTGCATTAATGTTTTCATCCTTGGTTGAGGAGTCTGGGGAGCAGGGTGGGGTGTGGGGCAGGCCTGGAGAAGTGGGAACCATTTAAGGCACCTTTGCTACCAAGGAAAGGTATCAGTGGAAAAATGTTTCAGCTGTTGTCATAAGACTTCAGTAGTATTATGAGATACACTGTATTTTACAGTGGGGATTGAAGAAAAATCTGGCATTAACAGAGAAGATAAGTTATCTTTATAGAATAGAGAATTTTACAAATTCTTTGATAAAAAATTTGAGTTTGGAAAAGGGATGTACTAAAATCAGTTTTACTTGTTTTTAAAATACTGATTTCTGGAGATATTTGTAGGGCTTCTTCTGGGATATTCTTGGCTTTGTGTGGTATTTGGCTTATACAATGCAAGAAACCTGTATAATAGATGTCATTTCAAATCTCTCCAAGTTTATCAAGAGCATGTGTCTTTAATTTTTTTAGATGATACTTTAGTTTTTAGATGGTGTGGAAGTATTACGTGTTTTGTAGATGTGGCAAGGCTATTCTGTGTAATGCTAACTCTTTCTATTTTTCCATGTTGTGAATATTTACCTTTCCGGATGTTCGCTGTTAAATGTTACTCAGTTTCTAGTTTAACTTCCAGTCAGTAGAATATTGATTCAACTTTCAGTTCCTTTTTCCAACTAGGCATCTAAGTTTGCAGTCTACTAGCTTGATAGTAAGTTTGCAGGATAACTGTCCTAAGGTATTTCATTCTGTTTTACTGAAGATCTGTGAGGGTTATCCATCATGTCCTCGAATTTTGGGATTAACAGCTTCCATTTTAAATGGGAAGTGTGATCCTGCTGAGCTAGAGGAGAAGATCCAGAAACTGGAGAAAATTTTAAAGAGCAATGCCGAAACTGCAACTGATTTGGTTGTCTTAGACAGGTATGTTATACAATTATTATGGCTTTTAAATTGATGCCTGAGTTTTCATTTTTGAATAGGGGAGTAACCTAATAGAAGTATTTCCTCTTAAATTTTAGAAAACTGTGTATATGATACCATTACTTCTCTTTAGGGTGGGGAGGGAATGTTAACTTGTATTTTAAGAAACCATTGTTGACTGATTGACCTTGATACTCAGAGATGTTCCATAATTGCTAAGAACAAACCAAGCAAGCAAATAAAAAAAAAAACAACAAATAAACCCCACAAACAAACCAAGGCACAGAAACAAACCAAACAAAAAAAAAAAACAACAACAACCCAAAACAACTGAAAAGAACCCCAAAACCCCAAATAAACCAAAGAACCCAACCAACCAAAAAAAACCCAAAACCCAACATAACCACCAGCATAAAAAAACCACATTCCACAACACATTTTGAACTTGTAAAATGCACTGCCTTATGTTTGGAGAATAACTGATTTATGTTAAGTGTATGCCATAATGTTGCTATTTAATTTAGAAAAATGTTGCAACATTCACAGTACAAGATGGTCTAATGCCAGAAAAGTTGCGTGATTCCATCCCACCAATGAGTAACCTGGGTTTATAGAGGCTGAAAGACAGTGGGGGATAGAGGAAGTAATGAAAACAATATAGAAATATCAGAACAAGTGGGTGTTTTCGAAAACTCTGTTCTTACAGAATGTATAGTCCTGTGAATATTATTTACGATAAAGATGGTGGTAATGTGGTGATTTGTTGTAGGGGAAAACTAGTGTGAGATGATTCATATGTAGCATGTTTTCTTGCACTAGCTGTGTTATGTCATCAAGTTTTGGACAAAATTAAAGATGGTTATTCTTTCTGTTCTGGAACAGGTGTTTTGTGGCTGTTTTTTAAATGCAGTTTATAACTTGGTGAACCATGTGCTTTTAAGAATTTTGCAGTTATAGCTCTTCGTTCAAGACTAGTAATTATTTTACTTGTGTAAGTGTATGCATAGACCTGATCTTATGTAGATCACTTTTGTTTGGTATATCAAAAGAGTATACTCTGGAAAACCAAAAGTGAGGGTGATTAAGTAAATTCAATCTGGTTTGCTTTAAATTTTTTAGTATGTGAAACTAAGATAGAAACCTCCTTTTTTTAGGGAGTGTATTAGAAAGAACAGTATTTTAGAATTTAGTAGTTCAGTATTTGGTGTGGGGGAGGTTTTTCTGCTTTAGAAGTATTTAGCTGTGTATGTATTCATCATTATTAATTCATGGTGAGGAAAGAAATGTACTTGACTACACTTCATGTTGCTATTTGCTGTATAACCTTAACAGGCTGAAATAGCTCTGACTTTCAGAAGCTGTATTTAACTTGATCTTTGCCCTCAATTAAGATACACTTCTCAGCCATGTGAGATTGTTGTAGACTGTGGACCATATACTGACAAAAGTGGATTGTATGGAAGATTATTAAAGGAATTGGATGAAGCACTTATTTTTCTAAATGACTGCAACATATCTGTACATTCAAAAGAAAGAGATTCTACCTTGATTTCTAAGCAGGTAAGAACATCAAGCTATGTGAAAAACCTGGGTAATAGAAATCTTATTACTGTTTTTCTTTGCCATGTATGTTACATTGCTGAAACATTCTAAGCCAGCCATCACAGACTATCTGAGCAAAAAGAATTCTGATTTTTGTGCTCACTAACAGGGCAGGTCTTTTCATAAATGAATGGGGCTTGAATGTCAACCGTTTATTAGAACTTCATCTAGTTTGAGATTTAGATTTGCTTAAGGTAGTAAAACAGTTCTACACCCTGATGTATTGGGTCCTTATTTCTGAAGTCAAGTATTTGACATCTTTGTGGTCGCCTGTGACCTTTGAATAATTCAGTCTAGAAGAGGAATTAATGCCTCAGGAAGTATTTGGAAAGAATGTGCCCAGGTATAATGAAAGATGATAAAGTAAGGATCGGAAAAACATTCCAACCATAGATCTAAACTTTCTACAGTTGATCTTGGAACAATATCGGACTAGTGCTACACCTTGCTGGAACGGAATTTGAACCTCTAGCTTTCCACTTTTTATGTGTTTGCCCCCTGTTCTCATGTGAGATGGCAGATCCAGGAGGTATGGTGTATTGACCTGTCACACATGGGGTCCAAGCAGCTTTTGTTTCCCTCTAAGGCTTTGTGGTGTGGAATTGCCTCCTGAGGTACAGCTATGTAGATACTTAAGCCTTTGTTCAGCAAGAAGTTTGTAGTGAGTCATACTTCCTTATTAGTCCATGAGGAAGTTGGAGAATATATTTTTCTTCAGCCCAAAGTGTTCCAAAGTGTTCTTTTACATTCTTAGAAACCCACCACTCTTGATGTTGTCCATAAAACAACTATTGGCCAGATACATAGGGAAGCCTGTTGCAGCTGAATGGGAAAAGCAAATCCTGCTTACTTTGTGCTAAACTTAAAATGCAAAAGGCTAAAATACATAAGGAATGCTGGGAAGTGGGGGAAGTCTTCAGAATTTGCATAATCCAGAAGAGTGGATTAAATGCTATGCTTCTAATGCACATAACCCTGTGTGCTTGTTTTCTAATCAAGTAGTTCTCCAAGATGAAGGCACCCATATGAAGTAAAAGAAATCAGTTTTCAGTTTGAGGGGCCTTTTGTCTTGGCACTGGAGAACGTCAAGCCTCCATGTACAGTTACAATAGTTTAGATAAATTTTGCCCTTAAGTCTTATAGCCAAAAAACTTCAGGGATGATAGTGTAAAGAGGGTGATAACCTGTTCTTCTTCACAGAATGGAAGATAAATTAAAGCAGCAACTGAAACTATGAACGTGATGGTTGTTACAGTTCTGTTGTAGTTCTTCTGTTGTAATAATACATCCAAATCATAATTTTTTTTAATGGTATTATCAATATAAATTATCAACCCATTTCTGGATTCCTAGTTTATTGTTTAACCACTTAGATTTTTGTGGAGGAAAAAACTTGCTGTCAAAAACGATGTTGATGGTACTCAAGTGCCTATGCTATTTTCTCTGAGTAGGGTATAGTTCTCTGTTTTTTCTATTCCATCCACACATACAATAACCTAATTTTTTACCTTTGAGAGGCTAGACTTGTACAATGGCCTTAGGGTAATCTCAACAACTTTCTGGTTGGATACTTCTGAAACTCTGGCAGCTGCCAGTAACAAAAATGCCCTGTAAAGCATTAATTTTATTAGTTCTGTGTTAAATATAAAAGTATCTCTCCTATTTAGCATAATTATCTAAAAGTAAATTTAAAGTTACAATCTCTGCAAAAGAACTGCAAAATACTCTTTTAAGCTAGTGGGATTTTTGAGATTCAGAAATGTACAAAGTTTAAAATTTAGCTGTAGTAATTTAAGGGGGAGGGGGGGAAACTTGCTCCATTAGAAACAAAAGTTGCCAAGGTCATTTAAATAACAAAAGCAGACTACTAAATATTCTTATAATAGAACAATTGTAATAATCCTTGCAAAGATTGTGCTATGTAAGAAACAAGATCCCAGTCTTAAATGAATAGTTCATGAATGTACTCCTTTGAACTGATATTTGAATTCATTTGTTGTAGATATTGTCAGACTGTCGAGCTGTGTTGGTTGTTCTGGGACCCTGGTGTGCAGATAAGGTAGCTGGGATGATGGTGAGAGAGCTACAGAAGTTTATCAAACATGAACAAGAGGAGCTGCACAGGAAATTTTTATTGTTTACAGACACTTTCCTAAGGAAAATACATGCACTCTGTGAAGAGCACTTCTCGCCTGCCTCACTTGACCTGAAATTTGTAACCCCAAAAGTAATAAAGCTGCTTGAAATTTTGCGCAAATATAAACCGTATGAACGGCAGCAGTTTGAGAGTGTTGAATGGTATAACAATAGGAATCAGGATAATTACGTATCTTGGAGTGATTCTGAAGATGATGAGGAGGATGAAGAAATTGAGGAGAAAGAGAAGCCAGAGACTAATTTCCCATCTCCCTTTACTAATATTTTATGTGGAATTATTTTTGTGGAAAGAAGATACACAGCAGTTGTTCTAAATAGGTAAAGCTTTTTGTTTAAAGAAAAAAATAAAATCTTTTAAAGAAAGAAGAAAGGCAGACTCAGCTGCCAGCGTATGGATGTTAGTATCATGAGTATATAGGGAATTGTATTTTCAGAACTCTATTTTAAAGTTGGTTTAGGAGATCATACTGGATCTGCATAAATAATAACAAAAAAATAAATCAGGCTATGTGCATATGGGCTGGATGAGAATATGTGTCTTTGAAAATTGTACTCACAGGCTTGTTTTGGACCTAAGTTAGTAACTTGATTCCTTTAGAAGACAACATATGAAACACTGTTTTTTAGCCTATAAAATAGGTATACCCTGATTTGTTTTAACCAGTCTTTTAAATTTGTATTTGCAGTGGATGCTGGAAACTTCTCTAGCCTACTGGGTGCAGTACTTCTGGAAACTTTACCATTACCTTACTGAATCACAGTATTATATGATCCAAGTCTACAGAAAATCAAATTTGCCCTTGCACAAATATCTCTTAAGATTTATCACTACTACTTTAGCAGTTGAAGTTTATAAAATGCTTATTCAGTCAGACACTAAGCACTTTCTTACAGTCTCCACAGAGAAAAATGTGAACCCTAGAATATTTGCCTATTTGCAGTACTGTAGTTCCTTATCAGTTCTTATTCCTGAATGTGGTTTTTTTTAGTTATGTATAACACTTAATTGTTTAATGCTATATTCCACAAACTATGAATGACATCTCATTTATTCATTTACCTTGATTTGGTTTTCTAATAGTTTTTTGATAGTGTGCTAAATGTTTGTTTATTGCATCCTGGATACCTCTGAATCTGACCCTGCTGTTACCTTTTTGCCAGAGTCAATAGTCATAGAGTGTGTAATGTCTTCTTTCATCTGCAGACTTGCCTGTGTGTTTAGTTTCTTTTTTGTGAGTTTCATCTTTTTTCTTTGCCTTTTTTGCATTTATGAATATGTTTTTGTAAATATGCGATATGAGGCAAACTAATCTATTCAGTTAAATGAACATATTTTGTTAACAGCTCCTGAAGAAATAACAGGTTCTTATAAACCTTTGCTGAGCTGAAAACAAATATTTCATTATTCTGTGGGAGAGAACAGAGCTGTGAAAAATTTCCTCCTGTTTATAAATGTGATTTAAACTATACTTTTTCCACTGTGCATTCTTATAGACTGATTTATGCACGATACTATATACTAACTGCCGTTGAACCTGACAGAATGTGATCTTTAGATCAAATTCTGCTGTCTGTAAGGTTTAGACACCTTTGATGCAGGTTATTAGTAGCAAAAAATAAAACTTTGTGTAATTTTTTTATCTACTTCTGAAAGCTAGCTATAGCAGGCTTTCCTTTACCTCATGTAACACACCTGGACTCAAAATACCTGGGTGGTCAGCACGCCTGAGTTGTTGGAATCCAGTCTGAAAGCCTTCAGTGAAAGAACCTGACTGTAACCTCACTTCTGTTGAGTGGTTTAGATCAAGGGCCTCTGCTGAATGTAACTATACTTACATTGCATGTAAAGGTGGAAAGACTGTCTCCATTGAATAAGGCAGTGAATAGTGTTTGAATTTGTGTATCAAAGCCACTCAAGTTTCCAGTAATCCAATATAGACCATTCTGCAGAACTAAGTTGAAGCAGAAAGTATATTTTTTTCTTAAAATGTATTTATTACGGTAGTTATTTAGAGACTAGAATCTCATTTTATGAAGTCCGTGATGACTGAGGAAGGGCAAAATTCATTGCATGTGTTGTACTTCATGGGAGAAATGGGTAGAAATTTTCTCTGATGCGGTAATCATTGCTGATATCTTTCTTTAGAGATCTTTAGCAACAGCCACTGCACATATTGTAAATACTGCAAATTAGAAGGATGAAAAAAATCAACTTTATTATTACACACAACTGATGAAGTGGGTCATTTGCTGTTTTAGTTTTTGTAGAGTTGACTTCTGGTGCCTACAAGCTCCTTTTCAGAAGAGGAAACATTTTATAAAGCAGAGTTTTTAATTTTCACTGAAGTGTTCCTAAACTCCCTTAGGAAGGTGTCTGATAGCAGAAGTTCTTTTATGCATTTGAAAAACAACACCTGTTACCTACCACTAATGGTACTTTATTAACCACAAAGTTGAAGTATTGGGTGCTTCCCAAGAACTTGCCAAAGATGTGTAGAGAGAAATGTGTTTATTCAGATTTTTTTAATTGTCCATGTCTGTAATAAGTGAAATACAGTAAGAATGTTTGAGATGCTTAGTAGGTACACAGGCTGAAGCTATATGACTTCACAGAAGTGCCATGTGGAGAAATAAATATATTTAAAAAAAAAAGGTTTTGTCTGCTTACTAACCCATGCTTTCTTAGTATTTCTGTCTCAAGCCTAGAGTACATATGGAAATGTGAATTAGTTTGGCCTTGAACTAACGAGTCGCATGCATTTGAGTACAGGAGAATCCTTGTCTGCTTCCATAAGGATAGCAAGCTGTTTGCCTCTCTTCCATTCTCTTGCCTGTACTCCCTGTCCATTCCAGTTTTAACAGATTGCAAAGGAATGAAGTGGTCAAGGTGCTTTATGTTCCCATCAATCCTCTTTAAAACAGAGACCAAGAAAGAGGAGAGACTTTGGTAGTTTCTGAGTATAGAAGGGGCAGGGAGAAGTTTGCTGTTTGGTTTGGCAGCAGTTTTCAGGGCAGGTGGTAGACTGGCACAGTACCTATCTTTGTATATGTGAGGCAGAACTGCTAGAGGTTTAATTGGGAAAGGTTTGAATTGCCACTGGGGTATGCAGAGGCAGCCTGTCCTTTGGACAAGAGGAGCACTTGGTAATGGACATGATGAATGTCCTGTGAGCAATGTGGTGCTGGGATGCCTGTATTAAAATGTGCAAGGGATGTAAATTTCTTTGTATGATCCCTTGATTTTTATTGGCTCAGCTGCTCAAAGACCTGTTACTTTTGAGAAATCCCAGGTTCTGTCCATGCTGAAAACTGACAACTAAGGATACCACAGCATAATTACTTTGCACAGTTATGCTTTTAAATTTGTAAATGCCTAGTTCTGGATTCAGTATATTATTTACATGAGCAATCTTCTACCTTGTCTGTGAAATCAAAACATTGGAGAAGCTATGCTCTTATACTTCCGTAACCTAAAGAAGTATGTAGGGAAATAAACTGAGAGCGTGGCTGATCCTTACCTCCCTGATCAGTGTTCCTTTTGAAGAGCTGGATTAAGTCCTCCAACAGTAGATGAATTTGGGTTAATTTCAGAAGTAGTAAACATCTCACTGAGTAGGCTGAGTATCATTTTCTAGAAACAGAGGTCAAGATTTTGTCAGTATACCTGAACAGAATATGTATTTTAATACTAAGGAGAATAACATATAAGTTTTAATTTTTAGGTTAAAACATACATTGAGGAAACACTCTTTGAGTTAGAGGTTACAGGTCTTTCTGCTAAAATTACTTGTAATTTACAGAAAGATTAAGTAAAGCAATTGAGTAGGGTGCTTTAACAACAAGGAGCCTTAGGGCTTGGGTTTTACCATTGTAGGTCTGAAATGTATGATACATGCATACTTATGCTGTGTATGTGTGCAGATCGTCTTTTATTCTTCTGACAAAGGTTTTCACTAGAGCTACTGTTTTTAAAGAAGCCTAAGGTCAGTTTGTGTTAGCACGGCTTAATTGTCATGCTTCCCTTCTTAATTTTAATGTAGATCTTGCAAACAAAATATTGTTTTCCATTTGCTGGGCTGTACAACTTCTAAAAATGCGTGTAATGTTTTTAGGTTGATAAAAGAAGCTGGCAAGCAAGATCCAGAACTGGCTTACATCAGTAGCAATTTTATAACTGGACATGGCATTGGCAAGAACCAACCTCGTAACAAGCAGATGGAAGTAGAATTCAGAAAACAGGAAGAGGTAACTTCAAGAAAAATGATTGAGTACTTCCAGCACCTTTTCTTTTCTTTTTTTTTTTTTCATCAGCAAGCAGTGTCTGGGGTACAGTCATTTGAAGTCCATGGGATACCCTTGGTTTAACAAATATGCATATTTACTGGAGATGCAGGTGACTTTCATATTCAAAGAAACAAAATAAAACATGTTTGGGGACATTGCTATATCATATTACACAAGCAGAAATTGAATCTTCATGTCAGATCATCAACCATCTATTTATTTTTTTTTTAATTATTATTTTCTTCTGCATTGGGTTAGTAATAGCCCAGTAATACTGTAGTGAAAATGAAATATATTTACATTTTCAACAGTTAAGTTGGCTTTAATATTTATCTTTGCTAAAAGTGAATTTGTTAAATCATTAAATTGATATAAAGTCCCATGATTTTGACCTCATTTAAAGCATTCACAGTATTTTGAAAGCAAATGCATTTATCTCGTACTCCTGGCTGGGTTGTCCTTTTGACTATCCCATCTCCCCCAAACCTTTCCTTAATATTGGTTAGTAAATAGTATAAATATTAGAAGTACCAGTTCTAGAATATGCTCTACTGTACCAAGAATGTTTTGACTTCAGAAATGGTTGGGTCCTGAAAGCAGCATATTTTTTTTTTTTAATATTACGGCTGAAAAATTGTAAATAAATCACATAATCACAGAATCCCAAGGGTTGGAAGGGACCTCAAAAGATCATCTAGTCCAACCCCCCTGCAAGAGCAGGGTAACCTAGAGTACATCACACAGAAACTTGTCCAGGCGGGCCTTGAATATCTCCAATGTAGGAGACTCTGCAACCCCCCTGGGCAGCCTG
This sequence comes from Pezoporus wallicus, assembly GCF_028554395.1. Lineage (NCBI taxonomy): Eukaryota > Metazoa > Chordata > Aves > Psittaciformes > Psittacidae > Pezoporus > Pezoporus wallicus. The sequence goes on along the minus strand of NW_026642285.1, from coordinate 334,175 downwards.
TTCCAGTGCTCTGTCACTCTCACAGTAAAGAAATTTTTCCTGATGTTCACATGGAACCGCCTGTGCTCCAGTTTATACCCATTGCCCCATGTCCTGTCACTGGACATCACTGAAAAAAACCTAACTCCATCATCCTGACACTCGCCCTTTACATATTTGTAAACATTGATGAGGTCACCCCTCAGTCTCCTCCAAGCTAAAGAGTCCCAGCTCCCTCAGCCTCGCCTCATAGGAGAGATGTTCCATTCCCTTAATCATCTTTGTAGCTCTGCGCTGGACTCTTTCAAGCAATTCCCTGTCCTTCTTGAACTGTGGGGCCCAGAACTGGACACAGTAATCCAGATGCGGCCTCACCAAGGCGGAGTAGAGGGGGAGGAGAACCTCTCTTGACCTACTAACCACACCCTTTCTAATGCACCCTAGGATGCCATTGGCCTTCTTGGCCACAAGGGCACATTAATGGCTCATGGTCGTCCTCCTATCCACCAGGTCCCTTTCCCCTTCACTACTGTCCAGCAGGTCAACCCCCAACCTGTACTGGTACATGGGGTTGTTCTTCCCCAGATGCAAGGCACTTGTCCTTGTTGAATTTCATCAAGTTTCTCCCCGCCCAACTCTCCAGCCTGTCCAGGTCTTATCCATTGTTAATGGCTGTAGTAGCTTCTTGGACTCATGTAATTCCACTTAACCAGATTTCATTCCTGGGAATCTGCCTGTTCTGATAAATAGTCTTGCTGTGTTTCTGGAAAGCATTTTTTCTAATAGTAACTATCTGCATATTTAGACAAATTTCTGGAACATCTGATCCAGTCTGTCTTTGTTGGCTTGTGATGTATCTGATGATGGAAACAGATCTCAGACTAATCTCTCAAATGTCTTCATTATTTTTTCAGGTTCTTAGAAAATTTCGAGCACATGAGACCAACCTACTCATTGCTACTAGTATTGTAGAAGAGGGTGTTGACATACCAAAATGCAACTTGGTGGTGCGTTTTGATTTGCCCACAGAGTATCGTTCCTATGTGCAGTCAAAAGGAAGAGCTAGAGCGCCAATTTCCAATTACATTATGTTAGCAGATACAGACAAAATCAAGAGTTTTGAAGAAGATCTGAAGACATACAAAGCAATTGAGAAGGTATGAGGTTAAAGGGGTGTGCCTGATTTGGTTGAATATGTCACAGTATTTTTTTAAGGGAGAAAGTCTCTTATGTTCTGTTTTTGAAATGTTAAGATCCTCAGAAACAAATGCTCAAAATCTGTTGATACCAGTGAAACTGAAACTGAACCCATTGTTGATGATGACGATATATTTCCACCCTACGTGTTGAGGCCAGATGAGAACAGTCCAAGAGTTACTATAAACACTGCTATTGGACACATAAATAGGTAAGAAGCATATTAATGTTTTTACTCCTTGTCTTTGAATAAAAACTTTCATAGTCTGTTTCACATAGGTTAGGGAATTGTACACATTTCCTCTTAGGAATCTTAGAATCATAAAATAGGTAGGTTGGAAAGGACCTTGAAGAACTTCTAGAACTCTCCTAGAGAAAGTAGTCCCAGTGGTTTGAAGGGGTAATTTGCTTTTTGCCTCTCTATCCTACAGAGGGTCTTGCTCTGATAATAGATCTAGCAGCATCAATTCCTGTTTAATTTAAAGTTGTCCTGAAAATGTTCAGTTTAAAAATGGGTAGTAAGATTATTAGGGTGGGTTTGTTATTTTTTTTTTCCTCGATAAGCTAGCTTAAAATAAAAATCAAGTGGCTTGTTAAAACTGTAATAAGATCTTCCAATTCTAATATTTGCATCTTATGTCATAGCAATCTGTTGTCATATATAAAAACAAACATACAGTAAGCTGAACTTACCAGAAGTCCACAAGACAGGATGGTATGCTTCCACGGGAGCTAGCCAAATGTCATCTTTGTAAGCCCATGGCATTTAGAGGATGTCCTCAGTGACAGGAAAAGTTAAATGTTATGACACTTCAAAAAAGGCAAGGAAGAAGACCCAGGAAGCTACAGACTGGTCAGTTTTACTATAGTCATAGGGAATATTATGGACTGAGTCATTATGGAAGCACTGTCTAGGCATGTAAAAGAAGAGAGAGTTGGCAGCAGCCAGCAGTTTTATTAAGGGCAATTTTAGCCTAACCAGCTTTATCACAGTATCACAGTATGTTAGAGATTGGAAGGGACCTCGAAAGATCATCTAGTCCAATCCCCCTGCCGGAGCAGGAACACCTAGATAATGTTACACAGGAATGCATCCAGGCGGGTTTTGAATGTCTCCAGGGAAGGAGACTCCACAACCTCCCTGGGCAGCCTGTTCCAGTGTTCCGTCACCCTCACTGAGAAGAAGTTTCTTCTCAAGTTTAAGTGGAACCTCTTGTGTTCCAGTTTGTACCCATTACCCCTTGTCCTATCATTGTTTGCCACTAAGTAGAACCTGGCTCCGTCCTCGTGACACTCCCCCTTTATATATTTATAGACACTGATAAGGTCACCCCTCAGTCTCCTCTTCTCCAAACTATAGAGACCCAGCTCCCTCAGTCTTTCCTCATAAGGGAGATGTTCCACTCCCTTAATCATCTTTGTTGCCCTGCGCTGGACTCTCTCCAGCAGCTCCCTGTCCTTCTTGAACTGAGGGGCCCAGAACTGGACACAATACTCCAGATGCGGTCTCACCAGGGCAGAGTAGAGGGGAAGGAGGACCTCTCTCGACCTACTAACCACCGCCCTTCTAATACACCCCAGGATGCCATTGGCCTTCTTAGCCACAAGGGCACAGTGTTGGCTCATGGTCATCCTGTCGTCCACTAGTACCCCCAGGTCCCTCTCCCCTACACTGCTCTCTAACAGGTCGTTCCCCAACCTATACTGGAACCTGGGGTTGTTCCTGCCCAGATGCAGGACTCTACACTTTCCCTTGTTATATTTCATCAAGTTACTCCCTGCCCAACTCTCCAGCCTATCCAGGTCTCGCTGGATGGCAGCACAGCCTTCTGGCGTATCAGCCACTCCTCCCAGCTTAGTGTCATCAGCAAACTTGCTGATAGTACACTCAATTCCCTCATCTAAATCATTGATGAATATATTAAATAATACCGGTCCCAGTACTGACCCTTGAGGCACTCCACTAGTTACAGGCCTCCAACTAGACTCAGCCCCATAGACTACAACTCTCTGGCTTCTCTCCTTCAGCCAGTTCGCAGTCCACCTCACTACCTGATCATCCAGTCCACACTTCCTCATTTTAGCCGCGAGGATGCTGTGGGAGACTGTGTCAAATGCTTTGCTGAGGTTAAGGTAGACCACATCCACCGCTCTGCCGTCATCCATCCACCGTGTTATTTCCTCATAAAAGGCTAAGAGATTGGTCAAACACGATTTCCCCCTGGTGAAGCCATGTTGACTGCCCCTCATAACCTTCTTATCCTTGATATGCCTTAAGATGGTACCAAGGATAAGGTGTTCCATCACTTTCCCAGGGATGGAGGTGAGGCTGACCGGTCTGTAGTTACCCGGGTCCTCCTTCTTGCCCTTTTTGAAGACTGGAGTGACATTTGCTTTCCTCCAGTCCTCAGGCACCTCTCCCGTTTCCCAAGACTTGGTAAAGATGATGGAGAGTGGTCTAGCAATGACTTCCGCCAGTTCCCTCAGCACCCGCGGGTGCATCCCATCTGGACCCATGGATTTATGGATGTCCAGATTGCTCAACTGGTCTCTAACCCATTCCTCATCGACTAAGGCAAACCGCTCCGTCGACCTGACTTCATCTAAGGTCTCAGGGGTACAGGGCTCTTCAGGACTGCCCGCAGCAGAGTAGACAGAGACAAAGAAGGCATTCAGTAACTCTGCCATCTCTTTATCTTCTGTCACCAGGCAGTCCCCTGTGTGATGAAGTGACTGACTCTTAAGATAGGGAAGTGCAGTGAATGTCATTTACTTAAGTAAAGCTTTTGATGCAATTGCCATAGTACCTTAGTAGCCAAATTCTTGAGGTGCAGACCATTATGGTGGACTGCCTGATAAATAAAACCTGGCATAGCAGTCAGGTTTGAAGGATGTAATGGTAAATGGTTCAAAAGCTAGCTGGTAGCTGGTTATATGTGGCATTATTCATGGGCCATTAAGAGGTTCAGTATGGTATAACATTGGCATGTTTGCAGTTGATGACAAGCTGGGAGAGGAGGAAGTGAGTGCAGTGGAGAAAAGGCTACTATTTAGAGGGAGAGCCATGACAAATAGGAGGAATAGGGCAACAGTAAACTCAGGAGATTAAACAAACGCAAATTCTGGGACCTGAGATGGAATAGTCTTGTACATCATTGCAACCTTGAAACCACCTTGCTGGACACTAGCTTTGCAGTAAAGGACTTAGAAGTCTTCTGCTCAGTAGTGTAGAATATAAGTTAGTGTACCCTTGCAGTGCTCATTATGGCCTGAAGTCATCTTCTAGCATTTACACCATTAAACAAGGTTCCACTGAAATATGTTTAGGTTTCAATTTGCAGGTTTTGATGAGTTGTAAAATGTTTTGTCAACTTAGGTACTGCGCTAGACTACCAAGTGATCCATTTACACACCTAGCTCCCAAGTGTAAAACACGAGAACTACCTGATCATACATTTTATTCTACTCTGTACCTGCCAATCAACTCGCCTCTTCGAGCTTCAATTGTGGTACGTATTTGAGGAAAGAAAAGCATGGAACTAAGTGCAATACGTTGGTATTGATGTCTGTGCTGTTTCTAGAATTCCTTTCATTGTTATTTATGTAAATCACTTTTTCTTTCCCTATGCTGTGCTCTAACTGTATTTAGATCACTGTTTTAATCTGTTTTCAAGTAGTTACTGTTTATTCCAAAGGGAAAAATATTTAGATATTCTTCTAAGTGCCTTTTTTCCCCACACATTTATGTAAGTTTTATAGAAAAATGTCCTTTATTGCTTTTGATCGATAATTTGTTGCGTTCTTGTTATTTTGTAATTCTGGCTTCTGTGAAAAACAGCATAGGCCTGAATATCTTCACAAAACTGTTGTCAATGTATTTTTTCAAAAAGTCTTGTTTGCCTAATATGTTTCTGTTAAATTAAACCAAACAAATGTATAATAAGTAATGCGCTAACCAAAGCTTTTAAGACATATTTAAATGTTTATAGGGTCCTCCAATGAGCTGTGCAAGACTGGCTGAGAGAGTTGTAGCTCTTATTTGCTGTGAAAAACTGCACAAAATTGGTAAGAACTGGAAAAACGGTACCTCTTTGGTAAAGAATATCTTATAATTGAGAAACTGAACATGCAACAGGTGTTACGCATATACATGCATTTCTGTCATAGCCTTCTGCTATAGTTTTCTTCTCTTACCTTGTTTTGCAGTACAATCATGTTGCTAATTTAGCTTACACCTTGTAAGCTGAAGTTAAATTTCCCAGCGGAAGCTTGTTATTTAATGTATCTTGTCTTAAGCAGCAAATGTAACATTAATATGAGATGTGCAGATTCTGACATTGAATGTAACTAATAGAGGGCACTCTATTAGTGTTCTTCAGATGATGCTGATTATAGGTCAGGGACTATATCCTGCAGCCAAAAAATAACTTTTTTTTTTAAATTGTAACAAATTAAATTATGGAATACACCACCCTACATTTATTGTATTCTCTACTGTATCTTAAGTCATGTTCCAAAAATAGGAATTGCAGGATTACTTCAGTTCTCTTGTCTCTAGTAAGTGTAATGCAGCATATTATTTTTTTTTTGTGGCATTATTTATGAGTGTTTTGATGAAGTACAGAAACTTTTGCATATCTTAAAAAAAAAAATAAATTAAATCTCTAGGTCTGGGGTTTGTATTTCCTTCCTACCCCCCCCCCCCCCCTTAAATCTTTTGATCACTGGATTCATACCAACAAATGTAAAATACCATGGTAGCACAACTCAGTACTGAGAGTGAACATTTAATGATAGTAACTCCCTTTTTAGAATGATAGATGAATATAACTGTTCCATCTTTCTTGGCATAACTCTATGTGAGTGATTTTTAGATGGGTATTTCAGTCCCTGGTTGTTTTCTATGGTCAAAAATAGTTTTCTTTGGAATTTTCATTAAATTTTACTTAAAATTTCAGACAGTTTTTACCATAAATGAGGGGTTTTTTTTGTTTTTTTGTTTGTTTGTTTTCCAGAAATTCCATCTTTATCACGCTTTCCCCAAAGTTACACATTCTGAGCCTTACAGTAGTAAGTGTATTTTAAAACCTTAGGTGAGGTGTTTTTACAGGCAATCACATCTGCTGTGTAGTATCTGAAAGTACCAAGATTTGATTGTTCATAATGCTTTTTCTTTCTACTCTTTCGTACTATTCAGGTGAACTGGATGATCATTTGATGCCAGTTGGTAAAGAAACGGTTAAATATGAGGAAGAGCTTGATTTACATGATGAAGAAGAAACCAGTGTTCCAGGAAGGCCAGGCTCTACAAAACGGAGACAGTGCTATCCTAAAGCTGTTAGTATCTCTCACTTTGATCAAATTGCCAACTCTTAATTTTCTCAGATAAGAATCTTTTACAAGTCTTGCATTTGTAGTGGAATACTTGACAGTTTTATCTGCATGGAAACTTGCACTGTTACCTGAATGGGCTTACGGACAATATGCTTTGGAAGCATGCCTGAAGTTCAAAGAATGTGCGCTTTTGGTAAAACTCGTTGACTATATTTGCCTAGTATAGAAATAACTGGGAGGAGAAAATGCCTTGCATTAAGAATCTGTGAAATCTCTAAGTTATCTGGTAAATATACAACAGCAAAGGAAGAGTTACTGGCTTTTTAGACAAATAATTGAAGATTGAAGGGGATGCACAGGGGGTCGAAGTTGTGGGTTTTGTTTTGGTGACTACTGCTCAAACACAACTTCAGAATTTCATGGAGAACCAATAGCCTTTAGTCACCTGTAGGAATGTCACCGTGTATGTTCACAAGTAGTAGGCTGCAAAACTGTGTTGTATGTTCAAATGCAGCCTCCAGTTATGGTGATAGACCTTAAGTAATTCCACTACTGGCATCCTCCATGCGCCCCGATTTTATTAGTAGTTTAAATAGTTGCTTATTAGGAAACCTTAGGAAAGGATACCATGGCATCATGTTTCAGAGGGAATGACAGATGAGAAAACCTTTTACTTGCAAGACTTCACAAACAGTTTAAATCTTTTTACAGTGTTTATTGGTGCTTCTTGTTACAAGTGCCTCTCTCAGTCGTTTTGCCTTACTAGTGATTGTTAGAATAGGGGTGACTTGTAAAATGCCTTATCATGGTATCTGTCATTCAAAGAAGTTGATTTGTCAAGTGATGCTTCATTCTTTCTCATTTATTTTTCAATACAGAATTCAAGAATACTTTCCCTTGCTTTTGTCCCAACTTTTCACATCTGGAAAAGAAGCTTTGGCAAATGTTTAAGGTCTATAAGATCCTTTTGGGCTTAATATAGTTATTAAACTTATGAGTAATTTTCCATTAAGCCAAGGCCATAGTTTTGCAACAGTATAACTTTTAAAATATAGGACATGTATTGCAATTTAGTTTTTAGATGAACGGGAGGATCCTTTTTGGGACATATGAAGTAATGAACTTCCTACCAAACACAAAGCATGATTTCTTGATCCTGCCTCTTTACTCTGCTCTTGTGAGACCTCACTTGAGCATTGTGTGCAATTCTGGTGTCCTCAACATAAAAAGGACATGGAACTGTTGGAACAAGTCCAGAGGAGGGCCACGAGGATGATCAGGGGACTGGAGCACCTCCCGTATGAAGACAGGCTGAGGAAGTTGGGGCTGTTCAGCCTGGGGAAGAGAAGGCTGTGTGGAGACCTCATAGCAGCCTTCCAGTATCTGAAGGGGGCCTATAGGGATGCTGGGGAGGGACTCTTCATTAGGGACTGTAGTGACAGGACAAGGGGTAACAGGTTGAAACTTAAACAGGGGAAGTTTAGATTGGATATAAGGAGGAAATTCTTTCCTGTTAGGGTGGTGAGGCACTGGAATGGGTTGCCCAGGGAAGTTGTGAATGCTCCATCCCTGGCAGTGTTCAAGACGAGGTTGGACAAAGCCTTGGGTGGTATGTTTTAGTGTGAGGTGTCCCTGCCCATGGCAGGGGGGTTGGAACTAGATGATCTTAAGGTCCTTTCCAACCCTAACTATTCTATAATTCTATGATTCTATGACAGATACAAGCAGCAGAGTTAAAAGTATTGTGGCTGGCTAGAATTGTTAATGGAAAACTTACATGGTGTAGTGCCAGGGCAAAGGGGAACTTGCTTGTGTGCTTGTCCCAGGTCTAACAAAAACACATTTTGATACTTTTAAACAAACAAACAAAAAAAATAAATCCGTGTTAATGAAGCAGTAAGTTCAGGCACACTTGTATGAAAATTCAATTACTGAGATGCAGGGGTTTCCTGTGCATACTTTTTTCTCTACTCTTAAGGTCTAAAGAACGTTGATCATAAAGCGCTTCAGAGTTACTGGCTAAATGCTGACATCAAAACTTCAGTTGTGTTTATGGTGAAGTGCTGCCTGTGTTCTACAGTTAGACATGTATTTCTAACACAGGATGGATGTAGAAGAAGTTTAGAGATGAAATAGAATTGCCTCTTGGCAAATAGGGAAATCTGGGAGTATCATGCTCTCTTGATGCAAGTGTTTGGACTGATCTTGTGCTTGCCAGGCCAGGCTGCTGGCCAGTCTTTTTGCTTAAGAAAGAAAACATTTGTTAAGTCCTGATTAATTGGTTTTATTCCTCATTTTTAGCAATACCTTTCCAAGTAAATGTGAATTTTTGTTCAAAGGATAGTGTTTGGGTGAATTTTGCTGATTTTTATTAATTGGTGGGGCTTTTATTTTCAGATTCCAGAATGTTTGAGGGATAGTTATCCCAAACCTGATCAGCCCTGTTACCTGTATGTAATAGGAATGGTGTTAACGACTCCTCTACCTGATGAGCTCAACTTCAGGAGGCGAAAGCTATATCCTCCTGAGGATACAACGAGATGTTTTGGCATATTGACAGCCAAACCTATACCTCAGGTAATTAATCTAGCTTCTTTCCTTACTCTACATGCCCTACAACCTGTCATTTTCCACTTGCTCCCCACCCCCAGACTGAAGAATTGGACATGTCCTTAAGAACTGCTTGATACAAAGTAAACTCCAGAAAATAATCAGTAATAGCCAAGCAGTCTAGTTGCCATTTAATTTTTCTGTCTTTAGTGATGAGCAGTCTGTTCTATTTTTGCCAAAATTTTGGTTTACAATTTTGTTTTTTATTATTTTGCAGTGACAAATTCAAAATGTTCCTCCTTTTGTACATGAGCTGTGATAGGAGTGGTGTACCAGCTATAGAGGAGGCTGCAGTGCTACCTTCTCTATATGAAAGCTATGGTAACAAGTCCTCTCAGCATTCCTAGTCTGCAGCAGAAGAAAAAGTAGTCCATGTTAATTGAAATTGGCACCTCTTGCTTCAGAAAATTTTAATAGAAAAGCATTTACTGTGAATGAGACTCAGCTGAGGAAGATTTTTTTCAAAATATATTTTCTGTTGTTCTCAGAAAACGACATTTCAGGAATATTGCTGGTTTTCTTCCACATTTATTCCTTCATAATGGAAAAGACTTGTGTTTTTATTTGGTCTTATAGAAAGGGAAGAGCTATAAAACACAGGAAGAAGTATTATATATAAAAACTAAAAAATCAGTCATTCTTTAAGCCTTCAAAGCCTTATCAATAATTGAAAGTCATCAAAGGTCCAAATTCTGATCCAGCTTGCTTTGGCAAGTGCTGCCTCAGCATCTAAACTAAACAACCACTACTCTGTAAAGGAATCCTACTCTGCATTTTTTCTTTTGATTTCTTTTGTGGGTTTGTTTTTTTGTTTTTTTGTTTTTTTCTTATTTAGATTCCTCATTTTCCTGTGTATACTCGCTCTGGAGAGGTTACGATATCTATTGAGCTTAAGAAATCTGATTTTACTCTGTCTCTGCCAATGCTTGAACTGATAACACGACTCCATCAGTATATATTTTCGCATATTCTTCGTCTTGAGAAACCTGCACTAGAGTTCAAACCCACAGAAGCTGATTCAGCCTATTGTGTTCTACCTCTTAATGTTGGTAAGAAGAGAGCTCTTGTTGGTTTATGTTAAATTTTAAGTGTTAGCTGTAGAAATAATACTATATGTGGTAACTGACAAATTTTTATACTACATTTTTATTATTTCTTCACAATTCCAAATTTGTTTTAACTTGATGATTTAAGTTGATTTATAGTAGGTTTCAGCTGACTCTGTAGGGGTCTGAAATCATATATGTCTCCTTGGTAAATTTTTTAAAATAATCAAGTTGTATAGAATAAGGAAAAAAATTTGTAATTTACAACTTCTCAGAAACGTTCAGCCTGGAAAACTCTCCTATGAATAGTTATGCATTTTCCTTTCTAAGTTGATGACTCCAGCACTTTGGACATTGACTTTAAGTTCATGGAAGACATTGAGAAATCTGAAGCACGAACAGGCATTCCCAGTACACAGTATACAAAAGAAATGCCTTTTATTTTCAAGTTAGAAGATTACCAGGATGCGGTTATCATTCCACGGTGAGTACTGTATACATACTTCAGGTATGTACCTATTGTATTTATATAAACTCTTATAAAATGGGATGTAGGTATCTGCAAAATAATTGCTTGTAAGAAATCGTAGAATGGTTTGGATTGGAAAGGACCTTAAGGTCATCTGGTTCCAACCCCCTGCCATGAAGGGACACCACCCAGTAGACCAGGTTGCTCAGAACTCTATCCAGCCTGGCTTTGAATACTGCCAGGGATGGGGCATTCACAACTTCCTTGGGCAACCTGTTCTAGTGTCTCGCCACCCTCACTTTAAAGAATTTTTTCCATGTATTTAACCTAAATCTCCTCTGTTTTAAGTTTGAATGCATTCCCCTTTGTCTTATCACTACAGTCCCTGAGGAAGAATTTTACTATTAATCTGAAGGTATGTAGTACTGTCTCAAAGATTTTGTTGTTGTTAATACTTAATCTAATATAAGAGGTTTTAAATGTTTAAGGCTTCCAGTAGGACCTTTTCATAAGGAATAGTAGAGTTCACCACAAAACTTATGTAGTGTTCTGATAAAATGTAGAATTGTAGAATTAACCAGGTTGGAAAAGACCTTTAAGGTCATCAAGTCCAACCATTACCCCAGGACTGCCAAAACCACCACTAAGCCATATCATTAAAGGCCTTATCTCAGTGTTTTTTGAACACTTCCAGGGACACATTCCACCACTTCCCTGGGCCGCCTGTTCCAATGCTTGATCACCTTTTGGTGAAGAAATTTTTCCTAATACCCAGACTAAGCCTCCCCATGCCCAGCTTGAGACATGTCATTAGGAGATTAAAATGTGGTGTGTTTTTTTTAAATCTCTCTCCTACAATTCAACCATTTTCATTGCTTTATATAATTAAATTCACTAAGAGTTACCAGACAATAGGAGCTGTAGCGCCATTTTCTGATCTGACAAATTTAAAATAAATAAATTATATATGTACACACTGCCATAAAGGATCCTCTGCCTTAGGCATCAAACATCCTTAAAGAACTGCTATCAAACCCTAACACACAACAGACAGAAGGAGGAATCCAAGCCAGGGAAAATTCCGTATCAAATTGGAAAAATGCTTAGTAGTCTCCAGAGCAATCCAAGTCTAGAAAGGCAAATCAAACACATATAGATGATGACCATGGGAAAGAGTCATTTCATTGACACACTGTTCTCTTTCCATATCATTCCTGAATGTCTTACGGGTTTTTTACGGATAAGCATATAATAAATAGGGGGCTAATACCTGTCCTCTGGTACTCAACTTCAGAGACTTCACACCAAAATCCCAATTAATACTTTCCCCAATCTAATAAACAATCACAAGCTTGGCAATTAACTTTTCGAAAGCAAGCTTTTTACACTCACAATGTTTTTACAGGTACAATTCATACACAGATAGGAACATCACAGTCTTTATAAAAAGATACACCTGCACACAAGACCTGATATTCCATACGTACGCATCAAGTACTCAACTCTATCCAGAGAAGTTTCATATCAAATTTTACAAATTAAAAATAACAGGGGTGTACATCATGCGAAATTACAGGAGTGGAGAATTGTCACTTTTAAGCTGGCAACAGTCTAACTAAAAACAGACACTGGGTACAATATTTTATCAATGTTTCTGGAGCCCCCAGAAGACCCTCCCAGTTCTTTCCAATGTGCCAAAATGTAACCCAATGGGCTTTTCTTCAGAATTACCTTGTTTTGATCAGCTCTCATTTCAAACAATCTTTTACAAATCTCTATAGCTTCTCTTTCCCAGTGCTCTGCAAATGCGCTTAAAATATGAGAGCACCTACACACAAGTTTTATGATATTCTCAGGGGGTTCAGTAAAATAATGTCTCTGGGTTCTGCAGATCAACTCCCCTGATGTTAGATCATAGTTTCGGTTCCAGCAAAATTTACACTGTCCTAGTATCCACGTCAGGATCCAATGTTCAAAAGTTATTATGCACCCATATGTGAGGCTACAAGTCTGTGGTACTGAGTGTAAAGTCCAGATCTCGGATATTAGAGGTTATACTTCTCTTATACAGCCACTGGGGTGCAGAGAGGGAACTCTTCTTAACCCCCCTCACTAGCCAGGGTTTACTTTTGTCTACTCCTCCCCCACTGCTTAAACACTGTAATCTTTAACACTAACAACAGACATACACACACACAAAGCACTTAGGCACAACACAGAACAAAGATGCTTGGTCTGTCTCCCGCCGCTCTCCTCGAGGAGAACACAGAACCCCGGATCAGGACTTCACACTCGCTTCGTAGCTGTGCTGCATCTCAGTCACACAGAAACACAAACACACATGGGATCCCACACACTCACTGGAACTGGCCTACCAAAACCAGTTTTAATTTGAACAATTCAGTGGAAGTCATGTTCTCTGGTTACTGCTTTCCCACATCAAAGGCCTGCTAAGGAAGGTGTGCTGTTGGTAGATGGAAAAATTGACAAGTGAAAAAGACCAGTTAAAAAAAAGTCTTTCTATTGAGTATCTTTCAGAGGAGAAATCTACATCATTTTATGTATTGGGTATGCAAGGGTTCTCCAGAATTGGTAGGTTTTATGGAGACTTAATTATTCCCTATGTCATGTCTGGCATGATGGGGAAGGAAGAAAATGGACTGACTGGTTTGTGCTTGTACCTAGTATATTGTCAATAATGGTAATTGTAGAATATATATCAAAGATAAATATTAGTACTTTGTTTTGGCCTCATCTGTGTTAGATTTTTTCTTTCCTTTTCTTTAAATGTCTTGCTACCAGTGCTGATGAATACTGTGATAAAAATGGTTGTGTGAAATAATGGCAACAGACCATCACAGTGTGTAAGAATTACTTCATGTGATCAGGGTTAGCACTGTACAAGTAGCTCATAGGTGGTGTGAATGAAGCTATGGTATTTCACCTGTCTGAAGATCAAAGATCTGGCCATAGTGCCTAAATGAATATTATTCTTATGGGAGAGGTGGCAGAGTACATCATGAAAGAGTGCCTCTCTTTTATGACAGTTATTAGTTGTCATCTGGTAATGCTCAGCCCCGGGAGAAACCAAAAAAATTTTGACCCTGTTTCATAGATGAAGAAATCTCAGAATTTCAAGTACTTATGCTTCTAGTCAGCATAAAAATGGTGGAAATATGTGCTTGTGCATATATCCTACTTGGTTGTAAACTCCTCAGGGGAAGCATAATATGATGATTGTAGTGGTACAATTGTAATTAAATTCTTCATATGAGGCATGACTATGAATAAAGTAAGATAAAGAAGTTTTCAGGAAATTCTTTTAACCAGCATGTTCTTCAGTGGAGTTCAGACAACCTCATAATATGACTTTCTTGATGTTTTGTTTTGTTTTGTTTTGTTTTTTTTCCTCCTCTGGAAAAAAGCTATAAAAACTTCTTAAAAGTGTGTTAAGAGTCCTTAATAGTGTATTAATTTTATTTAGGGATGTCTATTTAGATATTTGAATAGAAGCTTAAAGTAATAGATGCAGCTGATCAAGGAAGACATAAGCTAATACACAGATCTAAATATTGAATGTTGATTTAATTTCTTTATTATTTTCCTTTGCATCTTTAGCACCATATCATCCAATGAGAATCAGTAGCCACAATAAAGGGGTTGCAGAGTTCTGGCTTTATTTTTCTAACGTCCTTGCTGCATTACAAGAACTGCATTGACCTTGTAATGCTTGTGAATTTGCCTTGCATATTTGGAGTTTGGTATTTTAGCTTTATTTAGAGGATTACTTGGTTAAAATACCAATTTAGATGAGAGGTAGTACAGTCTTCACATGCAGTAGACCTCCATTTCTACTGATGGCAGTACATAGAAGACTACACATTAGACAGCCAAATTATCAAGTTTAATTGTTAATTGTTTGGAATTAAGAAATTACCATTTGCAGCATTACTCTGAGATTGTTGTCCAAAGGTTAATTTTTGTCTTAGATATTGAAGACACAAATTCTGTATTTAGTTTAAATGTTTCTGTCGAGGAAATTTCAGAGATTATAGGCTGACCTTAGCACGCTTCTCACTTAGTGTTTGAGTTGTGTAGAAAAATGGGTTTATAACCAAAAAACCTACCAGTCAAAACTCTCAAGTGAACTATTTAATGGTTTATACCTGACCACATTAGAACATTAAGAACTTAGCACACAAACTTTCCCCTAACACTGTAACATATTAACATATACCTATTTTTTTATTTATTTTTTTTTTAGGTATCGAAATTTTGATCAGCCTCATCGATTCTATGTTGCTGATGTATACACTGACCTTACTCCACTCAGTAAATTCCCTTCCCCTGAATATGAAACTTTTGCTGAATATTATAAAACAAAGTATAATCTTGACCTTACTAATCTCAACCAGCCACTGCTGGATGTGGACCACACGTCTTCAAGGTAACAACAGTCATATTTGTGTCTGAGGCTTGTAATTTGACTGTAAAGTGCCCTGTTGTTTTTTTTTAATTACAGGATAAAGCTGAGGGTTTGTGTTTTCCAAAATAATTACCGATATTTTTTCTTAAGAGGTACTTAATAGGCTGTAACAACTGTAACTTGATCCCATTTTTCTTCCAGAGGTAACTGTGCTGTCACTTCACTAAGGTTGAATGCTAAGAATTAAGTCATCACTTTAGAAAGCTTAGGCTAGTAAGTTCTATTAATTATGTGCTTATATTAAAGTATTTTTATGTTGTTTTTAGACTTAACCTTTTGACTCCTCGCCATTTGAATCAGAAGGGGAAGGCACTTCCACTAAGCAGTGCTGAGAAAAGGAAAGCAAAGTGGGAAAGCTTGCAGAATAAGCAGGTAAAATAGAAGTATCAAATTGAAGTTGCCTCTCTCTCAACAGTGATCTGACAATTACTTTTACAGGTAAAATTCTTTCCCTCTCTCCTCCTCTCCCCAGATACTGGTTCCAGAGCTCTGTGCTATACATCCTATTCCAGCATCGTTGTGGAGAAAAGCTGTTTGCCTGCCCAGCATACTTTATCGGCTGCACTGCCTTTTAACAGCAGAGGAACTAAGAGCTCAAACAGCCACTGATGCTGGTGTGGGAGTTAAATCACTTCCTGCAGATTTCAGGCATGTATTTTTTCAGGATGTGTCTTTCAGTACGATATCTGACTTCATTGGACAGTAAGGTGAAAACTATTACTGCGTTAATCTAAAACTGATACCCTTTGTTTAACTCGCATTGGTTTTCAGTGAAACATAGCTTAAAAGGACTTGATTATGAAAGGTGAAGTTAGATACTGCAGTCACTGTTCTTTTCAGAAGAATCTAACCTTTTTTAAACGTGTGTGCATGGAGAATTTTCTTGTCTTGTGGCAGTATTTTTTTAACAAAATCAGCATGTATCTTTTCAGATACCCTAACTTGGACTTCGGATGGAAAAAGTCTATTGACAGCAAATCCTTCATCTCTATTCCTAACTCCTCTTTAGCAGAGAATGAAAATTACTGTAAGCACAGCACAATTGTAGTCCCTGAAAATGCTGCACATCAAGGTGCTAATAGAACCTCTTCTGCAGAAAACCATGACCAAATATCTGTGAGTTACAGAGCACTCCTCAATGAGTCACCCATTAAACTCCAAATTGATGTCTCAGCAGAACTTGCAGCAATTAATGGTGTTTCTTATAATAAAAATCTTGCCAATGGCAATTGTGATTTAGTTAACAGAGACTTTTGCCAAGGAAATCAGCTGAATTACTACAGGCAGGAAATACCTGTACAACCAACTACCTCATATCCTGTTCAGAATTTATACAGCAGTGAGAACCAGCCCAAGCCCAGCAATGAATGTACTCTACTGAGTAATAAATACCTTGATGGAAATGCTAACAGATCTACCTCAGATGGATGCCCCAAAATGGCAGTGACCACCAGTACTTCAAAAGCTATTAGTCTTTCAAAAGACACAGGAGATTCTGAAACAAACCCTTCCAATGAGTACTCCTCAAAAACTCTTGGTCCTAATCCTGGTCTCATTCTTCAAGCTTTGACTCTTTCAAATGCTAGTGATGGATTTAATCTGGAGCGGCTAGAAATGCTTGGTGATTCATTTTTAAAGCATGCCATCACTACGTACTTGTTTTGCACTTACCCTGATGCTCATGAGGGACGGCTGTCATATATGAGAAGCAAAAAAGTAAGTAGTAACAATCCGGTCATGGTATGTAAAAGGCACGTTGTAACCAGCCATACGCGTAAGAATTTTGCTGGAAGATTGAATGGCAACAGGTTGATTTAATTCCACCCCTTTACCAATTATACGTTGGGTAGTATGCATATAAGAATGAAAATACTGGACTACAGGATTAATGTTGCCATAACTGTGATTGATTGAAACTGTTTTCTGCAGTTCATTTTGAAATCTAGACCACTTAATTATCAGCCTAAGAAAGGATAGGACTGAATAAGAGTTCTAGGTTAGCAAGGATAATTGATGGACTGAACACTAGAGCTGTTACTGAGTTTCTTTAACGGGAGTGCTTGAATGAAGGGTTGAGTTAGCAATACAGAGCCTTAGGTTGTAGCTTTATTTGACTGTTCCTTTGTTTCCTCAATAAGTTACTTTCCTTGAAAACTTTTACTGTGATCTTACACAAATGCTAAAAATAAATCAACAGAACCAATAAAAAAATCTTACAGAAGTGTTGCATCAAAACGTTTGAAAGTATTTTAAAGTAAATGTGAACAGTACAGAGTAGGGTCGTCAGTTCTGCTGCTGCCGGTTTTAAATTCCGGAGTAATCAATCATGCGAAAGTGTTCTGGGTTTTTCTTTTCCCCTACATAATGTGATAACTTGAATCAAATGCTGAGGATTTGATTGTCTGTCTCTGATAATAGGTTAATTCTCAGTGATGTATTTTGAGTAGTTTAATCTTGGAAAATAAAGAGGGCTAAATAAATTGCATAGTTCAAGTAAAGGAAGTGATTTAATATTCAAGTTCAAATTTCAAGACTTTAAAAACAAACATGGAAAGTGTATTTAGAATGAGAAATGAAGCTCAGAAGTTGATAGTTACAACATAAAAGGAAATATGTTTGCATGTGAGTGCTTTTTTTTTTCCCCTCCCTTTTAAAATGTTTAAAAGAATTTTAGAGTCTATGAAAACAACATCTGTGTTATGACTTAATAAGATTTGTTATATGGAACTGTTTCAACACTTTCTACTGCCAAAGTTTAGGTGAATCTACCCATAATCACAATAATTTTTCATTTCCAAATCTCGCCTGAATGTTCATTAATAATGAATAATTAATGACACTCGTACAGGTCATTTTTACTGTTATTTTAAAAGAAGCAATAATTTTATTTTGCAAATAGGATTTAATCTATCAGATTTCTTTAATTAAATTTGACACATCTAATGTGCTTAGCCTTAAAAAAAAATATTAAAATAATCTGTTTTAAGAAAGCTGAAATGCCTTTTGAGGTCTAGATAAAAATGCATGATGGTACAAGATCTGGCTTGACGTGTAAACTTGTTTTGCTCCTTTTGCATTTTAACCTAAATATATGTATGTCCAGAGGTTTATGAGAATGTGTTTTTCTTGAAGGTCAGCAACTGTAACTTGTATCGCCTTGGAAAAAAGAAAGGACTGCCTAGTCGTATGGTGGTATCAATTTTTGATCCCCCGGTCAACTGGCTTCCTCCTGGTTACATAGTGAACCAGGATAAGAGCAACACTGATAAGTGGGAGAAGGATGAAGTGGTAAGACTTGATTTAACTATGCTGAGGAGTAACTATTCACGTCTGTATTCTCTCACCCCTACCTCCTTCTAACCCCCAGATATTTTGCTAAAAATGTGGATCTGTATCTTTGTTTCCTTTCTAAAACTTCTCCTTAACTTATGGAAAATTAGAGGAAAACTGATCCGGAATAGAACCTGTAGAAAGGAAATTTACTGAACATCATCCAATAATGAGTGTGCATATTAATAGAAAAGTAGAGAAGAAAAAATGTTTTGTTTGTAGTTCGTGTACTCTCAGGAGTTTTTCTGAAATAAATGAGTTCACCTTCATAGAGTATATGAAACGGAGTTGGTTTTCATAGTGCTGAGAATGAAGATTGAACCGGCTTGAGAAAATGTTCAGTATTGGTTGCTGTTAGCTTACACCATGGGTATGGCTGAAGGCTACTTTGCATCCAAAATACAATGCTGGGGTAGCCACCCTCACTGTCTAAAGCTTCAAAACGACAAATCTTAATTAGGAGCAGTTCCAATTATTTTCTGACTAAACGCATTGTATGTTTGTAGTAGGAGTGTGTGTGCAAGAAATATCACTGATCACAGCAGTCAGTAATATAATCTTTTAAGTGTTTCGAGAATGGTTTGGAGGTCAAGGAAGAAGGTGGAGGTATTTTTTTTTTCTTTTCCCCAAATCTGAAGACCATGCTCGATTGTAGAACCACCAGAGGGCACATGGGGGAGGACTGTTAGTTAGATGTACCGTGCAAATAAATGCTTATTTCAGAATGAACCAACCTGATTACTGTGTGTGCCAAGATTTCCATTTCAAAGAGACTTACTGCTGTACCTTTCTAAAAGTAAGACAGTACATTTGGGACAGGAGTTAATCGTTATTTTGTAGAAGCTTTCAGTTCACCATAACATTTTAGTGGCCTCTTTCTCCTTGCTAGTCACTGTTTATTTGTAAATAAAATACACAATTTCAGACCAAAATGCAGACTGTGGTGCAATTAAGTAGTACTGGGGTTTGTGCCAAGTAGATATTTTGCTTTCTTGCATATAATTTTCATTCTCCATCCATGGGCTGATGGACTGTAACTGGGGCTAGAAAATCTCATATTATTATGACAGATTATTACAAAAACATCCTAGTCAGATGTTGGCATTTTTGTGTTACCAGGCTTTATTAAGGGGAAGGATCTTCCTCTGTTAATTTGATCAGGTAGTTTATTTCAAAAAAGCATGAAAGAAGCACTTACATGTATTTAGCTTGTAAGTGGCCATAACTAACTCAAAATCAATCAGGTATTCTTTAAGAAAAGGTTTGGTTTTTGAGGATCATCATTGATTAATGTTTTTAAATGCTGTCTGATGAAAGTAATGACCTATCAGACTTGCTTCCCGGCTCCTTCAGCTACTGTTCATTCTCATCACTTATATTTTTATTACTTTTTTTATACATGAAGCAGTGTGCAAACAATGTTAGGGTAGTTCATGTAGCCATTCTGCTAATTAAAATGAATTTAAGAAAATTGTGAATGAAATTGTAGTAAGAATTAAATTTATCACTTATTAAATCTTTGTGAAAGCAGACAGCAATGTTTTGAGTCATCTAGCTAGAGATGTGTCAGTGTATTTTTTTCAGTGACAGATATGACAGGTGGTATGTAACAAGAAAAAAATCAGCACTAGCTCTAATTGGGACTGGTTAAATTAGTCTTACTTTGAGCATTATACTGCTACTAGTATCCAAAACAACTATGTAAAATCAAGTGTTGCTATCTCTTTCTGATCAGTTAAATCTACGGAAATCCCAGATGTGTATATGTGAGATGGGTAATTACAGCAGCAGAAATTCTTTTGGCAAATGTCTAAACTGAATTTCTGTAGCCACTTTTTTCCCCTGCCCCTGCCAGCACTAAATCTCACTAAGCCTCCTCTGTCCTGATGAGGAATGCTGTGATCTGATCCTTAGCTGATTTCAAGCGTTGCCTAGTGCACCTTACAGCTGCCACCCATCCACACATCTAGAGAGTTGTGCATTTGGCCCAGAGGGACAGGTCCCCCATGGTAGCATCTGGTTCACAGATATGTAAGATTAAGTGTCTGAGACCTATAATATGACATACATAGATTGAGGGCAGATATGAGCTGTTTCGCTTGATTCAAAATGGTGTTGGCTTTCAGGACCCATTCCAGAAAAGCACTTTGAATCTGATCTTGCTTCTATCAAATTAAGTGGCAGAATTCCCGCTGACATCAGTGATGCTGGTTTGAGTCTGTGAATAGTCTTTTGATGTTAGGAAGACTACTTGTGCATTTAGCTAATATGTTTAAGTGCTCTCCTGGATTGGGGCCATGGCAAATTATACATCATTGTATAGCTTGGGCATATCTGCGTTCAATTTATAATTTACATCAGTCCATACCAGTTTGCTTAATATGAGCAGGGAAAAGACATGAGACATCATTAGTTTTGCTGGTGTGGGTATGTATGTAAGTATTAGAAAATTGGTGACAACTTTAACTTGATAAGTTAAGGCTGTAAGTACAGCCTGAAACAACCCAAAACTTTAAGCCAGTATTTACTTGTTAAAGGATTAATACTATTTGCCTTTGCATCTACTTCATGATTTCATGAATATGTTAATATTCAGTTTAAAAACTGCTTTTACATTTTTAGACTTGCCATATTGAAATCCTGGTGATATTAAATGAATGGAAAACTGGAGAGATAGCATATTTGTTAAAACTGAGAATTATTAACTTGCACTGTGGTTCTTGCAGAAGAAAAGAATTGTTCTATATCTACTGTATGATAAGCAGCCAGATCATTTCTTGAGTCCCCAACCTATGCAGTGAAGACAGCCACACACATAAGCATTAGGTTCTTGCCAACTAACTGGTATTAGACTTCCAGTTTTGATCTGCAATAAAAAATCACCTACACTGGTACACTAAACTTACTTTCTACTAGTTTGCCAAGTAGACTGAATTAATTAGCAGCTGTGTTTGAGAACACAGAGAAAGGTATTTTGCTGGTTCAGGTGATTATTATTGAAGAACTAGGGTAAAGAAGTTCTTACAGTTTTTACATGGAATGCATTTTCCAATTATGTGTCCAGAAACTGAGATTATCTTGATTATGACTATAGCAAGTCCTGCAAGTCCCTTAGTATTTGCTGTAGAAGGATGTATAAAGAATCTTCAGAATTGGTTTGGGTCACCGTTTGTATTAGCCTTACTTAGCAGATAGAGGGAAGGATGCACCCAGAAAATGTTCCTTGTACTTCTCCAGATCTGTTAGTATAGAATTCCTTTGTCTGCTTGGTATACAAATGTCTAATGTTTAGTGGATTTAGTTAATCCCAGATGCACCATATTCTAGTATAAGCACAAGTTTCTATGAAATGCTGCATGTTATATGTAGAATATGTGCTATTATAGGTTAGTAATAAAGTGTTTATATTCTAAGACAGTTATTCTGGTCTTAAAATGCTAGTGTAAATTGAGGTTGTATTGTGCAGCTGATCAGACAATGTAATTAGAAACATGAAAAAAAAATCAGTCATATTGTTAGCAGACACTACTCAAATCCCACACTTCTGACAGTTCTGGAATAAAAGTTTCTCATTTCCTTCTTTGGTACCATATTTTTTGTGTTCTTTCATAGACAAAGGAGAACTTGTTGGCTAATGGCAAAATTGATAATTATGAAAATGATGAAGAGGATCAAAACCTAATGTGGAGGTTACCCAAGGAAGAAACAGACTTTGAAGATGATTTTCTGGAGTATGATCAGGAGCATATCAAATTCATTGATAATATGTTAATGGGATCAGGGGCTTTTGTGAAGAAAATTTCTCTCTCTCACTTTTCAACCACTGATTCAAACTATGAATGGAAAGCACCCAAGAAGTCTTCCCTGGGTAATGTTCAATTTTCATCAGATTTTGATGATTTTGACTATAGCTCGTGGGATGCTATGTGCTATCTGGATCCTAGCAAAGCTGTTGAAGAGGATGATTTTGTAGTGGGCTTCTGGAATCCATCAGAAGAAAACTGTGGTGTTGATGCGGGAAAACAGTCTATCTCATATGACTTGCATACAGAACAGTGTATTGCTGACAAAAGCATTGCAGACTGCGTGGAAGCCCTGTTGGGCTGCTATCTGACCAGCTGTGGTGAAAGAGCTGCTCAGCTTTTCCTGTGTTCACTGGGGCTGAAGGTGCTCCCTGTAATTAAAAAGACTGATTGGGAAGGCACTTTGTGTGCTAGCAGAGAGAATTGTAGCAGCGAGGAGAAAAATCTTTCATCAGACTCTATTTCTGCTTCTATACCTAATTCAGAGGCTTCTCTGTATAAAGACCTAGAGTATGGTTGTTTGAAGATTCCGCCAAGGTGTATGTTTGATCACCCAGATGCTGAAAAAACCCTAAATCACCTTATTTCTGGTTTTGAAAACTTCGAGAAGAAAATAAACTACAGTTTTAAGAACAAGGCTTATCTTCTTCAAGCATTTACTCATGCCTCGTACCATTATAATACCATTACTGGTAAGTAGTCTTAAACGAGTGGGGTTTTTCCCCATATTGTAAATACAGGAGAAGCAGTGTATGATGTGTTCCTGTACAGTTTTTTTTAGACAACATGTTTCTTTAAAAGACAATAGTCTCTGAATATTAAGTCTTTGAAAATACTGTCTTGCTCTTTATTTCAGGAGGGGGATATGTGTGAAAGCTGTATCTCAGTGATTATTCATATTTTGATTTGAGGTAGATAGAAGACTTACTGAAGTCTTAATCAAGTTTTGGGAAAGAGCAGCATTTTTCATCTTGGCTGTATCACTAGTGTATGTGACTGACATTAGATCCTTATTTAGCTGAAATAAGTTCTTGTAGAACTCTGGAAAATTGCAGTATACTTCTAGAAGTAGCAATCATGTTTTGCAAATATATTTAGCAAATTTGTCCATAATTTAATCCCAAGAATATTGCCCTTTGACCATACTTCTGAAGATTAAAACTAGACTATACAACTTTAATTAGCTGAATAGTCTGTAGGACTATACCATATGGAGACTTCCCTTTGAAGTTGTGAATTAGAAGGCATAGTTTAAGTCTAGGCATTGTATTGAGTATATATTTAAAGTCCAAGTTTGAAGCAATTGACTAAATCAGGCTAAATATTAATTTCAGGCTAACTGCTTAATGTTTCTCTACATGCTCTCACAGAAGATTTTACAGCAGCACAAGTTTGTGTTTCTGTGATCTTGAATAACTTTTGCTTATGCCAATTAGCATAGTATTTGTTCATTCTAAAACTTTAAATATTTTGCTATTATAATATACAATTAAAACCAAACTATGGTAAATTCCAGCCCTGTTAGAAGTGAATGGCAAATTCTTGTGCAGTCAGCAGTCTGAATTTTTCCCCGAAGTGAATTGGTTCTTTATACCAAGGAGTAAGAAAGTTCTGATTTAATTAAAGAAGTTGTTTTGACAGTGTTAGTACATCGAAAACAATTCACAATGTACACTGGAATGCTCCTTTAGCTTTTTATTCTAGGTAATACTACTGTCTATGTATTTACTTTTCACAAATATTTCACAAAACATATAGAAGGTAGATAATCCCTTTACACACATATACATGCATACTAACAGAAACCTTGAGGCATAGTGTCTAGCTGAAATTGTGTTGTTGGGTCCAAAAGTTTTGGTTTCATTTCTGTTTACCACATAAGGCAGCTATGAATTGCTGTTGCTTGTAACTTCTGTTAAGGAGTAGCTAGTAATCAACAACTGGCAGTATCTTAGGTACAGCTGCTATAAAAACAGCTTAGTGCTAGCCATTTCACTCTCATGTTACTTTTGTAGTAATTCTGTCTTCCTTTCTTTCTATCTACCCATCCTTGTTTGCTTTCAAGACTGCTTTTTGCTTTTGTTTATGTTCTAAAAATAGATTTGCATAGCTCTCCATTCCTGTCCCCTGCCAATTTTCCAAAGAGCCAATGCTTGACAATTTTAGTTTCCAGTTTAAAAGACCCATTCTTAATGGGAATCTTAGTTCAATGGTTTTTGAGAAATCTAAGTGTGTGGTGAATTAGATGAAAAATCTGAGATTGTATGTTCCTCCTGCTTTTGTTGCATTGTTTTCTTATGAATTTTTTGAGGTTTAACTGTTACCATTTTCAGATCAGCTTGCTAGTGGAATCCCTTAATTTTACTTTTTTTGATCTTTCTTGGTGCAGTGGTAAAGATTTTGAGTAAAAGCATTAATTGATTATAAACACAAATGGTTTGCTAGCCTGGCAAGTTAATATTTAGTTAAAAAATGTCTATTATTAGATGTAATATCTGTTTTTTTCTGATTTTTTTAAAAAAAGAATTCAATAACTAATCTCTCTGAACACAAAGATACCTTTTTTTAAAAAACAGATTGTCTCCTCTGAGAATTGGCTAGTTTGTGGAATTTAAATGGCAGTGTACCAGACCTCTTATCCAGAATGTCCTGGAAAGAATGTGTGTGTTAAACTTAATTGTGGTGTTGTACATTCTTTTATTTCCAATGCTTTAAGATTGTTACCAGCGCTTAGAATTCCTGGGAGATGCAATTCTGGACTACCTCATAACCAAGCACCTTTATGAAGACCCACGGCAACACTCTCCAGGAGTTCTTACTGACCTGCGATCTGCTCTAGTCAATAATACCATTTTTGCATCATTAGCTGTTAAGTATGACTACCACAAGTACTTCAAAGCTGTCTCTCCTGAACTATTTCATGTTATTGATGACTTTGTGCAGTTTCAAATGGAAAAGAATGAAATGCAAGGAATGGATTCTGAGGTTAGTGGAAGTAGAAGAAATGTGTTCAGTATCTGATTTGAAACATGCTACTGGATTTCATAGTGATGGACATTTTTGTAATACTTTTTAATACATTTTTGTATTACATTTTGTAATACTTTAGTTTTATGCACACAGCAACCAAAGAAGCAGGCTCCCAGTAACAAAGCATACAATATGCAAATTAAAATACAATCTTTAGAAAGTATAAAGAACTTTCATAAAATAATTAAATTGAAAACAGTTTGCCTCTAGATTTTTGTGACCTTTGATTTCAGTCACTATTTCACTTTTGTGTTATTGTTAGAACAGTATGCAGGCAGGGGGGGAGCAGGACCACTTAGCCTGGAAGCTACTACTACATCATAAAATCATGACAAAGAGTTAATGAGTTAATACTGACTTAGTATAGGATATCCATGCAACATTATGAGCAATACTACCTTTGGACTATGTGGAGATTATTTAATGTAGCACACTGACAGAGGTTTCCACCATTTTTCTTTTGAATATTTCTGCTGGAGCAGGTGTTACTGCACTGTGCTCAAGTATGTGTGACATGCTCCTGAGGGCTTTATATCTGCTAACCAGGGAAACATTGCATGCATCTTTCAAATAAACCACTTGAAAGATAGTTTAACTGAAGACCTGCAAGCACAGATCCTATCTGTGCTATGCAGGAAGAAACCTAATGGTAGTGAACATCTATTTGCTGGAGATCCATTAGTCTAAAACTAATTCATTTAGATAAGCTGCTCAGAAAATGTATGAGAGCAGGGGTCTTGTGAATCAAATTCTAATCAGGGTCCTGGAAGAGATGGACTTTCTCATTATCCTTTCTTTAGGAGTGTTATCCAATGCATAACCCTCATAGTTTGTCTTCTGAAAAACTGTGACCAATCTCTTGAAAAGTATTCTATCAGAGAATACTCCAGCACTCAACAAACGTGTTATCTTCGTCTTTAGTAATTTCTTCTTTTTGCTACACAACTTAGAAGCTTGGCAGTCAAAATACTTCTGTTACAAACATGTTTTTACAGCCCTTGCACTGTGTTGCAGAGTGAAATCTATATGAGTGAAAAGGCTAAAAACTTATTTGAAGACCTCAGAGTAGTGATTTCTAAGTTCGTTCAGTTTTTTGCTGGTATGCAAAAAGATTGCCTAGAAACTTCCTCCGAAGTTGCAACCAAATTGTGTGATAGCTGTTTCAAATAAAATTCTTGTTTCGCTGTCCCTGCGCCTGCTCCCTATCTTGGTCTGGCACTGAATTACTGAAACTCTTATTTCATCAGAGTTAATGAAGAGTCTTTGTTTCTGCAGTTCATGCCAGCTAGGCTGGTTTCCATGTGTGTCTCCACATCATCTGCTTTGCTTTTTTCAGATACCACTCGTGAAACATCTGTTGTCCCTTGCTTTATAGCTCTTAATTTCTCTCTCCTGTTATTTCAGTATAACTCAAAAGTGCTTAAGTTTGCACTTGGTATGAAATACACTATTCAGAAGAGTTGAACTTGTTTTTTAACATCAAAATTCCTGTTTGGAGTGTTTACACATCAGCTCTGATTTCTTGTTTGATTTATTTTGGGTAGAAATACTGGGTTGTACTGGTTCATGAAGTATTTTGGTGGCTCTTAAGAGGACTGACATTGGCCCCTACCTTGGGGTTTAAACCCAACGCAGTGAGAAGGTAGTTGCTGGGAGAAAAGACGAACTTACTTCCTTTTAGGCAGAGGAGCGTTATGGTCAAAAATTTCTGTTTCAGATCACTTTGTTTGGACTTAGGTGAATGTATATTGTATGTATTTGATGTATTTCTGGTAAAGGATTAGATTAACTCAAGGTCTCTAAAACATAGGCTGAAAGTTTAGCTTTAATAATGAGACTGTGCTATTGTCTGAAGATAGTAGCATAGAAGAAAACACTGCCTGCTACCTTTAAAAGATAGCTAAGTGTGCCTGCTAGCTATCTCATGTTGCTGGTTATCACTTATTAATGGCTCAGTTTACTGGTACTTGTTTCATGCTTGTCTTCTGGGGTAAATGAGATAAGGAAAAGTACACCCAACTTTCGTCCAGAGATTTTGAAGCTTTCATACAGATTTTTGAAGCTACTTCTAGGAGATGCCTAATGTGTGAAATCTTCCTTTATTATGCGTAGCTTTCTAGTATTAACTGATTGAGCCAAGTCTGTTTCTTATTGGAAAAAACAGACCCATGGTAAAATCCTACAGAATTACATGAGGAATTCACAAAGCACATGAGGTCTCTGTACAGAATGGTGCTTGGAATTATTTTTGCATTTGAAAAATGACATATCCAGCAGCTTAGTTTTGTTGGGAAATAAAAGAACAATTTCACTGTGGAAAATTGTCAGTGAAAAGCTTAAAGGAAGCAGCACAGGGTAGCGTGAAAGAGAGCTTACATTTCTGAAGATCTTTTTATTTTAAAATATGCAATTGTTTCTCTCTTCCTCCTTTCTTCCTGCATCCCCCTGCTTTTTTTAATTGCTAACAGCTCAGAAGATCTGAAGAAGATGAAGAAAAAGAGGAAGACATTGAAGTACCAAAGGCCATGGGGGATATATTTGAGTCTCTTGCTGGTGCCATTTATATGGATAGCGGAATGTCTTTGGAAATGGTGTGGCAAGTGTACTATCCAATGATGAGGCCATTAATAGGTATTGTCTGCTTTCAGAAAAGAAAATAATAATTAATGCCATCTGCTATGAAGAGAAGAAAGCTAATTTTTTTTTTTTCCCCTTCCAAATAGAGAAATTTTCTGCTAATGTGCCCCGTTCTCCAGTGCGAGAGCTGCTGGAGATGGAGCCAGAGACAGCCAAATTTAGGTGAGAATATGCTTCCTTTGGTACACACTGCCATAAAATATTTTTAAGCTGTGCTTCATAAATGTCCAAAATTAATTTCTTTTGCACTAAGTAGCTAGCATGATCATTGTGTTCACTGATTTTATTGCTTTTTATTGCATAACTTTGAGAAAAGTAACAATTTCTGTTTAACTATACTGCTTTAACTTCTGTAGAAAAGAGAATATAGGTCTCTTTATTTCACATTAACTTACTTAAGGACTAAGTAATTTTTGTGTATATTTTTGCAGTCCTGCAGAAAGAACTTACGATGGAAAGGTCAGAGTAACAGTGGAAGTTGTAGGAAAGGGAAAGTTTAAAGGTGTTGGCAGAAGCTACAGGATTGCCAAATCTGCAGCTGCGAGAAGAGCACTACGAAGCCTCAAAGCAAATCAACCTCAGGTCCCAAACAGCTGAGACTCCTCTTAAAAAAAAATGGGGGGAAAAAACACAAATAAAGAAAATTTTTAAAAATGTTGATGTTGAGAGGAACAAATTGGAAGACAGAATTTAAAGTTTGTTTGATAACAGAATAGATAACAAAACATTTAACGTGTATAAAATTTTGGAACTAACTGTAGTTATAGTTTTTTGCGCAAACACAATCTTGTCTTCTTTCCTCACTTCTGCTTTGTTTAATCACGAGAGTGCTTTAATGATGACATTTAGCAAGTGTTCAGAATAATTGTTGTCAGGTCTTTATGGTTTACTTTTATTGTCAGTACAGCTTTGCTTAGTGTTAGAAGGCCAGGGAGCTTATGCCTAATGCAGTTGCTAGATTTATATATAGTAATCTTGAAATTCTTCAGTCTGTGCACTAGTGCCAGTCATAAAGCAGTTGATAAACTGTGCTGGATGATTGGGTATAAGAAAGAATAAGTGTGCCAGTATTCTCTCTTGTTTTTCTTTTTTGTTTTTCTTTTTTTTTTTTTTAATCTCTCCATGTCATCTTTTTACATTAAGATGGCATTCCCAATCATTATTGCACTTATTTGTTAGGGACAGATTCTAATTGAAAAGGCTGGCATACTAGTAGAATGAAACTTCCGTTTCATTATGCCACACAGTCTTGCATAAAAAAAGGTTCTTGCCTTAAAAATAAATAAACCCTCATTAATAATCTTTTAATTTCTGATCTTTTTTTGGAACAAGCTGTTTTACATTCCCTTAATTTTATTATGCATTTTGCAATGATACAGCTCTATATTTACAGTACAACTCATTACTATAGCTGTGACTTATTACGGGATTATAATAGAAATTGTATTCATATATATGTAATTAGGTTGTTTTTAACAATTCTGAGGAGGTGGTTAGTTGAAAGTTGTTGTTTTTTTGGTTTTTTTTATACCATAAACAAGTATGGTCTTTGGTTAAAATTCCAATTTTACACAAACATACAAGCTAGATAGTTCCAGTACTGGAAACAGTAATGAAAAATTGCACAGTACAAACTGTCACTCTAACAAAATAACCTTTGACATATCACACCTTAAATATGCTGCAGATTTTATAGTCAATTGGTTACGTATTTAACAAACAGAGCACCTTTACACTTAAAGATATTTCCACATAAATTTCTTACTGTACTTTTCAGAGTTGCATGCATATTTCGCCTACCAAAGCTGTGCTGTTAAATAACATGAAAGTTGATGTATGAGATACAACTGCCGTACTTTTGATACATCTGTGATTTAGGTCCTTAATTTAGAGAAACTAGCTCATTGGTGTTTTGGTCTGCTGGGGGCAGGGGGTGGAAATCATACTTTTAGGCTTTGCCTCTACTTCTTTAATTAGATCTTTGTAGGCACTCTTTACTTAAATACCTCAGTTCTTTTTTTTTTCTTCTCTTTTCTTTCCTTTTTTTTTTTTTTTTGCATGCGTTTTTCTGTTTTGGTGCTATGTTTATATATTATGCTTGAAATTTTAATTTTTTGCACTGTAACTATAATACCTCTTAATTTACCTTTTAAAAAAAAGCTGTGGGTCTCGTATTCCCACCAGTATCAATAGAGGTTTGCTGCAATTTTGCCCTGTTAATTATGCTTGAAGTTTGAGAAAGCAGAGCAAGGTGTTTTAACGTTTTCCAGCACAATAGTTTGAAGTTGATGCTGTGTCCTATGTATTAAATTACAAATAAATACTGTATTTCCTGCTTTTAAACCCTTTTCCTTTCCTCAGAAATGCACACTAAAACAAAACGAAAACTGTCAGCTCTTGCTTTCTTAACAAAAGAAAATAAATGCCTTAGTGACAAGGGATAGACATTAAGCTTTTCTGAAATACAGTTTTCAAGAGTTCATGTTTTATATCTGAGTCATTTTTCATTCTGCAAAAAGGACCATTCTTATGTTTGAAAGCAGCATTGTTATAGTAGTGAGAACAAGAATTAAAATACTAGCTTATAAAAGCATTTGTTTGGTACTTCAGTCATGAAAATGTAACAGGGAAATACAAGACCTGCAAGTCTTGATGTATATAAAACAAGTGTAAATGAGATGGAATAGTAAAAACACACAGTCTGAATTTTCAAAGGTAAATTTTTTTAACTGTTTTGTTTTGTTTTCTTTTGCTTTTAAAGGTCACTGGTTTAAGTTACAGCTCTTTTTTCATGGTAGGAGTGAAGTTTTCTAGCAAAAATACATGATTATTAATGTTAACAGTTCTGTATTTCTGGCCAGACATCAATCAGCAGATGAAATCAGACCATCTAGAAAGTCTTAAGTAGTTTTAACTGCGTTACGAAAAACTAAACTTTAAGTTAGTCTTTGAATGCCTAAAATTTCTTACTGATTATTACAAGGTTATAGATTCTCAGGGGTTTTAGGTAATTGCTAGCAGTAAAGTGCTACAGAGTGTCTTGATGCAAAGAAAATTAACTGAACTTGTTCTGTGTTTCAGAATAGTTTAATGATTGCTTTGTTACTAGATAAAGCCTATGAATTGGAAATCTGAAATGTGTAGTGGCTGACTATAAAGTAGTTTCTGCTGCTGATGCGTTTTTAAATGTGTTTTAAATGCCGTAATTTTTTCCAGTGTGACCTCATTGAAATATTTTTTATCCTTTGAGATAGAAAATTCTTAGTAGTTTCCATGTTACACATCTGTGTGTTTTACCCTACAGTTGATAAGATTTTGATATTGGACATTGTATGCTATTAAAGACCTAAATCTGATCATTTGAAGGTTGGGATAGAAATCACTTGACATGCTATAAGCACAAGTGTAAGTGGACTGTTGTAACCCATCTTCAAAAGCAACCACACAGGCTTGTAATGAATAGCATGGGGGTTAGTTGGCATGAACCTTGTTTGGTTTGGTTTGTTTTTTTTTTAATCTAAGTCCTGTTATACTGTACTTTAAACAGTCCTCCTAACTATGCTGCATTTTTATTTTTATGGCTTTTTTTTTTTTGCGTTGTTCTGTTCATGTAGCACAAATAAGCATTGCACTTGGTACCATGCTTTACCTCATTTCAAGGAAAAAATGCTTAACAGAGAGGAAAAATGTGGTTTGGCCTTGCTGCTGTTGTGATTTACTGAATTTGAAAAAGATAATTATAATGCCTGCAATGTGTCATTTACTTGCACAACTGAGGTCATTTGTAATGTCTGTGGCATTTTTACTGTATGTGGGAAAATACAACAATGATGTGCAACAACTCTTGATTGTATTTTGAAGCTGTTGTCTTTCTGCTACATCATTTTACTGTTATGTGAAGTAATTAAAATTAGAATGACCTCTGACACTCCAGTAATTATATCTGAACAAACCAACATATAATGCATATAATGTAGTTTTTGCGAGTAGATGGCCCCTAGTGATTTGGTCAACTTCAACTAAATCTCTGCTCAGTCTGAATCTTGAGTGCGCAGTAGTGACTTCTAAAGTGTTTGTTGAGCTTGATGCTGCTAAAAGTCCATACAGAAAAAAACCCTACTATTTTTAAGTCTCATTATACGATAATAAGTTGTGACTGCAGAGTAAAGAACTTGGACAAGAACCAGTTTCCATGCTGGGGAGGAGTATAGTGGTGGCCCAGGGAGGAGGTGCCAGATCCTCAGCTGGTGCAAATTGATGTGGTATCATTTTAATCAATGTAACTGCATTCTTTTACATACCTGAAGATCTTGTGTTTATATGTATGTTGCAGATTGGGTTTTCCTCCTTATAAGGAAATACAGAACCTGTATACACTGGAAATTATGGGGGTTTATGTTACTGCATATGACATAGCTACGTTACATGCATTTATTTGTATAGAAGGTGAAATCTTTGTATCACAGTCACAGCAGCACATGTTATCCAAAAAAGAGGAGTAGCATCATGATCTGCTGTGATACTGTACTTACCTTTCTAACAGTATTCTGGGTTTGTATGTTCGGGGGGGGATCCCTACAAAAACATTCTCATGGAAATATCTGTATCTATTACATGAGTGAATCATAGAATAGTCAGGGTTGGAAAGGACCTTAAGATCATCTAGTTCCAACCCTCTGCCATGGGCAGGGACACCTCACGCTAAAACATGCCACACAAGGCTCTGTCCAGTTTGACCTTGAACATCTCCAGGGATGGAGCATTCACAACTTCCTGGGCAACCCATTCCAGTGCCTCACCACCCTAACAGGAAAGAATTTCTTCCTTATATCCATTCAAAACTTACCCTGTTTAAGTTTTAACCGTTACCCCTTGTCCTATCACTACAGTCCCTAATGAAGAGTCCCTCCCCAGCATCCTTATAGCCCCTCTTCAGATACTGGAAAGCTGCTCCACACAGCCTTCTCCAGGCTAAACAGCATCAGTTTTCTCAGCCTGCCTCCATACAGGAGGTGCTCCAGTGCCCTCGTCATCCTCGTGGCCCTCCTCTGGACTTGTTCCTTTCTATGTTGAGGACACCAGAACTGCACACAATACTCCAAGTGAATTCTCCGAGAGCAGAGTAGAGGGGCAGGATCACTTCCTTCAACCTGCTGGTCACGCTCCTTTTGATGGAGCCCAGGATACGGTTGGCTTTCTGGGCTGCGAGTGCACACTGCTGTCTCATGTTCCTCACTGACCAACACCCCCAAGTCCTTCTCCACAGGGCTGCTCTGAATC
Source organism: Pezoporus wallicus (assembly GCF_028554395.1). Taxonomy (NCBI): domain Eukaryota; kingdom Metazoa; phylum Chordata; class Aves; order Psittaciformes; family Psittacidae; genus Pezoporus; species Pezoporus wallicus. Next base: position 300,974 of record NW_026642285.1, on the reverse strand, counting down.
TCTTCTTTGCCCAACCTGTAGCTGTGCCTGGGATTGCTCCGACCCGGGTGTAGGACCTTGCATTTGGCATGGCTAAACATCGTAAGGCTGTCAAGGTCCCTCTGGATGGCCTTCCTTCCCTCCAGCATATCAACCAAACCACACAGCTCAGTGTGGGCGCACTCAATCCCACTGTCCATGTCAGCGACAAAGATGTTTTTCATGCCTTAGCATGCCTTCCAGGATGATCTGCTCCAAGATTTTACCAGGCACAGAGGTGGGACTGACTGGTCTGTAGTTCCCTGGGTCATCCATTTTCCCCTTCTTGAAAATGGGGGTTATATTTCCCTTTTTCCAGTCATTGGGAACTTCACCTGACTGCCATGATTTCTCAAATATAATGGACAGTGGCTTAGCAACTTCATTTGCCAGCTCCTTCAGGACCCATGGATGGATTTCATCAGGTCCCATGGACTTGTGTGCGTTCAGGTTCTTAAGATGGTCTCGAACCAGATCCTCTCCTACAGTGGGCCCAAGTTTTTCATTCTCACAGTCGCTGTGTCTGCCTTTCAAGACTTGGGTGGTGTGGTCAGAGCCTTTGCCAGTGAAGACCGAGGCAAAGAAGTCATTGAGAACCCCAGGCTTCTCCAAATCCAGGGTAGCCAGTTCTCCTGAGAGCTTCTGGAGGGGGCCCACGTTGTCCCTAGTCTTTTATTCGCTAGCTACCTATAGAATCCCTACCTGTTATCTTTAACATCCCTAGCCAAGTTTAATTCTAACTGGTCCCTAGCTTCCCGGACAACATCCCTGTATTGTTCCCAGGCTGCCTGTCCTTGCTTCTACCTTTTATAAACCTCTTTTTTCCTTCAAATTTTCCTCAGCAGCTCCTTATCCATCCAAGGAGGTCTCCTGGCCCTCCTGCTGCACTTCCTTCTAGTTGGGATGCAACACTCCTGAGCTTGGAGCAGGTGATCCTTGAATATCAACCAACAGTCTTGGGCCCCCCTGCCCTCTAGGGCTATATCCCATGGAACCTTACTAAGCAGGTTCCTGAAGAGGCCAAAGTCTGCTCTCTTGAAGTCCAGGGCAGTGAGCTTGCTGCACACTCTTCTCAGTGTCCTGAGGATCTCGAATTTGACCACCCTGTGGTCGCTGCATCCAAGGCTGCCCTGGAGTGTCACATTTCCAAAGAGCCCTTCCCTGTTGGTGAGCCCAAGGTCAAGCATGGCACCTCTCCTTGCCAGCTCCTCTGTTACTTGCAGAAGGAAGTTGTCTTCCACACAATCGAGGAACCTCCTGGATAGCTTATGCCAGGCCGTACCATTCCTCCAACAGATGTCAGGGTGGTTGAAGTCCCCCATGAGAACAAGGGCCTGTGAGCACGAGGCTGTTCCTATCAGTCTATAGGGTGCTTCATCCACAGAGTCCTCTTGATCAGGCGGTCTGTAACATATCCCCACGGTAATGTGTCCCATCACTGTTTTCCCTTTAACCCTGACCCACAAACTCTCTGTTGACTGCTCACCTGTCCCCAGACAGAGTTCCATGCTCTCTGTCCTATCCTAACATAAATAGCAACTCCTCTTCCCTGCCTTCGGGGCCTGTCTTTTCTAAAGAGCATGTAGCCTTCCATTCCAACACTCCAGTCATAGGAGCCATCCCACCATGTTTCTGTGATGCCTATTATATCATACCCTTGTAGATGTGCACACATCTCTAATTCCTCTTGTTTGTTCCCCATGCTATGGGCGTTTGTATAGAGGCATCTGAGCCGAGTTCCAAACGAAGCCAGTTCATTGGCTTGAGTGGCTGGAATATCTCTAAATTGCTCTGAGCATTTATTACAGGTTCTGGCAACTGAGTGGGTCTGTTGGGATGGAATGATGCCCCCCCTTCCCCCAACACATCTAGTTTAAAGCATCCTTGACCAGTCTGGCAAGCCTCCTACCAAAACTGCTTTTCCCCTTAGACCAGCTCCGCCAGCCCCCAGTAGACCTGGCCTACTAAATTGAGTCCCAAGCAAGAAGGGTTTTAATTTTTGGTTTTACTGACATTAATCCTTTTTCCAATTACTCCAATTTTCAAGAAGTTAATTTCTTTATGTTCAGATTGGGTTTAGAACTCAAAACACTACGGTTTGTGACCGTGAAATGTGATCTAAATATCAACTGCAACTCCATCTGAATTCTGTTATCAAATATCTAGAGGTTGTAGTAAACTCTACTAGCAGTTAAAATTAATTTCTGTCAAAGCTGACTACATTTTTAAGAAATAAATTTTGTCCAATAAAGCCTGTGTTTTTTTTTCCTCTTTTATTTGAATGGCTACCACAAACTACTTTGATTGCTTTGTAGATGCACTCAGAATTTACTGCAGCAGCAGGTTGGAGAGAAAAATGTTTGTGAACAAGAATTGGAAATTGCAGGCATTTTTATTGTAAATAGTTTGACTGAGAAGATGGTTAAAATCAAGTAGAATGAATAACATGTAATTTGATGAACAATAAAATACTTAGAATCACATGCTGCAGCTGTCTTTAAGGGACATAAAATGTAATTCATTCATACTGTAATCATGCTGCAGAAGTTTGCAATCTGCACCTTATGGATCACAATTACCTTTAATAGTTTTTTGTAATAATTGTAGCTGAGTATATCTCCAATAAAGTTATGGTCTGTTCACCTTGTGTTGTCTTTTTGATTTTGTTTCTTAGTTCCTCTTTAATCTTTCCGTAAATCTTCTAGAATTTACAGAAAATTACTTTTCAGTCTCAGTCTAAAAAAACAAAAAGTAATTTGTGGAAACCTTATTTCTTGACCTTGTTTAAAAACAAGTCTGCATGTCTCCTCCTCTGATGAATGAACTGTCTTCATAGCTATGTGAAGATTCTTAAGGGACACCCAGGTTAAAAATGACGGTGTACGTGCTACAATTGGATCTCTGTGTTGACTATTATACCTGCAAAAATTTCTGTTGGAGAGCTGGGAGGCCCCAGAGCACAAGGGTTCAGTAACACAGATTTACACAATTCAGCACATTTTAAGAATAGCATGTTAGTACTAGCTAATAATCTCAACATCAGTAACATTGACTTTAATTATTTTTCCCATTTGTTTTCCATTAGTATTTCACTTACCCTGAATACTGAAAGCATGTTTGTACAGTTTTCTGACTGGCATACCAGTGTCATGCCTGTGTTTTATGGAGACCAGACAGACCTGCCAGTCTGTTTTGAAAACTTCCCAGTGCAGCAGTCACTTTCTTGGCATCTGCAATGGGCAGCATTCAACTGTATGTTTCCTCTTAGATTCCAGAGAAAAGCCTGCTGAACTGCTGATAGGCATGGTGGTGCCTTCTTCCAAGACTTGGAGGAGGGATGAATCACCTAAGTCTTTCAGTGGTCTCAGTTTGTCCCTTGTCTCAGCTGAGAATCCTGAGGAACCTTGTGGATCTTCTGCAGCTTTCCACCAGTTTTTTTTTCATTCCCTGACTAGATTCTACCCTGGCACTGATGGCACTGGTAGGTAAAGCCCTTTAAGCTCCATGTGTAGGCTAGTAACTTGCAGTAGAGGAGGACAATGCAGCCCCCACCTGCCAAATTCTAGGAAGAGGATCAAAGAAGGTGCCTTTATCTTCCTGATCATTGTGGAAGAGTGACATGAGGGATAGCTATCTAAACCTGTCTCTCAAATCACTACCACATTACTACCCAGCAAGGGATGAAGCCCCCAGAATTCTCCAGAAAGGTTCTGCTTCAAAGGCAGGCGACCATATTTTTTTGCCATCGCCTACTTAATGCAGAATTTGCCATCGCCTACTTAATGCAGAATTCGAGTACAGCTTAGTAGCAATGGTGTTGAAACAGCTTAAGATAAGGATCCTATTAGGTTTTTAAGTTTGAGCTACTCAGAATGCAGCCGTGATTCTTCCTCTCCCTTCCCCTGAAGCAACATCAGGATTGATTTAAAAAGGGGAATAATTAACTGTAGTAAATCTTATGCAGTCAAGACCCAAATTTTCAGGGTAGTTACTATTTGTCATTCTGATAAACCTTGATGGCCACTCTATAGGAATTGGAAAGAGACTACCTTTATGTCCATCTGAAGAAGAGTTTACAGGTACTGGTTTCTCATCTCATGAATAAATGTGTTTCGTAATTGCATCAATAGAGCTAAGATATGTATTTAGGTAGCTGCTGTTCTTAAATGAAACCATACAGAAAAAGGAATTGGAGTGAAAACTGAGAGGAATAAGTTTTTTAATATTCTTGCCTGAAAAGAGGTAGTAACAAAGGTAACCATTACTTAGTCCTGAAACACAGAGGAGCAGATTTGGTGCTTGGCTGGGCTTCCCTTAGCACTTCTGCTGGATTCCAGGTGCAGGATCTGTTCCTTAGAGGAAATCCTCATGTCAGTGGACACAGGCAGCATTGACATGTAAGTGGGTTTTATTTTTCTCATAGCTGTGATTATGTCCTTTCTTATTGTTGAACGTGAACAATGCTTCCATTTTGGTGTGTAAAATAACCAAGGACCTTCCATATGTTAGGAAAACAGTATCATTTACTCTGCAGTTTAATCACCTCCAGTTACCTGGCTTATACTCTTTAGATATAGATATGTATATTTTATTGGAAGCCTCATGCTAACTCTTAAATTGAAGTAATTTTCTCTTGTTAACTTGAAAATTTCCTGTATTTTTAAGTTCCTGTCTAGCTCCCACTGAAGTCACTGGGAAGTCATCCACTTGGGCTCTGTAATTTCTGTGCATTTGAAGTTAACATGAAAGTCCTTCAGACATAATAAGTGTAAATTCCAGATGTCAAGCAGAACTTGGGAAACACAGTGATGTGCAGAGGCAGCCTCTTTTGCTTCTATTTTTTCAGGCTCTTAATTAAAAAGGATGGCACACTCACCAGCTACCTGCTTTGGAGATAGCCACCTACTGTGATGAATACCCAACTGATTGCTCCAGTGTTTATTCTGGGGGCAGTTCTTGCCACATGGGCAAGGTGTAGAAGGGCTGTCTGTCTTAGCTTTTAATAACATCTAGGATGCTTCAGCTGACTTAAGGTGTGCACTTTGCAGGCAGCTGCATCTGGGCTAACTGCCACCCATTTCTTCTCCTGTCAGTGGAGCCACATCAGCAGGTGTAGGGTACTGGTTTTCAGAGAATCACAGAATGGTTTTTGGTTGGAAAGGATCTTAAAGCTCATCCAGTTCCAAACCCCCTGCCATGGGCTAGGACACCTTCCACTAGACCCAGTTCCTCAAAGCCCTGTCCAGTCTGGCCTTAAATACTTCCAGGGGTGGGGCAGAATGCCAGTGTCTCACGACCCACATAGGAACTTCCTAATGTCTAATCCAAATCCACCCTCTCAGTTTAAAGCCATTCCCCCTTGTTCTATCATTTGCAAAAAATTCCAGCTTGCTTGTGGGCCCCTGTTAGGTTCTCAAAGGCTGCTCTAAGGTCTGTGTGGAGAAGCAAAAGTGATAAACAGCACCAGTCCCAATACTCACTCAGGAGGAACACTGCTCCTCACTGGTGTCCGCTTGGACTTCAAGTTGCTGACCACAACTGCTTGAGTGTGAGCATCGAGCCAGTTCCTTATCCACTGAGTACTCCATCCATCAAACCCATTTTTTCTCCAATTTAGAGACAAGGATGCAAGCCAGCACAGTGTCAAGTGCTTTGCACAAGTCCGAGTAGATTATGTCAGTTGCTCTTCTGTTATCCACCAACACTGTAACCCCATTGCAGAAGGCCACGAAATTTGTTAGGCAAAATTTGCCCCTAGTAAAAACATGTTGGCTGTCACAAATCACCTTGTTATTTTCCATGTGCCTTAGCATAATTTCCAGAAAAATCTGCTCAGACAACATCTCTCTGTTCCTCCACAACATTCCATGTGTCTTTGCTTCCACACTCTGTAGGCTTCCATTTTGTGTCTTTGTCCAAGAGATCCTTTTTCATCCATGCAGGCATTTTTTTCACAAGTTCCCCTCTGTTGAGATGCATTGCTCCTGAGCTTGGAGAAGCTGGTCTTTGAATATTGACCAGCTTTTTTGGGCCTCCCTTCCCTCCAGGACTTTATATCCTGGCACTCTACCAAGCAGATCCCTGAAGAGGCCAAAGTCTGCTCTCCTGAGCTCTGGGGTACTGAGCTTGCTGTGTGCTGCCCTAAAGATCTGTAACTCCATCATTTCATGGTTACTGCAGCCAAGGCTGCCCTTGAGCTTCATATTCCCCACCAGCCCCTCCTTGGTGAGAACAAGGTCCAGCATAGCCTCTCTCCTCTTACCACTTGGAGAATGAAGTTACTATCAACACATTCCAGGAACTTTCTGCATTGCTTATGCCCTGCTCTGCTGCCCCCCCAACAGATACTGGGATGGTTGAGGCCACTTCTTGCCAAGGTAAAGATGAACCTCTGCTCTTTACCACCACTTAGCCTAAAGCAGGAGTATGTGCGAGTATGGACTGTTTCAGCTGTTCCAGCTTTGTAATACACTGTTTGCAACCTTCACCTACATAACTTTGAAGCTCTGAGCTTCATAAGGGGACTGAAGGAGCACCAGTCCAGTCCTCAACTATATGTTCCTTTAAGCACATAGTTTTCACAGAAGTGCAAGAGCAGCACTTTAGTATCAATTTTAGGGTAAGGTTTTTAACTTTATTTTATAAATGAGAATCTAAGTAACATAGAGGAGAAGTGCTATGGTTGTACGAGTTGCTTATTTCATAACTACCAGCATTAGCACAACCATCAGTGAATACAGGTATCATTAAGCAAAGACATCTTTTCCCATGTTCTTATACCACAGCTCCCTATGCCAGTCAGTTTTTGCTTTCATGTATTCACTCTCCAGTTACCTGAATTTAGGCAAGACCCTGGTGTCAGAATGAAACCCTTCCTGAATTCCGTACAGCCTCAATATCTTGATAGCTAAGGTCTGGTCTATTCTCACACATCTATAGCAATTAATAGTATTTTGCAGCATTGATTTTAAGTTAAGAAATTATTGCTTTCAGGGTGATTCTAGCTGGAATAGCAGGGCATTATATTTCTGCCAGCAGCACTCATCACCTTCTTCCCAGCTTTATATAGTACATGTGCTCCAGGCAAAAGAGACCTCATTATACAAACAAGCATGGCACAGGCAGCTGTACTCCCTGTCTGGCCAACCAGCTGCTATTCAAGGCCATGCCAGCACAAAGCTTGCTTAAAACAAGGGCAAAAGTTCCAGGACTCTGCCTCAACAATAGTGTTGAAGTTGCTGGTGGTGGATGGGAAGGGATCTATGAAAGATGTAGTAACCATTTTTTCTGGACTAAATGCCTTTGCTAGGCTTTTAAAAGTTGCCTTTTCTGTGGAATCCATGAGTTAGAAGGGTTCCTGCACTGAGCACTGCCTGCCATGGAGGGCTGAATTCCCAAGGAATGCTGCTGTTCCCAGCAGGTAATGCAAGGCAGAGAGGGACAATTCAAAGCCTCCTGACTCACCTTGTAGAGCTGAATCAAGAACACATACTTGTGCCTGTGCATTTCAAGGGTACTCCTCATTTTACCTGGTTGACTATTTTAGTTACTTAGAAGCCACTAAATTAGTTTAAAATAACCACACAGCAATCTCTCTGGAAAGTTTCTTGTAAAATGATGTTTGTTTATTGGCAGTTTAGCTAAGGTGAAGGTTTACTTAGTGCATCAGCTAAATAAATTGCAATAGATTCTATGGCACATAGGCTGAAGAAACAGCCTATGTGCCATAAAAATGAGTACATCACCTTTGCTGGATATATAGCAGCTGCTTTTACATAGGATATAGTGCATTGATGTGTGTCAGGAAATCCCAGAATGTGCAATGGCTCAGGTAAGGAGTGATGGGGGACCTGCATAAACTCCTGAGAGGTATCAACAAATAGTGAAAGCTGTACAATGGAAATATTTCTGAAGAAATGCCAGGATTCAGAGGAAAGGGAACAGACCCGGGCAACTTGGCTCATAAATCAGCTCCCCAGAAAGGGGTAACCATTATGGAGGAGGTCTCTGTGGTGATGGAAACAGCCAAAGTTTGCTTATTCCAGGCTAAAGTTTTAAGATGACAGTGGGACACGAAGTGGGGATTGGGAAGAGGCCAGCTGAAGTAGAGCTTTGCATGAAGTGGATGTTGAGCTCGGCCACTGGGTATTGCGGAAGTCACTTATCAGGTTTTGCCACTTCCATCAAACTTGAAGCCTCAGGTATCCCTGAACTTAGTCTTCTGAGGTCTAGAACAAGTCCTGTGAAGTTTGTGACTCTAGACGTCATCCCTGTGAGGACTCCATACTTCAGTAGTGAAAGCTCTGACTTGCATCCTAAGCATGTCATGAGAAGAGCTGTCTCTGTCCACTGTGCCAAGAGTAAAAGTACAGTTTCTGTGACAGCCATGCCATGGACATCAGGCTCGGTAGGGTTGTGTTTGATAGGTGGGAAATTGGTTTTGCTGTTAGAGATAAGACTCCTTCTGGCCTTCTGGCCTCATTTGGTGATTTTTCATCTTGTCATGATTGCTCACATTGAAAGCTGTGCTTGCTCATCCCACACACTGGCATGGTCTTCTGTCTGTTTTAAAAAAGCATCTCTGCCCTGAGCCTTCACTGGTATAATATGTCTCAAAGAGAAGCAATTGCAGCTTAGGGTTTTGGTTCTCTGGCTGAAGTCTAATAGGCAGGAATAAGCCCATTGATGGTGAGTTTCAGGGGACACCTTTAAGCATTTGGCTGATTTCCTTGTAAAGCTAAATCCAGCCTAATGTTCAGAAGCTGATTCTTTGCCGTCATCAAAGATGTTCTAAGAAGATCCTGAGTAAGGCCAGGCTGGAGAGATTTGGAGCTCACATGAAGCCACAAGAGATTACTTTGGCAGTTATGGCAACTATGAAGAAACAGATGAAGCTGTGATTGCAGTCAGCTGAGGACCACAAACATCTTTCAGTGGTGTAGGTAAGACCAGTCTTTGGTGGCCAAGTTCTAACTGGGTCAATAGCTTAGCCATAAATCTGTGTACCTGCCTGAACTTTTCTAATATTGCATTGGTTTTGGACAATTTCACACAGTCACCCACTGCAGAGGCCTCTGGTCAGTGGGCTCCCATTGTCCTGTGGTTCCCTTGAAGGGCAACTGGGGTTATCTTTGGGGAATCTGGGCAATGAATTGTGATGTTACTAGAGATACAGCCTTCAAGCCTTTGGCTCAAATCCCTTGGCAGCCAGGAGCTCATTTCTTTCCCTGACTCACTGCCTGAGGGTTGGAGCTGAAGCTCCAGCTTGGCCCTACAGGACTGCTCACCAATGAGGGATACCACAAAAATACCCCAAGACAGTGCATGTTCTACCACAGCTGCCTACACTCCTCCCTCACCTGCAACTGGGGTTATGCTTTTTATATGATGCTCCTGAGACTTTGGCATAATTTTCTTGGCTCCCCGCCCCCAACCATCTCTCTTGACTGTCAGTGTTTATAACCGCTGTGCACATTACCCTGCCCCCCTAACCCCCCGATCCACCCCAGAGGCAGCTGTATTTCCACAGCAAATGAAGCAATTCCTGTATGTATGATTTTAAAGTGCTTTGGGACCCTCTGGGAGAGAAGGTGCTAGTGCAGAAGTACAAGATATTATTAAAACAGGAATCTGTGTAATGGGTGATAAATTTTGATACTGTATGTTTAATATAATATGACGGTTGTAAATCCAGCGAATTACCACAGGTATTTGCTGTGCAGTGTGTTTATTAATTGTTTGGGCAGGTGTTTTTCAAGTCCCATTTTTTCACACGAAATGTGAGTTATAAGATAGTTTAATAATATTCCTTACTAGACTCCAATACGCCACAATTAGCTGCAGAAATGTTATCACTTGATGACTGAGCTTGCTGGCTGATTAAATTCATGTACGAGAAGGTAAATGAAAAAAGCAGCATAGAGAAAAGAGTTCTGCAGAAGTGAACTTTTAGATCTGTCTTTGACCTCTTACAAGCAAATATCTTTTAAAGCTGCAGAAATCAATAGTTTCGGTATTGTCCATCTGTATATTACATGTGCTTCCATATAGGTTAGAAGCGGTTTATTTTGATTGCAATCATGAAATAGTCCTCTAAAAGTTTATATTCAATAGTTATATTATTAGTACTTATTGATGTGAAGGGACACTTGCATTGCACATGTTATTTGAATCAAGCCTTGTTGGATAGTTTTTAAATCAGATCCAAAATAACGTAATTCAGGATTACATAGGGTCAGATTTTCTTATTTTTATTTTTTACTGACTTCCACATAAAACAGACTTTTAAGATCCTGAAAAAAAAAAGTGTTTCTCTCTTCTGAAGAAGAAAGAAGTGCTGTATTTCACTCTTCCATCTGCTTTTGTACTACGAGATGAATCTTATACTGAGCTGATGTTACACCAAGCAGAACAGCAGTAAACTGTCTAGAGGTAGGGCTCGGTAGAGGATTTAAAGCTCTGCATCTGAACAACACATCTTCATCACTATAGGATTTTGTGAGTGTAAATTGGGTCTGTCATTAGTTTTATTAAAATCTATTGCCAGTGTTCTTTTGGCTGTGGATCCCTTTGCTTTTCATGTAGATATTTGCAGCTCCAAGGGGTTTGCTGTGACTTACACACCTCTGTAGCCATTGCTGGCATCTTCCACATGAGCAAGACTCAGGTCTGGCTTTCGGAGATGCTGCATTCCCACCACTCCAACTGACATCCAGGCTGGCTGAAGGTGCTGGGCATCACCACCCGCCTCTCCAAGCACCACCCCACCATGGCTCGTGCCTTCCTTGAGTACCTGGGAGCTCAGCACCACTGGGATCAGGCCCATCATTGAGCATGGCTGGATCTCACTAGTGCAATGCTACAAGCTGGTAGGTCGGATGGAGGTTTACTTAAACGTTTTCTTTCCCCTTGACTGGTGTAAGGAAGGCATCTGCAGCCTGTCTCCCTCCCTGCACCATGCCTCGTGTACGTGTAAAAGCTGCCCTTGGCCCCAGATGATATGTTTGCATTTCATAATTAATGCTGAACTTGAGGCAGATACCAAAGGACGATTTCTTAAACAGATGTTGCAGGTCACTTGTAAGTTATTTGTCAAATAAGTTTCAGAGCGCAAGCCGCTGCTTTTGCCATTGTAACCAAAGGCCTATGCTGTTCAGCAGCAGTAATTACAAAGCCAGGGCAATGCAGGGAAAATTCATCTTATTTAAAAGTGTTTTAGTGTCACCAAACAGCTTGCTATGCCATTAGGCAAGTTTTGCTAGACACGTTCAAGTTGAGGGTTTTAATTTGAAGTATTCTCTAAAACAGAATTATGCTGGAGTTTACATAAAATGAGAGAATGACATGAAAAGTTTTAACTTAAGCAGCAAAATAAAAAGGCTAATCTTATTTAAAAGTAATATGTGTGTCTTGATTGAGTGCCCAGATACACTCAACTGGGACATTTTAGTGGAATCGGTTCTAAGCTGTTACACTGAGTTATACAGAGTAGGTTTTCCTGAGCTCACATTGCCAGACCTGAAATACTCTTGTGGCTGCATTTAATAAAGAAACGAAAGTCTTGGGTAAGGGGATATGATTTTTTATGACAGAAGGAATGCAAATAACTTTTAGTCTCATTGCCTAGACCGGGTTTGGTCTGATTTGATGGAGTTTAATAATGACTTATAACCTGTGCTGACAATGTGCAGACCTGCACAACGTCATTTAACTCATTTATTTTGCTTGCTGTAAAAACAAAGAGATGGCAAATAAATATATGGAAAGTTCATTGTTTGTCAGAGGGCCCAAGCCAAAAGTTTTCAGTGACCTTTTAAAATATGGTCCCAGGCTAGTACTAAAATGTCTGTCACTCAGCGCACACACTTGCACAATTTGGCCTTTTAACCCGTGCATCTTGTTTTTCTCTCTTTCAACTGGTTGTATGAATTTCAAATCAGCTGCAGCTATTTAAGTTTTTGCATTGGAGGATTACTGTAAATTGCAGTCTGACAATTACAATGTACAGCGCACAGGAGAGTTATTAATGGATAGGCCTACTGATGGCCTTTCAGCGCTGACGAGGGCCTGGTGTTCCTCACCCGTAATTAGATCCAGTGGTCGGGGTCTGCACAGATGAGGCAGAGAAGGAGATTGGCTGTGGAGCGCCGCTTTATCAGAGGAAGATATCAATTGATCAGAGATAGTTACTATCGGCAACGTCTAAATCTCTAATTCACCTTCTTCTTAATGACTTGTATTGGCTTAAGAAGCTAAGTTACTTGACAGCATGGAGCTTGGCTAACAAAGCCACTCAGGTGGTTTTAATAGAGGATTTCTGTTGCTTGAGATTTCACTAAAGACGGAGCAACAGTTCAACAGACACAACAGAGGCCAGTAAAAACTCCAGTCTGCTGCTCTGCTCTGCTCTGCTCACAAGGATACCAGTGAGGCCCGGGCTTCAGTGAACCACCACTCCCACATACGAGGCACTTTTTTCCTTTGCAAACCCTGCATGAAGGTTTTCTCTGAGATTTCAGTATTTATTTTAAGGAACGAATCTTATGTGGGCAGAAATTATATTTGACAAATGAAAACCCTTTTGGGGGGACTTTAGTGCCCTATGAAAAACATTTTCCAGAACATAATGTACCTGAAAAATGATACATACTTTTAGGGTGGAGGGAGAGCCCAATGCCCAGGAAGAACCAGTAAGCTTTGTAAAAGTTTTAGACAATATTATTTACCACTGATAAACCCAGAAAATAAACTGACTGCCGGCCAAGTGCTTAGATTAGACACGGCATCATGAACCAGAATTTCAGCTTTTTAATGAAGTAACCCAAGGAGCAATGGTCCTTTGCTTTGATTATCATAGTGTAAATCCAATAAGAGATGGGCATCTAACTCTCCAAGGTGCTGCTGATCCAGCCCTGATCCTTTTCAGAAGGATTGCAACCACCTGCTGGGAAGTTTTCCATGCAATAAAGTCTGTAGCCAATCTGATGTTCACAGTATGTCCCTGAGGTTATTATTATTCAGATTATGTATGCCCATGGCAAATATAGGTTTGAGACTGTTAAGGCTTTTTCTCGGGGTAAACATTTGTGTAAAATCTTGTTCCAATCTCTTAACACATATTGAAGTAAAATCTAATTGAGCAGATCACTGGCATAGGCAGAACATTCTTCTTGTTCTTGAGGGACAGCTCAACAGAAAAACAGGTCTGTGAGACTTTGCCTTTTAGCCTTGAGTGGAAACATATTTATCAATAGAAAGAGTGCTTTTTTAAGCCATCCTAAAGCTATCAAAACTGATGGACATGTCTTCTGGTTTCACTACCAGGTTTGTGACCTCACTCCCAATACCACTTCTGCCTTTGCGTCATGGTTTCTACTTATGAACCCTAATTTACCATTTGCACTTAAACTGAACCTGCAACCCATATCTATTGCAAGTCGCACTGAACTTGCAACCTTAGGAGGCTTATGCAGCTTCTAGGTCAGGGACACTGTGTATCTGTAGCATGCTGTTTCTCAAGATCTCAAAGTGCTGTCAGAACTTGCTAATTATGAAAAGCTCGGACTGTTGTCCTTGTCAGAGGAGAAAACAAAGGCAGAGTGAAAAAAGTTAACTCTCTCAAAAGCAATAAATTGTTAAATGGTTCATTAGGTGATTTGCCCAGCTGCTGATACAGACTGAGCTAGAGCATGAATTGAAATCCTGATCTTCTGATGCTAATGGTGAGAATCCCATTGGCTTCAGCCTTGTCAGGAGCTCACTGGCATGGATTTTGCTTTTTCGAGGAAAGCTCCTAGGACCCCAAGTTACAGATGAGTTACCACATAATCATAAACTTTCCTCATTGAAATGAGAGCTGTCATTTTGGAGCTGACTGAGCTAGTTAACTCAGCTAACTGAGGTGTCAGTGTCACCCTGACACCTGAATTTATTGTGGATAGACCAGCAGAAAACTAACTGGAGAATGGTGCTGAGGTGGAGGGCAAAGCAAAAGCATGGTGATAGTCATCTCCAACTTGAAATGTACCTATTCTGCCATGGACAGTAAGGGATGTCCGACAAGTCCTTTTTGGAACAGGTGTGTAGGTCAGCTCTTTGTTATAAAACATGTCTTTATTTTATAGTTGCATGTGCTTATGCCCTTAGGCTTCTTTTTCTCTTTGAAGTTACTTTGTGCAGTGAAGTTTTTTTCACTCACTTTTGTAGAGTACCCTGCCCAGTGTGAAGATATTACTGACATGTTTGGATGCTACCCTTTATTCACAAATGACTATTGATGGTGGGGGCAATAAGCAACACAGCTCTGCAAAATCCCAGTGTACCATAGAAAGCTGTTTTCCCCTTATCCTATGTCTTGTGTGAGCTGCCGGGTATTGGTGTTGGGACTGACCTGAATCTCCACTGCGCTGTCTGCAACAACTATGTGCCGAATAGGCAAAAGTTAAACTTCTCAATGAAAGCTCTGGCATGAAGAATCAAGCACAATCCTTTCTCTTGCTGTAAGTCTGTCTTTTTTACTATTCAATTTTCTTTTAAGTGTGGACTGGAATGTTTCAATTACTTTATTTTACTTCACCTGTGTTCAAGGACTTGGCGAAATAATCATCTTGGATGTAAAGAGAAAACGTTCATCACCCAGCCCTTGAAGGTGACAGTTTTGGCATGTTTGGAGGGTTCAGAGCAGGGGGGCTACATTTTTTATTCTTGTAAAAAGAAGAACCTGTGCTGACTCAGTAGAGCTCTGTTCATTTACACAGAGAAGATAGGACCCAGTGGTTTGTTCTATAATGGTTTCCATAAGAGACATCTCAGCTCTGTCCTGTAATAGTCTGTGTGGTGTGAATAATAGCCAAGCTGTTTTAGCTCAAGCAATTTTGAGCAAGCCTGTTAGCACCATGATCGGATCAGCTGAGTTTTGCAGAGGAATTGCTGAGCTGTACTGTCAGTCACAACTGCATTGCTCTTGCAGTTCAAGTCTTTCTGTGGGGCAGCGTAACGTGGGAGCTGCTGGTATTGGGGAACTCTTCCCCCTTTTGCTGGACAATTATGACCGTGTCCTACCATGTAATATTTCAGTTCAAACATGCTTATTCACTTCAATGATTCTGCAAGTACTTTTTGTCCTGCTTAGTGCCCATTTGATGATGATGACATTGGGGTAAGCTGGTCAAAAGAACATACATGTTGGTGATCTTATTCTACCAGTTTGACCATAAACCAAGACCAAACTATGATCTTTTTTTGCACATTGGAAAGTGTATCTACACACCATGCTTCTTCCCTATTTCAGTCTTTAGTGTATATGTGTCTATATTTATATGCACACGCTATACATGTGTATGACTCGCTTATATGACTTGCATGTCAAGCCATCTGACAACAAAGCGAGCAACCAGCTCCACAGCTTCTGATGTGAAGCTCTGCTGCAAAAAGCATTATAATGAATAACTGACTTCTTAGTAGTGCCTTCGATCTTTTTATTCCTTTTTCAAAGTCTGTTTTGACTGCTTTGCTACGCTGTTAACAGACAGATACACTCACAATGTTGGCAGTTATGTTCAAGGCGGGATTAATATAGGTTTGTTATTTTACTAACATATCCAAAGACAAATACTTCTACTAGTCCTCACCCTTCAGCTGTGAAGCAGGTTTTAAATCAGTCCCTTTTTTGTTGTTTTTAAAGTAGTTTAGGGGCTTAAAAATGGTATTTAGCATTACTACAGTCTGCTTGAATATTATACAATTTCTATTTCTTCTTTTCTATATCCAGTTTTCTGCCACTCAAAAGCTTCTAAAGAAAACAATGCAGTCACTGCTAATGCCAAGGTGTAGCAGAAGTGCTTATCATGTTCTTAATGACTGTTCTTCCCCAAGTATTTAGGTGCAATAATTTCTAGCTCGCTGAGAAACCTCAACATTTACAGAAGGAAAGAGTGAAGGTCAGGTTTCAGACTTTATCCCTTTGTCTTTGAGGCTAGAATGGGTAAATTTGCCCTTGCTTCCTCCCTAGGAAAGCTCCCGTAGATGCACAGCCAGCTGTCCTTGTCCTCCTGCTGCCCTTCTGAATGTACCACTATGGAAAAGAGTATTCTGCGCCTGGAAATACAGAAGGAAATGGCCGCTGTGTCAGGAGCCAGCAGTTCTGGTGCTAGCATACATTCAGCCACATCCATCAAGCACTCTGTGACCTGTGAAAATTATGCCCTAAAATATCCTTGTTCATTTGTTTGTATTTTGAAATTGTTATCTCTGGGTTTATTCTTTTTTGTCAGAGCAAAGTAACCTGAATGCTGGAGAAAACTTGTTTGAGCTGATCTTAGATTCTTGTCTGATTCTAAAAATAAGGCTCTTCCTATCCATTAAGATAAGACTGAAATGCTGGTGACATTAAGCATGGCTAATAGCCTTGGTGTTCTGGTCTGCAAAAAAATGTCCATCCTGTCTGGCAGGGCCACAGTGTCTGTCTGGTTTCTCAGACCTGGATGAGAGGTTCCAGTCTATCAAGTGTCACCTCCTACCATGTCCTAGCAGCTACTGTCTTTTGGGAGGCACCCAGCAAACAGAGCTCTTGTGATAAAGCTTGTGTACCCTAGAACATAAATCTGTTTCTACTTCAACTTATCCTCTTCTGATTTCATGTCCCTGAAACCCCTGGTGCTCTTCGTTCTGCAAGGCTCTCTTTATCAGGACTTCTGCTGGATGTTCTGATCTTTAAGGTCCCTTCCAACCCAAACCATTCTATGGGTCCATGATTCTACATCACATTCTTCTTTGTACCCTGCCCCTGTGCTGGGGAGTGTTGTAGGAGTGACACAGCATGTGCTGGGAAGCACTCAGGCTCAGCAGCAGACTGGCATCTGCATGCAATATGCTGTGCCAACCCAAGGCTGCTGCCCATGTCAGAAGTATGTTTAGAGCTTCCCAAACGTAAGGATCAGCCTTGGTTCTCTGCCTTGCCCTCCCAGTCCTGCATTCTTTCCTCTTCCCATGCACCAGCGTTTGCAGAGTGCACGCTGAGCTGGGTGAGGGAAGTATCACAGTCACAGTGTATCTTTGGGTGTTTTCCTAGTAAGCGGTCACGTTAACTTTCAGCTGGATTAAGTTCCTCATCTAACCTACTGCATAACTTCAGGAGCACCAGAATCAACACAAGAGAGAAGGCAGGGCTGCTGAACGTGGGGAAAGCATGGGCTGATGCCGGTCTCTGCTCCCCCTGTTTGCTAGCTGCTGCAAGACCACTGGCTGTGTCCTCTCCATCTCTGTATCCTGTCACACCAGCCATGGGAGTCTCACCAGGACCAGCTCCTGACAAGCCAACATACCTGCATGTGGCCACACCGTCCCAGCATAAAACAGCATTGTAAATGAGCGACAGTGGGCAGGAGAGGGATTGCAAGGCCACTGCTCTTGGGAGCAGTTGGCAGCTGAGTCAGACTACAGGGGATGTGAAACAAAGCCCATGTGGAGGCATGGATCAAAGCACTGTCTCAGCGTGTTCATGTCAGACACAGCAAGTGTTCAGCAATTTACTTCAGTGGTGAGATAGAAGAAGTTTACTTAATACTTCTAGAAGATATCAGTCTGTGTGCTGTGGCTCAACCTTGCTGCCTTCCCCCTACACTATGCTCTCGCACACATGTGGACACACACACACACACACACACACACACACACACACAGTCTTCTGTTGGCATGGAAAAATGCTCTGTGGGGAGCTGCACATCCCAGAATACAGCTCTATTTGAATCTACAGTCATGATGGATCACCATGGGGAACCTTAAATCTCTGCGGCTCTCAGATTATCAAAAATAGGAGTGCTGGAGTATGCTCCATTTAACGCAAACTACATGCTTAGCTGGATTCCTTACCACGTTGTCAATGCCACCCCCAACTGCCAAGGTCTGAGAGCCCCTGAGTCTACTGAAACCAAAGGGAGGTGAGGATTTTCTTTGACTTGGATGCGGTTTTTTAAAGGGACCTTGGGAAATAATTAACACATAATTAACCTGTGGAACTCTCTGCCAGGAAGTATTAATGAGGCCAACCACTCTACAGGGTTAGGAATTTATATGAATAATAAGAAGTCCAAAGTGGAAAAGGTATCAGCCTTCAAAGCAGAGAGGACATCATTAACCAAAATGAGTTAAGGAGATAGTTTTCTTATGGATAAATTATTTCCTAATGGTCTATTATGGGATGTCTTGTGCCTTCCTGTGAAGCCTCTGGGAATAACTACTGATGAAGACAGTAGAGCACTGGTCTGATCCACTCTGGCAAACATGTTTCCTATTAAATATACAGTATTGCAGATGTTATGCTCTAGAGTTAATAGAGTAGCGCTCACCCTGGTTCTTACTGTGCTCCAGAAAATAATTGCTTGTTCAAAGGATTTAAAAAATATATATTATTTGATCCTAAATCTGTTGCTCTTGTAGATTGCTGTTATTGGAATGATTCATTGTCACTTCATTTCACTGGCAATTTGTGTATTAGAAATTAAACAAAACATATGGAGGAAGCCAGTCTGTTTAAGGAGTGAACTACATAAGTGTGTGACATAAAATTGTCAGAACAGTTCAGACTGAAAGGCTACCCATTTGCACTGACCACTTCCATGTGTGAAAGTTCAATACATCCTTGTCTTTTACTGCCCCTGATGGATATTTCTCCAGCATGCTTGTTGCTTTTCCCTTTTGCAGGGATTCATGATATGGGGGCACTGTGCATTTATACAGTGGGGTGGCAAACACTGTAGTTGTGTTTTCCTAATCCTAAAATCATGTTTGATTTTTAGACCATTGTGAATCCCAGAGCTAATACTTCCAGAGAACAAGCCACAGTGAGGCCCAGTTCTATTTCCCGATAGTTCCTGAGCCTGCTGAAGGAACGCAGCTCCAGGAATAACTCCTTGAGACAACTCCTTGTGGACATTTTCTTTCCACTGGGGAAATGGAAAATGGTTCTAACCTTTTCACAAGAATACAACTATGGCCATATTGGATTAGATCAGAAATGCATCTTGCCCGCAGACCTCTCTCTCTGATAGTGGATTGTGGATACATAGGGAGAGAACCAGGCATTACACTGTGTTATTTTCTCTACATATTTTCCATGTTCTGCCAGGCTGTGGCTTGGAAACTTCTTGGCTAGGAGATTGCATCTGTTTTGGTTCTCACAGTCCCTGAGGGATCTTTGCTCTGTTCACTTTCACAAGGATTTTTAAATATCTTTTTTTTCCAGCTATTTATTAACCTGCAAGAGGAACTTGCCCTTAACCTTGAAGAAGCTAGGTCTAAGGGGTAAGACCTCTTGGCTTCTGACCTTCTTTTGAAACTCCAAACTCGTTCATCTGACAGCTGTAATAGCCACTGGCATTTCTTTGAAAAGTATCTTTTTCTAATATAGTCTCCTTGTCCATTTGTCTGTCCATGTCAGAAGCCCAAGGGGACTTCAACTCATAAAAGCCCTACAGCCTAGCTTGAAACTAGCAGCCTTAGAGCACTGGGAGACCATGGCAGGGCACACAGCTCTCAATGAATTATTCAGACTTGACTACATCATTATCAGTACCCAGCAAGAAAGATGAAAACTAGCTCCACTGTCTGCTCAAGCTGCAGTCACACCTCGAGATTGCAGTAGGCACCCCCTCTGTCTGAGAGTGTTACACTACATGAGTTCTTCCAGTTATAATAAATTTACAGTGAAGTATTAAACACTGGCATATACATTTTTTTTTTTTGGCAAAAAAAAGCAGAAGTTGGAATCTGGATTTAAAGCTGTAATGCAACAAGTGAACATGCAGATTTATGGGCTTAACAAACACATACAACTTTTGAGACATGCCTAGCAGACATCATGCTTTTAAAATGTCACAGTTCATGTAGTTGTCACTTCAAACACTAAGGAAACTGGCATTCCCAAAGTGCTAGCAAGCTCTGGCTGGACAGTAACAAGACTCAGAGGTTTAAAATTAAAAACTGCCCAAGAAAATGTTTCACTTCTTAAATACCTCGTTCTGAATCTTTTATACCACACTCCAGTTTGCAAAGAAATGGTTGTCTGATCAGCTAAATAGAAATAAGATGTTTCCACCACACATTTGGTAGAGGAAACAGAGCTGTTTGTAATGGAGCAGCTTCCATGGGGACTGTTCTGAGCCCTGCTGACTGAAGAATGTCTTCTCCTATGAGGTTTGCTTGCTTTTCTCTGGCAGATGTCTAATCAGTGATGCTGACGTGTTTTACACAGTGGCCCATCTGAATGTCACTGATGAATAGGATGTATTTTAGTTCTGGAGTTATCAAAAGCCTCATTTCAGTTCACAAGTCAGATAATTTTTCTTTCTGCTACAGCATTTTAGTAATGTCAGCTTGGAAATCTCACTGCAGTCTGTTTCAGCAAACAAGGTACACTGACCTAATTGAGATCTCTGTTCTAAACAGGCAAAACTCCCCAGGTTTGGAGACCTGCATCCCTTCTCCTAACAGCAGCAGACAGAAACCTCTATGGAAGCAGCTTTCTCCTGCTGAAATGCACCAAATCATTTGATAAATGAACCTCTTTCTTCTGGTGCTCCAGAAAGTTAAAATAAATATCAGAACCCAGAATACAAGAGCGCATATTATGAATTCCAAGCAGACTTCACTTTTAGAAAAAATGTGTTTGTGTTTGAGTTTTGGAACTTAAAAATACAATTTTTCTGGTTAACTAAGACAGGACACCTTTGGAGTGAATTTATTCTCTGCTAACAGGATATTCTGCTGATGAGCAGCATTAAATAATTGTAGATCAGATGTTTTAAATGTTATTTTCCACATACTCTGACCAACGGTGAGAGACAACACTCATTTTTGCTGTGTCCCTTGGTGACATTGCACTGACTGCCTTGTTCCATTGAGTTCCTTGTTTCCCTCAATGGCTTCAGTCATGCTTCCAAGCCAAAGGTTACTATTGGATATGATGGGACTTTGCACTTTAGCTTAATTAAAGTACACAGGAGAAGCACAGCCAAGTCTTGTCTGTGAACGTGGAAACATGCTTGAAGCACAGTTTTGTTGACGTTTCCTCTCTCTTCTAAGAAGAGTTCCACATGTGAGACAAATGGAAATAAAACAGAAAGGAAAATAAATATTGTTCAACATGGGAAAGAAGAAGAAATAATTGGAAGTCTTTTAAAATCCTAAGACTGAAAGTAAAAAGATGAGAAAATAATTAATTCCTGCATGTTCACCAAGGGACACAGCAAATATGAGAGCTGTGTCTCACTGTTGGTAAAGTTCCTTTTGTCTCCCCATAAGGAATAGAAGATGGCAGCAAGAACCATGATACCATGGCGCTTCTCAGGTTTACTGGTTTCTATTTTTCCCTCTACTGAACCGCCAGGCTCCTCAAAAGCCTTTTAGTTCATTAAAAGTTCCAGGATAGCTTGTACATAGAAGGCTGAAATAAGAGATTTTAATTAAATTCCAGACTTGTTACTGAGTTATTGACACAACAGAATATTTGTTTTGGAGATTATTTTTTTTTCCAGCACAAAACTAAAGTAAAGCAAAAAAAAAAGAAATTCTTAAAGAAAATGAGGAAAAAAGGAATCTCCAGTCTCTGGGTTATCAGATTCTCTTTGCTCAGAGTTTGTAACAGGCACATGGTGGTATACAATCCAGTACAGTACTGTCTGAACAATACTAGACAAATACTTGCGAAGAAACAGTTCTTGTTTTCATTTGGATCATTCTTTCTTTTCATTTGAGTGGGCAAGACTCCTTGCTCTTGACTACAGCTGGAGGGTTACTGCTCAAAATACAGTAGTAATTTTATCACCTGGGTCAAAACATACACAGTCTCAGCTGAACATAAGGATTTGCCTTTCCTGAAGTAGTTGCCAGGCGAGCCCATCACAAACTTTTAAACATATTTCCAGTATTTAGGGCTTCTTTTCTCAGACTGAGTCCCACAGTTGGATCCTTGAGAACACAGCTGCCAAAAATGTGAGTTCTCCATGTCTGACCACACATCTTGCATGTCCTTCCCCTTCCAGTGCATGTGTATCACAAGCCTTCTGTTTCCAGCTGGGCTGATTAGGTGTGTGGCTAGAGTTGACCGGCTAGTTGGGATGATTTCTTTAGTTTCTCCACTGGGAAGATTAAACTATTTCCCTAGATGTGTCCAATGAGCTGGCCATGTATTTGACACCCTCTATTTACAAGGAGATGACAAGGCAAAACATTTGGTATATGGTGTAATAGATGGATGGATCATGCAGAAATTTGGAAGCAGAGAAAGCAACATGTTTAAGAGAGGTACAAATGTGTAGATTGTAATTGTAGCTTACCTTAAAAGCCTATAAAAGATTTAAGTCCTTTTATTCTTGTGCTGCCTTAGATACCAGCACAAGAGTGAAAAGAGTGACTCACTGAGGGTGTTTTGGGTTCCTGCAGTAACTTCCCACAGACCAAGGGAGTTTTGAGGCTGGCTTGAGGCAAGAAGGGAGACTTGTGAGAGGCAGGAGATCACTCACAAGCCATTGGTCCTTATGGTGTCAAGAGCAATTTCTGGAGGATCTAAAGTCTCTTCTGACAGCCCCATGGGCTGCTGGGTAGATCAGGATAGATGTTTACATCAGCACCTTCCACCACTGCGTGAGTGCTGTGCTCACATCAACCCTCCCAAAATAAGCTGCTTCTCTCCAAAGATTTTCTCTTTGGCTAAGGGGATTAATAGAAAGTTGCAGAGAAGGAAGGCCAAGTGCCCGGCGGGGCAGCATGGTGTGGGCAGGCTGCGTGGTGACAGCCTCTCCCCTGGGACACCACGTGTGCCTGGGCAGATCTAACAGGGGACATGGCCCCTATTACTCTCTGCTCGGCAGTGTACATTTGTCACCACAAGGCATTACATATTTAATATCTCACAAGACTTGTATGACTTCCAAGGCCCATATGTCACGAATGAGATGAAATATATTTCAAAGTATAAAACCCCCCTTTAGTTCCAGGGACAGCAGCCCTGGATTTTAACACTGCTTCTATCATAGGTTTTTCCTGAGCCCAGAAGTCTGCGGTTTCTCTGGTTTGTCCATTAAGCTTTTTCATGACCCCTTTAGTGGCCCACAGGCTGTCTAGCTGAGCTTGGTCCTGCTTCACCAGGTGGGGAAGCTGCAGGTCCTGCTGGTAGTGCCTAGTGAAATAAATGCAGAGTAGCTCACACTCTCTTGAGTAGTAAAGCACTCCCATAGTACAAAAAAATCATTTATGGATAGGAGATGCTTGTGTGGTATATTAGTAGTAGCTTTCTCCTTGTAGAAATATATATTCAGAAAGATATAAAAATGATGAGCTGTCAAAAAACTGATTGAAGCAGCTACCTATTATCTTTCAGGGGAAAAAATACTAATTTGTCAGTGACCATCCTCTCTTGATGTTGTTATCCCCAATTAGGCTAAAAGTGCCAGAATTACAATATAGTATCTGCCAATTTAGTTTTACAATGGCTTGATAATTATAGAGCAAGAAAATAGTATGTCTGGAAGGGTGTTAACTGAAGAGCAAAGGGCTGTGTAAATAAACTTGACAATGATATTTGAAAGCAAGAAAAAGACACTACTGGATAATAGCCTTATGGTGTACAGGAGTTATTTACATATAACCAGGACTTGTCACAAATAATGAGAATTAGAGGAAAGTGCCTGCCCTTGCATGCCAGGCTCACTATGGAACCTCTTTGATTCAAAAATGCAAACATGGGAGTTTAATTTGCCCTCTGTGTTGCACAATGCAGGAAACTATGTCTAGAAAACTGGGCCTAAACTATGGTCACAGTTTCAGGCTCCACCTACCAGCTCTTCAGGCAAGTTCCTCTTTAGAGGTCAATCAGCTCCAGAGAAAAGTGGGAAGGTGATATGGGTCACGGGGAAGTGGACTTTTTGGTGGAAAGCATGGGGTTTGGTTGGAGGGGAACTCCAAAGAGCTGTAAGGTGTCATAGTAAAAAACACAAGAGTTAACTAGGTACTACTCTGGCCTTCCCTTCATCATTGAATAGAGCTTACAGAAAGCTTAGGTAAAACTTCTGTTGATTTCTGGTCTAGTATTTAAAGGTTGGTCACAAACCCTTTTCACAAGGAGTTACATGGAAAAGACAGGGAGATGGGCGCAAGCTACTGGTGGGCAGATTCTGACTGGACATGAGGAAAATTTTCACAATGAGAAAAATCATCCATTGGAATAATCTCCCCAGGGACTTGGTGGATTCCCCAACACTGGACACTTTAAAGATTCAGCTGGGCAGGGTGCTGGGGGCATTCAGTCTGGGTCATGCTCTACTAAGAATGTTTGGACCAGATGATCCTGGAGGTCCCTTCCAACCTGGTATTCTATGATTTTATGGATTTCACCAGAGACCTTTATGGTCTTCATAAGACCATGAAGACCTTCAGAAGGTCTTAGGCTCTTTTATGTGTAAAAGATATTAAAATGCAGCCCAAAAGACCTCCTCTTTCACCTGCTTAAACTAACAGCTTCTGTAAGCCACTTGTAGAACTTGTCTATGTGTGAGCCTGGTCTGCCTGTTTTCTGAAGCAGCTTAACATTGCTCTGTGTAAAGGAAAGCTTTCTCTGCTATGGTCTGCCTTCACCAGAAGTTATGATTATGCAGCTATATTAGTTATTAGAAAAGTAGATTATCAATAAATGCAACACTGTATTAACATGACCTCATTGCTGTTAGCCTGCTGTGAGCATGTGCAGAGTGAGCTGATGTTTGCCATAAGAACATTGTGTAAACCTTCTTTTCCCTAAATTAAAAGGAAAGCTTGTACAGCATCCAACAGAAGGTCCTGTTCTGTGGCAAGGTCTTGATCTACACCAAACAGTACACAAGAATCTTATCCATAACTAATAAATATCTTCAGGATTTGGCCCACAGAAATGATAAATGAGATAGGTCTGTCAGATTATATGATGTACATAAGATTTGTCATTTTTTTGCCAACTGTGTGGAGATGCTATGCCAAAACCTACCCAGTACCATGATATCCACGATATTGCATAATGTCCTATTTTGTCAGGAGTAAAGAAAAAAAAAGCAAACCAAACAATATTCCTCTCATCTGAATGAAGAAATGCAAATTTTTAGATGTTGTGGTGACACAGGAATCATAAAAAAGCAGAAGCAAGCTTGCTCTTCAGAATTGAAGAGCAGGACAGCAGGCAGCAGTTGCCCTGCATTTTTAAGTAAATCAGTCTCATGAATTATTTTTAAGTCACTGTCCTGATTTTGAGGGGCTGCATTGCTGTGCTTACACAGGGAGGATGCATCCCACCGCCTGTTGCCCCCCCTCTGGAATCATATTGCCTCCCCGTGGTTGTCCAGCAAACACTTTTGACATGGGAAAAGTAATGTTGTGCACAGTTCCTCTTTTTGTTTATTTCTTTTAATGTAACATAACATCTGGGAATAAAAGTGGAAGAAAGCCTGTGTCAGCAGCCAGCAGATTCCCCCTGGATTGCCAGGGACTAGCACAATGCAGTCTGGTAGTGTTCTCATCTACAGATGCTTCAGTAACATCTCTTGTAGCATGCTAGGTGAGAAAAGCTTTGCCTCTCTCCTTAAAAGCCATTTCCCTGCTGAGT
Source organism: Pezoporus wallicus (assembly GCF_028554395.1). Classification (NCBI taxonomy): domain Eukaryota; kingdom Metazoa; phylum Chordata; class Aves; order Psittaciformes; family Psittacidae; genus Pezoporus; species Pezoporus wallicus. Next base: position 275,332 of record NW_026642285.1, on the reverse strand, counting down.
AAGTCTCATACTGAGAGTTTTCAGGAAAACTGCAGTTATCCAATTCACCCTATTAAGAGCTGTTCTCCATCAAAGCTGTCAATGCTCAACTGTAACCAAGGCTGCTGCTTGCACTGGTGGGGAAACACTGCCTGTAAGCGTATGCAGTACTGTTGCAGTAAAATGGCTGTCTGTATGACTTGAAGCTCAGCCTAGTGAGTGCTTTCACCCACTCTCTTATTCATATCCCCACTTTATACAGTTCTTGCCCTCAACTGTGATCTCAAAGCTACCTGTATGGCGGCTTGGGGCTTGAACAGAGTAAATTGATGTGGATAAGAGCAAAATTTGCACACTGGTTTTCATCTGAGGAGTGTACACAATACACTGCCACAGCTGTGCTACATTGAACGCCTTCCAGTCTTCCTCTCTAGTCAGGTTTCATATCTCTATCTAGGGATATATAAATATTTCTAAATCTGGCTTAGGTGATGAAGGTGCCTCAGTGCTATCTATTTTCTTTGAAACAGGATATATTCTTCTTGACTTCTTCATGCTGAGGTATCACAGCTGAACATCCTGGTCCCATGCTGTCCCACAAAGGTTTGTGAGTCCTTATCTACACTCTCTTCTGCTCTCCCTGTGTTGCTCTGTGCATCAAGCCTGGCAGTGTGCACTGAGCAGCAGCATGGGGATCTGCAACCCTCCAGCTCCACACAAGACATCTCTCTGGGTGGATGCTAAACCTCATGTAAAGCAGGACCTGCACACCACAGGAACCATTTCCTCTCCCCCTACTTTACTGCTGTCCCTTTGTCCCTCACCTGCCCATGACTGAAGCTTCCTGTCTGCCTCCTGGGCAGTTTTGTGTTAGTGGGGCACCTATCTCAATGTGTTTGTTTGTAGGAGACCTTGAACACCATATAGCAATGCATGTCATTCCTAGTGGTTTCATGCAATTGCAAACTGTGTAAGAATAGAGGTGTGTTTAGGGATCAAAAATGTCATTCAAGGTAACAGCAGGCCTGAGACTAGCCAGGGCCTCAGAGACTTCAAGGTTTCACATTAATGCTTCCTGGTGATGCACCCAGAAACAGAGAAGTCCTTTTCAGGTTCTGTGATTCAACAAAGAAAGACATGCCCTGCTTTGTATCCTTCAAAAGTTGGTGGTATGATGCATTAAAATGGCAAAAATGCTTAGCTGAATCTCAACTGTTAAATCTTCCTGTCCTGGCATCTTTCTCAGATGTTTGAGTTCTTCCTTCCCTCCTCACTCAGGCTCCCATGACTTGGGAGAGTCAAGATTATGGACACTTAAAAAAGTCCTCCTAAGAGTCTGTCTGCTTCTCCAGGCATTTAAATACTTACAAAACTCTGGCTTGTTAGCACCCTAATAAGTTTTATCTCTACATATTTCATCTATTTCCAGGAGCACCCAGAGTTTGGGAGCACAAAAGTCTGTGGTATCTCTGCAAATTCTCTAACCACATAAGCTGATTTCCAAACATACTGAATAACTAAGAGAAAAGCAAGAGCCTTAAGATCCATAGATTTGTTTATATTCTATTCTATTCTATTCTATTCTATTCTATTCTATTCTATTCTATTCTATTCTATTCTATTCTATTGATCCTTAAGATTCTGTTCTATGATTCTAACAGTACAGCAACTTTATGCCCTTTAATGTCATTGTTCCATTTCCACTCACTTGGAAAGACCCAACTACATGGCAAAAATAAATACCTACAGTGTCACTGGTCCAAACACATCCTGATGTAAGGCCAATGACATTACACTTGGGAGAAATTTAGCTCAGTGGTTTTAGGTATGCCTCTGATTTTCATATCAAAGGACTTTCAGCTGATAGAAGGCACATTGCAGTACATTCATGCCATCCGTGAAACGAACTTGTGTTTCATGTTTAAATCTGAAGACTTAATATATGTTTCATATTTCACTTCAAATAGCCCTCATAATGCTATACCTGCCTACTTCTGTCCTTCATGATGCAATCATCTGTGAAAGTTGTTGTAACTGGCCTTTTAGGATTTCTGCCTCTTGAATGGAGCCTCCAGTGAATGGAGCAGAGGCAGTGCAGGGATATGAATGCCCCTTCCTTCCCCAGCACAGAGAGGTAGAAATCAGAAAGCTGTGAAAAAGGATTCAAGACCAAAGCATTCAAGCCTCTGTCCCATGACTCCCTGCAAAAGGGAGCATGGAAGCCACAGAGAATGGGGAACACGATACATCAGGTTCCCTTTGGTCCCTCCTTATCACTCCTCTGCTGTTGTGAGCCCAGTGTGTCAGATCCCAAGGATGTATCCCAAAATATTTAACTCATTTTGTACATATTACCTTCAAGTAATCATACACCACTGAGTCATACATCATGGGATTAACAATCCTACACATGGTAAAAACAGAACCTAAATAAAATCCCAGAAAAAGGATATTGCCTTTTAAATAAGTCCTGACAGCTGTGGAAAATATTATGCCCCGATACAACCCTCCCATATGACATGCATTAATATGAATAGAACCCCAAACTGTTTCTCTGGATATTTTGTAAGTTTTTATTATGGATTGGACATATTGAAGTAAGACTATAATCTTATTGTGCTCTGACCTGTGTTTTTACTGCGCTATATAAACAGCAGTTACTATGTTAGATGGAGAAAATGTTTACAGAAAGAACAAATAAAAGCAAACGGATTTATTGTTTTGCAGAAATTTGAAACAGGGCCAAAGGGCTACCCATGTGTTTTGTGCTTGTAAGACCTTTCCCTGATGGAAACAGACAGCTTAGACATGACAGAAGCACAGAGAGGTCCTTTGCTATCAAAACTAAAATGCAATATCCGCAAAGCACCAACTCTCTCCAGCCAGCTTTGCCTACAAAGAAAGCCCTTGGTACTGTCCTTGCTGTTGTCTGTTGTCTGTTGTCTGTTGTCTGTTGTCACGTACAGTTGATTTGGGATCTAATTTTTTTAATAGATTTTTAAATTGTTTCTAAATGCTAGTGAAAAGTGCCAGATTGACAGCTCTGGAGTCTCTTTTTAACCGGAGAAACAGTACAGCATGGGAAATGGCAAAACAAACTTCCTTCCCAGCCCTGCTCTCCAGCCCCATCAGTGAGCACCAGGGAGGAGAGAAGCACAGTGGGTTGTCCTTCCCTGCTGGCTTCTCTAATGTGTTATAACACCCAGAGCAGGCAGCCACCAGCCTTCACGGGCTTCAGGATGAGAGGTCACCTGAGGCACCCATAAAACCGGTCCAGGTACGCAAAGCACTGGGGAAAACAAGTCTCTTGGAAAAGCCTTTCACTCCTCCTTTCTCTGACTTTTTATCAAGACAAAGATTGTTAGAGAAGACTGGAATTTTTCACATGTCATCATTTGGCTTCTTTTTTCTGTTGACATTTTCATTGACAAGCATCATTAAGATCAATACCAGCATGACCATTTAGATTTTTCATTTTTCCAAATTCTGTGCTTTGGCAGGAAAGAATGCTAATAAATATGTCAGTGATGTCCTTGATAAGAACACTGATTAAAAACATCATATGCGAAATCTTCAGCTATAAAACAAAAGTGAAAAACTGGACTGTTTTCAACTCTACAAAATGGATGCAATTTTGTATTTTTTTTAGGGTTTTTCTTTCTGTTTCACTTTTCAACCAGCCTTGTGATCCTCCGAGTCAGATCTCCACAGGCTGCTAAAAAAGGGGGAAAAAAAGTTCTCCTAAAATTAAATCCTGACCCCATTGAAGTCATCTGCAAAGCTCTAGTTGAATTCAGCCCAGCTAGAATTTCACCCATTATTTGTATACTGAGCAAATTTGATCTGGAGTCGGTAACACATAATAAACATGGGACCCTGGGATGCCATTTTTAGTCACTTTTCAGGGGAGAGCTGTGCTTTAATTTATTTTGTCAACTGTTTCCACTTAGGTTTTTCCTATTAATGCTTCTGTTACCCACTGCACAGTAAGGTTATACCTCATATAAGTTTTTCTTCCTTAATAGTTGTGGTACTTTTGCAACTATTACTCTCTTTAATATGTGAGTTCAGAATAACGAATGCTTGTCAAACTGATTTTGTGCTGTCTTAAAATGGGTGGATGTGTTAAGCAATTTGTGCTAAGAAACAGGCATGAGATGTCTTAAAACTGGCAGTGGCAGCACAGAATAGGCTGAATTATCCAGAGCATCTTCCCAATAATCAGATGTCAGCTATTTGGCTATTAAAAGGATGCATCAGAACTCATGATAGTCCAGATGAATTCTTTGCCTTTCAACCCCCCCCCATTGTACAATGTCTGTGTATACATGAAAAATTAATTTCTGAGATTAGCTGTATGTCAGACAAAACTCTGAAAAATTCTGACAGCCACCAAGCCGGACAAGGAAGGTGACTCACATCCTTTCACCTTCATAGAAGAGGAAATCGTAGTCCAGGAACTATTCTTAGTAGCATCAAGAATAGTTCATAGCATTAAATAAACCAGAGATGTGAGGAGATTATCATGAAATAAGAATTAGTCAGAAAACAGAAAAAGGTGATGAAGAAGTTTCCCGATTTTTTTTTTTCTCTTTTAGCAGAGAACAGTACAAATCTTCCCCTTACAAAGAGCTTCTTGAGAAGCTAAAGGCTGGATGTTCTGAAAAAGCTCATTGACAAATTACTGCTTTTTGGGTGGAAAATTTTACTAAACAACAAATGTATCAAAATTAGGTTTTCCAAAGCTAAAACTATTAAGTTTTTAATGTTTAATCCCCTGTTTGGTTCCAGGTCTGGGACAAGTACTGGCTGACCCACCATGTTCCAGCTCCACTCACCCTTCCAGTAGTGCAAAGTTCCAGCATCTCACCCTGCAGGCTATGAGCAGTTAGCTTAGGGTAGTTCTACATATGTAAATTGTGTCATGATGTCACATAAGATGCTGAAAAAAGTAGATGTCAATAAATTATCATATTGATATAGAATCCTAAATTTTGGAGGAAAGAAAGAAAAGATTTTTCTAATGTATGCATACATATATTTAAAATGTTTGGTTAAAATTGCTTAGAGATTGGGAAAGATTTTGGGAGATGTCTAACTCACTGAATTCAGGTGATGGTAGGCAAAGAAACATTAATTAGTCTTCTGAATTTTATGGTTTTTACACTTATGATAAACAGGGCTGGAAAGAAACTCAAGAAGCTAACTATTCCAACTTTCTTTACTGAAGTGAGATCTGTTGCATGGAGTCTACTCTGCATCCTCCTAGCAAAGTGTCTTGGGTTCAGCTGTAGCGGTTTTATTTCTCCTTCTTAGTAGCTGATGCAGTGCTGTGTTTTTGACTTTAGCCTGATCGTGGCCTCTCCCCTGCCAGGTAAGTATCGAAGAGAGCCTGACAAATAGATTGCTGAAATGGAATAATGGGAGTTAATGAAAAATTGAGAAAATATAACAAGTATATAACAAACATAACCATGACACTAGGTGAAGGGTTTGAAGCAACCAGAAGTGTGTGATCTATGCAGATTACTACCTGTGCTTGCTTTCAGACACCAGAGCTCATGTGCGGCTGCGATATAGGTAGGAATTCGTCCCTGATTCTGAAAAAGTTTTCTCAATGCAGCACTGAGTGCTTTGCAACACCACTTCTTACGAGTCTGTCAGAGGACGATGACTGAGAAATTTTCAGAAATGTATGGGTTGATAAGATCTTCAAAACCTGCTTTATAGCAAAAATGTAAAGAAATGTAACCTATTTGTTTTGTCAGAAACTGGTGCATGCTTGTAGGTGACAGAGGAACAACTCCAGCAGCTCACTGCTGCTGGAAGGGTTAGCCTGAACGCAAGCTTCCCGCTCTGGTGTCCACCTGTGTATCAAAAGTTCCTTAAGGGGAGAAGATTTTGGCTAACAGATAGGCCTCAATTTTATCAGTGCAAAGGAAATAACAGTTAGTGGCTGAAAAAGTAAATTTCAGAAGGCAGTGATGTTTTCTTCACAAAAAGTGGCCAGTTACCTCTGACTGCTGGAACAACTTGTAGAATCATAGAACAGTTTGGGTTGGAAGTGACCTTCGTAGGTCATCATCTAGTTCCAAACCCCCTGCAGTTTCTTCAAGGCTTTAGTAGATCACCCAAAATTTTAAACCTCTTCAGCTCAACCAGAAGGTATTGTTTTGGTTCAGGAATTCCTTCTTGGCCTTTGTTATTTTGTGGCCTTTGTTATTTCATGGCCTTTGTTATTTCAAAAGTCCAATGATCATAACATAATCATAACTAGATGATCATAATTAGATGATCATAACAGCCTCCTTCAGCCACCAGCTTTTTTATACAGTTTTAGAAAAAACCTACCCTGGCTCCAATGAGTTACATGTGGAATTGGTGAAAGTCAGTGGAGAATATTGCCTGTTGGGGTATGTGTACTCTTAGTGTATCATTGTGCAAATAGGTACTGTGTACAAAAAGAAAGATAAATGAGCCATTGTGTGCCCATGTGAATGAAACAAGATGATGTACTACAGAGTGAGTGAGAGCTCGATAAAATGAATCTCTATATAAAACCAGCCCTCTAATAGAAAAAGAGAGAACAGATGGTGAAACAACTCTCTAAACAAGCTGTTGCTTTAGACTCTGGCCTTTCACAAACAAGTTGCAAGTATTTCTGATCCATGGTCCAGTGATTAAAGAGACAGAATTCAAAGGGAAAAGTGGGGAAAATAAAAGAGGGCGGTGGGGAAGAATGCATAAAACCCCAACCCAGTTTAAGTTTCATAGTGGAATATCAAAGCAATATTGAAATATAGGAATATCAAATGCCAATACTTTGTTTTCATGTTTTGCATTTACTGAATCAGTTTCAATCGTGTGAAGCCCTCTGCCCTTAAGCCGTGTGATATAAATTTTATTGGATTTAAAGGAAACAGATTGGGAATCTGGGACAGAAATATATGTATATTTTACCAGTGCAGATTTTATGGTTTTGCCAGAGGAAGCTTCAAAACCGTTTGAAGTGCTTCTTATTTAGTACTGCTAATATATTCAGGAGTTGGGGATGAGAAGAAAGAGAGATGTAAGGGACAGAGATCTGTGCAAAGACCAAGTAATGTTCTCCCCATGGAAGCAATAAAGCAATGGGAGCCAGCAAGTGTGCCTGGGGACGCAAGAGAGGGAGGGACGTGGAGGGGGTGGAGAGAACTGGCTCTAGCTGCTGGCAAGGCCAAATAGTGTTTCCACCTAAGTTTTTCTTTGCCAGTCTGAGGGTGAATGCTGTAACCTTATCATCAGACAGACAGCTGAGATGACAGCAGCTATTAACACCCTGATGCTGAATGCCTGCTGTCATAGGGGCATTCAGATGCCCCTTTGCAGGTGCTGGCCAGGAGGTGTCTAACACCTTCCATGCCACCAGCTAGCAGTCACCTAGCCCAGCACCTCCCAGACCCCTTGGGCACACAGCGGCACTTAAAGAGTGTGTTAGCCAACATTTGAGTTGTTAATTTCTGTCTCACAGTTGGTAATCAAGAGACAAGAAAAGCAGCAAAACACTGCATCTCTGACTGAAGCTTTGCTCTCCACTGGGTGTTGCAGAAACCCCTCACACTTCATTAAGGCAGAGGTCTTGCATGGGAATTTGGCCTTCAAGCCACCTTGGAGCAAGCTCGCTGTTTTTTATAGGAAAAATGTGAGTGTTAAACTGAAATCTGCTACCATTTGCATAACTGACTGCCAGTGAACTGGTAGTTCATTGACAGTCTTTGTTACCATGGCAGGGGAGGGGGGGGGGGGGAGGTCATATGTTCATATTTTCCAAAGACCGTCTGCTTGTCCACCTCCATTTCTACCTCCTACCAAGCTCTTCTGGCTGGGGATGGAGGCTGTGCCACTGGAGGACTTAGGCTGCAGCTTCAACTTTAAAAAGGTAAAACTCCATTCTCTACAGAAAGCTTCTTTACTGAGAATATGAGCAGTTCATTTGTCATAACTCCTCATCCTGCCTACTTCATCTCTGTGTGTCTTGAACTGACCACCAGCAAAGTTAGCTGATGGTGGTGACCCTGGTGCATGAGCTGCTCCATAGAATGAGTCACCATTTAGGACAGTAACAAGGAGGGGGACTTAGTACTCATTTTACTCTTTTGACTCTTGTATATGAAAGGTAGGAGAGAGAAAGCTTTTTCCTGGAGAATATAAGGAATGGTGGAAGAAAGTGCAGAAGGTAGGGGAAGCTCTGATATTTCCTGAAGGTTTGGACTATGCTAGTGCACTATGTCTGGCTGTGGGCAAGTAGAGGAAGCCAAAAGCTTCTAGACTTCCATAGGTGAGGCAGGTATGTGCAAGAAGATGAAGTCTGTAATCATGGTTGTGTCAGCTGTTGATCTTTTACACTGAGGAATTCAGATGTCTCCAACATCATTGCTTAAAGAAGAAGCCACAAATGGACCAGCCTACCACAGGGTAGGAGAAATGAAGTTGTTCCTGAGGGAGGGAAAGATAATTGGAGTTAGCTGAAAATGAATGCAGAATGCATGTCAAATTGCCTTTCTCAAAATATGTGAGGCTGGGTATTTAGTTCTGGTGGTCAGTGACTGGTGTCCTTCAACCATGAGCACTTTCATGTCCTGAGTATCCCCAGAGCTGCTCCAGCACTGAGGGAAATGGGAAGGCAGAATGGCTGGTGGGAAATGAAGGCTATGGAGCCCTGTTAGTGGCCTCCTCTTACATTACCCAAAAATGTTCCAGAAGCTATGCCAGAAGAAGTAGGACTAGGCAGTTAAATCCTCCGCCATGGGTGGGAAATCATGTGGTTCTGATATGCATGGCTCATATCTGAAGTGCCTTAATTCACCAGAATGATTATTTGTATAAACATATATACTGCAGAGTAATCTGATTTATTTGGGCATTGGTCATTGCAAGTGTTTGCTTACTAATGTCTATTTTGCCATCACTAGGTACTGTTTTAAGTCACTCTGTCCTCAGGGTTTACACTCACCCTTATGCTAATGTTACCGCTTGTCACTAAATTGCATTTCATATATGTAGCATCTTTAATAAGAGATAGTCCCAGCAAATAATTTCTAGAACAATAGTTTTGTTAAGCCATGTCCTGAGTTCCCTTCAGCTGTGTTTTTCTTCTGTAAATATTGTAGACAGCAACTTTTCTAACAGTGGTGTTTTCAGGAAAAATGAGTGCTGAGCAGATACCAGAGAATATCAATGGAAAGTCAGCTTCCCTACATAATATATTTACTACATAATAGCTACATAAAAGTGCTCATTAACACCTATATTGTGGTAAGCCAAATAGAGGCAGTAAAATGTAATGTGCTCAATAAATTTAATGTTGGATATTTCTAATTGCCTGCTAGAAATATTTCTTGATTTCTTGTACTGTTTTTTTTTTTTTTTTGTTCTTCCCTAAAAGACATCTATATTTTTAAAAATTATTCTTCTTCTGAAGCAGCCTATATTAATCAATAAATGGTTCTCTAGTCTGGCCTTTCTTTCCTATTTCAACAACTAAGATTTCTGTATAAAATTCTTAAAAAGCAGAAAAAGTTCTCATGAGATTCTGTGTAAGACCTGAAAATCAAGTGATTAAGGACTACAATAATTCATCTGAATAAACATATTAAGTAAAAAAAAATTGCCGATTATCTATTTTGAGAACTAAAATTATTTTGTGGAATGATCTGGAACAAAAATAAAAGGGTAACATACTCAGTTATTAGTGGGATTTCTTAAAACCACACTGAACATCCCCCACAGGTTTCATGATAATATGAAGGTAGAATAAAAAAATAGTGTTTTCTAGTGATAAAATATTTTTTTCCTTTTGATCTGAAGGAAAACTTAAATTGAATTTTCTGGACTATAGCAAACAGGCTCTGAAAAGAAGGTTATTGCTATCCAGTATGGAAAATGTCATCCTGTGGGAGAGAAGGGGCAACCATAATACCAGTAATGCTAGACAAAAATATAATCCATGTGGCTGCTGAAGGAAGACAACTATAGCATTAAAAAAAAAACTTTCCTATTGAATTACAATGTGTACTAAACTTACACTGTGAAACCAACTTTCTTGTGCATAATCCTAATTAATAAAATGGTTGAAGGATTTGAATATTCTTTAGCTGATGGTTCTGACAAGTTAAGACTAAATATACATTGCAGCAACCACGATTGTATATATGTTTCATGCACAAATAGAGAAAATAACATGTTGACTGTAATTTCATAAGACCAGAGCGATCAGTCTCAGATTCATATCTTCAGATAAAACGGTGCAATTACCATTGCAGTCCATCTTTCTGGAATATCTTCAATCAAAGAAAAGTCAACCATAATTGTGGATTTCAACGGAATATAGATGGAGGAAAAATGTTTCAGACCACTGTGATTACATCATCTGCATCTTGAAGATCCTGTACTGTTTGCTCCCAAGGGCAACACAGCCACAGCTCACTGAGTGCGTTGTAAAGATCAGTGATACTGTACAGATGAAGAGAAAACAAACAAAACCCCAATCAGGGCTTAGAGGGATTAGTGTGCCAACATACACAGGTTTGCAAACATGCCCCGGGGGTGTAGGGTGAAGCTCAGTGTTCTAGACCACAGTCCCAGCCAGCAATCTTTGATCAAGCCCATGGTAAGTGGTGAAAGAACCAAGGCTGATGCCATTGCCTATCGATGTGTCCCTCTAATGAGACCTCTGAGAGGCAGAGGAGACTGCCTCTTTCTATGGACAGTGACCTCTGTCTGGGATACCTGAAAGTTTGATGAGGAGCAGCTTCTTTCCTTGAGGAGTGGAGTAAATGAAAACAGACCTAACAAATGAATCGGCGTGTTAGCAGGGCAGAGCTAAGACACATGCCCCTTTTCCTTCCCTTGGACCTCACTGAAATTGCCTTGTTCTGTCACATCCTGCTGAAAACTTTGTCTCCTCTAGGGCATAGACAGTTGAACCCGTTGTCTGCAAGACTGTCAGGTCCATGATGGATGGGAGGTGGGCAAAAGGCAGGAAGATGGTGGGGAGCAAGGGAGAGGGCAAGAAGGATCTCCTAACACCACTACTACCCTGAGCTTTTGGATTCCTTTCTGTCCCACAAGACACTGTGTATACATTGTATATCCTGCTTTTCAGCTATAATAGACCAGTGTGACATGCCATAGGCAGTGCCATGGATCCCTTTTATTTAATCCACCCTTGAAAAAAAAATGCAGGGCCACTGCCATCTCACAGACTTATGCAAGTTACAATAATCACCGTTTTAATTTTCCCCACAACTTTGAGGCTTAATAGCTTTAAAATCTTACAAGTTGTAAAAACAATTAAAGCAATAATTTTAAAAATAAGCAGAATGGGACCTTCAAAGGAATGTGAACCTTTAACACTTCACGGTTAAATAAGGGCCTTGTAATACAGTCACTTGAAGGCCAGCTCTGAGAAAATGCAGAAGCATCCTGTGAATTTGTTGATGTTAGTTCAGACAGACTGTTTATTTTCATGATTTCATGGAAGAATTTTAATTTAATGAGTGTTTTATACACTAATGTAAAGCATAGTTTCAACCCTATAATTATAGTGTCAAAATATTTCTGCTTAAACAGCAGCAGCTGACTACAGAAATGTGATTTACATCTGAACTGTATCAGGGGGACACTGCTAAAAATAATCAGCATGTGCCTCTTAATTGAATAAAAAAATTAACAAAGAATATCAATGTATCTCTCAGCCTAAGTCTTTCTGTCTTTTGTTTAAACACTCTGGTTATTTGCTTATTGCCTTTTTAGGGCTAAGGTTTCCAGAAAGAGTTCAGGCACAGAATGGCTGTGTGTAATTTTGCCCACCCGTTTCTCCCTATTGCACTCATAGCGATGGGAAATTGCATGAGCAAATTGTCAGTTCCTGTCATTGGACGCCTACATTTTCTGAAAATCTCACCATTAATCTTTCAGCTCAGTTTTAAAATAACCAACTGCCATCATGAAACAGGTTTCTCATGCTGCTTAAGGCTGTCAGCAGGTTTTGACCAGTTCAGGCCACATTTTGCTTTTGGAATGGGGTTAGAAATCTTTTTGTTGTTGCTGCTGGAGAATTCAACTTTTGAGGTAATGCCTAGGGCAGCTTCAGATGGGAGAAATCTTAGTTGTGTGCTCCCAATCTGTTTGCACTACCACACCACTGGAGACAGAAACACAGCCCTGCTGCAGCTGCCCTGCTCTTTGTCTAGCCCTTGTCCATCTGCAAGGCAGAATTATTCTCTCTTTGTCTTACAGTACCTTCTAGAGGCCCTAGATGAAATGGCATGCCATTGTGCTGGGTATTCTGTGCTCTTCCCAGGGAGGGGTAGTGTCTTTCCCAAAGAAACTACAATCTACAAGCCAAGGCACACAGAGGAAGGACCTTTAACCTTGTTTAGAAACAACTGATGTTGAGTCTACATCCATATCCACTGTGTGTGGAAGGACATGGGATCCTTCTGAATATATGTCTCTGCCATGTGCTGGCTCCACGTTGGGGAATGCCAGCAATTGCCCTCTAAAATCTGTGCTCACAGTTCCCATTTTAAGAGAGGGAGAGGTGATCAGTGAGGGCATCAGGGTTATGTCTCCAGTTAGGTCAGCCAGTGAATGCAAACCTGGGAGCTCATTGTAGTGTACACCTGCCCTCCAGTCTAAAAAACTTCCAGAGTTATGTTAACTTTCATATTCAACTAGGAAATCCGATGTGAAGCAACAACTGTATGCCCAAGATGTTTTGTTTCAAGTCATGGAGGAGAATTTGGGAGGAAGTGGAGCTCATGATGCTATGTCATATACACAAGTATGCCTGTGTTTGTCTTATCCCCAATGATTGTGATAGCCTGCTTCTCCCTTTCTGTGCTGCCTGAGCTTCTATGGGTTTAGGTTATGCAAATCTCTCTTGCTTCTTCAGAGAGGGTTTAAGTTTGCTAGCTAGTCTGCAGGAGACACTCTCAGCTCTCAGCTTTGGGCCAGCTCCTTTGCACAGTGCTTACAACCAGCACTTTCTTTTCCAACCCAGACAGTCTCAGCAAACCATTTCAGCAATCAAGCAGCTAGTGTCAGGAGCCCAGGGTTTAGCAAGGAGCAGCACAATGCAGCCCCAGTGAGTTACTCTGATCTCCATGGCACAGACTGATAGACAAATACTGTCTAAATCTGTTTTGGGCTCTCTGGTTGCTATTTTCTAGCCTAAGAATGTATGATTATGGCCTTGTACAACCAGTACGTGATCATGGATGCATCTGCAAGTTAGAAGAAAGTTTCTATTATGCATGGCTAAACTGTATAAACACTGCATATGTGCATTATATATTACATACGGGCATAGAGGTATATGCTTGCATACATGTGTATATGTATAAGTATTATGCTTCCCTTATTTGATGAAGCACAAATTTAGGATTCTCTGGAATTCAAAGCTTGATCCTGATTCTCATAAATGTATTAGCTTTAGTTCATTGTATTCCTGAAGCACCAGATGCCCTCCAATGCCAGCAATGTGACATGAAACTTTTTTTCACTGGGCAAGATCCCAAAGTTTTGCTATGGCCTTTCAAGACACTAGGATCAATGTATGGACAAATCTGGTATTTGTATAGACTTTAATGTCTGTGGGAAGTGCATGTGTTCTTTTTATTTCACACTAAAATTCCACTAAATTGTCCTTTGGATTTATTTCAAAGAAGGAAAAAAGGGGAAAAGGCAGTAAAGATTGCTCTTCTTATGCTTTAGTTGTTTTTTTAACTCAATTATATTTTGACAATTCTGTATGAAACTTTGGAGTATGTCTTTGTTTAAGCAGTATATCTTCCATAGGAATAGTCAGTTAAATGTATATGGCTAGTTTCAGGCATAACAAGCTTTGACAAGGGCATTTAGCGGCTGTAATTCAAATCTAATTCAGAACATCTTAGCGCTGGACCTGTCAAGCACTTGAAATACACTGTAGCTGCAAAACCAAGGGATATGGTCCCAGTCGTGCTCTGTGTGGCATCAAGCTGATGTGTCAACAAGAGCAGTTACAATTACAGGTTCTTTCAAGCATACTAAACTAATTTACAGTACTCTGAAAATGTGGGAAGAGACCTTGGTATCATAAAGGTATATGGTATACTATAAAGGTAGACTACAAAGGCAAGGCAAGTGGCCATTTCATTCAGGAGTTTAAATGTTATGGAATTTCAGTAACACCTCTTGGAGGGGTAGATTTGTAAGTAGATATTCTGTAGATAATAATAGATTTGCCTTGCAGCCACCAAATGTCCTTGTCAAATCCCATTAGAATCACCTTGCACATTTATTTGAAACCTCAATCTAAAATGCATGCATTTAGTAAGTGAGGACGGGGTTCTAATTGCACAGGCATTGACTGGTCCATTTTGTTTGTCTCTCTTGTTTACCTGATAAATACCATTTACACTGGCTACCAAATGCCTAGACTTCTTCTGCTTGCAGGAATTAGAAAGCAGTATAAAGCGAAAGGTCTTTCCAGAAGCAGATCTGATCCAAGGATGTCCCACAAAAACCAAGACAGAATTACAGTAACCAACATGTAATTTTAACATCACAATATAAAAAGACTTGATTTTAAAGTGCACCAGTGATTTAAAGCAGCTGCACACATTTAGAGGGCACTGCTTTAATGTGCACACAAAGGCTAATGGAAGCTTTTACAAAAAAAAAAAAAAAATCAGGTTTTATGATTTATCTGCTTTTTATGCACAACATTATAGGCCCTCCCCCCAGGGACTCATAAATGTGATTTTTACTTCCCAAATTACAAAGCTAGTCAATTATTTGGGAATGAGTCATTCATTCAAAAGTGTCTGTAACGGGATGTGTTAACCATCAGGAAATTTTACACCAATTGGAATTATAAACACCAGGATAAAAAAAAACCTCTTGGCCAACCAGCTATGTCTATTTGTGAAACCTTGAGTATGGAGTGCAGTGTAACGCATGCTGGAGAAATCCTGAGAAGCTGATTTGAAGGGGAAGAAGGAGTGGTGGATTTTTATTTTATTCTTTTTTTCCTTTTCCTTTCAATTGCATAAAATGTGTTTATTTTATTTTGAAATAATGTAGTTAGCAAGTCTGCAGCAGCTTGCCGTCATAGCTACTAAAGCACCTTATAAACCTTCGCTGATTAAACCCTGCAGCCATGTACGGGGTAAGGAACTATTAGGCCCATTTTATGGAATGGGAAGCTGAGGGCCAGAGGTGGCTGCTAGTGGGCAGACACACAGGGGTTTCCTTTGGTTGCCAAAACCACTCCTTCCCCTACTGCACCTCCATCAAGACTAACAAGAACCAAAGAAGCTGATGCCTTCTGTATCTCTGTTGGCCCACAAGGACTGGCATTGACTCACCCAGAAGATGTTCCTGGGGCTAATGGTGCGCCTTGAGCATGGATGTGACTGGTTTCTTGTGCCTAAGGTCATTGCCAAAGGACGTATCATTGAAACATCAAATTGTTCTTTTGTCCACAATAAACTCTTACTATCCTAGGCCAAAATTAGAAAATCGCTGGGCATCTTCCTTAGACACTAGTCCTCTAAAGAGGACACCAGTCTGATAGAGAAGGAAGAGAAGTATATATGGATAGGTAGGTATGTCTCTGCTGACATTTTCTCTGCTCATGCTTAATGAGGGAACATGAACATATCAAGTCCCTCATTGTCAGGACTTCTTTTCTGGGGAAGACATTCCATCTTTATTCTCAAAAAAAGAAATTCATACACACACTAGAAAGTAGATGAATGAAAAATGAAGGGTGGAAAAGTAGAGATAGTGTATTCATATTGCTACTATTTTTTAAAGTATCAATAGGACTTAAAACATTATTCCTCTTTTTTTCTAAAGTAATTGGAATGTTGTTAAGTAACTTCAGTGATGGAAATATTTGCCATTGTTCTGCACAGAAAGCATAACAAAGAACTGTCACCTTGTTTATGTGACATCCTAGCTCTTCCACAACAACTTCTGAAATACATTTTGGTAGAAGGCTGACTCTTAATTACTATATGTAGCCTTCAGGCTGCTACATCATCTAATGTCATCTAACACCTGGAATCTAAATCTCAGCTCCTCATACCCAGAGGGGCCACTGATTCCATGCGCAGAATACCTGAATGCCAGTGTAAGGCAGAAGTACGGTCATGAAAGGCTTGGAAAGAAGTAGCAACATGTAGCAACATCCTGATGAGGTCATACACAGCAGGTACTTTGGGGCTAAACTGTGCAAAGGATAATTCAGACTTGAAGAAATGACCAGCAGGGCCATGACTGAACACTGCTGAGATGGGAAGAGCTTCAGGTACAAGAGCAAGTGCCACAGATCTCATCTGCAGGCAGATGCAGAATGGTGAGAGGTGTCATAGGACTTAGAGCAGAAAAGCGTATAGCAAGAGCTGAATTGTCTGTCACTTTATGAGCTAGAGAAAAGATAGATCGCAACCCTTTTCCATACTTAGACCATGCTCATAAGGTTAATTTTTTGAGGCTTGCACAATGCTTTGTTTCCATTTTTTTACTTAAATCTACACTACTGGAGTGCAGAAACAGGTACTTCACAACAGGTATTTTATCAAAACTGCATTTCTGATGACTGGGTCACAAATACTATGAACACATGGCTGCAATGGTGAGCTCTGGTTTCATTTCTCTGGAAATGGAACTAAAACAAAGCAGAATCTCATGAATCCTGTAAAAACTGGATGTTCAGAATCAGTGTCCAGATTGAATTGTGTGACACATAATTCAATTATGTATATAATTATGTAATCTGTCACAGACCCCCTGAGCAAGAGGAATCTGTGGATGAAGCACTCAACAGAGAGATAGGAACAGCCTCACACTCACAGGCCCTTGTTCTCGTGGGTGACTTCAACCACCCTGACATCTGTTGAAGGAATGGTACGGCCTGGCACAAGCTATCCAGGAGGTTCCTCGATTGTGTGGAAGACAACTTCCTTCTGCAAGTAATAGAGGAGCTGGCAAGGAGAGGTGCCATGCTTGACCTTGTGCTCACCAACAGGGAAGGGCTCTTTGGAAATGTGACACTCCAGGGCAGCCTTGGATGCAGCGACCACAGGGTGGTCAAATTCGAGATCCTCAGGACACTGAGAAGAGCGTGCAGCAAGCTCACTGCCCTGGACTTCAAGAGAGCAGACTTTGGCCTCTTCAGGAACCTGCTTAGTAAGGTTCCATGGGATATAGCCCTAGAGGGCAGGGGGGCCCAAGGCTGTTGGTTGACATTCAAGGATCACCTGCTCCAAGCTCAGGAGTGTTGCATCCCAACTAGAAGGAAGTGCAGCAGGAGGGCCAGGAGACCTCCTTGGATGGATAAGGAGCTGCTGAGGAAAATTTGAAGGAAAAAAGAGGTTTATAAAAGGTGGAAGCAAGGACAGGCAGCCTGGGAACAATACAGGGATGTTGTCCAGGAAGCTAGGGACCAGGTTAGGAAAGCTAGGGCTCAGTTAGAATTAAACTTGGCTAGGGATGTTAAGGATAACAGGGAGGGATTCTATAGGTACGTAGCAAATAAAAAACAGACGAGGCACAACGTGGGCCCCCTCCAGAAGCTCTCAGGAGAACTGGCTACCCTGGATTTGGAGAAGCCTGAGGTTCTCAATGACTTCTTTGCCTCGGTCTTCACTAGCAAAGGCTCTGACCACACCACCCAAGTCTTGGAAGGCAGACACAGTGACTGTGAGAATGAAGAACTTGGGCCCACTGTAGGAGAGGATCTGGCTCGAGACCATCTTAAAAACCTGAACGCACACAAGTCCATGGGACCTGATGAAATCCATCCATGGGTCCTGAAGGAGCTGGCAAATGAAGTTGCTAAGCCACTGTCCATTATATTTGAAAAATCATGGCAGTCAGGTGAAGTTCCCAATGACTGGAAAAAGGGAAATATAACCCCCATTTTCAAGAAGGGGAAAATGGATGACCCAGGGAACTACAGACCAGCCAGTCTCACCTCTGTGCCTGGTAAAATCTTGGAGCAGATCCTCCTGGAAGGCATGCTAAGGCACATGACAAATGACAAGGTGCTTGGTGACAGACAGCATGGCTTCACTTAGGGGAAATCCTGCCTGACCAATTTGGTGGCCTTCTATTATGGGGCTACGGAACTGATGGACAAGGGCAGAGCAGTGGACATCTTCTGCCTGGAAGTGTGCAAAACGTTTGTCACTTTCCCACACAACATCCTTGTTTCTAAATTGGAGAGATGTCAACTTGATGGATGGACCACTCGATGCATAAAGAACTGGCTGGATGGCCACACGCAAAGAGTTGTGGTCAATGGCTCAATGTCCGGCTGGAGACCAGTAACAAGTGGCGTCCCTCAGGGATCGGTGTTAGGACCAGTCTTATTCAACATCTTTGTCACTGACGTGGACAGAGGGATTGAGTGCGCCCTCAGCAAGTTTGCCGATGACACCAAGCTGTGTGGTTTGGTTGATACACTGGAGGGAAGGAATGCCATCCAGAGGGACCTTGACACGCTTGTGAGGTGGGCTGATGCCAGCCTTACGATGTTTAACCATGCCAAATGCAAGGTCCTACACCCGGGTCGGAGCAATCCCCGGCACAGCTACAGGTTGGGCAGAGAAGAGATTCAGAGCAGCCCTGCAGAGAAGGACTTGGGGGTGTTGGTCAGTGAGGAACATGAGACAGCAGTGTGCCCTCGCAGCCCAGAAAGCCAACTGTAGCCTGGGCTGAATCAAAAGGAGCATGACCAGCAGGTCGAAGGAGGTGATCCTGCCCCTTTACTCTGCTCTTGTGAGACCTCACTTGGATTACTGTGTGTAGTTCTGATGTCCTCAACATAAAAAGGACATGGAACTGTTGGAACAAGTCCAGAGGAGGGCCACGAGGATGATCAGGGGACTGGAGCACCTCTCGTATGAAGACAGGCTGAGGAAGTTGGGGCTGTTCAGCCTGGAGAAGAGAAGGCTGTGTGGAGACCCCATAGCAGCCTTCCAGTATCTGAAGGGGGCCTATGGGGATGCTGGGGAGGGACTCTTCATTAGGGACTGTAGTGATAGGACAAGGGGTAACAGGTTGAAACTTAAACAGGGGAAGTTTAGATTGGATATAAGGAAGAAATTCTTTCCTGTTAGGGTGTTGAGGCACTGGAATGGGTTGCCCAGGGAGGTTGTGAATGCTCTATCCCTGGCAGTGTTCAAGGCCAGGTTGGACAAAGCCTTGCGTGGCATGGTTTAGTGAGGTGTCCTTCCCCATGGCTTGGGGTTGGAACTACATGATCTTAAGGTCCTTTCCAACCCTAACTATTCTATGATTCTATTCTATACAAACCCATCAAAATGACAGAGGAATGCAGGTTATTTTAAGATAGTAATAAAGCCAAAGAATACTTCTAAATAACGAAGTTCATTCCATATCTGAATGCAAGTAATGCCATTATCCAAGCAAACACTGGATCCTACAAGGGCTGAAGTGTGTGAGCAGATGCGTTGACTTCAGAAAAGCTATACATAACAGAAAACTGAAATATGTGTTTAGGTGTTCACAGAGCTGATTTCTAATAAAGCCAGTTATGAATTTCTGAAGCAGGCCCTGAATATTTTGGCAGTGCATGATGAAAGCTTTCCTTCTGTAAATTACTTCCTGTTAAACACTTTAACTGAGTTCCAAACAAGTGGGAAGATTAAAAAAAAGGTGGAAAATTTCAGAGAAAAATAGATTACCTGAAGTCTTAGTTAATACTTCAAGAACTTACCTGCTACATAAGGCTAAAGGTCAGTTGTTACATTTTTAAGTATTTTCCTTACATGTATTTTTTGAAAGAAATCTAAAAAATATTAAGTAGCTTGGGCTCAGGTATTATTTACAGTGCAAATTAAGAATTCTTTTTTTTCCACCAAACTCCTATGCCAGGAATCTGATACAGGATCTGAACCACAACGACTGAAAATTAAGGAAAGTAAAGGCTATTCGCTTTGTCATCACACTTCCACTTATAGTGATATGCTCTTTTGTTATTAAACAGGCCCAATCAAAACAAAAGGGATACTGTTTCTTTTATGAGTAATGCACTAACCCACTAGCAGAAAAAAGCACACGTAAAGCGTATGGGTTCAGACAGCATAAGATTTATTACGATGGCTACAAAAATTATTTCTTCTTAACAGCACTTAAATTGTCTTAATTATTCACAGCTGCTTTCAATTTGTTTCACGTTCTTAATTAGGGGGTAGGGTCGTCTGCCCAAGGCCTAGCGCTGCAAAAAGCTAAGAATTGCTTCATGCTAAACCAGCCCAGCCCTGGGGCTAATTAGTGGAATCCACTGTAAGATAATTTGTTATTCATACTCATCCATCCACCTCCCGTTGGGCTAAGATTTTGGAGAGACACGATTTCCTTCTTGTTTGTATCGCTATTTTGATCCATTAAGGCAATCGTGATCTTGATGGGGAGGGGGGGAGTAAAAGAGGGGGAAGTATTGTTTGCTGTTGTTTTAGAAGAACAACACAAGGGTAAACAGGTATGTTTGGGAGGCAGCACTGATAATTAATCTCTGAATGTGGGGCTAGGAGATCCTTGTTAAAACCTACTATAACAGAAGGAGGCTGTGTGCTTGATGGATTTTTGGGGAGAAAATAGCTATGCTACCTGCAGGTAGGAATGACTGGTAGGGATTTAGACTTTCAGCTAAGACAGCTTTCCACGGGGATGTTACAGCAGGGCACAGCTGGTCTCTGCTGATTTTGGATAGGGAGCTAACAATTTATTCCTGAGAAGAACATGCCAGTTCTGTTTATATATATGGAACTATAAAAGTGGAGGATTCTGTCATATTTAGAAAGATGAGAACTCAATTCTTCTTTTCAGGTTAGCCTCTTTCATTTGAATAGTGTCTATGCTTCAAGCTGTACAGTTTTGAGGAATCAAAAGACATTGAGACTCCTTGTTCTCCCTCCACCTGTGAAACAGTTGTGCATTTTGATTAGTAGCACATGTGTAGGTGCAATTCTTGCCCTTGCATGCAGGAATTTGCAGGCTGACTGGGCACATGCAGTAAAGGGAGCTTGAGACAGTTCCAAAGGAAGTTTTACTGGTTTAAATGGGAGTAAGATCAGGACCTGAATAAATCTCCCAGGTCACCAGCTGCATTTAGCTGGCCTCTTTAAAATTCAGGTCCTTAATACCTGTGGGTGAGTGTATGAAATGGGGTTATGGGGTGAATTGGTCAACAGACTTTAGGTTTGTTTGTGCTCCCTGTGGATTCCCCTACTGAAAAAATTCTAAAGAGTTTAATAGGAAAAAAGGAACCTATCTTATTTTTTTAAGTGTCCTGTAGGATTTTATAGGGAATTATATTCTGACTATGGACATTTTTTATGGTTCAGATAACTGTAAGCAAGACTGATTTGTGCATTAATGCATTTTTCTAGTGTGTCTCAATTATAGAAACATCTGCACTAAGTGAACTTGAAACCTCTTTGATTCCCTGTGCAAATTCTCGCTATTCGAAAATCTTCATGTTTTCTTCTTTCTTGCCTTTAGCTTAATAGTTTCAGAGTGGGTTGCAATAGTATGTAACTGTGTAACTTACAAAGGAAAGAGGCATTCTTTAAAATAATTGCTTATATCCTTCAAATCCTGCATTCAAAAACCATACCTAGCACAGCACCTATGGATCTCCCAGAGGTTATTAACAGCATCTGTTGTCTCTGATAGAGACAAAGATTTCCAGCCTGAACAACAGTGCTTACCCCATGCACCACTTTATTGGGCCAGGGAGGTTATATGAATCCCTTCCTACAGTCATGGGTGTTGAGTGGAAGAGTAGAGTTTTCTGGTTTTCAGCCTGGTACACAGTGCAAAATCAGTGTAAGCTGCTACCTCCCAGGCTTTAGCTGGGCTGTTTCACAAGGTGTGGGAAAGTGGAGGATTTTCCTTTTTCAGCTAATTGGAAAATGAAATATTACTATCTTACTACACGTTCTTAAGTCTGTAAAGTCCTTTTCCAGGTTCATATAAGAAGTTTCTAGCAAGTTGCTCTTGTTCCGGGTGTGTTGGACTGCACAAGCAAACTCCCACAGGTCTGTTCAGTGGTTTCAATTCAGTGTTCACTGCATGGTACATCCAAACCACAGCTGGTACCAGCTCCAGGCTATTACCAGCATGATCCCTCTGGGTAAATGGCATGGGACCAGTTTTGTCTCTGTCTGTGAATGGAGCCCAGGGGCAGTGTTTGCTTTCCAGACAGTTCTCCACTACCAAAATGCCCCTTACTGCTGAGGTTTTTCCCCTTTTTTTTTTTGCTCACCTCAGGAAGATCCCTTTCCTTCCAGCTGGCACTGAGCTGCAAGAGAGGGTCCTTTGCCATCATCTCACTTGGTAAAAGGTTGTCCTGTTCCTGGAAAGTTTTCTGTCCAAAGAAGCACACAAAAAAAGCTAACAAATAATCCCAGAAACAAAGACACCGAAGTCAATTATTATCATTACCAGAATCAAAAGAGTCACAATAAGCTAGGACTAGGTCCTATAGTTCTCCCCTCTGGAAGAAGCAAGGAAGAATTCCATTATGGCGGAGAATCTGTGGACTGACTATGCAGGTTGCTCAAGAAGACTGTGGTAAACTTCAGAATTGAATTAGAGATTCACATCTAGTATATAACTTCTCTGTTTATGTTCTATTTTATTTTATTTTTCTCTTCTCTCTGAAATAACTCTGCTTAAGCCTTTCCATCTAGATTATGCATGTTGACACACCTTTCTTACTGGGGCACAAACTTCTACTGGCTCATTATATGTTAGTTATCACAGTTAGGTGGATATCTGTTGATATATACACTTCTGTGTATATAAAGGTCAATTCCCACTGAATTCAACTGAAAGTCTATTATTAATGTCACTGACCTGGAGTAAAAGTGTTTTCACAGATATTTGAAAACTAAGGTTGTACTGAGACCATTGCTGTTAATCTTGTGCCCAAGATTAGCAGCAAGTGGATTTTGATAAGAGAAATGGCATTGTCAGCTTTGAGATGGCTAATATCTGAACCTGGAGAAGTTAAGTCCAGTTTCGGACTTTTGTGATAACAGCCTGAAATCTGTGCAGGAAACTCAAACCACACTGGAGAGACTTCAGAAAAATCTGGACCAATATAATTTTATGTCTGTATGAATCATCCCAGTGTTTTGCCTACTCTTAACTTAGTTTACATTTTAGTCATTCACTGGGACACCAATAAGAAATAAATATTCTTAAGGAAAAAAACAGCTGGCTACTCAAAATCAAATCCTGCTAATATTTCTCTCCCTCCCAAACTGGTATCACTGATATGATGGCAAATTATTCACATTATATATAATATAAGTTCTTTACTATGAGGGTGATGAGGCACTGGAATGGGTTGCCCAAGGAAGTTGTGAATGCTCCATCCCTGGTGGTGTTCAAGGCCAGGTTGGACAGAGCCTTGGGTGACATGGTTTAGTGTGAGGTGTCCCTGCCCATAGCAGGGGGGTTGGAATTGATGATCTTAAGGTCCTTTCCAACCCTAAGTAGTCTATGATTCTATAATAGAATATGTATGCACACATAAAACACTAATGCTTTAAGTACTAGGATTTCAAAAATATATAGGGAAACAAAATTACATTCACTGCTGGGCACCGTATTACCAAAAATGATCTAGATAAACTGGAGGGACTTCAGAAAGATGATGTTAGAGTGACAGGAATCCAGGGGAATTGAATCATGAAGAAGGATTAAAGCACGTAAAACCTGCATCTAGGAATTAATGGTTCTGACTCACAGAGTCAGGGCTCTGACTCACATCAGAACTGGCACTGCTTTTGGCTGGCATATGAAGGTAAATTGAAGCCGGGGCTGGTTTGCACTGGGCTGTAAACTGCCATGGTTTTGATACAGTTTTACAGGCAACTGGGTCATCTCCAGTAGGGCTGGACACCTCAAAACTTGGGGGCCAAAATGGCATTACGCTGCCTGGGAAGGCTGCTCTGTCCCAAGAAGGCATCAGCGATTCCCAGGCAAAGCGCTGGCAGCTGTGTTACGTAAATGCACTCAAACACCTGATCAGCAGGAGCTTTGCTATTTCAGGGTACTGGCAACTGCAAGGCTGGATCTTCTGTACTGCCATGCCTTGAACTGCTGACAAGGTCCAGGTGCCACTTTCTAGGTGCTGTTGTCCCCACATGTAGCAATGGCCGTTAACCAAGGGGCTGTGCTCCAGCTGGGAAGCACAGAGATGCAGCAGGAGAATATGAGTATCCTGCAAATGTCTAGTTGAGACACAGGAGGAATGGAGTAGTCTGCTCTTGGACACACAGTTTCCAGCAGAGCCAGGCATCCAACCCAGACCCTGAGGTCCAGGTACGTAACCAAACCAAGAAGTTACTTTCCCCTGTAGAACAACCAGGTCAGAGGGAATATCAGGAACATACACACATGAAATCAGAGGAGAATTGCACCAAGAAAAATTCTTAATGTTAAAGCATCGCCTTGTACATGGATCACTTGCTCTTTTCCCCATTTTCAGAATTTTTTTTTTCTTAACAGACAATTTTCACAAGAACATATTTATAAATTTTCTCCATGCCACTTGGAAAGGTTCTTGTTGGTGGCCTAAAGGACACAGTTCCTGTTATGTAGATTTTTATGTTTAGATGTGGCAAAATAATATTACAGGAAACAGCACTGCTCGCTATGTTTATCTTTGTCCTCCCAGACAGCTTGGTTGATTTAACATATCTTTTTTACTCCAAAAAAGATTTACTTCCTTTCAGGTATTATCTAAGATATTAAGGTACATTTTCATGATGAAACCCTACCCTTTATTTTTGTCAGTCACAAAATGAAGTCTACTCCTGCAAGAACATAAAAAATGACTTAAAGTTCAAGATATTGATATTATAAGGTCTTTTTAGGTGTGAGAAGATCCATTTAATGACTGGAGTTCTATTAATAAGGAACTCTGACTTGCACATCCAGGCACATAAGGCACAGTACACCTGATGCTTCACTCCAGCATGGCTTTTGTGGGGACAGACTGATAAACTTTCAAAAAAGTAATGGACTCTGTTCAGAAATTCTTACTGAATCATGTTACTGATTACTTCTGTTTCTCCCATACTTGGAACTTCCTCTTATTTTGTTTAGAAAAAAGTGTACTTATCCCACTTACAACTATTTGCTTTTTCCTCTTCACAAAGTGAAAAAGCAGAAATGTGAATTAGTAAATATTAAAGAGCTATGTATCTGCTGCAACAACTTATTGTTGGAAATCTTGAATCCTAATTAAGAGAAAGAAGAGTAACTGACCTTTGGAAAGTGATAATGTAATATTTTATGTATATAAGGACTTGGAAAACTGTAACCACTTTTGTGTTTGAATTTATAAATGAAAGGTAAAAGATTACTAGTGTAAGTGAAACATGCTTCAAGCAAAGAATAAAGCAATGAATCATGTTAAATGATTTTTTAAAGAACGTGCAAAGGATGTGTTCCTATTTTTGAATGGTGTGTTTCTTGCAAACAGGCTGCTAGATTGAAACCGTATTTGTGGTTTGCTGTTTAATGAAAGAGCAAGATGAACTGGGGAGACTACAACAATAATGGAAAAACAGAAATTCATGAGACAGGCTTTGTGGAGCACTTCCTCAGGGAGGGGAAAGGCAGGAGGGATGGATTGCTAATGACTAGAAGCAAAACTTTTGATGGCATTACCAGGCAATGTAAATATGGGCTAATGGCCTCATCCTGCAACACTGCTTCTGAGGTGCTGAGTGAGCAGCTTCAAAACTGATCACAGCCAGTAGAAACCTAGGATGAGACCTGAAGTTACTGGGAGAACAGAGTTCTGTTAGCACTGCTGGGAGAAATAGTGGGATCTGGTCCCCAAAACACACAATCTCTGGGAGTCAGTCACATCTCTGTCTCGGTCAGCCTGAGTTTCATGGTCTTATGTACTAGTTTCTGCTTTAAAAACTCACATCCTTACAGTTACTTATGCAGACATTCAGGTGCCTGAATATAGGTAGCCACCAGCCACCACTCCATAAAGGCATGAATCTCTTGTAGGAATCCTGGATCGTCTCTGCTGGCCTTGTGCTAATGTCCTAGGTACCCTCAAAGGTCCAGGACAGCACTCCATCCCTACAGCTAGACACTGGCACTCCGCCCCGAGTTCCAAAAAGAATATCTGTATGGAAGAGGTAGGTTTTAATTTATTTCAATAATCTCTCTCTAATATTCCTATTGTATTTGTGCAGGTGAAATGTTCCTGGCTTAGTCTTCTAGAGGCTGGAATTCTCCTTGGATAAAAATTAGTTTGGATGTAGCAACTTTTTACACAACTATAATGGATCTTTGATGTTGCAAGTCTATTAAGAGAAGAGTACTCATGGTTACTGTTGTCTAAAAACCCCAAAATGCCAATGTACATTGAAGAAAAGCAGTTGCTCTGGCAATGGAACAGTATTACATAAAAGTTGTCTTTATGGGTCTTGGGCAAAATTCAGCTATTGTTCACACACATGCACTCCTTTTGAGTGGCTGGTGCTTTTCTCATGGACGTTACAGCACATTCCCTCTTGCCATTTTCCCTTCAGCTGCACAGCTCCCTCTTCAGATATAGCAGCTTTAAAACAACAGCAAAGTATTCTTTAACCGACCTTTAAGCACATAGCCTGTGAAAACATCATCTTCTTTCTGTCTACTGTACTCTGTATATCTAAGCACACATTTGACATTTATCTTTTCCTGAGGCAGTAAATTTTCCTTCTGCTGACATTGAAGTAAATGCTTTAATCAGAACAAATCTAATTAAATCAGCTAACTACATCTATAGTAAATTAATTGCTAAAAATGGCTGTGTTTAAGGAGGCTGGGTGTTTCTAGTGTTAATTAAGAGCATGACTCTTTCTTTTTCTACAGTTTCTCAAGAAACTATCTGCTCAAGTCAGTAATTCCAGTTCACTTCAATGGGACTAGTATGTGGGTTAGATGTTATTAGTTTGAGCCCTAAAATTAATATGAAAGCTACCGCAGGCAGCAGACTTCTGTGCTCCCGTGGGAAAAAAAGGACTGGACAAGGATGGAGTAATTTTTAACTCATGTTGTCTACAAAATGGATGTTCCTGGGAGCAGCTGATGCTTGAGACCTTGCAGGAAGGGCCCTCAGCTTTGTGGTCAGCCTGGGGTTGGAGATGGGATATCACTGAGCTAAGCACAGAGATCAAGGCAGGGGCTGTGCCAGAACATCTCCTCACATCAGCCTCGGCTCCAGGCAGGCACCAACTCTGACCTACTCCTAAAATACTCTTCAGGTACAGTCACTGAGCTCAAACTGAAGACTATAAACTTCCCTGCAATTTTTAACAGGAAACGTGTCCAGACATTCTTTAAAATTTCATTTGGTTGAGAAAGAAGCTTTGGCTGTTTGGAGGAAATGCCAGTCCAAACCCCTTATGTGAAAAAAAAACCTTTAAGGACTTTCAAAACCTGCTGTAACTGCCCAGGATAACTTAGAACTCCAAACTTCTCAAGTTCTCTTCCATGAAGATGATCAAAGAAAACTCCCTATTTTTCTGTTTTTCATGTATTTCACAAATTTCTGTCAATTATATTAAAACCCAGACAAGCCCTTTGTTATGAAAGAATGTATTTTTCAAATTTTCCAGAGTTTTCACAATATCTTTCCCCTAACATGACTGCTACTGCTCAGAAAGCAGTGAGTTTGGCCAAACCTCTTTCATAGATTAAAATTATAATGGGAACTAAAAATAAGAACTTCCCCACCCTGACAGATTCCCATTATTTAGCCCTTTGTTTCTTTTATTTAAATATATCAGATCTTAACCTGAATCTCAAAGTCTTAGTTAAATCAAGGACCTTCCACTGACTGTGATAAGAGTTTTGTCAGAGTAAGGACCAAAGGGTTTAGGGTTAAATTAGAAGGCAAGTAGTTTTAAAACCACAAGTCACTTGATGAAAGAGACTTTAACTGGATAAAAACAACAGCAGTTGCAGACTCTGTAACTCTGATGAATGAGTGTTTTGACACTTGCTTGCAAAATCCTGCAAAATGATTAGGGTTTTTGCCCTGGCTGTTACAACTAAAAGCAAGTTAGAGATTAAGCCACTGATCCACCAAAGACTTCACACTCTGCTGAAGGGTGGAAGACAACAAAGCTGCTAGATTCATGAGGCCATGTTCAGAGTGAAATAACAAATCTCATTCTGAACATGAGTTTGCTTTCTGGTATGCATGTGAAACCTTTCAGTTTCTCCATTGACTTTAATTTTCGGTCATTCTAAGCTTGCTAGTCTGGTAACTTGGACAAAGATGTTAAATAGATGAATGAATAAAAAAGCTTGTTTGACAAAGAGATAATTTTCTGACTTCCTATGCTCAGACAAAACCACTGAAAAAAAAGTGATGCTGATCCAGCCAGTGTTGCAACCTTTGTGTTTAACAAAGATTTAACCAAAGTGATGTTCTGGATTTAACATCTGTAGTTGCAGGAGGGTTCACGAGTTCCTGTGAATTGTATCTCTAGCTTTTTTTCTTTCTTAAGAGTTTAATCCACGTCCTACAAAAGCAAATTTTATGTAATTTTGGTCCTGATCTTTTTAAATTGACATCTGGCCTACAGACTAACAGTAAGCCAGAAAATAATGCTAGGAAGTGGGAATTTGAATGAATGAATACCATGAGGAGGTCAGAAATGGAGCAAATAGTAATAATAGCTATGAATAGAATGATAATTAATACATTCACATATTTTTTTTTCCCCATTGTGTGCTGCTGCAATGATTCCTGCAGGTTTTTTTTTCACCTTTGGGTCTCACACGATATAGTGAAATGCCTACATTTCATCATGCCTGTCTCATAGATGATGAGGCTGAGGCACTGAGAGCGTCTCATGCCAAAGGTAATCACTTAAAATCAACAGAATGCCCCATGTGGTTCAAAACGTGTTCCTGTGCTGGGTTACCGAGGGGCACTGGCCACATCCAGCTCTTCCCATAGGTGACGAGGCCAGTGGAGGGGCCAGGAGAGGGGCAGGAGCTCAGTGCTGAGTCATGGTATGTCTGTCGCTACTTAGCCCTGCCCATGTGCACAGCTATGCAGGAAATGCTTTTCTAGAAGAAGGAATTGTATGTGGTCTGTGACACAGCTCCTGGGGCTCCACTATCCTAACCCCATCCTTGGGGACTGCGCTGAGGGCTCCCTGATCAAAGGGGAAGAGAAACGGCCAAAATGTGGTAAGAGTGGCACAGGAATTGGTGAAAAGCATCTGAGTAGCACCTGAGATGATGGCTGATTTTAAGTTTAAACTAACTGGGTATTAGGTTAATTGAACTTCTGAGGCCAGAGGCAGGCTGTTCTCAGTAAATAATTTGAGGCATTTGCTTTCTCCAACAGGTTGCAATATCACAGATTTGGCAGCTGACCTTGCACATGGCCCCTGCTAAGGCAAGAGTACGCAGCAAGCCTCTTCTGCTAGATTAAAACAGGGTGGTAAGTCATGCAATTATAGCTCCAGTGAGGCTGTGCTGTTCTGAAGCATTTCCAACTTTAAGTTTCACTGAGTACCCCTGAGGACATATCTTGACATATTTAATCTTGAAAGATACTGAGATGCTGGAACACACTGACATAGAATTTATCATAGAATCATAAAATCAACTAGGTTGGAAGAGACCTTTAAGATCATAAAGTCCAACCATTACCCTTGGACTGCCAAGACCACCACTAAGCCATTTCACTGAGGGCCTCATCTGCACCGTTTTTGAACACTTCCAGGGACAGTGATTCCACCACTTCCTTGGGAAGCCTCTCATGCCAGTAGCTGATTACCTTCTCTGTGAGGCACAGACCTAGGTATTTAAGTACTAAATATCTACTGAAAACATGTAAATCTGGCATTTAAATATATCAGATCTTAACGTGAATCTTGAAGCCTTAATTAAGCCAAGGACCTTCCCCTGACTGCAACAAGAGTTCTGTCAGAGTAAGGACCAAAGAGTTTAGTCTCAAATTAGAAGGCAAGTTGTTTTAAAACCAATGGTAACTAGATGAAACTGCTTATTTGGAAAACTGAGAGCTGGTTTGTATGGTAGTAGCAGAAATGCCATTTCTTCTTGCAGATCACTGGCAGAAGCAGAAGTTTTAAAAAATCAGCTTTTGAAAAAGTTATCTGCGATTTTAATAACTCAGTGTAGATTTGTGGGCATGCTGAATTTGTCTGTCTGTATTCATAATTCGATAAAAAAAGACTTTAAGGTAACTATTTAGGTTAAAAATGATAGCTTTCCAGTGATCATCTGCACCCTGCCATTTTGACTTCTTAAGCCTGAATTTTGCAGTGCCTCAGGCAAAAACGTTACTGTTACCGTACCTCAGATAAGATGGCCTGGCTTTTTTAATATATAATATTTATTGTATATTGGGCATTGCTAAAGGGGATCTTATTTTAACTGAAGCCAGATTTTCTGTAGTTAATAGAGTTAGGAATGGTGTATTATTTTCCAACTTGGACGGGTTATTAATACTTATAAGTTGCGAACATGGAAAGAATTCCCATAAATCTGCACAGTGTACTGCAGCTTAGGCAGAAGAGATAAAGATGTATGAAAAGCTGCTGAGTGCCTCCACATTACATTTAGCCCCTCTTCAAGCACCCAGTTCTGCTCTGTGGCACCCTGGAGGAAAGGATGCCTGTGTGGGGCTGTCATCTGCTCCCAGGGCTGGCTGAACCCAGGGTCAGCTCTCCCCCTCCCCGTATTGTGCTCTCCAGCGCTGTGTGTTCCCCATCTGCATTGTGACAGTACTCTGCCTCCCCAAAGGGTGTGGTTCAGCCAAAAGTGGGAGGATTTAGCAGGACAATGCAGAAATATTGAAGAATTGATAGTGATTAATTTTCCCCCCTCTATTTTAATAGGCAGAGTGAGTAGTATACTTCTTTTGTGTTGCTGAAAGGGACAAGCAACATTCTGGAGTTGAAAGGCCTCATTCCAGTTAAACAGCAATCATTTTCAGATTTCAGTGTCCTAAATCAGATTTTGTATCTAAAAAATGTTATATACACCTGTACGTGTAGAGCTGCCCTTTTTCTCCTGCTGTGCCATATGTAATTATGGGTAATTTTTACTCAGGATCCTCTTTTGAGTCACACATATGCCTTCCTTGCATGCACAAACATGGCGTTCATGCAAACCAGGTGCATGCAGAAAAGAATTTTGCTCTGAATATGTATTTAGGCTGCAGTAACTAAGCTGTCCAAATTCTTCTCCCAACTTGCACAGGGCTTTGTGTAAAACCTGGAACAGACTTTTGCTCTTATCTTTAATTACTTGCTCATCCTGTTCAATAATCCAGAGAAGACATTCCCATGAAACCACTGCTCTGCCACTGCTTTGCTGTATGACTTTGGGCAACAACAGGGAGTGCAGAGCCCTACAAGGTGCTGAGGGCTCTGGCCTCTTTCCAGCAAAACCCTTAAGAACGTTATTGAAATCAAAGGAAGGCCTCACTGGCTTCACTGTAGCCAGTGTTTGTGTTTTCCTTAAACATCGCTGGAGCATTCAGCACCTTATTGGATCCACAACTTGCTGTTTTTGTTCCAGCTCTCGCTTTCTCTCGCTGTAAAAATGCAGGTGACAGTACTCAGCTTGCAAGGATTTTGTGAGGCTATGCTTTATCTAAAAAAACCCTCAAGAAAGTGAATTATAAATGTCAGTGTATTATTTTAGTAGGTGTGATACATCCATCCTATTTGAACAATATCCATTATCACAATTCTCTTGTCTTCTGTGCATTTATTCTCACTGCGGTGTGCAAGGTCACATTAGTATCCTCAGCTTTATGGATGTACAGCTAAGGGAAGCTAAGTGACTTGCATAGGTAACAAAAAAATTGATATTAATGTATAGAATCAGGTATCTGACTCAGGCTGTAACTTCTGAACTGCCCTAATTCAGTGATATAAATATCCTAGGTCGCAATTCTGGTTCCACCTACATTTCTGTAAGTCCATCCCACCCATATATGTGTCACTGCTCTATGTCTCTGTAGGAAAGCTTACAATTCAGCTTCAGGTTCTCTGCCATGTTTGATAAGGAGATGATAGATTAGATCACTAAAGCTGAGGTCTGGTAACTAAGGTAAGGCTTAAAGCAGATGTAAGTACCAAAGTAAACAGCCCTGTCTCAGAATTTTACAGTTGTGTCCTACATAAATCTGGTGGTGGTCTCATATGTGTTTGCATATGCATTAAGCACTGATCATATCTGACAAAAAAAGCAAAAATGGAAACCTTCCCGAAGGCAAGATCCCCAAATGCATAATTAAGGTGCAGAATATGTGGATGGTCACATCACCTACACTGGGAGCCGTGGGACACGTGGCTGCAGTTTTCTCCTTCTCAGCACTGACAGCTTCTAGTATGTGGTGGTGATACAAGGGGGAAGGTTGTACTTTCTTCGCATACCCCATGATAAACTGAAAAGTCAGTTTTCAATTAAAAAGGGGCTTTCTAACATTTGTGGTTATGAAAAAATGTAACTGGTGTTAAAGACATGACATGGGGCTGCATGGAAGTTTGGCCCCAGTACAGGTATTGTTATGGCCTGATGTTTTTGTAATTCTCCAATACATGAATGTGGTGATGAACTATCTTACCCATCTGACAGTAGGGTATCTGTTCTTAAAACTTATTTTAGCAGGGTGCAGCAGTAGTTACAATAGCAGTTTGAAAAATAATAGTTATTTCCAGCTTGTACCACATCACAGATGTAAACACTGGCCTTTGTATGGGCTTTGGAAGCTTGCTTTCAATGGGCATTTTTGACAGGGTAGATTTGCCTTCGTTACTGGATGTGTTTTTCTCCTGGAGAATGTTTGGCCTTGTGCTCTGGGTGTGGGGCTAACAAGTTTGACAAGGTGGGTGTTAACAGATGGGTGACAATGTAGCTGGGAGGGTACCTGTCAGGGTGGTGTGGCAGGCTTGGTAAACTTCAGAGGCGTGCTTTGAACTACTGGGAGTGAAAGTCATGATCCCAGCTTGCCAAGAAGGCTTTAATAACTCACCAGCACTAACAAAAGGAAACACTGAGAGTATCTTTATGTGGATGAGTCACTCACTGCAGGCACTGGGGGGTAGGTTAGTGTTTTCGAGAGCGCGTGAATGACTACAGAGGTGGTGATGTGTTGGACGTCTGCAATTGCAGTTGTTTTCTTCTGGAGCTGGAGTTAATTTTTAAAGTTAATTTTTAAATCTTTGCAAGAAAATCTTAGGAGTTCAACTCAGATGCAGCTGCAGCTTAAAATTAGACCTCTGCGAGGAGATTGCTGCCACCAGTGCTTGCTGCGCAGCGCTGAAGGAGGTTGCTGCATTTACAGGAATGGCAGGTAGAAAGCTTGTGAAGAAGCTTATGAACCTTTTCTCTTTTTGTTCTGTGTACTGTGGTGTATTAAGCACCCTTTCAAATGGAAAGTGGAAGGACACCCATTCTGTACCTGAAGCAGTATCATTCTCCCAATGCAATGGACTTCATAACAAAGCCTGATCAGAAACTGAGCTGTCTAACATGTTCCTAGACCACAAACACAGGACCTGTAAGTCTTGAGAATCTGTATGTGAGGCAGGGAGAACGGAAAGGCAGAAAAGGAAAAGCCAGCAGAAAGCACGTGGAAGGGTTGTCTCTGTGTCCTTGAGAGGGAAGTGACACTGAGCTGACTCCAAAGCAAGTTTGTGAATTATGAGCTAGGACAGTGCATACTGTTTGTCTCTCTGTTTGCATTGTTCAGAGAAATGGAAATTTATGTACAGTTACGTAAATGAACTAGAGTGCAGCAAGAAACAGCCCTGAATTTATCTTCCTTTTTTTTTCCTGACAACTGATTCAGGATCTCAAACCAGCAGACAAATAGATGGTTACCCTTTTGTCCCCATTGGTCAGACAGTTTCTAAAGAAGGATACTAAATATTGAAAGACTGTTGTGTAAGCATGTGCATGCCGTCTTGGAGATCTTGTGCATGTATGTGCGTTTTCCAAACCTGGTCCCAGAGAGAGCAGCATTACCCTACAAGCCATACAATGACTTAGTTATTGGGAAAGGCAATCCCATTGTGATTTCAACTGCGCCTGCACTTATTAAAAAAAATATCAAACATGGTTTTAATTGCCATGAAGGTTTTAGTTGCTTATAGCCAGGAATTTAGCTCAAAATGTCTGCACTCCTGTGTTTAATTTGTGCAAACTTTAATATCTTCATGCAACAAACCGCTGAGGTATTTCTGGTTTTAGAGCAATATACTAAACCATTTTGACTTCTCCAGGCAGGATCAGTTTAAAGCTTTGATTAAGTAAGGTTTAAATCTTTAATCTGCATTTGGAAAAGGCAGGGGAGATCAGTTACTGGAGAGGGCCAGGATTTGCTGAGTGTCCAGCCAGATACCTCACAAACAAAACAAAAAAGGTATTTCCTGTGGCACAGATACACATGAATTTGCCTGTGATAAAAACACACCAACGTGCTAATTTGGTGGATGCATGCACGTGTAGCACATGCATCATCTCTAAAGCTTGGGACAAGTGCCTGTGCTCTGCAGTCCTTGCCCCTTTTACCCCTCACAGCCATGTGCAAGTAAATCACTGCTGTCAGTATGGTAGCAGCTTGATTAAAGTTCAGGGGTTTAATAGATCATTTTAAAAACCCCAAATTACTCCCACTCCCTAGTTGATCCAACTGGACCCTTGCCCTAGGTGCATGGCAGTTTTCAACCAGCGCTGGAGAAGCCAAGTCTGGGACTGAGGTTCCTGCTTATTCCCCGAGGATCCTCACTGCAGACCTAGACCGACATTCTCAGCTGTATTTAATCTGCTCTGAGACAAGCTGGCTATGAGAAAACGCAAAGGAAAGGCACATAAGCAAAGACATGGAAAAACTTGGACAGTTGGCCTGCTTTGTTCACTTGGTAAACTGGAGGCTGGCCAGTAACAGCGGAGCTCCCTTGGCAATACAAGTCTGTTCCAATTAATCGTGTTTAACCATTCTAATCACACTTTAGCACATTAATCCTATTTTCAATCCAAAACACATCTGAAAGAGCGGCATGTGGACCTTTTTATAGCAACCGCAAATCAGATGTAACTGAGAGACATAGGGCCCTAGTTTACTCTGCACTTTCACTGAACTTAAACTTAATAAAATATGTGACTGAGTTGTGGTTGGATTTACTGCATGATGTTGATGCTTCCACATATAAACAGATCCCTTAAGTAACTTAAAAACCTGTCAGAAAGGGCAGTGAAAATTTGGTTATAAGGTAACCAGTGCGTGTGTTTTCTAACAATGACATCACTCCTCTGGTCAGTGGTATTGAGAGAACTTTTAAAATTTAATCTGCTTATGGATATAAATGATGCTACACGTGGAATCATGGGGCTGCATTCTGTGCCTCAGCTACTCTCATGAAGAATTTTGTGGTTTTCTTTAACCATGAAAACAAGATGAAGCTGTTATCTTCTTCCAAGCATGCTTTCTCCTGGCATTTAAAATAAGTTTAAAAGCAGCAAAATTTTTTAAGTTTATTGTAAACACCATGCACAAAGTGAAATAATATTTTTTGATTTGTACTCCTGATAAAATTTAACTGCTTTGTATTGCTTCTGTGTTATAAACCTTCCTTCCAAGGAGAGATGATCATATTAAGGTATAGATCCGTGATGCTGCATTTTACTCTACTCTGTGGAGTTGCTTTAAACTAAAAAACAGCAAAAAGCAAAAAAAGCTTGTGTCCAGATATGTCTACCCCAAAACCTCTTGGTGTCTTTAGTGCCTGAATACATGTTTATAGGCAGTCTCAGAAGAGCTGCATTGAGCTGTAAATTATGCAGAAGGGTATGTGTTCGAGCCTTCCATTTAGCTGTGGAGTGGGAATGAAGTTATCAATTAATGCTAAATGAAATATTTAACAATTCAGAATATGGCAAGAAAACGTATAAAAGAAAGTGCAGTCTTAAAAAGGAAAATCTTGGACAATTACCAGGATTACACTAAATGTTTGGTTTTCTAAGTAAATACTTCTATCTTTTTATGTTACAAATAATAATCTGGAAAGATGCATTAGAGGAACCTAAATGCAACCTAGAAATGAGTTTATCCAGGTAAGTAAGGTTTTATTAAACAATATAATTAATTCCAGTTCTTTTGGAAGAAATTTCAGGTTATGGTTAATGTAGTGTATCAGACAGGAACAGCATTCACAGAGCCACCTGCATTTAATATACAACTGTCAGAAATCTCTACTCACTACCACTTACCCAGAAAGAAATATGCAACAATTTGATCAACCCAGGACTTTTGAATACTAAAAAAAAAGAAAATAAAGAAATTAAAAAATTCTGAATACAATGAAAATGCGGACTCAATTTGTGGGTTACTGCTCTTAAGTAGACCCTATGTGGTTGTTTGAGCTTATTGAACTGTCAGTTTACCCCCTTCTGTATGCTTTAGTAGGTACTGGAAAATGCTATCCACTGGGACTGTAACCAAATCGAGAATTAAGAGAATGCATTCAAGGCAAGTCTTATAAATTAGCTTTTCCAAATATCATGAAATAAGATCTGAAAAAGAAAGTAAGTGCTAGTGATGCCAAAGCCTGAAAATCCTTGAGTTAAAGATACCAACTGATGAATGGAATATTGCAAAATTCCATGACCTTCTAATGAAACAGCTTATGTAGCAAGTATTTCTAATATTCTTCAAAAAAGAGTGAAGTCAGTGGTGAAAAAAAGCAATTGGGTGCCCTGGTATCAGTGGTGGTATGGCACAAAAAGGTAAACTGAAAGTTTTAGCTTCTCCCCTGTTGCTGATGAGCAGCATGATCTGAAATGAAATCTGACGCTCTTTTGCTCTCTGTTTGCCCTGAAAAATGGGGACAACCCAGCAGAGGCTGCAAAAGTCAGTTTTACCAAGGCAGAAGGTTTAAGATGCCTACTAGACCAGGCTGCCTTCACAGGGAGATGGAGGGGGAAGACTGCTCATTAGGGAAGTTAGGAACACTGTGAATTATTTAGTTTTCACTATCTATCTGTACTGTTTCCTGCAAAAACTTGGGACAGTGAAGTGAGTTCACTTCAGGAGGCAAATGGGCAGAGTGGCAAGTACTTCTGCATATCCTCAAAAATAAAATACAGCCAGCAAGGGTTTGTTCACCTGTGCTTTAAGAAACGATGATGCTGTCTTCTGCAAAGCGGAACCATTAAGGGACAAGGGTTTTAATGTATTAATCTTTCCTCTCCTGAAGTTCAGTGAGGATTTTGCCATCTATTTCAGCAGAACCAAGATTAAATCAAAATCTACCTACAGTCCCATTTCAGCCACAAACTTCAACAAGTACCATGGGACTCTGCTTAACAGGCAGAAGAGAGATTGGATTTAATTTCTTTCCATAATTTGTAATAATTTATCTTCTGAAGAGAAGCTCTGACCAGGCAGCAGCAATGAAGCCCCATGGCTCCACACCCCATAGTCTGGCTTTCAGCACTTCCTTTCACTGCTAACCTGCCCACGTACAATATCCATGCACAGTAGCCTGGAAAGCCTCTGAGCCCAAGCAAATCACATATGCATCATCAGTGGGTACCCACCCATCCCTAACACCAGAGCATCCTCACAGTGCCAATGCCTTCTTTTTTAGTGGCCTCCAAAAGGAAATCTTCCATGGACTCATCACAGAACTGTTGCCTCTAGTGGACCTTAAAACAGGCCTTGAATTTCAGTCTGAAAATGTTTGCTTTCTTTAGGCTAGGTTTTGTCATTGTACTAGAATATGGCAACTCTTCATGTGTTCCCAAAGATTTCATGTGTTCAGCAGGGAAAGGAGACCATACAGGTAAGGGTATGTGTTTAAGTATTTTGACATTAGACCAAAGATATTTCCCAGAGCAACGGGTTAAGAAAACTGAATATGGCCAGCTTTTTAGAAGAGATATTCGGGTTCCTTAATAATGTATTTAATTTTAACCATCATTTCAGATAATGTCAGGGTTAGAATATAGACAAGGTAACTATGAAAATAGAGGTGACAAAGTAAGAAACAAAGGTGTAAGTACATGTAAGTAACTGCACGTTACTTGGCCACCTCTTGGATTACAAAATGCAGTGGATTCCTTTGGCTCAGCATTACACTCCTGGTCTCCATGGGGGATTGGGGTAGGAAAGCCTAGATTATTTGCTCATTTTCACTAGTATGAAACTGAAGTAACTCCAGTAATTCAGATTTGGATTTGGATCCCAATTATAGTAGTTTAGCTAGTAGTAACATTATTATCCTCTAGGCAGACTCTGGCGCTTATCCTGAATAATATCCATGTAAATAAGATCACAGCCTAACTCACAGAATCAGTTTAGAAACTTTTATAATGCTAATTTTAATTCAGATTTAGTTGGTCTGTAATCTCCAACCTCCTGTCTTAGCTCTGGGTGCTAATGAAGCCAGTGGCGTAAGAGCTGCTGCGGAAGATCCCTAATTCCCCTTCAGGAAGGGCATAATCCCTTTGTCCCAGGTTCTTAAAAAAAAATCCCTCCCTTTAAAAAGGATGCTTTTATCTTTGTCCTGGGATAAGGCTTTTGTACTCAAGTCATTCCTATTCTCTAGAACAGAAGAATAAAACTTGAAGGCATATCTAATCTCCTGGAATGGCTTGGAAACTCCCATTTCAGATGCAGTCATGTATTCCACAGATGAATGAAGAGAATAGCAGGATACCATGTCATAGGCCTGTTGACTACATGGCAAATGCTTCTGTAAAGATTTTCTGTTGAATTCACCCACATGACCCAAATGCTGCTGTTCCTCTTCATTTTTACTGAAGAAGCAGCCATCAAACAGCTCTGTTGTGTTGGGCACAACAGAGACTTTCAGTGAAAAGACAACCCCAGTACCCCCAGAGGTTGCAGCTTGAGCTTAAGGCATTGTTGCTCTTTACATTAGATGTTTCCAAAACTTTTGGATCAGCAGACCACTATCAATCCTCAACACTTCTCACAGACAATATTCACAGTAACACTTTAAATTGAAACGTGATTAAATCCACTGCTTGGTGCAGTCCATCAATGGATCACTTACCATGGCCTCATGATGTTCTCTAATGAAACAAGGAAAACGATGACAGTTATGACTACCTCTTCAATAAGCATGACAGAGACAAAGATCCCATTAGAACTTGTGATTGTGTTCCTATCATTTCCTTTAAAAAAAGAAATAGACCATCTGGTTTTTGACTAAAGGATATAACTCTAGATAACCTACAGGCCAGTCTATATGACGGGTAACGCCAATTTGACATGAACTGACCTGAGTACGTAGTATATATCAAACAGTAGCAAGAGTGCACAGGCACCTAGAAAAGAATGTTTTAGCCTTTATCTTAAGAGGAAACAGTACACAATCTGTATGTATGGAAATATATACAGGTACTACCTAGTGTCAAGACACCACATCTTCAGACATGAGACTGAATTTCCCAAGTGTGGAAGTGAGATCTCAGCTCAGGACAATTCTCAGTTTGTCTAGAATATTATAAGCTTGGCAAGAAAACTCTTCTTCTGACACAATACTTATTCTGTATGACAGCTGAAACCCCAGGGAATAAAGCAGACAAGGCATGTAGGTTTTAGGCATGAGAACTTCAAATTGGCCAGGCAGTGGCTGTAGGGAGAGGTCAGTGCAGTATTAAAGGAAAATGAGGCCAGTTTCAGCATTTTGCTTGTGACAGTGCTTTACATTTGAGCAGATTATGTATTTTAGTTGTAGTAGAGTCACACAGTTTTGCAGACTGGGTGGTACTAATACATGCTTTTCAGACTAGGTAAGTATCTGTGTTTATATTGCTCAGTAACAGTATATAGTTCAATCGTTCAACATTGTGCAATAACAATACGGAAGTGCTTAGGTATCCCAGGTATGGAAAAGAAATACAAGGTGCTGAAAAAATACAGAGCAAAGAGATGTCCCCTTTCCTAAATACATGGTCCTAGAAGATGAGACAATAGATGTGAGAAAATTTAAGATATTGATTGGGCCACATTGGTCTGAGTGGTTATTGGACAGTACATTATTAAGCTTACTTTACATTTACTTAATGCTGAAGTGTATGGAAATGTATCATATTTCTCATTCAGAATGGGATTTCTTTTTACAAATACTTTAGCTCTTTTTATAAATTGCTGGGAGGTGTCCTAGCAAAGTTTCTGCAACTCTTTACACAGAACAATATGAGGAATATAAAGTTCTTTACAGTTTCTTGTGCACGTCAACTCTTTTCAATGCATACATGTGTATTAAAACAATAAAATAATGTAAATAATCTCTGTTACAGATTTGTGTTTAGATCAAACCAAAGAGACAGGCTTTATAATCAGCCAATCATTGTAATGCAAGCTTGCAACTTTAGGTGTTTTGGGTAGGAGCAACTATCATAATCCCATCCCCAGAAGGGACGATCTCTTCTGTTTGTTTTTTTAGTGACGCTGTGTGCTGGCCACACAGAGCTCAGCAGACTTGAATTTTGTGGTACCCTTAAGGAACTGCTGCTGTGCTGGATGCTCCTCTCTGATCAAACTTTGGCAGAATGACAGCCTAAAGAGAAATGCAACAGCCTGTTGGACTGCCAGCCCTGTGTCGAAGTCACTGTGTCACTGAAATGTCCCATAGAGTTTTCACTTTGAGTATTTCAGCCAGATGCATTTAGCCTTTTCACCCATGCCTGCAGAGGTGTGCTTGCACATTAACTCAAACATGGCTGAGGCTCTCTGTGGAGCTGAGAACCCTGCTACTTTAAAAAAGGGAAAACAAACCCTAAATGCTATTATGGATGTAGTTAAAATTAGAAATAGATCCAAGTGGAAATGTGGGGAATGAATCCAAGTTGAAATACAGAGGCTGAAACTTTATTTTCACCCTGCTTTACATCTGCAGCTCTGAAAAGGGTCTGGGGCGTGTTTGAAATGCACACAGCAGGTTTGGGGAAGGCCCATCCCTAACTGCAGTTAACAGTCATCCCCACAGGGCAAAATGCCGACTCACAACGGACCTCTATGTTTTCAGCTTTCTGGAGTCCAAGTCATTTGGTTTAGGCATCACCAAAAGAAGGGTGCAGTGCATTTGATGGCAGGGCCATCTGTTTGAGATTAAAAAAAGAGAGGATTCCATGCCCTACTGCATGGATATAAAGACGT
This sequence comes from Pezoporus wallicus, assembly GCF_028554395.1. Taxonomy (NCBI): domain Eukaryota; kingdom Metazoa; phylum Chordata; class Aves; order Psittaciformes; family Psittacidae; genus Pezoporus; species Pezoporus wallicus. Next base: position 234,072 of record NW_026642285.1, on the reverse strand, counting down.
GGCCTCCAGCTCTCTACCTCAGTCCTTGTTCTCACCTGGCTGTGAACCAGCGGGGTGTTTGCAGCAGATTTAGAGCTATGCAGACTTCATCCAACATTGCAGCACTTCCCACAAGCGCAGCATCCCAAGGGGGCTGTAAGGGCAGCCACATGCCCTTTCCTAAACTGTTTCCAAAGTACATTTTTAACAAAGCTGCAGCAAGCTTTTTGTTTTTCCGTTTTCTTCACAGTCCAGTTATGCCTGATGAACAAGACTGAGAAACCCAAGTCAAATTCACTGTTGATTTACAGAGTTCAGTGGACTGAGGATACTTCTTGTCTATAATGCAGCCTCTGGGCTTTGGGGAGCAGTTAGGCTGCTTAGCTCCACCCTGAAGCTCTCTGAGCAGTGGATGACCACTGCCGGTGCCTGAGCAAGCTTAACTGCATCACTGCCGTGCTTCAATATGTCTTCCACCTGCAGCTGCAGCCTGGGCAGTGTCGGTCTCTGGAAAGCAAAATGATGCCCACAGGCACTTCTTTCCATTCCTTCCAGTCTCCATGCAAGCAGGCACTTGGATAACAGGACTACTCTGTATTTTCAGAGGGATGTGAGGAATGCAGGGCTTTTTGGAGGCAGAGAATAGTCTCAGAGCTCACTGCTGAGGTGTGTTTGTTTGGGTTTGACAAATTTAGGTTTTCCTTTGCAAGCCTGAACCTTACTTTTGAAAGTCTTTGAATTCCAGCTCTGAATTCCAGCTGCCTAAATTTCAAGTAGGCAGATTTCAAGTCAGATCCCTGTGATTTTGGTTTAGGGTTATATCCACAATTGAAATGGGCCTTAATTTAGCCAGTTCCTCTTGGGAAGAGGGCCAAAATATTGAGGTTTCTGCCATCTTGAGCAAAACCTTCATAAGAAATGCTCCTGAAGATTCTTTGCTATCAGATCCAAGCCCTTCATGATGTTTCAGCATGACTTCCCAGGTTGAAGTCAAAGCAGAACAGATCATTGCCTGAATCGTTGAACTTTTGTGGGTATTGGACAGGCAGGGATTATAGCAAACAGTACTTTGCTTCCTCATCACAAGTCGAGATTTGAGACTGTTGCAATTCTCACTCCTTCCTGCTGTTCTGGCCTTGGAGATTTTGATTAGGAAAAGAAATAGGAAAGCCATCAAAATGAGTGGAGAGAAAAGGAAATTGGCAAAACCAAGCTGCCTTGGGACATATCCTAACTGAAGTGGTAAAAGAAAAAAAAAGCTGTGGCCCTGCTGTGTTCATATTTTTGGTCTCACACCTCCCCAGCAGAAATGGGGATGTGCCACAGTCAAGGGAACACATGCTTTCATCTCACATTTGACTTTGTTTGACCTGGTGGATGAGCAAACCGCCTCATGCACTGCCATGAAGTCCTGCTTTGTGTCTACGTAATAGCACCTGTCCTAGCGACCACAGTGGGGAAAGATTCAGAGACCAGAGCTAAAAGTTGTGTGCTCCTGAAGCTGCGATAAGTGACTCTTGGGGTCAGGGTGGAAATCAAGGTCTTGCTGGAGAGTACCGTGGGGCAAAAAAAGGTGCTTAACGAAGGATACGAAACTTGCAGGGCTGGCAGAGGACAGGGGTAGTAGAGTACCACTGGTGATGTATGACAGCATAATCTCTGTAGCTCTCTGCATCCAAAATTTAAGAGCTGTTCTTTCAGAGTGTGTTGCTTAGAGGAAGTTTTTCAAAAAAAGTTTGACAAGATAAATCTGCTGGGGTTCATCACCGGATATGTGATTACAGAGCAGCAGCCCTTTCACTTCAAATAGATTCCCAAGGCCTCCTTCCCTGATGAATAGCGACATCCTCTAGTGCAGGAATGTCTCGGCAAGAGGAATGTTTTTCTAAAAGGTTGTTCTGGCCATTGGCTCTTTAAGTATAGCAAAAAGTAGCTGCAGCAGCCCAGAAGCAACTGCAAGCCATTTTAGGTCCTGTCATCACTCCCTCTGTCTCCTCTTCCAGCTGGTAGCTTTTGTCACATCTTTCTCTCTTTGTTCATAACCATTCCTTATTGCTTCTAATTATTTAATTGGTCCTAATGTTTTCTACCCTTTCCCCTGTGTGGGACAGGGATGGGTTGCTGCTTTTTCTCTAGGACTTAGAATGGGAGAACACCAGGAGGGCAGGTGGGGGAATATCTATATTTAGCAGTGTTGATGATGACTGCAAAATCCCTGCTGTGCTTGTGCTGGGAAACCTGCACTGAGATGAAGTTTGGTGTGAACCTGGGGTGACATTCTCTCCTGTGCTTTATAGCTTTACCTGCCTCCAGCATACAAATCTCCTTGTGGTCTCTGCATCAGCTGCAGAGGGACCAGGAGAGGAAAGGGATTGCCTCACCACTGAACTACACATTTGTTATTGTTTCATTTTAATTGTCCCTGGTAATTCTAGACTGCAAGCCACTCTGTGCGTCTGGGGAAGTCTGGCTGCACAAAAGCTGTTTTTTTCTATTTGAACTATTTTTCCTTTCATTCATTCTTCAGCTTTTTTGAATCTTCACTTTTACTCTTTCTTTTAAATCTTTATAAAGAAACATTACCTTTCTTCTTTTTCTTCTAAGCTATCGTTTGCTTGTTGTTGAAATGGAGAGCACAGGAAATGGTCATTATTATTACTTTTCACATTACATAAGGATACTGCTCTTTCACAGCTGCTGGCCATATGACCAGCCTTTCTTTGGCGAAACCCTGCCTGGTTTCACTGTGTAATTCTGCACTCATCCAAAACCTGCCTTTGTGCTGTTACAAGCTCTTGTAAAATGGACTTTTTGTTACGAATTAGGTGTAGATGTTGAGGAGAAGTTTAACAATAATGAAGGTTCAGACATCAAAATATAGACAAAAAAAATGTTGGTTTTTCTTTTTTTCTGTCAGGATTGCAGAGATAATGGTTTTAATGGGTAGCATCTTTCAATATTTTAGGAGGTTCTTCAATGTTGCAGAAAAACAGCATTAAATTTTGAATCCCATTCTTTAAGTTAAAATGAGATATGTTTGAATTTAAGGAGAGATACAGACTTTAGGTTCTGATACTGGCTCTATACTCACAAAGCTGTGACCCTGTTTCTAAAAATCTGCAATTGGACTATTGCACAGAGAAAGTTACTGGAGTGGGGATTATGGTGATATGGACAATATGGAGATATGTGGGTTTTTACATGTTCACATACCCCTTTGGTACCTTCTGAAGCTCCTAGAGAAGTGGGTGGAGTTGCACATCCATATCACTTACAGCTCTGTTGCAGAAATATCTGCCACATGGAGGGGACAGCCTGGGGAGCAGGGGGGCTGTGGCCAAGGCCAGGATGAGGCAGCCTGCCCCAGCAAAGTGGCCTCAGCAGGCAGCAGCACCAGTCCCTGGGCCAAGTGAGCGCTGTAAGTAGGAGGACACATGGCACCAGTGGGGAGGAAACCACCATGAATTCTGGAGTTCTGCATCTCCTCCTGCTCTGCTTATATAGCTGTTGCAACGGCATTTTCAAATGAATAAATATGCAGACAGGGGCCAGAAGCCAGGTTTGCTGTTTCTCTAGAACTCAGCCTGAAGCACTGTGTTGGTGGTGGTTGGGCTGTTGTGATGCAAAAGAGAGATGGGTCTAAACCTTCTTCTTCTTCTAAACCAATCCAGTCTGGGGAAGACTCCAGAGCAGATGTCATGATTCATGAGTGGGTTTTGTAGCTGTTGAGTAATTTTGGGAAGCCTAGCTCCTATTGCTCCAGTCCTGGTTTTGACTGAGAGTAGCCATTGGCTGCCATGCCCTCATGTCCTGGGTTCAGCAGTAGCAGTCATTTTACTCCTTCTTAGTAGCTAGTGCAGTGCTGTGCTTTTGACTTTCAGCCTGTGAACAGCACTGATAACACTGGTGTTTTTAGTTGCTGCTTAGTAATGTTTACTCTGACCAAGGACTTTGTGAGTCTCATGCTCTGCCAGGGAGGAGGAGAAGCCAGGAGGAAGCAGAGACAGAACACTTGACCCAAACTAACCGAAGAGGTATTCCATAGCACAGCACGTCATGCCCAGGATGTAGAACTGGGGGCAGTTACCCAGATGGGCTAGATCACTGCTCGGTCAGACTGTGTATCGGTCGACGGATGGTGAGCCATTGTATTCTCTTCCCTTGTTATTTCCCTTATCATTATTATTATTGGTGGTAGCAGCAGTGGTTTGTGTTATTCCTTAATCACTGGACTGTTCTTGTCTAAACACATGGGAGTTATATTCTTTTGATTCTCCTTCCCATCCCTCCAGGAGCGGGGGGAGTGAGGAAGGTGGGGGAGTGAGCGAGCGGGCTGCGTGGCAGCTGGGCTTAAACCGTGACACCTCATTTCATTGCTACCAGTGTGTGCTGAACTTGACAACTGGAGGTACTCCTCAGTGAATTTGTTTACCCAAGTAGATCTGTCTTTTCCTGGTGTTAAAACTCACCTCCAGCTTTGATTGATGTGCATCTGGGCTAATGAATAGCTTTGTTTTCCTGAAAGTTGTACTTAAAATGAAGGTTTCTTCAAGCCCCAAAGCACCCAAGCAGCTAGACTGGCTTTCTGAGCTCACCTGGTTGGGTTGCCCTGTTGTACTCAAGGGATGTAAGTCTTCAAGCTTTTCCTTTGCATGGTTTCACCTCTGCCCCTGTGCTCGCCCCTTTGTTCTGACATAACCCATGGAAGATCCAAGGGAATCCCCTCTGAGGGTGAAGGTTATCCAACATGGTCCTCCTGTGACATAACTGTCAGCATGGCTGGGCACACAAATGTGAAGAGGACACGCTGGCTGTAGAGCTGCAGTGACACTGAGCAGCTCTACAGAAGCAGGAGCACCATCCAAGATTGTGGTAGGAGGGAGCTTCTTCAACTGCTGTAGAGAAAATGTTTGTCTGCTTTAGTCCTTTGATGAATCAGCCTTGATGTCTGTCAACCAGCGCTGTCTACTTGTGAGTGGGCAGTTGTTTCTCCTTGGCTGATGGACAGACAAATGCCTGTGGGTAGGCAGGCATGTGACATCCTGGATACCAGAGTAATTTTTTTCCCTTTTCCAAGAAATGAGGGAATCGCCTTTTCTTGTCCCGGGAGCAATAAACTACTTGCTGAATGCAGGTCTCCAGGCCTGAATTAAAAATGGCTCTGCTGCCATTATCCAGCTTTCTTTCTTTTTTTCTTTTTTTTTTTTTTCTTCAGGGCAACACTTGAAGAATATTCAAGAAAATATAAAATGGGAGTGAAATATAAGGCTCAGGTTTTGTCACTGGATGCAGAGCATCTGCTTACTTCCATTATACCCCCAAAACAATTGTGGGATCAGACTGGAGGTGATAAGGGGTGGTATAAAAGGGATACCAAGGTAAGGAAGGGGAGAAATGGGTGAGTGCACCTTAAATGTGAAACTTTCTGTTAGGTTAATAAAACAACATAGTACATCTGGGTTGATTTTTTCCTTGGTGATAGAGAGTTGTTCTAACAGCTAAGCCTTGGTCATGGCTGACTTGGACATCCTTTAAACTCTTTGATAGGGTTCTCATATCTCTTTCTCTTTTTCTAAAATCATGAAAAGAGGAAAACATTTATTACCAGGAAGGCTGCACCCCTAGGCAAGAACTAGTCATCTTTGATTTAACTTTCAACTGAAGTTGCTGGATTAAATGTAGTTTTGTTTTTATCTGTTTGCATGGAAGGCTTCCAGATAAAACAACTGTTCTAGTGACCTGTGCACTTGTATAATGTTAATTAGGTTTGAAAATTCATATATTGTTTTCATAAGGCTATTACATTTTCTGTAATTTAATTAAGCAAAAAATAAGGATGCATGGCAATAATAGTTATTATTAATACCAGACTCGAAAGGCTTACAACATGTGAATTGAAGGTAAGGGCTTTGAAGACAACCTGAACTTCCAAACAATGTCAAATAGCCTTGCTTTTTCAGCAAGTCATTACTACATTTTTTTAAAAGAAAACATTGATATAGTGAGAAATAGCCCACTGAACAGACAGACTCCTGGTCCCATTTGAAACTGAGCAGTTTCTGGGATCTTTTCTGCCTGAATGGGAATGAAGCTTTAACCCCAGTTAAACAGATAGTGGTGTGATTTTGTGCTGTGTCATGTGTATCAGCTGAGGGTAAGTTTTGAGAGATTGCTGACATGGTCATATTTCCCAGGAGCTGTTTAGGGGAGAAAAGGATGGCATAGGAGCACATAAAGGGGGCACTTCAGTGGTAGGAGCACTTCAGGTGGCTTGCCTGCAGGAATGCTATATGTTGGCTCAGCATAGGAACATTCTGTGTCAGACCAGTGCTAGGTACCTATCTTGTTTGGTACCCCATCTTTGGTAGTAACCAACCATAGGTATCTAGGAAGGAGTGCATGTATACAAACAAGGCAAAAATATTCCCCAGTGATACTTGTGTTAGAGATTCTCTGAGACAGAGGCCATTTCACATGATAACTTTTATCCAGCTGCTGCCTGAACTTGAGTTATCTTTTGGTAGTTACCTACCTGCAGGTTCTATGAACCATGATTTCCTTTGGCTTGCTCTGAATCTGGAACCTGCTTCTTTCCTCTCTTGGCCTGTACCTCTGGGAAATATATGCTACTCCTGGTAAAAAGCATCTTAGTGTGTGTCCAGTCCTGCAAAGGCAGGGTGGCAGGAGAAGAGCTTGTGTTAGCCTGTTTCCTCGATCCTGCCAAGTGGTGAAGGCAAAGTTTTGCCTTCAAAATATGTTTAAAATAAGTAGACATTAAAATAAACCCATGCTGTGGCTCTGACCACAGACATGAGAGTCAGCCTTGCTAACTGCTTGGGAGCAGATGTCTTGTATCGCTCTTAGTGTGCTGGAAATCCACTGGACTCTGGTTGCAGCTTAGCACAGCTGGACAATCCTACACTGCCAGGATCTGACACCAGCAGCAGGGTGGCCAGCAGCTTGTGTTTCGTATAGTTCCTGGCATTTCAATGAAAGGCACAGCTCTGCCCCAGGGAGACAGACCCCTGGCAGTGACCTGGGCTGGCACTGCCTGTCTGTGCAGCGCTGTGGGAAAGGCCCTGCAGGGGTGGTGGGCAGTGAGCTGGGCACAGACCGACTGAGGAGAGGCTGTGGGACCAGGGTTTGCACAGCAGCGCCCTGGTACCTGCAGGGAGGTCATGGAGAAGATGGAGCCAAGCTCTGCTCAGCACTGCATGGTGGGTGGACAAGAGGTGACATTGAAACCAGAGGGGTTCAGATTGAGTACAGGGAAACACTTTCTCCCTCTGAAGATAGTAAGTGGTGGGATATGTCTGGAGAGGCTGTGTGGTCTCCACTCCTGCAGGTTCTCCAGACCTGTCTGGACAAAGCCCTGAGCAACCCATTCTGGCCTCCTGCCTTCAGCCAGGTGTTGGACAAGAGCCCTCCAGAGGCCCTTGCCAGCCTGAAATACCCTGTGGTCACATGAAATATTTCTTGTGACTGAGGGTGTTTAAATTGTGTTTCTTATGCAGGTTTTCTGTTGACCAGTAAGGCAGTTTTTCTCACAGTGAGGAAAATATTAGAGGCAGTTTGCCTGTTTGCATGAAACTCAGGGAAGTAGCATCTTGAAGACCTTCCACCTCTGCAAAGTTCAGCTGAAGTTTGCTAAAGGGATCAAAAGTTCCAAAGCAGGAATACTCAGACAAATAGACAGATACACATGGAAGCAGCATAACTGCAAAAGCCTCATTTTCTTAGATAAGCAGGCTAATATCCATCTTAGTTAATTTCTAAAAATGGACTGAGTGAGGTTTGAGTGAAATGTAATAATTGCTAAAGCAGTTCATCTGGCACTATAATATAAAGATAATAAAAATAGGTAGTCCTTCCCTGAAAATAAATTCATGACAGCTAATTGTGGCTGCAGTATGTTACAGTACAAGCAGACTTTGCATGCCTTGTGAGCAGAACACTCTGAATTGGCTTGAGTGCATTCATATCAATCAACCAAAACTAATCTCGTGGTAAACATATACTGTGCAACAGCAAAAACCATACCTTGGATCCTCTAAAGTTTAATTAAAAACCTATGAGAGATTTTTTAAACACTAAATGAGATTATCAAATGTGGTCATAGCTGTAGCAAAGATACTTGTAATCTTGGGCTTTGTCCTTTAACGCTGTATGTCTTGTAGCAGTATAACTCTGGAGGCTCTTATATTTTTTCTTTTACAGGGTACTTTTGACTGGTTCTTACAATGGTGGCTTTACTGCTTGGGCCTAGGCTATTGAAAATACATTTGGCCCAGGCTACTGGTGGAAATGTATTGTTTGAAGTGCATTACTTTGCATGCTTACAATAGAAATTGGATAGATATTTTGAGTAGCTGTAATTTAAAGCCTCTCAAAACAATAGCTGTGCCACAGTATTACTGTTTAAGGCAGATCTGTGAACCAGAGATAGAGGTTCCTCATAATGAGAGGTCTCTCTCTTACCTTAATTTTTTGCTAGTCTTTGCTGTTTGTTGACCAAGTTGTTCTTCCCTTGTCCGGCAAAATCTCCAAGATCTCTTCCTTCTCCCTGAGCTGCCTGTCCCCAGCCCCACAGGTTCCTCTCCATTTCACCATAAGCTGCACTCCCTCTGTGCCGCATGGTCGTGCAGTCCAATGCAGCAGAACCACCTGCGCTGCACCCAGAACCTCCCCTTGGCCATCATTTAGCTGAGTCTCCAAAGCTCTTTAGGTGGTGGCTCCCGTGGCCTACTCAGATGCATGGTTTTAGGAAGTGCAGTATTGCCATTCCCACCCTTGTTGCCTTTGCCTAAGGATGAGCCATCAACAGGAGAAGGAGCCACTTCGCTCCTGTCTTATATAATAAATAAGCAGTAGTCACAAAATGAGCATCTGTGGTTTTCTTTTCATGTCCATAGAGAGAACAAAATCATTTAATAGAATTCTTTAAATTTATTTTCTCGTGCTGATGAAGTTGTGCTTTGAAAGGTTTCTGAATAAAACAATCAGTAGCTTCCCTTGGGACAGATGATGACTCTTCGGAAATTGTTTTGGTGTAAGGATGGCACATGAACAAAGCTTTTCCTTTCTTTTTTAATTCTGGGCATCAACTGCTGGCAGATGGAGATGAAAACAGCTTCTTACACCATACTGCCTGTTTACATTTTCCATATGCTGGATTTTAAGATTATAGGGTTTTAGATTCTGAGTTTGCATGTTGTATTTTACATAATAATGAGTTTGTGTCTGAGGCTGAGTTGGTACATGAAAAAGCAGAACCACCACCACCACCCAGAAAGTGGGGAAGTAAGAACACACATCTTGGAAAGAAGGTCTCAGTAAGCTCTTCACATTTTTTCCAGGAAGCATCTTCAAGTTCTGTTTTCTACCAAGCAAATGGTATTTGCTTTAGGGCTTTTGGGATTCATGGAAGTATTCTATCTTCCTGCTTTGTGTATCTGTTTCCAGTAGTTTCCTAGTAAAGCGTTTCCAAAGAGATATCAGTCAGATCTTCCATCATAAATTAGTTACTATACTAAAAATAATTCACCCCAATAAATTCTTGTCTCAGTCCTTAACTATAACATTTTTGCACCTCCTTTTCATTACAGGCCTTTACTGCCTGTTTTAACTACAGAAACATCACTCCAGCAAAAGTGAATCTTGGGGTAATCCTATGCTCTTAACTATTTGTTTCCCCATTACAAGGTATTTCTCTACATAAAGGAAAGTACAAGCATCTGTGTAGTAGGAATATTACTAGGAATCTGGATTAGATGACATTCTGAGGTCTCTTCCAAACTGAATTATCTAAAGGTCTTACATACATTTAAAAAAATAAAATCTCCCATATGTCTATCTGAAAATGAACTCAAGGCTAGAGCTTGTTCTGGTTCTTCCCATTTTACATTTTTTGTCACTAAGCACTTGCAGATGAAATATCTTCCAAGTTTTCACATAGCACAGAGTCATGCTGAGCATTGCAGTACCCAGGTGTGCATGGGGAAGTGGTCCTTTAGCATCTTTGCAACATGGCAACGTTCTCCAACCTTTTGTTTCCTCCATCTCTCACTACTTTTACCTATAGCAAAATTGAAGTAACTGGCCTTTGCCATATCTGAGAATCCATTTGTGGATGGATCCAGAAGCTGAAGTCCTTTCTGTTTCTCAAAAGAAAGTGTTTTCAGAGACACTTTCAGGTCATTTCTGCAGTCACAATGCAGCTGGCACCAAACACTTCATGAACATCCTGGTGTATAGATCCCTCACATCCTGTGTGGTCCTAACCTCCTCCCATGCCAGCACTTCCCCTTTGCCTTGTGGAGCAGAGGCCTTGCAAAGATCAGTGTTACACTGAGCAGAGAATGTGACTCTTGCGTGTGGAGGAAACCATGTTTTACACCTCAGACTCAGTGACCACTTGTGCTCAAGCTGGATTTTTTCTGCTTGTATATAGACCTTGACAGTTGACCTAGGAGTAAATCTTCTTTCAATGCATGTTCCCGAAGGAAAGAGAATTACAAGCATTTGCCAAGCTTTTTGTGTTAGAAAGAAGTTAATATTTACATTTATGGTGTGCTGATAATGAACAACTCCAAATAGCAGTCTCTGACCCTGAGTTTAGTATAGATACCTGTAGATGGATCTTGCATAGTTTACTTGGAGTGACTGAACAAGTCCAAACGCTGGTTTCACCAATTTCTGGCATAAGAAAGAGAGGATTATAAGGGTATAGAATACCGCAGAACATCTTATTACTACATTGACTGAGAATGAACATGGATCTGCTGCTACAAAGGGCTACAGTAAAACTTTGGAGACATGAAATATGTCTGAATTCTTCAGCTTCAGGACAGCTGTAATTATAATGAGCTTGCAGAAATAAGGCTGCAAGAGTAGCCTGTTCTCTTCTGCTATCTGGGATTAAACATAAATGACCCATAGTGAGGCGTAACACTACCTTTCCATTGAGAGGAATGTCAGTTCTCCAGCTATATGATAAATCATTACATGTTTATTAGGGAATGGAGAAGAAAAGAAATGGTCTTCCATTATATGTTTACCCAATTTGTGTCCAGCTGCTTTAAGAACACTCTATTCGTATTTAGTATCTTAGCAGGCTTTGCTAAATCCATCTGTTCTAAAGCAGTATTGTGTTAAGCACAAAATAAAGAACTCAAAGCAGGCACCAGCTGCAGTTTCCAACAAGCAGGCTATTGAAATCCACTTATTCTAGCTTACTAGACACTTATGAGAAAGAAAGACCATTCTAATACATTTAAGACTAGAACAAGCTTGTGCCTCCTCAGCTAAGGCAAGCAGCCCTGATGATCATAGCTGGTGATCTGGATGGCAAGAAAAGGCAGGACGGTCTAGTAAGAGCTCCTTTGAATTCAATGGCAATATGGATTTGGCCTCATGCAAACAATGGGAGTATGTGAGACTAATTATCCACCCATTGAAGTTTTCTCCTCTACCATCCCCCTTTCTAATTTCTAATGAATGTAGATAGTTGCTGTGTTTCCGCTAACACACAGATTAGGCCTTTGGGATTAGGCTATGTGATTGAGTAGCTAATACTAAGGGTAAACGCCTCTGGTATTCTTGCTAAATGCATTCTTGCTAGTAAGTTAATTAATTACTCTACTAAAGCATTACTAAAAGATTTAAATACTTGTTTTGGAGACCTCTAGTAGATTTCAATAGTTTCTGACATACTGTGACATGCTTCAGAATGTTCATTTATATACAGTTTGATTTCTTTTGAGGATTGTCAACTTAAGTTACTAAAAAAGGAGAGTATTTTGTACAGAGAAGGGAAGGGGGTGGAGGGAAAACAATATATTAGAAATATGAGTAGGTGCCCTGGCTTGTCCATCAGTCTTGGCATCATTTTATTTATACATTTTCCAAAGGATTAGAAGTAATCAGTTCCAGAGGATGTGCTCTGGAGAACTGGCAGCGTCTACTTTCTTGGCAATCATTGCAAATATTTCATAGAGTTTCATATTGTCTTGTATAGTACTGAGCACTGGCGGTTTGACGTAAACAATGTTAATGTTTTCACTTCTATGGCAGCGACATCTTTCCTCCTGCAGTGCCCTGTGTTTCCAAAGGCTCAGTGTTGGCAGGGCCTGTCTGGCATGGTGGGAGCACTCACCTGGGAGGAGCAGCAGGACCCCATCCTTGGAGGCAAGGCACCATGTGGCTCTGGTATCGCAGCAGCACGAAGGAGCCCTCAGAGCCTCCTGTTCCCACCTCCCACCAGGATGAGGGCCCTGTCTGCAGGCAGCAGGGCTGGGGCATTCCCCATGCAGGATGTGCTCATTATGCTCAAGTTTACAGCTCTGCTTCACTTACCAGGTGAGAGACAGCAAAGCCTCCCCAGTCCATTTGTTTTAACATTTGCAGGTAAATAGCTTCTAAGGGGCTGACTTCACCATGCAGTTATGGATGCTCCAGGTAGATCTCACCTCCACTGATCAATAAAGGTTACGACTGGAAACATGTTTAGGGAACAAGGTTGATTGATTGGCTCATTCTCCATAAAGAACATCTGAGAACTTATTGAGCCCTACACTCATACCTGTCTTCATCTGTTCAGGGTGGAGGAGGACTGGCTTTTCCTAATGTAACTAACTGCAGACTTCAGTGAGATGCTTAGAAGGGTAGTAAGCCAGGGTGTTAATGCAATAACTAGAACTAAGAAGCAATAGAGAAGATGAGAGAGGAACATGACTGAGTCCCTCAGGTGAAAAGTATAACACTAGTAAAAGAAAGCTCTGTATTCCTGGAGGGCTGACTCTGTGCTATCGGCAGAAAGAGCAAGGACGTGTTGGAGTATCCACAAAAGGTTTTCAGAAATGACTAGCAAAGTCCTGACATTTAATAAAATCTAGGTAACATTGTGGAAATAAAGAAATAAATTTTTCTTAATATGGCATTTGCCTAAAGTAACAGTGATGTTGATAGAAGTAATGTAATTTTCATATCTGAAATGTTACAGAGGAGAGTATGCCTATTTCATTTATGTTTGCAGAAACTTAATCTACAGGAAAAGATTTTATAACAGAATTGGAGGTTAAATTTCATTTGCTGATTTAATAAAAGCTAACAGGATGGATTTGGGGATATTTCATTAATCTTTCTTTCCTTTCAGTGAAAAGGAAATTAAGTTCAATCTAGTTCAAACTTCGCTTCAGTATTATACAATAGACTGCCAATGTCCATGTTCTCTCTGGCAAGTTAAAACCTAATTAGTCACAGAAAATTCTTCCCTGATCCTGTCACTGTGAGGCAGAAAAAGCCTGGGCTGTAGACAAAGAATTCAGATGCACTCGATGCTTTGCTGTGGCTCTTTGTTAATGTCTGTGCTTTCCTCCATAGCAGGCAGTGACATAACTGAAAGCAGCGTATTTTGTCTTTCATGTAATGAGATCAGATATAAACTGCCTTTTCAAAATATAAGGAAAAGCTTTTAACATGAATTAAAGACCATGCTGCTATTGACCTCTCGTCTATTTCTGCTCATTCTTTAGAGCAGCAGGAGTGGGTGCTTGCGTGCTGGTTTTACACAGAGAGAGGATCAGATCAGCTGGGCCCAGCTGGGTAGGGGCAGAAGTCTGTGCCGGCTGCAGTGTGTTGAACCTCCCACTTGGGATTCATCTCTCAGCTAAGCTCTCCTGTGCCTGGCCGTGCTGCAGAGATGCCCAGGATGCAGGGGTGAGGGTGCCATTGGAGCAGGGGAGCTGGCCCTGCACTTGCTGGCACTACAGTAGCAAGGAAGGTGCAGCTTCTCCCGCTGTACCTTGAGTGGAAGACCTGCTGGGTTCGCAAAATGCAACTTCATATTTCAACCTTTTAGAATTTTGAAGAAAGGAGTCAACTGATAAAACTAATTTAGAAGTAATACGGTATCAGGCACTTCCCTTACCACTTATATAAAATAACACTTGTTCTTTCAACACTCTTGATTACACCTAATCAAAAATAATTAACTAGTAAAAATACCTGACCTTTCTTATTCTGGGCTCATTTCTAACAACTGCCATTCTGGGACTGAATCTGGCCCTTCTGAGACCTATGTTGTCTCAGAGTGTATCGAATTTCCACTATCTGATGGAATTTTTATGGCATACATTGAACATCAGCTGGGAAAGGGAAGTTATTTTACTTCTGGAGGTGAGGTTATATCGGATAATTGGCACAAGCATATCTTGTAAAGGAGATCTTTGTTTTTTCCTGAACTATTTGTAGTTAGGTCACAGGCAGAATGTCGAATTAGTTGGAGGGATGATCTGTTGCTGTTTGCATTTAGGCTGGGATTTTCAAATGCACTTAGTGGCACTATCTCATGCAACCCCTCTGAAAATCCCAGCTATTACTGCAATGGCTTCACAGTGAGCTTTATGGTAGCAAAAAGTCCTCTGTGGTGTAGTCCAAGTGCAATTAGCACTAATTCCACATCTTTCTGAAATTCAACAACAAAGCATGAACCTTAAGGAGAATTTCAGCTTCCACTTCTAACCTTGTCTTGAACAGGGTACCTGGAGACAGCCCTGTTTTTCCCAGAATATGTGAAATAGCTGGGTAAGTCTGCCCTCCTGCTCTCCCAGCAGTTATGCTCCTCAGAACAGCAGGTGACTAAAGCAGTGCAGGTATGCTACCCCAGGCAGAAGATTATTGCAAGGAAATCCTGTAGGATTTGTTTTATGAAGACTCTTTTTTTTTTTTCTTTTTGCTCCAGTGGTGTGGCTTTGCAGAGCTGGGAAGTGACCTAGCCCCTGTGATTTCCTCTGTGGGATGAGGGTGAGATGAACTGAACATCCCCAGCAGCTGCTGCACTCACCCAACATGCCCTGGCCCTTGCCCTCTTCCTTTAGAGGTCCTAGGAGAAGATGTCCTTGTGAGTAGGGGAGGCAGGTGTCCTGGGGCTAGGGTAAGACTAGCTCTGTGGTGCTCCTGCCAGAGAATAAAAAAACCCTGGTTTCCAGTTGTGTTTAAAGCCTCAGACAAAGTTCTTGGTTTCCATGAAAGCCACAGTGGAGCAAACCTCAGGTTCAGCCCAAGATCTGTGTGCAGTCTCTGCATGAAGTCTGACTGTGGACTGACTGAGAAGCCATCCCAGATGTCTGTTCAAACACCATTCGTCCCCTTTGGGCTACGCAGCACTTTGCTTTGAAATGCTCTTGCCTTTTATAGCCTGTGCATTTGAGTGGCTCCTAATTGAAAGAATTAATCCACCTGTGGTCTGTAAGCAGAGATTCACCCTGTCCCTGGGCAGGACTTGGATGGACCATTGTGATCTATGCAGTTGAGAACTGCCCTCTCCATTTTGACATGCTTGTCCTGGCTAGCACCAGGAGAATTTCTCCAGAGCTGCTGTGTTAAGCATTTGCACTCCACAGGCTTCTGAATAACCCAGTATACTGAGCCGTGGCTTTCTTGCAACATTAAACTGTTGAAACAGACAAATGGAAATAAAACAATAACTTGAGCTTAGATATATAGGCTACAGCAATTTGAGAATTCATTATGCTACTGTGGAGCAGAATTTTAAATGGATATGTCATGTCAGACCTTAGTTTTTTAATGACTGTTTAAGAACATACTACTGTGGAAGATATCAGCAGTCTAGGCTTTTCCTATATTTCATTACTGCTGATAGCTATCAAAGTAATTTTACTGCCAATAGTAATACTGGCAGCAGCTTAATTTAACAACATGGAGGTTAGATCTTATTTATATCATTCCTCAAATGTTGATAACTCTGAATGTAAATACAAAATATTTTTGCAATGAAAACTTAAAATATGGGATATTTAATTTAGTGCCCTACTGCTTAAAAATGTTCAGACTACACAAACACACTCTTACACTAGTTGTTTTGATTATTACTTTTCCATGGAACACAGGCCTTTTACATGATATTCCGAGAAATGCTGGTCATTTTATCACTGTAAGGCACGCTGATACTTAAAACGTCAGTCTTCTTCAAATAACTGCAGTTCGCCAAAAGCAAATAAATAATCATTGGAAAAATAAATCCATTAACCAATTTTTTTTTTTTCCACATCTTTTCTGCTTTCCTTACCTTGGTAGACTTAAAGTTGCATTATTGCCACATCAGATTACTACCAGCTTTGATAGTTTCATCAGAGTTACACCACTAGAAAGAAGCAGATTTTATTCTCATTGTAATTATGGGATTTTTGCCACTGCCTCAAGTAGAGTAGATTGGCTTATGGAAAACAGCAGGGTTTCACCATGTGAATGACGTTCATTCATGTGAATGACAGGGTTTCACCAGTGAGACGAATGCTGTAGCTATTTGCAACATGGTGCATGGGGCTGGTTTTGTCTGGCGCCTTATTTAAAAATATTTATGCACATATATACTTACAACCCAGCATCCTTTGCATGGGCATCTTACTGACATGCCATATGTGCAGCACTTGCAAGGCTGGAGCAGGCGAGGCAAGGTATGGATGGGAGATGCCTTAATTTGCTGTGCTTTCCTCTTGGTCTGCTAGAGTCTCCTGAGGGCTGATCAGAGCAGCACTGAAATGTCCTCCTGTCTCTCATAGTTTCTCAATCTCCAAAAGCTAATTTTCTGGGAAGTTTTGTTCACGGAGTGGCATCAGGTTTAAATGCTGAAGAGGAAAACGTGATGTTTTCTTGCTTTCAGGCACAGCTGGTTAATTCTGTGATAGGAAAGTAATGTTATCCCCTGTTACAGAAGAAGCAGCAAAGTCAGAGGTGTTGCAAGTGAACTGTCTGGAAAGAAACTGAACCCCCCTTGACTGGGGCTCCAACCTGCCCTTGGGTTTGATGCCATGTTCAAGGCAGCAGTGTCAGGCTTCCTCTCCTGGGTGAAAAAAAGCCCAGGGAAAAGAGCATCCGTGTTTCCCACTGCAGGATCAGGAGTTTCTCATAGTGTATGTAGTGCAGTGAGAGGTCCATGGTTACCACTGCTTGCTAATATGAGGATGCTGAAAGCAGTACCAGCCCAGAGAATCATCCCTCTTACCTGTCCCTTTCTGCTCACCTAGTTGTGAGGAGGTGCTGTAAACCAGATAAAGGAAAGGCTCTTTTTTCTTTTTGTCCTTCAACCTGCTCCTCCACAATCCTCTTCCTTCAATATTTGTTTTGAGACAGTGCTTTTAAGGTGACCTGGCTACAATACCACCTAACAAACATGCAGTCAGTGGTAGAACTGGGGAAAGCAATGGAGAGAGACTGGTCTGGAGGAGTTCCTTATGTCAGTGTTGCCAATAGCATGGGCAGAAATTGTCTGAGGAGCAGTTTAGCAGCCTCTAGCCAGGACCTGAATGTTAGCTCCTTGTGCTAAAACCACTTCAGCTTCTAAAAGCAGCCAAATGATCTCCAAAAGTCAAGAGGGCTGGGTCAGGGAGCACAGAAAATCATGATCCAGGAGCAGAGAGGCTGGAAAGTTCAGCGCACCCACATCACCTTTCCACAGAGAGTCATCTCCCCTCCCACCAGCTTCAGGAAAAGACAGGGACAGCAATGTAAGCTCGGATCTGAACTTCCTGCTCAGGAGAGAAGTTCCCAACCATGCCTGTCTCCCCACCAGGATGATACATGCAAGGCAGAGTGGTCAGCATGTCCCAGGTCTCTTGCTCTCGGGAAACGCTGCTAGATTCACCTACATACTGTATTCAAAAGCTTCCACCAGATTAAGTTAAAAACTAATAACGAATAAATCAGTCTTCTCACTGTGAGATGAATTGCCTCTGCTCGAATAGACTTTGTGAGAAAAGACAGAAAGAATTGTGTATTTATTTCCAAGATTATTAAATTACATATAGAATATGTTTCCTGAGTCTTAGCAGAGTTTATAACTGAATTAATCCTGTCCCTGCTCTGCTTATGTCTAATGAGGATAATTATTACACGGCTTAACTATAATTTGGCATTGACTCTTTTGCGCATGAAAAGCTTTTGTTGGCAAGCATCAGTGGAGAGCTTCAACAAAAGACGTGACATCCTTAGCTTGTGTAAACATTGTTATTTCAAGATCTCACCCTAACCTGCTTTAGGCTAAGTACTTTCTCCTCAATTGAGTTAATATGACCAAAATGATATAAGGATGGGATTAGATACTGGCTTACACCACAGGGAAAAAAACAAAAGTTGGACAGGGAAAAATGCAGCTAATTCCATCCTGTCAACAGTGGATATTAAAGATTATTAATTGGCACACTCAATTATGTGTGAATCACAATAGTGTTACTGTTACTTTTTCAGTCAGTTTTACCTTTCAGGGGCAGGTAAAAGTTTAGGTTTAGTATCATCTGCAGTGATTATTTGTTGCTTGTAGGGATTTGAGGTTATATTAAAGTGTTTGACAGGTTCAGAGGAAATATCTCTGTGTAATAAAATGTCCCACTCTTACATGGTCTTAGTCACTGGGTAGAAATGAACAGATCTGCCTGTCAAGAGTTTGGCTGTAGCTGCATTTTATGAATGTATTTCTTTAGGCAGTAACTAGTTATTCTATTATGTGATTGTTAAAATGATAAAACAACAAATATAGCTCTCTTTTTGCTGCTTCCCTCTGCTGGATAGAGCCAGTAGTGCTTAGTTACGCATCAGCACCATTAACACCAACAACCACAAAAGACTCTTCTACCACCTTAGGATCTGGGCTTTCCGATCATACAGAAGAAATCTGAACCTTGTTCTGACTCTCATGGTAAGATTTTCAGTCTTCATGTCAACCAGCAGTCACAGAATTCGCAATATAAAATCCTTGGCTCAAGTAAATGGCTTCAGTCTGAGGTTTCTGTGCTAGAAGCTCTTCTAAAGAGGTAGGAACGTGTGCTGGGCTGGAGCAGGATGTTGGGCAGCCTGTCTGCCCCTGGCCCGAGGGTAGACTGACAGCAGGGCAAAGAGGTGTTCTAACCAAGAAGTCAAATTAATTATTGGATGTACATATTGAAATTGTTGGGTTTTAACAAAATAAGCCTCTCAACGCTGTTTGTGTTTGCTTGTTTTCAAAGATTGCCATAGCCAAAAGAAACAGCTGTGACTGCCTGATTGCCATTCCAAGACCAGAAACAATGATAGTCGAACTAGAGCATATATTTTAGGAAAAAAAAAAAAAAACAAACCTAGCCTTCTAATCTTGGTTTTCAGTTTCCAGTGTCAGAGGGCTTCCCACAGCATTTTGACATTCCCGTGGCTGAGTCCCCTTGCACAGCTTACATCCCTTCACAAGTCGAATGGGTTTCATTTGAAGATTTAAATGTCAGGATTCATCTTTCATCTGCTGGATCTTGTACCTTTTTTGCTCTCCAAAACTGACAAAGCTGGTCATCATATGTGTGTGGCCTATACTGGTACTTGACAAGAAGTAGCTTGCATGACTTTGTAGCTGCCTGAGTGCCCAGACATAGGATTTTACAACCTCTCATTCAGTTGTCACATCAGAACTCATTCCAGAGAAGAACTAGCCCTAAGGATCAGTGGTCGAGATGATGCTCATCTGAATATCCACAAAGGTCCCAAAGTCCCTTCAGAGACAACATTTCTCAGGCTTATAAATGAGACCCAAGTGCTTTGTGCTTGGATGTCTGATTTTCAAGCTGACTGTACTGAAACATGTCATTTAAGCTAAATTTACCAAGAGGTTTTGACTTCTGCTTTGTATATGCTCTTTTAGGAAATGTTTTTGTTGAGTTCCCAGTCTGAGCAAAAATTTCCCAAACAATCTTTTTGTACATTTTTGTCACACATTTTCAACCAGTAGTTTATTGTGGCTGGAGACATCTTCAGCAGTTGCTTCTGCTACTAGTGCTCATGCCCAGGTGGGAGTCTAGATTTCTGAAAAAGAGAGGTTTTTTCCTATTAAGCACGTTAATCCAGTGTCATTAGTCTAGAGATGTGCAGAGCACCTTTTGGATCACTGTGTCAAGGCCCCCAACTACAGCCAGCTTTCTGATCTTCAGAGCTTCTACTCAATGTGAGCTGCAAAGCAATAAGCCTGTATACCCTATAATAAATTTGAAACCTATAGTACAGAAGAAATGAAAATCACAGCTAGAGAAAAGACCATCCCCAGTAGCTTTGGTCTCTGTGCTTACAAAAGAACTGAAGCTTCTGGATGCTTCTTGAAAGTGGACCAGAGGGACACTGTGCAAAATACACTTTCCATTAATTCCACAGTATTGGTCCCTGGAAGAAATGGTCTTTTGATATAATGCTCATATGAACACTACTGCTTTTTGCCTACATGTTGTCCTTAGCCATCACTATATTTAGTGCTTCAAAGGTAGGGAAATATACAACAATCCAGAAACTTATCCAAACAGAAGAGTGGGAAAAAATATTTCCTGGTCTCCCAAGTAACCAATGTAAGTTCTCAAATATTGGTTCAACACTGTATAAACGTATAAATGCACTCAGTGCTTGCTACCACTCACTAAATTCCCTCTCAATATCCCCTTAGTAATCAGACATAGAGACAGTCCTGCTGTAAGTTTTATTCTCTATTTCCAGGAACTGTCTGGTTCTGTTTCTTGGTGGAGTTGTCACATTTCTTCTTAAAACTTTTAAGTAACTTTTCTTCAATACTTTGGAAAACTTATACCAAGACAAGTGTGCAGATGGTTAGAAAGGAACTTCTTTTTTAGATTTTTTTTTTCTTTGCCTGACTGCTCTCCCTAGGCATCAGATAGTCTCCAGTCTCACAGCCAGGTGTGTCGCGTTGCCTTTCAGGGTACCATTTCAAGATACTAGGACAGTTGACATCCCCCACAGGGAGGACAAAGACCACACCAGAACACACCCTAGCAAGTGAATGGTGCAAGTGAAGAGTTTTAAGCAACGGACCACACACTTTTTGTCATGTTCATACAGCCATTCAGGGTCCACATGGACCAGGTTTACTATGTTGTTGCATAGAGTAGATGAATAAGAACATACACTTGAAATCTAAAATTTTAGTCAGAAAACCCCAGCCTGCTGTCTCCTGAGTAGCTCTATGCACAATTTTAAGTGTCAGGTGTTGCTTTATCAGCAGTGTGCAGACTACTTCAGTTTCCAGAAGGACCACATTACTTGCTGATGAGGCAGGACAACCAAGAGCTTCTGTGTCCCAGCAAGGGCTTTTGCAGAAATCAGGAACTGAGAAGGAAGGTTTTCTGAGCAGGTGCAGGGTATTGCTTTCTGTTGTCACAGCACTTTTGGCTTGGCTAAAATGTGTATTTACTTTATGTAACTTAATGTAGTAAGAATGCTAGCAAAACCACTGGGAAAAGGAAAAAAGGAAACATTAAACCTTCACTCCGCGTTCTCAATTAAATGATTACTCCTTCAGGATGAAATTGTTCTTGATTCTCATTGTAAACCTTTCAATTTCTTACATAAATAGTATGATTATGTTTACATAAATAGTTGCACCCTGGAGTACAACAATCCTATTGTACACAAAAATCCTATTAAAATTTCCTGAGAGAAGAACACAGCTTGAGCAATGGTCTGTTGTGCATAAAACCAAACTTCCTTACTTTTTTCGTTATTCAAAGCCAAACCATGCCTTTTAGATGCCTGCAACCAAATGGAGAATTGATCCCTTTGAATTCTATCCTAGGCTCCAATACAGCAATGCCCATTCTTAATCTAACTGGTATTTCACAGCAATATAATGTACTGATAGGTTTTCTGCAAGTAGATTATGTGCATTTAAGGGTGAGATAGCAAGACATACCCAGAGGTGTGTAATTCATCCTTGAATGAAACAGCAGCAACTTTGCTTTCTACCTCAAGCAACTATAATCCAAATATCTAATCATGAAGGAGCCTGTGTCTTAGTTCATCTGTCTTCAGTTTTTTGTTACTCTAAATGCAACAAACTCTAGATGGATATTTTCCCCCTTCACAGAGTAATGACAGCATATAAAGCTTGAGTGTTCAAAATAAGATGCAAAGTAAAATACGGCCCAATGTGCTCTCTCAGCCACTTCAGTAGGGAGGCAAGAATCCATGTTTGACCCTAATTGCAAAACAAAACCTTATATATTTAGTTTCAAATAAGCAGATATTTTTGGCTTAACGGCTGTTTATTGACTCAGAGTATCCACACCATCAAACAGCATGTGGACACCGACTAGAACTATAGCTGTAGTGAGGAGATGGCCATTGATCCTGCTACTGCTGTAGCTTGTGCACATTTCTAGTATGAGCAGGCAATAAAACAAATATGATTTTCCACGAAGATTAGTTGAAGGATAAAAATAAGCCCTATGAGTAGAACTTTGGAAGTAAATGATAGTAGGTTTCATCACTGAAGTAAAAAAAAAAAAAAAAAAAAGGAAAACAAAAAAGAAGAAATTGAGGGTTTGACTCAAAAGCTTCCTAACTCCCTGTGTATGAACATGAGCATGCCTGCACACATCCCACCACTTTTGTTTCAAAGTAAGATTAAAAAGTCATTTAATATGAAGCAAATATATTTTTGTTATCAATTTTTCTTTTAAAGACTCTCTTTAGCTAATAGTCCCTGAAAATATTGTTTTCAAAAAAGAAGTAAAAATGTTTGGAAAATACAAAAATGAGCTGTCTTTTACATAATCCATTTCCATGGGGGAAAAAAAAAAAAGAACAAAAAAAGACCAAGCTGAAACCTTGTTCCAGTTTTACTGTAAATACTGTTAATTTTTCATTTTGCTAAAATTACAAATTTGACAATCAGTATCCAACTAAGAAATGTAATCCAAAACTCCAGTGAATGGTCTTCCTGGCACTATCAAGTGGCTGCTCAGGAAAGATGCCTCTAGGTAGATTCAGTGATGACTGAGAGTGTTCATAACAATCCTGAAGACCTCTGCAATATTTTGGAACCAGATAGTTCAATGCACAGGAAGAAAAAATAAATGAAGCAAAGGTGGTAAGAAACATCTGTAATCTGAAATGCAGGGAATGAGATGTGCTGCATCAATAGCAATAGCAGGTGAGTAGAACTAACATCCCATGCTACTGCAGGCTGGACACGCCATCCAAAGAATTTTATGGAGAGCTGACAAATGTTTGATTTTGAGAGCGATGTCTAGTGACAATGTATTTTGTATTTCCTGACACAGCATGAATCTAAGAATGTTTCTTATTTCATATGGGAATGATTTCAGGATGCTAGGGACATAACATCCAGGGAATGAACAGTCTAAAATTTCTATAAACACCAGATTCAAGGCATTTATGAGTTTTAGTAAAAATTTTATTGAAGTCTGGTCATGTAGGCATATTGTGCATTTTAAATGTAAATTAGATTACTGGCAGTAGATTCAATTTAGTGGTAAAAATGTAAAGAAAACAGTTGGGCTACAGATGAAACAATAATGTAGCTGTTCCTTAGTTAAGAGAACAGTGAAATCCAGAAACAAATGGTGTTTGGGAATATTTATGGTAGAGGAAACATGCTGCATACAATTAACTTTGTCAATTTTATGCAGCACAGTAGTTTTTGTTCAGCTTTGAAGAGCAGTTTCTGATAGTGAACATATGATAGGGTGAATGGATGGCTCTGAGGATTTCCAATGGCAACAGAAAACCTTTCATCTTTAGCTCACTTGCTAAAATGCAGCCCAGGCTGTGAGCAATCAATGCTGATGGTTTTGTGTGTACAAGTTGTTTGACATGACACCAGGTCTCCTCTCCTCCTCCTTCCCCCATTACACTGTTTCATGTCCAAAGTCTGTGTGACTAAAATCGACCATACAGCTTGGCACTGCATTGGTGGTTGTAGGAGAAATCTGTTGCTGGGTTGCAGGCATCTAGCTGTCCCGTGGTCCTGGTCATGGAAGCCATTGGCCATCACTGTATTGCTTTCCAGACACAATACTCTTACTCTTTCAGGCTTATCATCTGGCACCTTTCAAAAGCTTTCAAATCTCCTGAAAAACATCAAGCATTTAAATAAAAAAAGAAAAACCAAACAAAGATTTAGTTACTTGTAGAAATATTAAAAATAAAAATAAATTTAAGATCTGGAGAGACAGCAAGCAGTTTTATTAAGCTATCAGCAAGCTTCAAAATATGTTAGAAAGCAAATCTCATTTGCTTCAAAGAAGCAGCTGTACTGAAATGTGATGATTTTGCATGTACAACAGTCACTGCAGCTTGCAAGTAGCTAGACTGGTGCAGAGATGTGAAAGTTATAATGCAATTATTTAATTGAGCCAAATCTGTTCCAGATATAAAGCTATTAAAATGGATACCATTCTTTACACACACGTAGGACATACCCCATTGCCCCCGTGTTACTTCTGTTATTAATTATGAAAAGATAGGATAAAAAAGGGAGTGAAATCAGCGAGACATTCCCCTCCCACGCCAAACAACCAGGATGCTCAGACTAAAGACAAGCACCAGTGTTGCCTTGCAGGTAATGGGCACTAGGGCTGAAATCCTGTTCTGTGATGAACTCTATTTCATATGCTACTGCCACAGCAGCAAAAATCAAGGTCTCCTTAGAAACAAATGTGGACAAAGGTTACTGAAACAGCACTTGGGCAAGGAGGGGGACAGCCCAGGGTGCTGACAGTTGATTGTGTGTCTGGGGAGAAGAAGCAGGAAAAATAATCTGGAAGAAGAGGCATAAATTCCCAGGGCTTTGTCAGCCAAAACAAGTATCAGGGGCAGGACAGCAAGAAGCTCAGAAGATAGATGCAGTTTTCAGCTAAGCACTAACTGGACAACAGTCTTGAAAGCTGCTGCCTCCTGCACTGCTGGCCTCCCAAAGCATGGCTGTTTTACAGATTTCTCAGGTTGGTCAGGGAAACACCCGATGACTGACAAATTCTTCTTATGGGAAAATCCACAAGGCCATAACTTTCTGCTTAGTCACTTGGGTAAGAAAGCAAAATCCTATTTTGTCTTCTTGACAACTTTTTGTCTATTTTTTTCATAAGCTCTCTGGGGTACTACCTGTCTCTATGCATATGTTCATATGCTATGTAGCTAGCATAACCTCTGCTGAAGCTTTTGTGTGGCAAACTGCCCAGTGGAAAGTTAAAAATGAGTAAACCTTCCAGCTTTTGCAAGGATGGACTTGGAACAGGGGGGTACAATTGCACCTTGAATGGGCGTTATTTGGGTACTGCAGTAACCAACAGTGCTAAAAAAGTCAAAGCCATATAGAGGCAAAAGTACAACTGAAACACAAATAACATGAAATCGCTGGTTGCTGGTTTTCAGATTGGAATAAGAGTAGTTGCATGTCACACTGAACCTCTGAGATTACAATGTGGCTATAAGAAATGTTCAGAAGATCATAGTAAGTTTATTCGCTAAGTCATCTAGATGCTGCGAGACCCCAGTCTTGAAGCACATGTCTGTAGTCTGTGTCTGTGCTCTGCCCAAGGTCTCATGAGCCATGGTTGGAGCAAAGGCCTGGCCTGACTGGTAGCATCTAGGGGCTTGCTGGTGGCTTCACCACTGGGGCCAAAGTTTGTATTCTCAAAAGTCATCTAAAAAGCATGAGGGAGGAGAAGAGGGGGCATGAGGAGTGTTATGGCAAGAAGTTATACAGAACACTGAAAGCAACAAGCTCAGATTAGATGCCTAATTCATAACAGCTGAAGCCAGAGGAGATGAATTCCTCCCCCTTCAGTCACTTAGCCAAAGACATACAGAAAACAACGGGAGAACAAAACACTGAATTCAGCCACTCAAACCTCTAGCCAGTGTTTAATCACTGAACTTCCCACTTGAGAGGAGGTGTCAAAGGCTGTTGCTAAAACAATTCCAATTGGTACAGAACAGAAAACATGAAAGTTGTGCGGATTGATAAATACAGTTGGGAGCTGGAGGGAGCAAAAGGGAGAAACTCAAGCTCAAAGCCTTTCCCCATAAACCAACTAGTTCATGGCAGGAGAGGCACCACAGACACGCACAGGCTGCAGACACCCAAGGGAAGAGCATTGCTAATGTAGGAGCAGGACTGCCCAGACATGGGTCCTGACAGCCAGAATCCAAAAGCAAAACCAGTTCCAGCTGACCAGCCATGCTAGCTTTTCTCATCACATACTTATCTCACTACCCTGATGAAGGTAAAAAGCACACATTTTTTCCTTAAAAATATAACTTAATAATGAGGAAGAATAGCCCATAATTTCAGTAAGCTCTGGCTGATTTTCAGAGCAGACCATTTAAAAATACTTAGGAATCTAAAGATGTGAAGAGGTGAGCTTTTAACATCTCCTAACTCTGATGAAAGTCATATCTCAGCAAATGCCCATCTGTGTTTTGAGGTGTATAAATGCATATACAACTCTGTCCCGAGTCTTATTAGGGAGACCACTACACTAAAGTGCATCCACGTCTCCAAGCTGTATATTCCCTGGCTTCTGCCTCCTCCCCGCCACCCTCCATGACCTCTGCATCCATGCTCCATAGCTCTTGCCCCTGGCAGCAGAAGTATGCCTGGATGAGAAGTATATGTGACACATAAAGCTCCAGTTCTTCCCTGCCGGTGGATAATTCATCAGGATGAGAACTGTGGCTGGGCTAGGGGGAGAATCAGTGAATCATAACCTCCCCTCCACTTCAGCTGAACTGTGGGGAAACTTGGCATGGTGGAGAACCTCACCCATAAACCATATTTTATTACTTGGAGTTGACAATTCAGCTGTGACTGTGGAACTGGCAAGTTATAGTCACAGCTCAGAAGATGAGAACGTATTTTGTCCTTTCTTTTGGATTGCCTTGCATCTTTCATTCCTTCTTGATCGTTTCCATCAAGACCAGCGTGATAAGAGTTAATGCATGGTCTGGGAATGAATATATGAAGGTGTGGTGGGACCCTTCCTCCCTTCTGATTCTCCTTTTCCTTTCTTTTATGTGAACAGACTTGTTCACCAACCCCAAGAGTGCAAGAGGCTAAGATGAGGGGGAAGCTGACAAAAAATAGTCATTTTGCCCACCTCTAGTGGAAATTCTGTTAGCTACAACATGGCATCTGAAACAGAACAACTTAACCCAACCAAATCTCTTTTATTATGTTCCTGTGTTTATTTTTCCTCTGTATTTATGACTTAGCATGTTGATTTTGGTGTGGAAAGGACTCTAAAGCTGTAGACACGTGTTGTAATTATACAAATTCCTCTGCATGGAGTCTGTTAAAAAGGTTGATCTATTTTTATGAGGACACACACAAATGCTCATTTTGATGGACCTCATTGGCATTTATTGCAGGCCTGCCACTACTAAAATTTAAAGCCAACCTCGTAAATTTTATGGAAACTACATGCTGCAATTATTAGCCTGAAGACCTCCTATCTCGCAGGAATGAGTCAGATTTTGCTTTCCACTTACACTGTGGTTTACACCTGAAAGAGATTAGTGGGGACCACCAGTAGCTTGCAAACCTAATCTCCAGTATTTTGTTTCCAGTTTAGCTCTGAAAGATACTCCAGGTGTTCTCATTAATTAGTCATTGTAAGTCACTGTGTCACTATTGTGCATGGAACAGCTGTTTTCTTGGTGCACTTTTCCTGCAGGAGTGTTTTAAATTAAAAGTTGGTTTATATATGTTTTAATGTTTAGAAACAATTCTTGTGACTGGTGAAAATGAACAAAATCAACCTGTAACAAATCAGTTTAGAAGGAAAAAATCTTGAACTCAAAGAATGTTTCCTGTAATGGTGTAACTTTATGGAGTTTTACCTGAGCATAGTGGAGGACCCAGCTAAGCATCATAAGCAGATCCTGCAATTTTTTCTGCAGCAAAATTCCCACTGATACCAAGAATTGCCCATAAACCTTAGAGGCAGTGTAGTAGGTCACATTGTTCTCCTTTCCTCTTTATCTTACTTTATAGTCACAGACACTGAGACAGACAAAGTTTAGGTGGATTAAACCTACCAATCCAACAAAATCAATAGCAAAAAGTGAGAATAAAGATAGATGGATGATAGTCTTAACATATGCAAAGTAGAAATATTAGTTTGTGTGTTGTGTGGCTGTATACTCCAGGTGGCCTTTGCTAAATCTTTATTCATTGCTTGGGACCAGTAAGTGAGATGGCTTGTTGCAGGGGGCAGTTCTGTTGACAGCAGGCAAAACATTATTAGAGAGAACTTGGGTGGGACCTAAAAAACATAAGTTGTGGTCAATTATGGTGAGGTTTAAAAAAAAAAAATGAAATATAGGATTGTGAAGTTTTCTCATCTTTCATTTTAAAATAAGTCTGTTCATGGTCAGATCATTTGGACCCTAAAGGGAAAAGAGGGAAAAATATTTGTGTATTTCTCATCTTGGTGGGATCCTGTCTCTTGGAGAGATCTGGCACAGTCCCAGGAGGGACCTTCAGGACCCAGCCGGCATCCATGCTCTGGGGCTCCTGACAGTGCACCTCCTTTTTCCCAGCACACCAGCCCTGGGTATGTCCACCCCTTCATCTCCTACTGCTGGCTATCCCAGCATCTTGGGCCTGCTTTGCAATGGCATAACCCCTCAATAGCAGAGCCTGGCCATCTGTAGGTAGCTGAAATCAAATCTCTGTATTTCAGAGAGTAGACTCAGAATTGGTGTGTGACAGAGGTCTCACTTCCATCTGTTGTCAAAATTGTCAAAGAAAGGTGGGTACCTGCAAGTTACATTGACTGAGGCTTAAAATAAAATAAATAGCTTTAATTTTTTTTAGTTCACCAGAAAACTCAGTGAGGAACAAGTTTCTCTGACTACAGTATTAGATCAGTACAAAGTTTACACACTTATTTTGCAGCATCGAGTTTTGGTCGGTAGCAGAGAAAGTATCAGAAGAGGTAAGTCACTTCTGTGCCTTGGAGAAGTTATTCAAACCTCTTGTTAAAGAGATGCAACCTGATGTTGTGCTTTTCTCTACTGTTTGAATCCCAGCCAAAAACAAGAACTCAAAAGAATCGTTTTGAGTTGGCCAGAAAAATGAAAGGGAAGTTTCTCTGTTAGAAGTAACTTGGGTTACAAGCAGGAAGGGTGACCATTGGGTATTGGTGGTACTACTATGGAAGTGCTTGAAAGGGTTTCTTATCAATCTGCAATAGTGAGAGAATGTGTCAGGATTAGAAAAGGACAATAGTGATGTCTCTCCACTGTGAAGAGGAAGAATAACTCAGGAAAGCATTAGTCTATAGCATGTCTAGAAAAGAAATTTGCTGAAGAGCTCACCCCTGAGGCACAGGAATGTCAGGATGATGGGCTGTATGTATATGTATATATATATACACATATGTATACATATATGCTTATAGGTATGGATGTACACGTTTTCCAGTTCTTCACTTTTCTGACTTGTGAGGCTAGAATTTAAGGGGAACTGTGTTCTCTTATGTCAGTATAGAGAGCCCCATTGCATAAAATGATACAACTAGTCTCTTGTTCTCATGTGGAAGGGGTGGGACCTGCACTTTTTTGCCCTGTGATCTCTTGTAGATGGGGTGGGACTGAGGGGACCTGGTGTTCTCTAACCACAGTGCACATAAACCCATGCTGTCTGTGGCCCAGTCCCTCACTTGATTATGCTAGTTGCTCCTGTTAGGTCAGTGGGTACAGGCAGCAACTGACAGACCCAAGGAGTTTATCCCTCTTTATTTAAGCTGTTTCTATGCTCATGTGTCATTGTATCAACTACTCGAGACATGCGCTTGAGCTTTTCCTCACAGCCACAAGAACTAAAAACATTTTATTAAATACTGCTGAGATTTTCACTTTGCAAATGCTGATTTATGGCGTCCAGCGGGGGATATTTGCTTCTTTTCCTGCTGTAATGATGAACATGTAAAACCCTATTTGCCACACAGGTAGGACTTTTCTGGGCATGAATTCTTCCTAAGTGGTTTCAGAGTTTTCATTTCACCTTGAATAATTTATATCTGAGATCTGATAAATCGGACAGACGTTAAATCTCTATCTGAGATTTAATAAAGAAAGGAACAAGGAATCTGTTTGTAATAACGACTCTTCTAATGTAACAGATTTAGCAAGTGTCCTGGTTCTAACTGAATACACTGTAGCTGCTCATGAAAAAAGGCAAGTCTGTTGTGTTTTTCTTCGTTTTCAGAAGCAGCTGCATTGAAATCTTGCCTCTTTAGCTCATAAATAGCCAAGGTATTAAAATGTTTAAAATGCAAGTAGAATTTGCAACATAATATGCTTTAATTTGATTTACATTAGATTTCAGCTCCTCATCCTGTCATGATAGCTATTGAAAAGAAGCAATTTTACCTTGAAGTCTTAAATTTTATCTTCAGTATGTCTCAATACATGGAAATTGAGGAGGGAAAAGTTATAGTGCAGAGTTGTGGACACATGCAAATTAAATTTTGACTTTGATTATATTTTTTACTCTTGCTTTTTGAGATGTGCAGTCATTCTATTTTTCTTTTCAGTGAATGTTTATCCTGATGGCTATTACTAAATAATTGCTTGGTGTCTAAAGCTCTTTTCATATGACAAGCAATTCAAAACCTTGATCAAGGTCAACTGTTAAGGTGTCGAAATCTGAAAATTTAATCATCACCAAGGGTAAAATGATACTTAGAATTATGCCTTTAAGAAAACCCACTGTTTACCAAGGAAAGACTTTTTATATCTAATGATCATAGTAATTTCTAAAGTGGAGCATCTTAGAATCTGCTTTGACTTACTCACTTGAGAAAATGGCTGGCTATTCATTCACTCAGGAAATTTTGGACAGCTAGTCAGAAAAACAGACAAAATCCAGTCTGATCAACAGCACTCAGGTTTTGCCTAGAGAAACTTGGTGCACTAACCACAGCTCAGTATGCCTCATGCACTTGCAATGCGCTACAAGTCCTTGCCCCAAAATTGAACCCCAACTGGAAACACAGGTTCAGTCACTTTTAATAAGACTGGAGTGAAATTATGCTAGCTGATCTGTAGTCTTCCTTAGAGACAAGCCTCCCTCACTGATCCACCATCAGATCACATGGGGCTTTTAACAGCACCTCTTGATGCCAATAGTTCCAATAGTTCCAGACAATTTTAGTTGGTTTATCTGACAATTTTTTTAACTCATCTCTTCAATAGCTCAAGCTTTATAATGGCTACTTACATGCACAATATTGGTATCTAGGAATCCTGTCTGCAATTGCATAGAGCAATGCGTTTAGATACGCAGGTAACTGACCCAAAACCATGCCAGGGGGCTTGTTCAGCCAGACGACAAGGTCCTCTGTTTCTAGCTGGGGAGTTGCCCAGCATCTTATAATCATTGTGTTGCACTGGGAGCAGCGCTGTCATCTTACAAGGTGTAGTGCCTCACACAAGATTGGTCAACACAAAAGCTACAGGAAAGTCAATGTCCTAGTGCAAAAGTGATGCTTATCCGAGATCTCAGAAGCAGCTTAGACCTCATTTGCTGCAGTTGTCAAGACGCAAATCCAGTGCTCCATCCAGCGGAAACCCAAGGACTGATGTGTCTAGAGGGTGTTAGAGCAATAAAAATAGAAATTTGCTAGGCTGGCTAGTCCAGAGAAATCCCCACCACCCTCCTGCCTTCCTGAAATAATCTCTGCTACTTAGTGTGTGCATCTCAAGTTCTTCAGGTGCTTCTGTTTATTTTTCTTCTTTATCTTTCTTGATTTCTTAGATGTTCTTCCTGGTGGCCACATCAAGAACTTAGCCAGAGAATGGCACATACTTTATTTCTCAGTGGATATTGAGTTTTCACCCACAGCTCCTGGGTTTCCTAAGGCTCCTGAGAAGATGCCTCTAATACCTTTTGATACCTCAGAGAAGGTGGACCACAGAGTGCCATGACGACAACTGTTGGATAAGTACCCACATGTGTTTGCACTGTGATTAGCAAGCAAAACTGAAGACCACACAGAAAGAGCACTGGGAGTCCTTTGTAACAGTAGCACTTACGTATTTGTTCCTGGTGCCTGGGAGCCTGCTTCTGGAAAAGATACAGGGACCCCATCTGCTGAGCGCTGTGTGTGAGAGATCTTTATTCAGGTTTGTTAGAACTTCCAGTCAAAGATGTGATTACAACTCATATAAACATACGAAAACCAGATAGCTTAGATACTGTACATAGTCTTGGTAGCGTGCAAAACAATCCATTTACAAAATCTAACATAAAGAATGACACCAGATATTTGAGGAATAAGGTCAATAATTCTGTGCTGTGGCAATTTATCTGCAAGCAGTTCTCGCATACAGTAAATAAAAGCTTTTTTATGTGTATCTGTAGAAAACACCATCACACGCTGAACTGCAATGAAGGCAGCACAGTAAATTCAGTAGTAGTAGTTACAGTAAATACTGTCATGATGCACCCAAAGGACAAAAAAAGTGGAAATCGAATTACTCTAATGGCATGGGATTGAAAGACAAAAACCTCAACAAACCACAAATTCCACAAACCTCTATCTTCAGGATGAAGAGGAGACTTAATCATAAACACATCTGATCTAACTCCCCACTCAAAGTAGGGCCAATTTTGTTGCTTGTCAGGTTTTGGAAATATCCAGGTATGCAGATGCCACAATCTCTCTGGAAAATAGGTTTCAGTGTTTTGTGAGGGGATTTTTCCTATCTGAAATTTCTCTTGTTGCAACTTCTGTTTGCCGCCTTTTGTCCTTTTCTGGCACCTCTGAGAAGAGTCTGGCTCCATCCCCTTTATAACCACGCACTATGAAGCTCAAGTCAGCAATTAGATCTTTTCTTAGCCTTTTTCTCTCCAGGTTAAAAAATTTCTTTTATTTAACCTCTCCTTGTGCATCACATGCTCCAGTTCCCTAACCATCCTGGTGGCCCGCTGTTGGACTAGTTTTAATGTCTTGCTCTTACTGAGGAGCATCAAATTGGACACATCACTTTGTGAGATCACACGTGTGCCTGAGGGATAGGAATAATCACGCCCACTTACCGCACACAGCAGTCATTAACACAACCCAGTATGTGGTTATCATTTGTTGTCCAAAGAATGTCCCTTATGTCAAATACATCACTTAGGATCTTTTCCTTCCTGCAGAATCCCATTAAATATGTATCAATGGGAGAGAAAAAGGAAGAACAGAGAAATAACAGATTTTTTTGGAAGTATGGTTTCCTCTAATGTCACAAAGGCAGTGCTGGAAAAGAAAGCTGGGTGCACTTCAGAAAGCATCAGATTTAATCTCTACACAGAAGCATGTTATCTCTGTTTGCAAATGTGGGCTTTAAAAAATGGTAAATTTTTTATCACTTGAAAGTCAATCACTTGACTTTCCCAAAGTCACAAAAGACATTTATCAAACTTAGAGTCCCAGTTACCTTGTTCAGCTCTCAGTTTAGACTACAAAGTCACCCTTCATTTAAAAGTAATTCAGGTCAGACTATTTGAAATGTTTCTGTGACTGTTTTTTCTTATTGTCCCACTCCTGAAATGTTGTTACGAATACTTTTAGCTTGGAACCTAAAAACACATCAACAGCCATGAAAGCCTTTCTTCTGAAAAAAGTGTTTCATTTTCTTTCAGGTTGTTTTTTTTTTTTCCCCTTTGGTAGGCATTCAGCCATTTTTACTAGGTCTCTTCTTGCCACCTTAAATTAATTTCATAAAAATGTCAGAGCACAAGTGATCAAAATTTTTTTCTCATCCACACTGTGGTACTGTTGGGAATTTTTCCCCATATGATGCTATTAGAACCTGACTATTGACAACAAATTTATTGCTTGTAGAGCTCCAAATGTGCGATATCTTTTCCTTCACTTTCCTGACTTAATGCTTGCAACTTTTTCCTTTCCTGGGAAAATACTGCTACACGCAAAGCCCTTTTCTCCATTTAGAAGAATTTCTGTGGTCCCTATCATAAAAGGGTCATGTAAGGTAA
Organism: Pezoporus wallicus; assembly: GCF_028554395.1. Lineage (NCBI taxonomy): Eukaryota > Metazoa > Chordata > Aves > Psittaciformes > Psittacidae > Pezoporus > Pezoporus wallicus. Next base: position 200,258 of record NW_026642285.1, on the reverse strand, counting down.
GGCTTCAAGATGAAAAGTCAGATCGACTCTATAGTAAAAAAGAATGAGAATCGTATTTAAGTAAAATAGTCTGTTTCCTTTCCTTCTTCTTCAATGTTCGATTTATATTGAGTTTTTAACAACTGAAGTTTGTTGTCATGGTCCTGCAACTTGCTGTGGTATGAATAAAACAGCCATATAAACCTAAGTCTACCAGTGTAAGTATGAAGTGTGGAGGTATTAATATGTAAAAACAAAAATGGTTTAGCATGCACTATTTTGTGTTTTACAAGAATCATTGTATTCTGAAAGCAATGCTACAACAGTGCTTCCAACACTCATGATTTTATTATAAGCCTCATGATGTTTGGTGTTTTTCCTTAAATCACCAGCTCCTGGAGACATCTCATTACCTGTGATTCTCAGCTTTCACTGGAAAGCCATGCTTTTAGCTCTTGTGGTTGCAGAGGAAAACATGCAAGTCTAAGACCTAAAGACATAAAAATCAGAATGCAAATATAAAGTCCAAATATTTTTTAAATTCCAGTTTTTAAGTTAAACTTAACTGTCTTTGGGTCCGACCCAGAACTTCTGAGTATTTCAAGCTGAAAGTTGATCTCCTGCAATGTTCATGGATTAGAAGAAAATAATAATTTCAATACATTTTATATATATAAAATTATGCCTAATTAAAACTGTAACTACAAAACACAGACTTTTACATCTTTATGTTCGTGGCTCTAGATTTAAGTCCTACACTTTTGACTTCAAAGGTGGAAGCCTCCACAAAGCCAGAGGTGAGATAGAGAAACAGGGTATTCATATGGTCAATATAAATTTAGGCCCTGGAGTATTTCTGTATCTAAGACTACAATATACAAAAATATTAGCAGAATATTGGATAAGATTATTTTGGTAATATGAACCTAATCTGTTTTCAGCACATTTTTAAAATAGGAAAATTCTGAAGTCAGACGTCACAATAGAAAAATATTTTAATTTTGGCTGTGTGTGCAGAGCTGCATAGGAATGACAGAGGAATGGGTGGACAGAGGGGATAGGTTTAGTAGATTCACTTGGAGGATATTTTGAAATGTTTTAATTCCTTTTCTGCAAAAAGTGATTATTTGTGCTAATGACAGGGTTTACACACACACACACACACACAAAAAAGTCCTATTCCTGCAGGACTCATTTTCTGTTCTCCAATGGAATGAATGAAACCAATACCATGTGCCCAAGGTGGCTTGTCATGTGGCAGAAATGGCAACCAACAGGAAACACAGAAAAGCACACAGTCTGCAAGTGATTAACATACAGGGACATACTTGTCTTCGAATACAAAAATAGTTAGGGAAAAGCTTTTGATTGGAAAATTCATAAATTACTACAGTGTGTTATTATTTCAACATTTATTCATCTGTACATGTTTATATTTTACCAATCAATATTTAACGCAGCTCATGATCCCACCACATTCTATTTATACTTACATATCTGAATCTGATAAAGTTTTTACAACTATGTGGTAAATTCCAGTCATGCAGTTCTGATCTTTTTTTTTGTGATTTGCTTGAAGAAATAAGCAAACAAGGCAGATGAACTGAAATAAAGAAAAAAAAAGTCCAAGAACAATATATTGCTAGAAAATGAGAAATCAAATATTGGAATGGAATTGGCTCCAAACAAAATGTACTTCTTTTCTACTAGGGTTCTTTTATCTATAAAATTATAGCTTGTTTTTAAAATTGGAGTTGTAGTGTAGTCAATGCCTAACCAAACAGAGCTGGCGTCAGGGTTTTGATCACTTTCTCTGGCCCACACAAAGGCCTACCTACTGTATTTATTACAATAGTCCCTCAGGGTGAGTCAGAAATACTGTGTTTGTTGTGCTCGTCATTAAGTTTCAAAAACATCAATTAGAAACCAAGCTTCTGCTTCCTGCCACCCCTCTATCTTCTCCCCGCATGAGTTTTGCATCTTAAGTAAAATGGTCAAGGGAAAATCTGTAGGAGAAAACCGTTTTTATATACAGAATCATAGAATAGTTTGTATTAGAAGGGACCCTAAAGGTCATCTAGTCCAACCTCCCTGCAATGAGCAGAGACATCTTCCACTAGATCAGGTTGCCCAGAACCACATCCAGCCGGACCTTGAATGTCTCCAGGGATAGTGCATCTACCATCTTTCTGGGCAACCTGTGCCAGTATTTTGCCACCCTTATTGTAAAAGATTTCCATGTGTCTGTATTTGTATACTCTTCAGAAAAGGTATATTGCATTTCTGTATCCCCTGCATTCTCTTATATGCAATGGCGTTGAACAATGTAAGTATACCAGCACCCCTGACTGCTGGTGCCAAAGAAGATGTGCTGTGTGTTGGGCTGTCACCACGGTTCTGTTTGTGCTGATCAGGCCAACTCCTGCAATGATAACAGAAAAAACCTTTAATATTATTTATTAGGTGTGATCAGGAGGAAGCTCTTTCTCATGCTGGAATTCAACCTCTGATCATCCTGCTACTCCCTCACAGTGGCTCAGGGGCTCCAGCACCAAAAAGGCCCTTTTGAAGTCCTGCCTACAAGCTCTGCATGGAACATGGCTTCAGCACTCTGGGTCAAATTCTTAAACAGTCACTTGCATCCAGGTGCAAAAATTGGTTCTCTATTTCTCTGCTGTTTCTATCTCTATGTCTGTTGTTTCTCTGTTTATCTGTTTTCCATTTCACCTTACCTGGTTTTGCACTCTTTAAATATTAACATACTGGGTTTTGTTCTATTAAATTGAACTTCTCAACTATATTTCCAAGCAGTTAACCCCATTAAGTTTTTTATTGGCTTTGAAATGGATTTGTCAAGGAAACAGTATTGCTGCAATTTATGAATGCACTGCAGCACCTTTAGAAGACAACTTTGAGTTTGGAGCAGGAAATGTTAAATGGAAATTTAGAGAGAATTGGTAAGATTTATTTTCCACTACTGAAAGCCTTTAAGAACTTGATCTGAAAAATAGATTATTTCTCTTCTCCTTGTGTCCAGGAGACAGTGCTATAAATTTTTAATAAAGATCATATAGCCTTGGAAAGCCATTTAACAAGCTTCCTTGGGATATTACAGTGCAAGCGAAGTTTGTCCATGAAAAATTCTTAAATGTGGAAAACAATTTTAAATTTTGGACAAGCCGTGGCTCACTTATTTGATTTTTTTGATGAAGTTACAAAATAGATGTTGTCCCCAAATACCCTGATCTGCAATGATTAAAACACAGTCTTTTGTGGAGACCTGGCACAAACTCTTTGCCTCATTGCTTAATGATTTATTTTGCTTGGAAAGTAGCTGTGGTCCTGAATTTGTCCCTGTTTAAGTCCAAATGACTTCCATGGGAGCAGGTTTGGGCTCTGCAGTTTGTGTGTGATATAATAATTAAATCTGCTTTGAATAACCTGTATTGGGTCTGGGACACAGTAGGGCGTGGGCACATGAGCACGGTGTGAAATGCATTTTTATTCACAGAAAGGGTAGCTGGAAGATGCCTTGAGGTAGACCTCAGTCCCATCACATGCTGCTAGAGAACTGCAAGACCAGGCAGAAAGCAGCCTGGCCACTCCTGGGCAAATGCTTCTCATTTCCACCCATTTGGGTAGAAATCCCTCATGGGGGAGCTGTGTGTGGAGTGGCTACTAGGGAGGGTAGGAGAGAGAGGGTGCAGCGATTCAGAATGCCAATTGGAAACCCCAGTACTGCTGTGGCTGCAGAGCAGACTCCAGCTGGGTGGGCACATGGAGAGTGGGGAGAGACCTGTGAGTCCCCTATGTGAGATCCAGGCACTTTTTAAGGGACCTTCAGTGTGGATCCAAACTGCATGGACTCCAGAAGGGCTGCGTGCAATGTGCTGATTTACTGTCAGTAACGCGTTTCTCAGTTCCCTGTCCCTTGGGCTGGATTATGTCATCATGCCAGGGCATTAACCTAGGGCTTGTGCATCTAAATTTATTTTGGTTTGGGTTTTCTTCTCATCTAATATTACAGTTTTGACTCTAGTTTATAAATCCTCCATTTAAGGATCTATTTAGCAGTAACAACATTCCTGAGTTCAATCCAAAAACTGAGCTAATTATGGCTCCCCTTCAAAAATCTATCTCCACTCCCCCTCCCATGGCCTTCTCTTCCCTGTGGTCAAAGAAATTGAAGATAATAAAGCGCAAAAACCTCCTACCTAAATAAACAGATGAATTAATTGGATACGCTGTCTCCTACAGATTAGTAAATCCCAGTCTTGCAATCCTTATTTATGTGAGTCATCCTGCTGAGTGGCAATATCTGTGTAAGTAACACCCTGATTTTTAAGAATTAAATTCAAGACCTGGAAAAAGAGAGGAAGGGGTTTTTTCAGCATCTTCCCTAGTGGCAAATGGAAGAGTGGCAAGTTTTAGCTACTCATTAGCTAATTAAAGCAATTGGTGATAAAAACACTAGAGAAAGTTCCTCCTCTTGCAACTACATAACTGTATCATTAATTTTTCACTTCTGAATCCAAGAAAAAGCGTGAGTTACAGTATCCTTGGAAAAAAATCCTTCTCTGTTTATAAGCAGTGCAGTTCCACATTCTTGGTATATGGAACACCAAATGTCTTGGGATAGCCAGCATTCTGGCAGAGATCCATCCATCTTATTATATGGTAGGAGAGCCAGATTTCCTCCTTCATGGTATGTCTATAAATAAAGTGCTTCTTCCACAAGTAATTAGATAGAAGTATTTTTCTAACCAGCATGCAAATACAGATTTTGTTTCTTACTGCAAGTAGTAGCCAATTTGTGATACTAGTTTAAGGTCAGAATTATTTTAATGATGATATTAAAGAGGTTTCTCCCTGGCTTCCATGAGGACATAAAAAAAAATGCAGTGAAATTTTTTTCTTAAATAACATCTCTTAACTTATAAAAGATCTGGCATAAAAAAGGCATCCTTCAACTGTCTCTATGATTAAAGTGCTATATGTATGTCTCAGCAGGAATTTAGAATTACTTGTTAAGGATTGCCACTCCAGCCTCGAGAATGTGTTTGCAGTCAGCCTGTAACTTCTTCGGGGTATTCATGAAGTTTATTTGCAGGGCACCTAACAAAATAATCTCATAATTTTTGCTGATGTCTCTAAGGATACTAGAAAAGAAGTTACTATTTTATGATTCTTAATCTAAAATCTGGGTATCATCAGCAAACTGCCATTGAGCTGTTCTTATCTGTCAGTCTTATTCAGAACACATGGTTGTATATTTATGGGATTGACTAATAAGGTTGTTGAAGTAATGCATGAAAAATGTTAGGACATCTTCCTCTGGTTGCTTTGGTTGCTTAAATTTACTGTAACAATAAGTCTTAGAAGGTTTCCCTGCTTTTCAGTCAGACTGGTATTGTGCCACGTCACCCCTTCCATGAATGAGTACCAAAAGGAAACTAGAGAGGCACCATCGCATTGAACTTCACATATTGACAAAATTAGAACAGTCCAACATGCAAAGTCTGCCTTATTATGTGACTTTGGTTTATTATATGTAGAATGGCTTAAAGACCACCAGAAAACAAGTTTTCTTCTGTTTCTTCTGAATCTCCAGTCATCATCTAAAGTCATTAAATAATGTATTTGCAACTTTTTAGCTTCTTCCTGTACCTTAGTTTTTCAAAGGACAATTTTATTTTTTTTTGAGACCCAATAATTTCAAGCTACCTTTTCTCTTTTCTTTCCTATAGCAAAATTTGCAGGGCTTTTCTCTTCAGCATCTTTCCTGTTCAATTAAGAAAGCTCTTTCCATACATATAATATCTCCCATACAAAACTGCTTCCAGAAGTAAATGCTTTCTGCAGTGGCATCTGATGCGGTAAAAAAGATGAAGAAGTTACAACATTTAATAATCAGAATCTGATCGTCCCCACCAGTTCCCTTCCCAAGATTCCTCACATTGCAACTTAGAGGCTAGAACTTTGTAAAAATGCTGACTGTATTATTGAACAGTGGAAGGAATTAATATTTTTTTTATGATTACTTTCTGATGAAAACCAGTATTTTTTCATGAGTTTTGGTCTAATGTATGCGGAATAGTCTCTCTGTAGCTTTGTCTGTGCCTCCCACTTTGAATGACAGCCAGAAAGGTGTCATACATAGATGTGGGCAGGGCCATCTTTTCTTAAGACAAAGTATGTTCTTAAATAATAAATGATCCTGGCAAGTTGTTTATTACCGGCAGTTAATGATCTGTTTATTAGTTAAAGTCTGTGGCTGTTAACACTCTAACAAATCAGTTCACTCTGTTAAACATCAATTTTGAGTACATTATTGGTATTAACCATAGAACAAACTAAAACTGTTGCAGACAGTTGATTTTATTGCTACGGCAGAATTTTATAATAGGAGGCAAAGACGTTCAATAGGATATTGGTGTTCTTGAACAGAAAAATAATTTATGTTACATTTGTTTGTATTGGTTAACAACTTGATTTTACCCATAGTGAATGTATATTCTCTCCCCAAATGTCTTTCAAGCAGGCTCAGTTTAAAGTCCCACGTGCTGTCATTTACGTGTTTTTAAGAGTGTACGTATTACTTCCATTTATGTGCATATAGTTTGGAACTAAAAAAAAATGGTGGGCTTAAAAACTAACTTCTAGAAGGTGTGTGGGGTGAATAGCTTGCTAAAAAAAGAGCTCAGAGACCAAATATTGCTAACACTGCTTGTTTGCCTGAGCAATTGGCACTCTACCAATTGGTTTTCCAGACTAGTTGCAGCTACTGGGAGGAACAGGCAGAGACAGTGCTGGAAGATTCTGGAGCTGGCTCTGCATTAAGCCATGCTTCACTTACATTATGTTAAAATCCCACAAACATCTTCAACAAAATAAAGTTCCAAATGGAAGACCCAGAATATCAGGTGATCTTGGTCTTGAATGGAATGGTGCTCTACAAGGTTTTGACTCTGCCTAGTCCCAAACCATAAAATACGTGTATTGCAATTTCGCATCTGATCAGGAAACAAAGGTTCACTCCTAGGGCTCAAGTAATGGTAGTAAGTCTGGCAAGGCTGGATAAATAGGTGTGAGAACTACATTCCAACCCACAAATTCAGGAGTTCAGATCTGTTCTTTCAATTTTGGCCCACTTCTCGTAAAAGGTAGCTCTGATACTTTCAGCATTTAGAAATAATCCACTGATACATTAGCAAAAAGTAAGTCTCAAAAGCCTTCTCTAAAATGTATCAAAAATACTTTTCTCAATCTGCTTAACAACTAAAACATCCTTAGGTCTTTTATGTGTTGGGTTAACTGAATTTGTGAAAATCCTCATGTGGGGCTGGTGTAATTTCTCAGTTCTAAAATGGCTTGTTCTGATTTAATTTGAATCTTTCTTAATTCAGTTGAACTGGGATAGAATAAACATAATTAAAAAAATATATCAGTGGTTCATAGCTCTCAGCTAGTGTGAAGGCTATCTTAAAATAATATTTTAAATTAAATCACATTGACTTCATATAATCTGCAATTTTGTTGAGGTAGAACCAATTACTGGAAAATGTGTTGTATCACCACAACCATAGCTGTAGTCTAAAAGGTCAATACAGAAAAAAAAGTCAGCAACAAAAGTGACACTCTGGACCGTGAACGGCAGGATATCTAGCAGAGCTTTCTGTAATGGTATTAAAGTGTTTGGATCTTTTCGTGCTTGCCAACCAATTTACTGCCCTGTTGAAACAAGAATAGGAGGACCTGTGGTTTGCACCCAGTGCAAACAACAAGATCATTACCTTAAGAGAAAGTACTACTTTCTTGAGAGTTTTAACTACTCCAGAGGTCCTGTGGTTTTCATCTATCCCTGCAATTAACCAGTTATCTCACAGGAAAGTATTTGCAATGTAATCTGAATTAAAACCCAACCCAACTCCTGTTAAAACCAAAGGTGCTGAAGATCATAGGATCATAGAATAGAATCATAGAATAGTTAGGGTTGGAAAGGACCTTAAGATCATGTAGTTCCAACCCCCCTGCCATGGGCAGGGACACATCACACTAAAACGTATCACCCAAGTCTTTGTCCAACCTGGTCTTGAACACTGCCAGGGATGGAGCATTCACAACTTCCCTGGGCAACCCATTCCAGTTCCTCACCACCCTAACAGGAAAGAATTTCTTCCTTATATCCAATGTAAACTTCCCCTGTTTAAGTTTTAACCTGTTACCCCTTGTCCTATCACTACAGTCTCTAATGAAGAGTCCCTCTCCGGCATCCCTATAGGCCCCCTTCAGATACTGGAAGGCTGCTATGAGGTCTCCACACAGCCCTCTCTTCTCCAGGCTGAACAGCCTCAACTTTCTCAGCCTATCTTCATACGGGAGGTGCTCCAGTGCCCTGATCAGACTCGTGGCCCTCCTCTGGACTTGTTCCAACAGTTCCATGTCCTCTTTATGTTGAGGACACCAGAACTGCACACAATACTCCAGGTGAGGTCTCACAAGAGCAGAGTAAAGGGGCAGGATCACCTCCTTCAACCTGCTGGTCACGCTCCTTTTGATGCAGCCAAGGATACGGTTGGCTTTCTGGGCTGCAAGCGCACACTGACAGCTCATGTTCATTTTCTCATCAACCAACACCCCCAAGTCTTTCTCTGCAGGGCTGCTCTGAATCTCTTCTTTGCCCAACCCGTAGCTGTGCCTGGGATTGCTCCGACCCAGCTATAGGACCTTGTACTTGTTATGGTTAAACTTCATAAGGTTGGCATCATCCCACCTCACAAGCGTGTCGAGGTCCCTTTGGATGGCATTCCTTCCCTTCAGCGTATCAACTGAAACACACAGCTTGGTGTCATTAGCAAACTTGCTGAGGGCGCACTTAATCCCACTGTCCATGTCACCAGCGACGAAGATGTTAAACAAGACCGGTCCTAACACCAATCCTTGAGGGACACTACTCTTTACTGGTCTCCAGCCAGACATTGAGCCATTGATCACAACTCTTTGCGTGCGGCCATCCAGCCAGTTCTTTATCCACCGAGTGGTCCATCCATCAAATTGATGTCTAGATCAATAGATCAATGGCACAGAGGTTGTTGTGGTTTAAGCCCAGCCACGCAGCCCCTCTCTCACTGCCCCGCCTTCCTCCCCCCTCCCATTCCTGGAGGGATGGGAAGGAGAATCGAAATAATGTAACTCCCACAGGTTGAGATAAGAGCAGTCCAGTAATTAAGGTATAACACAAACCACTGCTGCTACTACCAATAATAATAATGATAAGGGAAATAACAAGGGAAGAGAATACAACCGTTCACCACCTGCCGACCGATACCCAGCCCGACCGATCAGTGATCAAGCCCCCCCCCCCCCCCAGTTTATATAGTGGGCGTGACATGCTGTGGTATGGAATACCTCTTTGGCTAGTTTGGGTCAGATGTCTTGTCTCTGCTTCCTCCTGGCTTCCCCTCCTCCCTGGCAGAGCATGAGACTCAGAAAGTCCTTGGTCAGAGTAAACATTACTAAGCAGCAACTAAAAACATCAGTGTTATCAGTGTTGTTCCCAGGCTGAAAGTCAAAAACACAGCACTGCACCAGCTACTAAGAAGGAGAAAAATGACTGCTACTGCTGAATCCGGGACAGGAGGTGATCATAGGTAAAGTCACATTTCTAGCTGCAGCCCATGAGGATTACTGACTGCATCTGAAACTGCGTTTCTCCAGTTGGCATTCTGAATCTCTTAATTCTAGGGTGTACTATAAGCACAGCATGATTACCCAAAGTCAGAATCATCCAAGGAAGAAATCTGTGGTGGTTGTTCTTTAGGCTGATTGTTAGTGCTATAAATTTGAATGCACTGACACTTGCTTCTTGCCTGGAATGTAATGATCTCTTCTCTATATATGTTTATCTGTGTTTATATATTAAAGTCCTGTGTTAGATGGCATCCACATTAAATGTGTTTTTCTTCCCTGACCTGAACAGCTTTCACTGCCTCTTAGTCTACCCTGTTTATACAGTGTCACATAGCAATGAGTGTTTTTAATAGAAAAACCTCAGAGTTGTTTCTGGTAGTACATATGTTTTCTTATCAATGTATATTATCACTATGCAACATGCAGCCAAGTGCCAAAACAATAGACTCTTCCTGTACTTTTATTTTCCTTCAAGCTGTAAGAGCATAGCTGCATTTAAATCCCACTAAACGAACATTGTAAAAGACACATCAGAGAAAAGTATGTGTTTTACCAGTCAGGCCTGGGAGTGTTTCAAATCAGCCCTCAGTTTCAAGTGATAGGTAGACAGTAGCTAGGGGGGCAGAGCAAAGGGGGGGGGTAAGAGGCGAGTTACATAGGCTGGAGGGGTCACTGTGACTTGAGCAATCCACAGGATAAGGAAATATGGCTCTTTATGTTTATGAATAGCATCTTTATTATGTCAGTAAGCACAGAATTGCTCCATATTCAGTAAACAGGCAAAAAATTCAACTACATGTTCAGAATTTATAGTGTTATATTTATAACTGCTAGTTTTGTCTTTTTGATTTTCACAGAGAAATTATACCAGTTCACCCAAGAGTAATTTCAGAATAAATGCATTGGTGGAATCGCTGTATGTAGATCAACTCCTGCGTTACCTGAGAAACGTGAATGCTTTGCTTTTCCTCCTTAAGATTTCTTCTTTAGGACTTCACAACACGCAAAACAACTAAGTGTAGCATACAGTCCAGAAAATTTAAGACACAATCTGAAGGCTGTCTGTATATCACTTCCTCTTTGAGAGCAGAGCAAGCAAATGGCATGCTAAACTAATGTTCTTGTTAACCACACCTAGTTGTGAAGTCAAGGCATTCTGTGCACAAGAAAGTCAAATTTCTTTCAATATAGCTCTTCTGAGAGCTTGATATTCATGTCTAAATCACCTTAGAATTAAGGATACAGTTGTTGGGGCCAGAGTATAGACTGGGGAATATTTGTACAAAATATTTAAAGTTACTCTCTGTTTCCCTGAACCCTGATGTTTCAATATGGGCCAGTTTCCTTTTGCTGAATTAGGGCAGGCTGAGGTTAGGAAAACGTGAAATTAGTGGGATTTAAGCTCTAATTGCTAGACTAAAACATTAGTTGTCTGATGACTGATGCCTTAAGACAAAAATATTTTACAATCAAAGGAAACCAAAACAGTGCACTACCTCCTTTGTACAGATTGAGAATATATATCCATATATTGGAAATCTTGGGTGGTTACAAAGGTTGTGAAAGTTCCCCCAGACGTTTTGAAGTTTCATCTAATGTGTATTACAAAATGTATATACACTGGAACTTCACATGAGATCTATCATGGCTTCTGTAGTGCCTTAATTTATGCAAGCAGATAGCCTTTCAGATAGATGCCCATATTAGCAATGCAAACAGGAAGACATTGCTGTCACTAACTCCTATTTAAAATCTGTCTTCATGCTCTGTTCAAATTCTGTAACCACATGAAGTTCAAAGGTCTGGAGCATCAAAACTTAAGTAGAGACCACTACTGTGACAGCTGTTACTGGGCTAAAAGTTAGAGTTCTGAAAAGTTCTGGAGTCTCAGGAAAGACTTTTGCTACTAAATTGCATACCTTTCCTCATCTTAAGATTTCTTCTGAACATGAAGTGGTAAAACTCCACAGCTCACTCTAAGATAAGCCTGCTCTGTGAAACTATGGGCTTGCTTCAGGTGAACACAGTAAGGTAGGGTATAGGTCTGCAACTCACTGTCTTCTTCAAGGTCATGGTACATGTGGTGTGGTGGCTGAATACCTTTTTGTACTTCAAAGTACTCTCAGTACAAAATGCTTTTGCATGTGCAGATTTAGTGTAGACCAAGAATGCTCTATAACTTCTCATTCTCTGTTCACTATGTCTCTTGGTTAGATCTGTCCCAAGAAGCTGCGTGCCCACTGGATTTTCTCAACGTGGTAGCTAATACATATTTAACACCTTGAGGTTAAAGCAGAGTGAAGAATTGATCCAAGAAATGCATATATAAAACCATCAAAGTTTTGAGTATAATTAATCCTCAAATCAGTTGCTGATGTACATTGATGCATCCACTGTAAGAGGCAAAGTGGGGAAAGAATCATTATTCCCTTTCTCTGAGAATACTTTACCAATGGCAAAAGTCATGTAACAATGCTATTGGACATTGGACATAGGGTTGGATGGAGGCTTATGTGACATAGTCTAGTGGGAGGTATCCCTGCCCATGGCAGGGGGGTTTGAACCAGGTGATATTAAGATCCTTTCCAACCCTAACCATTCTATGATTCACCTTGCTCCCAAAAGCATGTTATGTCACATCAGCACATAAACAAAGAAGATATCATTGATAAAACTTCTGAAAAAGGAACTATCCCTGACTTTTGGCTGCTCTATCATGTTCTCCGCTCAGTTCCTGGTCCAGAATTATATCTAACTGTACACCACACTGACCTCCTGAAACAGGCATCAGGCCCAGACCATGATCTTGCATATCTTACTAAAATTTAGGAATAAATCCATCAAGAAAACTTGGAATTTACATTACCATAAAAGCATATAGTTCCCTTCCAAATCAAAAGGTTGAAGACTGGATTGCATGGAAGCAATGCATAATTAGAAAGAAAGATGAAATCAAAGGGCAAAGTGCCTTATGTTGAAGACAGCTGCAAATGGATAAAGACTGGCGTAATATTTCTGATTCATGGGAGTAGATGAAACATTTGTTTCCCCCAAATGTTATATAATGCCAAATTGTAAAAATTCTCTATCTTATTAAATAAGATTAAAAGTATAAAAAGTGTAAGATGCAATTTATCAACTGTAGGTGAACATATACTGCAGGACTTTAAAAACCTAGTCATGTTTTGGGAATAATGAGTTAGGAAAGGAGCAGCCATAATTAATCTAGACTTCAAGATAATGACACATGATTTTAAGACTTTCAGAAAGATATCAGAACTCTTAAATAAATTAAAATGGCTTTAGAAAGAGTAACAAGAAACAAATCCAAGCTTTATAATATGATATAAACATAAATTATAACTTCTGTCCTCTAGTGATTTGGGTCTTGTGTTCAATTTTGCAAGTGACCTTTGCTGTAAATAGGCTGTTTTTTCCCCATAATCCATAAATTAGAACTCAAATGGGAATATAGTTGACTGACCCTGGTGTGATTTAGTCTAGAGACCTAGATCAAGGTTGAGAGCATTAGTAGGTAAGCATAATAATTCTTCCACCTTGGTTGCACTGGTGATCCTGTTTTATATGTCTAATGTAACCACTGGTCACTGAAACTGATTATAGTGATATTATTTATTTCATTAGCTCAAAACATCATCTAACCAAGGTAGTAATTTCATAATTCCTTCTGGCATATTTGCCTTGCTTTCTTCAAATCTATTACCCTTCATTATATATTTCTCTACTATAATATTTATTTTTTTTTTTTACTTTTGACCTTCATTTTTGATATAATTTCCTGTTTTGTTTTGTTTTTATTAAACCTTTATGGTATGTATCTGACACGCTTCACTCAAAAGACTATTAGGTTTCAGTTACATGGTCTTTGGGAACGACAGCACAGCTTTTAGCTGGAAGTTCCATCTCTCTTGCTTCAGTTTCAATTCAAAATCACTGGCAATTATGAAGCAGACTTCCATAGGTGTGGGACTGGGTCCCAATTCTACTTTCAGTAGAGTAAAAACTGCTAGACTATACTACAGTGATATTCATAAAGTCTAAAGCTCCTAAAAAAAGGTCAGGGAAATTTCAAAAACACATCATGGGTATGTTACAGAAAACAATGCAATAGCTGGGTTTTGTACAGTTGACTTATGCATTTTCAAAGCTGACTTTGTTGCTCTAACTCCCTAGAAAAGCCCTTTGAGGCTCTTTGCATTACAAATAAAGAGCTAGTTTGGGCGTAACCTCCCAGGGCTTTTTCAGAGAGAGAAGTTATGGTGGCATTAAGTATGTACAGTTTCTACTACAAAGAAGAGCTTTAGCTAGTGTAATAATACTTGTGTAGAATGATCACAGCTGACCACACACAATTTCTGTTGACTTGATTTGTAGCTGTGTGTGTTCAGGACCTCTTGTGGTTTAAAATCCTGTATGCTACATGATGATCCAAAAAAGCTTAGTTCAGTCATTGGAAAAAGGCAAATCAACAACAGAGATTTTAGTCTGGTTAATGTTTGTCAATCAGGAAAGCTGTGTTTTGCCTATTTTATTTAATTCTTTTATTACTGTACTTATTATAAACCCTGGCATAGAAAGAGGTTTAACAACATAATGATCCCTGAAATGAGAACAGCCTATGTATGTTATATGTAGGGATTAGACACATATCTATGTCTACCTATGCACTGTTATATGTGACTATGTATAAAAAAGATAATTAGAATTACTCACCCTTACAGAGCAACAGTGAAGTACGAAAAGGTTAGAGTGGAGCCACCTTGTCTTGGAAGCTTATAAGCACACTGCTACAGTATGTCTCAAATTGCAGGAGAAATTTTGGCTGTTGGTTGTACTGCGAGAGAGCCACTTCTAAAACGTAGGTCCATCATGTATATCCAACAGACTGCTGCTGTGGCAGCTTCTACAACACATCCCTTAGCATGAAACTTTTTTTTCATGTAAATGTCCAGACCATCCCATTTTACTGAGCTTAAACAGATTTGATCACAATATCTTTGAGTAAAATATCTCACTCAAACTGCGTTTGATGGAAAGCAAAAATACCAAACAACAGGATTCCTCCTGTTGATTCCTGCAATTGCAGTCAAAGACCCAAAGTGTCTTCCCACTGTCCCTTGGAAAAAGATGCATTATTTTAAAAAGATTCCTCTTTGCAATGATATGCACAGAGGTAGATTCCTTTGTTTAGAGGAAAAGTCTTCTTCCCAATGTATCATTAATGTTATATTTCTGTGTTTGCCAATTATTCTGCTTATTGGCATACATATGAAACCTGCAAAAAAAAAAACCCTCTTTTGCCTGTGTTCTCATTCATGGAAATCTTTAAGAGATTATACTTTCCTCATCAGACTGCGTCACATCAGACAGAATCCATATCAGCTTTTGAAGCACTATAGCATCTGAATTGTCTGCAACATAATGTTACAATTCTGAAAAAAAAAAAAAAAATAATGTTCGATCACTAACAAAAGCGGTAGTGTATCTTGAGAACTCTGTGTATGACAAACTGACATATACAATAAATAAGAATGTTACTACAGTAACAGATTGAAATTATATAGCTCATTTAAACCTTTTTCCAACTTCAGCTTAGTCCCAGCTAAAGCACACAGGAAATAAACACATTGAGCTGTCTGGCACCAGGCAACTCTCCAGGTCCTGTTCTGTCTAGCACTAGGCTAGGCTTATCCACCCAATCAACATTAGGAGGTTTATTTATGTGAGACAGATATATTAGTAATAAATGGATTTATTCAGTAGCTTGGTGAATTTCTACCCTACAAATTAATTTTAGTTTAAGTAGACTTAAAAATGAGTGATTCCACTGCTTTTATGGGCTATATCCTGAAGCCCTTAGCAAGTTCTATTCTGCTCTTCAGAAGAATAATAAAAAAGAAAAAGCCACTAATTGAAGTCAACGTGGAGTTGAAACCTGCAAAAGACTTGGGAACTGGTGAAGCTCAAGCTAGTTTCTAGTGAACATGCAGCTAGCTAAGTGGCAATTCAAATGGTTATGGCATGCTGATACGCATTTTATGCAATATTCCTTATATAACAGTCTGCTTTAGTTTTTACAGACCAAGAAAGTCTGTAAAAGAGAAACTGGTAGAATTCAGAAGGCATATCTGGGTTTTCTTTATCGCACCTACTTGTACTTTAGCCAGATTTTGTTCTAAGACATTAATTTGACATGCAAGACAGGTCTGTGCTCCGTTGAAGCCTGTTTCCATTGATTTGTCTGTTGTTTTTTAGAAAACAAGACAGAGAATACTCTTTAGTATTCCGGTTTATTCATTTTAATCAGATAGAGTGGCACATTCTCACCTCATTTGCAGTTATTAATTCCAACTGGACTTTGCTTTTGAAATGTCCCTTCTCTTTTCGCCCTCCATGCTGCCACTTGAGAGTTGAAATGTAGCAAGAATGTAATGTTCGGTGCCAGTTTTCTGAATTACAGGGTGACTGCTTTAGCTGATCCCAAAAAGCAAGTGTCTTTTTATACCGCATAAAAGCCTGAAATGTTTACATATCAAAAGGCTATAGGCCAATTTCTGTCAAAATTATACATGAAGTTAAGCAGTACAAGCAATTTATTTAAACACTAGTCATTGTAGAAAAATTCAAAACCATATGCTCTTTTAGCAGTTTTTCACAAATGCATTTGACCCATGACTTGGCAAGACATGCATGCTTCATAATTTACTCTAAATTTCAAATCCCCTTGACATTTAAATAAAAGATCTTCATTAATAAAGTTTATATGAATGAAAACTTTACAAGCTGATATTGTTAGAGAGAAACTGGGGGGGGGGGGAGGGGGGGGGAAGAAAGACGAAATCTCCTCATTTCTGCCTCGTTTTCAAATTACTGACTTTCATAATCAGTTCAAGATAAGTTTGTTCAAGGAACAAATTACCGTAATCTCACATTGTATGATTTTTTTTCTTTTTTTTATTTTATTTTGGGGGGTGGGGGGTAGGGAAGGGAGGTGTGTGAAACAATGATGCAATCAGTGTGAAACAAGCGTGGGGGACTCCAAATGCTGATGGCACTCGGACTTGGGAGCTGTGCTGCCAAACGCCGTTTCCGAGACGGTTTCACAGCTGGGGGTGACCCACCAGAAAGCGGACGGAGTCCGGCTGTATTGTATCCTCTCAGCCTTGGCTGGGGCCCGCCGCACCGGAGCAGCTCAGGCGGGGCGGAGGCTTCTCGCCAGCTCCCGGAGGGAGGGCCGGGTAGCGGGGCTCCGGTGCGGCTCCCGACATCAGGCCGGGCTGGGAAGGCGGAGAGCTCCGCGCTCCAAGAGTTATTCCTTAATACCGTAAATCAAAACACCGGCCGACTTCTCAACCATCGCATTTTCATAGTCTTGTGCATGGTGATTGCTTTGGATGAAATCGTGTTTGAGTAATAATGTTGAAAATCAGTGCAGCGTTTACTGTATTTCATACCTAACAGCTTGTTCCGCCCGATGCTATGCTCCTCTTTAGATCTCTCTCTCAACCCATGCTGTGACCACCCTCCAGTAACAAACAATTGCTTAGCAACACTATGCAGCACAATTTGCTTGCGTTTCATTTGTTATTACAATTTCATCCCGACATTGTGTGACAACTGATTGTTTGTTTAGAGAAATTTTACGTTTGCGAGGTTGAAGAGCGGGTGCGAAATGAGAACCTCCGAGAGCAGGTTTGGCCAAGCGGGTATTAGAACTAGGGGAATTCACGGCGAGATTACTAAGATTAAAACAAAACAAAAGAGAACTTCCCCACGGGGCTGACGACTTACTAAAAAAAATGATCTCTAAATTAAGAATAGAGGGAAGCGCTGTAAGGCGGTGGCTCATCCCTCAGCAGAACCTTCCCGATCGCACGACCCCGGCGGTATTTGCCCCGGCTGACCCCCAGGTTCTAACTCGTGTCCCGCTGTGCTGCCTTCACCTGGGATAATCGGGACTGGCGCGGAGAGTAAAACCCGGTGCAAGAGATGATCGACACCCAAAGAGCTCGGGCCCGGCGGAGGGTATCCCCAAGGCGGCTCTCCGCATGAGAGGGATTTCGGGGGGGGGGGGGGGGGGAGGGCAATTTGGGGACAGAGTTTTCTCCCCTCCGCCCGCCTCCCTTTCTCCTTGCGGGTCCAGCAGAGAGCCCCGTCCTATCCTGCCGCCGCCGAGCACGTCAGGGCAGGCAGGGCACAGCCCGCGAAGACCCCAAAGGCACCCGCGGAGGGGATATTCGCCTTCCCGCCGGGTGGAGAGGCGGCCGTGCCGCTGCTCTCGGCACCCCCAGGGCCTGGCCCTCTTGAGGACTGCTGCCCTACCTGCCTGAAGCCCGCCTCGCCGCAGAGGCTGGACAGGCCGCCGAAGAGACGCTACCGCACTTTGCGGCACAGCTCCTGAGGACGTGAACGGGCATCCCGGTGGCGAGATTAAGCAGCTCCCTGCTCTGCGCTCAGACTGGGCAAGCTGAACCCGGCGAATTACTCACCGGAAACCCCCCCAACAATCCAGTCCCAAACTCCCCCGAAGCCCCAACCCCAAATCAACAATAAAAAAAGTAAAGCCCTCAAAACAACAATAGAAAATCCAAACCACCCCAAAAAAACAACAAAAACCAAAACCCAAACCAGCTCTGCCAATTAGTTTCACTTTATATTAAAAAAAAAAAAAAATGTAAAATTTGAGCGAAGCTCATGTCTAAATTTCAAAGGTAGAAAGCAATTATTCGGCAAATAAATTGAAGTAAGGGAAAAGATGCTGTTAATGAATCCCATCGCAACGTAACAAAAAGAGAGAATTAAGCCCTGGCGGGTTTTGGGTTTTGGTTTTTTTGGGTTTTTTTCTTCTTTTTTCTTTTTTTTTGAGGGGAGGGGGTAAGAGACGGGGGGTTGGTTTGGGGTTTTTGTTTCGATTTTTTAAAAAAAAAAAAGTTTATACTAGTCTTCTTCTAGAAATAGGGGTTTGGTTCAGATCATTCTCAGATGCGGTTTTAAATCCTGGAACATCGAGGAAAGGAAAGATAAAGTGCGAGTAAGCGCTAACGAGGATATTCTTTGTTGAGGGAAAATAACGTGTTCCTCGTAAACGGACACTAATGGCTTGTTTTCATTTCAGCGTACAGTTTCCTACCTTCTTTGATGGAAGGTTGATGGGGTAAATAGTCTAATCTTATTCAGTTTACCTCCTGTGGATTCCCAGTGACAGTCGTGACAGACGAAGTATTCTGCAAATCACAAGAGCCAGCTACCAACAGAGTCAAGCGTCTTAATAGGAAGAGTTTTGGCGACGTAAAACTGCTCCATTTTAAATTCACGAAATATGCAAAATATAAAGTTCTCCTTATCATGGCAACTCTACGGGCGCGCTGGTTTTTGTTGTTTTTTTTTTGTGTTGGTTTTTTTTTTTTTGCTGTTTTTTTTTCTTTTATTTTTCCTAAGGAAAAGAAAAATTATTCCTCAAGAAGAAATGAAAAAAGCACGGGGATGGATCAGAAGTGAATCGGACCACCTACCAGACCCGGAGATTTGGATGCCACTGGTCTTTAACATTTCCACCTCTTGGCTAGTTTAAAAATAAAAAGGGATACTTGTTTGGATCTGAATCTGCTAAATAATAAAAAAAAAAAAAAGGAAAGAAAAAAGGAAAATAATCCCAGTGTACAACATTCATGGGTCTTGGTTCCGTCAGGTGATCTAGCAAAATAGCAAAATAGCAAAAAGAAAAGGCAAATAGTTCATTTACTCAGTGAAGAGGTTGTTGCTTCACTGCATAAGCTTAATTCAGAGGAACGCATACTTCTCAGTGCCCTTTCAGTTCTCAGAGCCGGGGGAACGCAAGATTCAAACCCAGCTACCGAAACACTTGGGGGGGGGGGGGGGGGAGGGTGTATAGTTGTATCGCAGTTTATTTTTCTTTTTCTTTAAAGTGCTGCTTAACGAATTCGAAGTATAAATAATGATTCTGAGATTCAGACAGAGGAAATCGCACCCACTAATGTGAACTAACACGAGCGAAGTAGGTGCATAACAGACAAAGCTAGGAGCTGCTAACCACTTCTTCACAATGGCATTAATAAGATTAACCTGGGCAATTAGCCGGTGCAGCAGAGAGCAAGCCTAAATCTGAGGCCTTTCAAAAAAAGCCATTAATGGAAAGGATTACGTTAATTTCATTAATTCTCAATACACAGTGCAGGGTTCCTTTCACTCCTTTGTGTAACCCCCACCCTTTCCCCCCAAAAAAGGGGGAGAAAAAAAAAATCAAATCTGGTTTTGTCATCTGCGTATTAGCAGGAACTAAATCCAGGATGACGTCGCCTGGGTATAAAAAAGGGAAGAGGTTCAGATGGATTATACTCCGAGCAGCCCTCTGGGTTGAGATCAGTGAACAGGCGAGAATTGAGGGGGAAAAGTTCCAGGGGTGGATCCTGCGCATAGACACACACACACACGCACACGCGCGCACAGACACACACACACACACTCTGCCCGCAGGCTGCCCTCGGAAAAAGCTCTGCTCTTCTCTCCCCGATCCCTTCTTCAGATTTCTCCGAAAAGTTTCGATTTCGTGTCTCTCCAGCCTCCCCCCCCCCAACTCCCCAGCCGCCTACCCCCGTCCCCCCGCCCCAGCCGATCGCCTGCCCTGCCCCGCAAGCCTTGGGCATGCCTGTGAGCATGTTCAGCATCGACAACATCCTGGCGGCCAGACCCCGCTGCAAGGACTCGGTGCTGCTACCCCCGAGCGCTGCTCCCGTCGTCTTCCCCGGCCTCCATGGGGACTCGCTCTACGGCAGCGCCTCCGACTACAGCGGATTTTACACCCGGGCGGTGGCACCGGCCTCCGCGCTGCCGCCGGCGGTCACCGGATCTCGGCTGGGCTACAACAACTACTACTATGGGCAGCTGCATGTGCCGGCGTCACCCGTGGGCCCTTCCTGCTGCGGGGCAGTACAGCCCCTGGGCACGCAGCAGTGCTCCTGCGTGCCCCCCGCAGGTAAGGCGGCCCCGCGTACGGGCGCTCTTTGTCCCGCAGCCGCGGGGCAGGGGCGGAAGCCGGGAACCGGCGGGAGGGTTGTTTTATTTTTTTTTTTTTATTAGGAATGGGGGTAGGGGGAGCAGCAGCAGCGATTTCATGCAAAGCGTGTCGTCGTCTCGTCTGTCTGTCCGTAGGTTACGAGGGCACTGGGTCAGTCCTGATGTCCCCTGTTCCCCATCAGATGTTGCCCTACATGAACGTGGGCACTTTGTCCCGGACGGAGCTGCAGTTACTGAACCAGCTGCACTGCAGGAGAAAAAGGCGGCATCGGACGATCTTCACTGACGAACAGCTGGAAGCGCTGGAAAACCTCTTTCAGGAAACGAAATACCCAGACGTGGGCACCAGGGAACAGCTGGCTAGAAGGGTGCATTTAAGAGAGGAAAAAGTGGAGGTATTTTGCTTTCCTTTACTCTTTTCTACCCTCTCCTTCTCTCATTTAATCGTTCTCGGCCTGGGGGTACCTCGGAACAGCTGTAGTCCCGCTCCGCCGGCCGCGGCGAGCTCCGGGAGACAGAGCAGCAGGTTTACATGGGGAGAAGGAAAGATTATTACTATAACTACTACTGCAACTGCTACTACTACTACTACTACTACTACTACTACTACTACTACTACTACTACTACTACTACTGCTACTTAATAATAATTTCCAAGCGCCTTTCTGGGGCGGCTGGACGAGCTCGTCATACGGCTGGCAGCAAATGGTGAGAGGCGGCCGTGGCTCCTGAGAGGGTTCAGCCTTTCCCACTCGAGCGGCAGCGGTAGTTTTCTCTCCTTTCCCCGCCGGCCGAGGGCAGCCGCTGCCGCAGAGCGGCTCCTCCGCGGCTGCGAACTGCTCCGTACGAAGCAGGGCTCGGGCGGGGCGAGGGGGGGGTCTGCGGGTTTGCATGCTTTCATTATTTTCCCTAATAGTTTGACTTCTTAACGTAACAGGTTTGGTTCAAAAACCGCCGGGCAAAGTGGAGGAGGCAAAAGCGATCGTCTTCGGAGGAGTCAGAAAACGCACAAAAATGGAATAAAGAGTCTAAAACTTCTCCGGAGAAGAGAC
The DNA here is from genome assembly GCF_028554395.1 of Pezoporus wallicus. NCBI lineage: Eukaryota > Metazoa > Chordata > Aves > Psittaciformes > Psittacidae > Pezoporus > Pezoporus wallicus. Next base: position 178,482 of record NW_026642285.1, on the reverse strand, counting down.
AAGAGGACGGGAAAAGTGACCTGGACTCCGATAGCTGATACCTCGCTGGGGGGGGGACGTTTCTCGTGGATTGTCGGATACGCTCCAGAGGATGCTACTAATCTTGCACAAGCTCTGCCTTGTTGGAGGGGGAAAATATCTGTATATAATGTACAATGCCCCGAGTTGATTTCGTGTAAATAAAATGTGTTGCGGAGGTGTTGCACAGGTAGACGGCGGCGCGTTTGTTCATCCCTGAACCATGGGGAGCGGATGGCGGCGGTGCCCCCCTTCGGGGGCTCGCCGGCGCAGTTACTCATTTAACGAAGTTTCGCATAATTTGAGAGAAAGCTGAGGGTAGTACGCTGTCAGCCGGGCCCGCCTGTCTCCCGCTCACTGCAGGCTGAGAGACGATGGCAGATCCTCCACCCCGAAGGAACGGGCGGACGCCCAGCCCGGCCGGCTCCGGCGGCAGATCGCGGGACAGCCCTGCCGAGGCCTCCGGGTGCGGGGGCCAGGCAGGGAACAAACCCCACTCCGCCTCCGAGGGTTCCTCTCTGCGCGATACCGACCTGTCCGTTCTTCCTCTGGGAGAGCTGTAGGACAGCCCCCGGTCCCCTGCTCCCCAGGCCCCGCGGGGCCTGTCGGGCTGGAGGCGATGCCCTTAGGGAATACTCAGAGGCAAAGCAAATCTAGACTCGCACTTGCTATTCTGTCCTGTTTCCTTGCGCTTTTCTCCCCTTCTCCCTGTGGGTATGCCCTGCTGAGTTTCCAAAGCGTTTGCCTTTCATCCCCGTTTAGAAAAGTTATCTCAGTGTTTTAAATTGCTATTAATAAATTTCAGCCATTATCAGATGAATAACGCGTAAGGGGAGTAGGAGCTGCTTTGAAGAATGTTTCACAGTAAGTTGCTTCCTCTTTGAAGCAGTACCTTTTTGATTAGGAAAGCAGTGACAGCCTGGTCTCATTATGCTATTCCGTTTGTGAGGGTCTTGTAAAAGAGAAGTCTATTCTCCCCGTAAAATTCACATTCGTTTTCCTTATGTTTTTTGTTTTTTTTTTTTTCCCCTGTGACTCCCCATTTCTTAGTTCTCGTCCCTTCAGAGCAGAACCACCATGGTTTCTCTACGCTGCCTTGTTTAGAATTAACTTTCTCTCTGCTGGTCTACAAAAACTATCTGTAGATTTAAAACAAATAACCTGAAGGTGTAAAGCCAATGCAGATAACCTCTGGCTGGAAATCTTCATGCTGTGCCTTTAATTCAGAAGTTAAGTTGTACTGAGACATTTTTCCTTCATTACGGCCAATGCCTAAACTCACCTGTATCGGTTCAGCTCATCTGTATCAGACAAGAAGTTGGTTTATATAAATGTGCTCACCATCACTTCCAGTGGCATTAGAAAGGGTCAGTTGCTGTGTTGATTGTCCTTGTGCTGCTCCTCTCTTTTCTGAGTTGTCCAGCTTTTCATGGGTGTTGTACAGTGGTCTGTGTTGCAGGTGTTAGTGTGATAGAGCCAATCTCAGTACCTGTCTGCTCAGATAACATTTCTTAATGTACCCATGTTTCTATGTAGATGTGGGATCTCTCTCTGAGGAATGTATTCCAGGTTCAAGATGTAGGAACAGCTGCTGTGGAAGAAACTAAGTTTGGTTCTGTATGAGTCAGTCCTTTAGGGGGCTTACAGCTTCATAGCTACTGCTCTCTCGAGGAGAAGAAGAAATTTAGTTTCTTGTTCCTTAGCACAGCAGAGGAGGACAGGGAAAAGTAAATGGATTATTCTTCTTTCATATATACCATGGTTTTTGACTCTACAGAGCTTTATGTCTGCATTTTGGAGATGTGACAGATGCATATCTGATCTCTATAAACTGTATTGAATTACAACCCAGCAGCACAAAATATTGGTTCTCAAATTACTGAAAATTAGTTTTCAAAATAAGTATTTTGTTATGTTATATGAAGGAAGTCTCACTGAGTGGATTTTTAACATCATCTGTCCTGTATTTAGCCATTGTTAGGCTTTAAAGTGCAGGTATAAATTGCCAATAAAAGCCAGGTCTGAGAATAATATTGCCTGGGATTTTGCAAATGCTTATATATTTTCTTTATTTCCCAGGTATAAATAGTCTTATTGCCCCAATGGGACCTTGGTAGGGTTTTGTTTTGTTCTGCATTTTTGTGTGTTGGGTGGTAATTTTGGAAGTCACTATTAAGGATTTTAGATTGCATAGTTGAATGTGCGAGTTAAACTGGATCTAGGTTTGTAAGCAGTGAGCTATAAATATATTTTTCGTAATCAGTACTTCAGGTTGTAGTCTACATCTTTACAGATTTTTAGACTTTTCCAATGGGAGCAAGGTGCTCAAGAATCACGGAAGCTCCAGGTCACTGAACATGCCAATTTACGGATTTGTTTAGAACTTCTTGTTCTGTGAGTGTATAGGGTGTGACATACAAATCAACCCTTGTGTTCCAAAATGCACTTTCCATGCATGGGATTGTGATGCAGTCATCACTGTTTGCTTTAAAATCACATTGTACCTTAGCCTGAGTTAATTTTTCAGTTTCTTATAAACTCTTGAGTACCATAAGCTTGATCTTGCAGTCCTGGGTATCTATTGTTATTACTACACATAGATGTAAACCTATTAGAGTTAATATCACTTTAAAATCTAATTGAAAAGCAATCTTAATATTGACCCAAAAGCTTTAGCTTACTTGTTAAAAATGGCACTTGTGCCATCGGACAACAGGGTAGCTGTCTCTTTCTTTTTCTCACTAGTCTTTGTTGAAAACCTAAAGGCTTCATTCATTTTTCACGCTACAAAATCACATCCTGTGCCATATGGAAGAGTTCGATAACTGAAAAGTAGTGTGACAATTGCATCACAATTATCAAGAAAGTAGAAAAATGAAATGGTTGAAAATTTGAGGACAATTGCAGTAAGAAGGTCTCTCATTCACTGGTACTACTTGGTTAGCATATCTTGTCTCTAATTGTTTCTCTGGGTTTTTATTTTAGGAGAACTCCTACATGACAAAATGCAAATGCCGTTTCACAACTTCCATGATTTTCCCTTTCTGTTGGTGCAGTAGGAGCAAGGCAGAGTGAGGGACCTGAATATGTGCTATGTTCTATCAGGTTCATTTCTAACAAAAGGGCTCTGAAAAGAGTTGGTTGTGGTTATGTTTGTTAGAGATTGTCTAAGAGGGAGACCAAAATAGATTTCTTTAGTTGTCGTTTTGTTTTGTGTGTGTCTCCTCCACTACAATTTACAACCTTGCATCTTGGTGCAAACCCATTCTCAGAAGATTTGATATTTCTGAAACGTGTTGTATGGTTCATGGTACTGATGTACTATCAAGGTTTTACAACAGGAGTTTCTTGCTGTCTCACTGATTGTGAAATGTTGGACTTCTTTCTCTTTAAATTTCTGTGTGTAGAATGACGAATATACCTTTCAGATCTCACCAGGGAGAGGTAGGATGCGGGGAGAATTATAAAAAGAAGCATAAGATACTTCAGAGGTTTACTGCTGTAGTAAAGACTTATTCCAGATAATGCATGCATTATAGGAGTAATAATTGAATAATTATACAAAAGGAGCACGCACCAAATAAATCTTCCTGACACCAAGCTGGTTTAGGTTATGGAATTCTCTTGCAAGGGAAAGCTAAGGAGAGCAATGTGTAGTGAGGGTACAACCCAGAAGCTTTCTGTGGTGTAGAGGCAGATTAAGAAAACTGATGCATACCTTCATTGTGCTATCTGCATTTAGACAGCCAAAATTTATGTTTCTACTTAGTACCCAATTTACCGTATTTATTTCTGTGGTCTTGTTGTAATAAGTAATACTGGAAAGCAGAGGTCAGACTTTCTTTTTTTTTGTTCCTTGACATAAAGAGATTTATTATCAACTGAAAATCTGGACACTTTTTTTTTTTTTTTTTTTTTTTTCTTTTCTTTTCTTTTCTTTTCTTTTCTTTTCTTTTCTTTTCTTTTCTTTTCTTTTCTTTTCTTTTCTTTTCTTTTCTTTTCTTTTCTTTTCTTTTCTTTTCTTTTCTTTTCTTTTCTTTTCTTTTCTTTTCTTTTCTTTTCTTTTCTTTTCTTTTCTTTTCTTTTCTTTTCTTTTCTTTCAGTTTTACTAGTACTTGAGTGAACTGGTTTTGAGCTTTACCATAATGGGATCCCGAGAATACAAACTATGCAAACTCTTTCTTACACATGACCTGTGAAGCAAACATTTGGATTAGTGGAAGTTATACATACATTAAAAAAAGGACAATATTAAGATGAGTCCGTTTTTTTTGTGCTCCATCTGTATTTATTGGTTCTCTGGGGTCAGACACTATGGAGCATAAATGAACAAAAATTAAAGAGTTTTTGGTTTGTATTCTACCCCCCTAGGGTTTAATTCCATTTATACTGTTTTCCTTCTTTAGAGACCTGGTGAGTCCTGACTAAACCTAGAGAAGTTTAGTCAAATTACTCTGTTCCTCCGGAATTGCCACTTAACCTGATTTTTAGAGTCTGTTATACAAAGGTAACAATTGTAGCAGCTATATGTTAGAACGTAAGCAATTAATACAAAATTTAAAGTGACCTATCTCTGTAAAATATCTGACAACTTTAAATGTAGAAACCCACATTACAGTATTCTGGTTTGTACTGAAAATATCCAAAGCTGGTTAACCTAGATGTAAAATCAAAAAATGAATCAGACTTCTTTCAATTTTTATTTCCAGGATAGAATAGATGTCTACAGACAGACAAAGACTATATCCCCCAGGACATATGGCAAAACTTAAGGCACAACTGAATGGAATAATAAGGGGCAGGAGAAAGTCCAGGAAGCTTGTTATAGCTTAAGAGTACCCATGCATGTTGAAAGTTACTTCATCTCTGTCTTCTAAATGGTGTCTGAATATCGATGTTTGTATTTCTTTTCCACTCCTTGTCTGGACAAAGATGCATGCTTCCCTTGGAGATTTGGTGCTTCACCTATTAGCATACCCCAAAACATGCTGAATACATGTGTCAACGTTGAAGTTATAAATGTTCCTTTGCATTATGTCCTGGAAAAGGGTCTTCTCAAAAAACTCTGAAATAAGCATTGAATCCTCACCAGAACCTGATTGTGTTTGTATAAGTCCAATAATAATAAAACTTAATGTTTTTTTTATCTTTGAGGGGATTTATTGAGTGTTTGCTACCCAGTAACTGCAGATGGCTTTGCTGCCATTGTGTGTTGGGTTTCACCTTGACTACACCCTTGGCAAAAGGGATGGATTTGGCTTATGGAGCCCCCTTCCTCTGAGCTGAAGCATCTTTAACAGGATAACTGCTTCCCTTTCTGACCAAGGTGGGTGGACCTGGGAATATGGCAGACTTAATACATTCTTTTCCTGGAAAAATCCCCAAGGAATTGGGAGCAATATTCTGATGGCATCATTTCAGAGTCCTGAGTGGTAGGGTAGCATCACAACCCATTGTATCTGTGCTGCAGCTGCAGTGATGGAATAAGCTACTGAGAACAAGGATAAGAACTTCTGAAGCTGGCATCTCTCTTGTCCAAGGTGTATTACACCTGAACATAACTTTATTTATTTCCTTTATCTTATGCGTTTGGCAAACTGTCAAAGAACTCACTGTTACTTTTAAGCATGATCCTGAGTAGGGGAACTACTGTTACTCCATTTTTCTGTTGGAAATGCTTAGGTTCGTCTTCCTCAGGGGACATGCAGGAAGTCTTTTGGTGCAGTGTGAGGAAGCAGAAGTGATGACATTTTTTCCCTGGTGAATTTTACTGCCATCACCTTGTTTTCCTGTGATCCTGGTGGAAATTTGACTTTGCTGGTGAAAATAAGGCCCTCATGGTTATGCTTTATGTAATTATATGTATACTTTCTCCTGGTTCACAAATGAATTACACATTTTTGCCGTGTGAGTGAACCCAAACTGAAGGCTAAATTAATGAAAGATAAGTGAAGGTAGGAAAAATATAGTTTGGGTGTATGAAAGATGTATTTCTAAAAGCCACAAAATGATAGCCCTGACCCACTTGGCTTGCACACCCAAAAACTCCGGTTGAGTGTTGCATGTGTAAGGAATGCAGTACCAGCAGAGAACGAGTAACTTCCAATTAAGAAAAGAGAATGGAAAAGAGTTCTTTTTGTGCCAAATTTTACCCCATAGTGGATAATTACAGCAAAGTTGTAAACCCCTTAAAAGCTATAAGGCACCAGTGTAATGAAACACATAACTGAAATTTACTGTACTTGTGTAGATTGTAAGCTTACACTCGAATATTTAGTCTTTAACTTCTTAAATTTGTAATGTCCACAAAGGGCTTATAAGCACTAGATTTTTGATTAAGCGTCTCAAATAAACTACTGCTATTGTTATCACTGTAAATCTCCCTAACCTAAGAGGCTCAAGGATGCTGATATTTTGTGTGGAAACTGCAACGATTTAGAAGGGCATGAACCCAGTACCCTTTATTTAGAGCTTCCTGTCATTATACAGAAAGACCCAGGCTTTGTTTACACCAGTTATTAGGTCTTATTTGTTTAATATTGTTTTTTCATTGGTTTTATACTGTGTTTATCATGCTCATTTTTAGAATGTACTGTATTTTACTTTTAGTTTACCCTAATGCTATGGAGACAGTGTTTCACTGTGAAACTTATCCATTGTGGCTCCCTTAGCCTGATTGAAAGGATGACATGGAGGTCTGACCTGAAACCTCTGTGAATTAATGTGAAACTTTCTTCTTGAGCTGGTAATATTTCCCGATTAGATTAATGGATAGGGTTATTTTGCAGTGCAATCAGTTAATCCCAGGTCAAAAGGGCTAAAGATTATGGGACAGAACCATGCAGGAAGGGATCATTAGTAATCCCAGGGGAGCTTTCTCTCCTTAAAACTCTGTAACTGTTCTGCTCTGATTTGTTTAGCTAAAACAACCCTCCCCATCTTGTACAACCCTTCCCTTCCCATTTGACTTGTTTAGCTACAGCAACCCATCCCATCATTGGTAGGGATGCATACTAAAGTCACTGCAGTTAGTACTGTTGATGTTGATGGAATAAACTTTAAGGATGTATCTGTATTTATGTTAAATATTTTAGTGGGGTACTTTATACGATAAAACCCATGTTTCTGCACTGGAATAATTATACTAGTGCAGCATAGTCTTTAAATGAGTAAATTATTGCTGCTTTTCAGAGACAATAATGTTGTTTGCAAGTGTGTGCTTGATGTAGAAGTAGGTATTTTCTATGCAATAAGGCTTGACTAGGGTCAACAATCAGAGGCCCTCGGATTTTGTGTGAGGCTTATCTCCACCTACATAAAGGCAAGATGAAAGTTCATTGATACCCATCACGCTTGGCCTTAAAGGAACATCTGATTTACCAGATGTTTAAGAAAATCCAGAACAGTGTTCCTGAATTGGAAAGCAGCTGTATTTTTCTCTGCTCACGTATTCATTGGCACAGCTGCTTCAGATATCCGGGCATCTAAATTATTGTGACATCAGAAAAAAACACTGAAACAGGGACTGATTATGGCCATATTGCTTATGATGGTTTAATGCTTTGGCTGACTGATCACTGAGAAAGCTCTTCAGTCAGCACACACTGAAGTTAAAGAGCAAGTAGAATTCATGTTCAGGACTGAGAGCTAGGACATTAGATGTGCTGGAGTCATTCTTTCTAACATCAGACTCTTTGAAGTAGCTGTCTGAAGAACAGAATCTGTTTCCATCTCATCTTCACAGTGTCTTTGGTTGCATGGTGAAAATTTTGGTCTTGGGTGGCTGGATGTCAGATAACTACAAAATTAAAAGAAAGAAGATATTTTATGTTAAAGCTAATGGTAAAAATAGCCTTTAAAAGTCTTTTGATTTGCAACTTGTCTATTTCTGCAAGGTTTTGCTGTTCTTTTCTCAGTCTCAAGTTTAGGTTCTGTTAAAAAACACTGTATATTTAAATAATGACTGTTTTAGAACTAGTCTGTTGATCCCACTCACTTCCATTTTTATTTTTTAATCACTTCTGGATCAGTACAAAGTAGAAACGCAGCTCTCCTAGAGAAACATCTGAGGATCCTTTTGACGAAAGAAGGTCTTGGGATTATAGAGACTGATCTTCACCTCTGTAGAAAAAGCATATGATCTGGAAGCACTACTCTTCCAAAGTACATTGTCAAGTCACTCTTAGCACTGGATCAAGAAGAAAGAAGAACAGCTAAGAGCTGCCTTCACACCTTTACATAATTACTGGATGTAAACTCAGTATATCTGAGTGTCTTTGACTTTTGCTAAGAGGATTTGCCCACAGATATAGCCAATAACAGTTATTGAGGGTTTTGGTTGAGGATTAAAACCATTTAAGGTTTGCTTGAAAGTGTGTTTGTACAACTGATGCATTAAGATTTTATTTTATTTTATCTTTTTATACATAGTATGAGACTAATTTCATGTTTGCTTTTGGAACAAAAAATTCAAATGCATTTGTTTGTATACCATCATGTGTTTTTGTTTTGGTTTATTTATTTTTACATCTTTTTACTGAAAGGCCTTCTGCTGTTGTTGCAGCATAATTGTGAAGACAGGAATTTACACTTGTAAATGGCTAAAGCCTTCTCACCCATATATAGAAACCCTTGTTTTTTCTGATGGGTCATGTTATGCCTATGTGACATTCAAATGGTGGGATTCCACACAGACCAATCAATTACCAGGCAGCTTAGGAGACCTGAAGGATACGGGATGATGTTTATTACAAAATTGGAAACTTCTGAGGTCTATCTTTAGTATGGAAGTGTCTTCTGTGCAGAAAAAGGTCAGTGGAATGTCATGTTGTGGTTAATGGTACACGATTTGCAGACTGTACTTGCAAGGACTGAGATCCTTCTTTACCTGTTTCAGCAGGTTTGAACCCATGCCTGGCAGATGCAAACTGGGATCCACTAACAACAATGAACTGTTCAGAAAAATTCCAGGGTCCAGAGGGTAATGTTCCAGGCTAAAGCCTTGCTGAGATAGGTTAGCCAGAGAATTTCAATGAAAAATACAGCATTTACAGTATTTAGAGTATTTACAGTATTTACAGCACAAAGATTGTGTTTACATAGTCCAGTGGATCGGACACTAGTATGAAAGAAACAGAAGAGACAGTATCCATAGTTCTGCTGTTAGAAACTCTTGGACACCTATGGTCTCATCTAGGCCAGATATATTTTCATCTGTAAAATGGAAATCATTTAATATGATTTCCATAGATATCAAGTACTATTTCTCCACTGGGGTATATTGTGAGTGTTTTCCTTTGTTCACTGCAGATAGCCATGCTTTAGGCTGGAAAATAAAAATATTTAGATGGATTTGTAATACCAGAACAAAGAGGTTTTTGGAAATGAAAAAGCTGCAAAACCCAATTTAACCTCAGTAGCCTCACCAGAGGTAGGCTGATGGGTTTGTAAACTAGAGCTCACTTTCCCCTCTGATATCTTATTTAAAATATACCCTGAAGGAAGGACAAAACAACTTTAGGTCTCATAAAGGAGGCATCTGAGCATGTGTGAGACGCCAAGGAAAGAATAGTTTGGCCACATGTTCTGCCATTCTAGGGCATGTACAGGCTGTGGAAGAAAAGATTGCAAGAGTAAGTGGGGAATAGAAGCATATAAACCCAATTTTTTTCACAGTGAGAGCTTGCAGCAGTTTCTTTTCTGAATTGTTTCTGATGAATTATTAAAGAGAGAGACTGGATCTAAAGGGTTAATAACTTGGAGAGGAGACAGAAGATTGCTCTGCCCTGGCATGGCAGTGCAGAAAATGGTAAATGAGATGGGCAGCTTCTTGATCTGTACCTGGGTGTGATATTTTTCTGGTTCTTGTATGTCATATTTGCATTGCACTACTGAAAGAATAGCTTTTCTTTCAGTATTGTCAGCATCCCACCGAGAAGTCTTACAGCACAGAGCTATCAAATGTGCTTGTAATCACATTGTGTTTTAATGTATTATTAGCTGGAATACTGTTTTGGACTGACTACAGTGCAACTCTGAAGTGGATGGGACCTTGCAAGGCCACCTACATGTGATCTTCCAGTTAACTGCTCTGGAACAGCTATTCTTGATCCAGGGCAGGAGACACAGCAGTTGGTAGTTGGCCAAATGTTGCAGCTTGCTGACCCTTCTCGTGCCATTACTGTGTCCTTCGCAGTAACAGCAGGAGTTCAACCCCATTCCATCTGGGGACTTCCCTATGCCAGAGAAATCTCTAAGGAAGTAATTAAACTGCAAACAATCTTCATAGTAAGTTGAATTTTAGCCTGTGATCTAACTTTATAACTTATTATTGAAAAGTAGGTATAACATTGCGTATTTCCTCCATAACAGTAAGGAGATTTACCTGGCTAATGTTTTGTGTTTGTTTGCTTGTTTATTTGTTTTTTCCTAGGTCTTGGAAACATAAATTATAAACATTGTAAACATTATAGATGAGAATTTTAGACAGTGGTTTAGGCAAAAATATGCAAATATGCGCTTATGTTAAATCAACCGGTAAAAATAATTAGTATGCGTTTTTGTTATTTAAGTTTATGAAGTGACCTAAACCTCTTACAGACCAAATACAATGAAGAAATTTATTCTTGAAATGCTGCTGCTCTTCAGGGACTCAGTGCCCTACAGAACTGCATATGTTCCTATTGCATGGCAACTGAGGTGTCTCAGGTATGCGGGCTTGCAGCATCTCTTGAGCATGACGTTTTCTCATGTGTTGTATATGTGATTAAAAATCATGGAAAGAGTAATTCAAATCTATTCTTTGAGTTTGTATGTCTTTTAGTGGCCAGAAGGATGGTTTCAATTTGACAAAGAATGCCCTTGTGCATTTACAGAATATAGTTTATAGCAGAATTCTATTTGAACATATCCTCTGTGTGTTGAACGTTCTGCTTCTGCTACAAGTGGCTGTATACCTGAGCTATGGGAAGGGGGGTAGCAGGGGGGTATCAGAAGAAAAAAAATCTTAGTGTCTCCATAGCAGGTATCTCCTGGTGGAAGCCAGATTGCCCATATCACCTTTCATCAAAAAAAAAAAAAAAAAGGAAAAATGGGAATTCCTGGAGTGCTTTGTGCTTTCATTACCAGTACCATATAAGTGCAGCTGGATGTCAGGGCTGTGTCATGTTTCAGTTCATTTTGGTTTGCAGCCCTTTAGTCTTTTGTGCATTTCTAGCAGTGCCACACCACAGATTTGCTGCATGTCTTTACTTTCTGCTGCCTAGAGAGCTTTATGGTGCCTTTTTATCTTTTTTTTCCCCTGTTTGTTTTGCACCTATGCCTGTTTGCTCTAAATCAGCTTATAAAGTTCTGCTGTGTGTAAGATGCAGATTCTGGCAAGAGAAAATGGGAGCTTCAAATAAAAAGAGTAATTAGTGATTTAGGATGTATACATGTGGTAATATCAGCTATTGTTTGAGCTTTTCTTATATCCAGAAAGTTGAAAGGACAGAATTAATAATGATCAACTTCACGTCCTCTGAGAATTGAGCTGTATATGTGTGTATTTAGAATGATTGTTCTTACACTAATTTATAGTCATGTTTTTCTATAGCTGCATTTTATTGTTGCATGTACATGCATGTTGCTTGTGCTGGAAATCTAGTACTGCTTTCAGAAAAGAACGTGTTCTCCTAGTGGGGTATTTTGGTTACATCTCCAATGGCTGCTCCTGAAAAGAAGCTTAAAGGATGTTGGTTGTGTTTACAGAATTCAACTCATGTTCTGAGAGATTCTTCCAAATTTCTCAATGGTCCTAATCTTTCTCTTCTCAGATAGAGAAACTCCAGAAATGGGTATGATTTGGCCTAAAAGAGCATGCTTGGTGCAGTGCTTTGCTCATTTGATTTCTTCTGTCCCAAACCACTCCAGTGAGGTTCAGTTTACTCATGCGAGATGTTCTGTCCCTGTGGTGGAGAAATTTACCCACTCCTGATGTGGAACAGATACAGAAAGCCAACTGTCAACATGTGTTTGTATAAATACATAAGCTGGTGTAGCGATCCCTTTGTAAACATCTGTACTTGAGTACCTTGTTGATTTTTGAAAGCTCCTTGGAGGACATGGGGAAGGATCTTTAACAGAACTTTAACTTGCAAGACAAACAGTCCAAGCACATATATTTTTTGATACTTTAAGCAAATTGCTCTGTTTGCCTTAGCCCAAAATTTTAGGTAAGACATGTAATTCAACAATATGTCATCTCAATAATAATTCAACAGCATAGCAATACGTACTTTATTGGAACAAATGTAGGGCATTTTTTTAAGTTTCAGCTAGACTTTACAATTCTGGTACCTTAGGTTTATCATCTTAGTTGTTAGTTAGTTCACAACATCAGTTTGAGTTGTATTTTAGAAGCATCAAACATTTCCTGGATAGGTCAGCAGGACTGTCAAACTCTTTCATTTCTATACGTTAAATCAAATTAAAGCAATACATTGTGGCAGTTGGTGGCCTTTTGAGTCATATTGTGCTCAAGCTTTAGCAGATGCAGTGTTGATGGCGCTGATGTTGATGCAGGGTGTTGATGGTGCACCAAATTGTTTCTTGCATAAGATGCTTTCTGTGGCAAAGTTACTACTATTGTAATTGGTGCATTCAGATGATGTGCAATTTATATACTCAGAATTTGCAAAAATGTCTTGTTTTGAGAGTCTTCCAAGAGCTAATGGGGCTTTTAAGGCTAAAGTTTTTTTGAAAGACAGTGTTAAACCTCTAGCAGTGTCACAGCAGTTAGGTATTGATGTGCGTCAACTCAGAGCTGACCCAATAGCGATCCTCTATGGCATGCTTATTGTCATGCTCTTGTGGAGCATTGTGTGCAGTTCTGGTGTTCTCAACATAAAAAGGACATGGAACTGTTGGAACAAGTCCAGAGAAGGGCCACGAGGATGACCAGGGCACTGGAGCGCCTCCCGTGTGAAGACAGGCTGAGGAAGTTGGGGCTGTTCAGCCTGGAGAAGAGAAGGCTGCGTGGAGACCTCATAGCAGCCTTCCGGTATCTGAAGGGGGCCTACAGGGATGCTGGAGAGGGACTCTTCATCAGGGACTGTAGTGATAGGACAAGGGGTAACGGGTTAAAACTTAAACAGGGGAAGTTTAGGTTGGATATAAGAAGGAAATTCTTTCCTATTAGGGTGGTGAGGCACTGGAATGGGTTGCCCAGGGAGGTTGTGAATGCTCCATCCTTGGCGGTGTTCAAGACTAGGTTGGATGAGGCCTTGGGTGATATGATTTAGCATGAGGTGTCCCTGCCCATGGCAGGGGGGCTGGAACTAGATGATCTTAAGGTCCTTTCCAGCCCTAACTATTCTATGATTCTATGATTTTCTGCAGGTCTTGGAGATCTCTTGATTAAATCTTCTCTGCCCAGCTTTGTGCAGCTTTTGAGATATGCTGAAATGAGAGCAGAATGGAAGGGATGTCTGATGTGCACAGTATTTCTGAATTTATTGTGTGACTCCAAACCAAACAAAGGGGAATATCACATATGACAGAGGAGTTGAAACCAAAAACACCTCACTGCCTTCTTCCTGTTCATGTTGTTACACTTCAGAGTGCTTATCTGTCAGACCCAGCAAACACTCAAGTTCATTATGGTAACACATTGCAGAAACATTATTTTTGTTTTACTTTTCACTTTTCTGTAAATGATAAAGGAGCCATGGCAGTTCTTCTTGGTTTAAGATGAGGAGACCCTATCCTTAAGATGTTGAGAAACACTGGGAGCTGATCCATGGTGTAAGAGCTGAGATAGCTTTCTGTTTATGTCACAGTAGCATCCAGCAAATGCAAATCGTAGCAGGTAATGTCAGGCTCCTGCAACGTCAAAGCAGAATGAAAGCAGGAGGAGAATTTTGGCATGAACCAAACCAGAAATAGCATCTTAAAACTGATCAGTGCTGCTTTGAATCAAGATGTTATTCAAACATCAACCTCTTTTGATGGTGAAGATAATGCCCATATATGCTAGTGTTAACATGTACACACAGTAGACAGGGTGAACTTCCTGAGCATGTATTGCAACAAACAAGACTGCCTGACGGTGATAGGAATGCAAACAGGAACATTTCCACCTGTAGATTACAGGCAATCTCCCATATGCGCAGTTTTGTGCCCATGTACTTGGCAACATGGTAAGGGCTCATGTTAATAGTTGCTTGTCTGTAATCTGGGGTTCTCAAGTGACTTCAGCTTGTCTGTGATGCAAACCTGAAAAGAGGAATTCTAGTAGTAAAAAAGTCCAACATATTTTTAGAGTTGGAGCAAAATTGAAGTAATGGGTGTTTTTATAAACCTACATTTAGTTGAAGAAGCTGGACTAGAATATCAGTGTTGTATGCACTCCTTGAAATCGCAAAAAATGTTTTGTTAATTGGAGAAGAACCACTCAGTTTGCATTGCGTGGGATGGAGGTCAGTGTCAGAGTAAAATGAGTGCTGTGCCTTGGAATGAATTACAGTTCTGAGGGATAGGTCCTGTACATTCATTTTTGGTTTTGGCATTTAATGCCTTCCTCCCATTCAAATATGTGGGAGGGATCAAACGACAAATTCTTCACTATGTATGATATGTAATTTCTCTCTTGTATTTCAGTGGGAGAAACATTAGACCCCAAAATGATTATGTGCATACTGGTAAAGAATACATCACTGCATATTTTAATGTCAGTTGCAGGAATTGCAGATTGGGTAAAATATTGTTGTCACCTTTCCCTCTTATGAATTTCTGGTTGTGTTTTTCATGTACTCTTTCAGGATGCCAGCAATCCAGAACTTGAATTCTGTGTTCTGACCTTTAGTCCTGGCCAAAGCAAAACTCTAGAGATGAACATGTCTCATGACTTCAGAACTCCAGTCCAGATCTAGGTCTAAAGAATGAAACCTACCATTTGTAAGTAGAGCTTTACATACTTGAAACAATTTGAAAGTGATCTTGAAAACTCCCCAATACACACAGTAAAAACATGGTTATTTTACAGTTGGAAAAATAGAGTAATGGGGAGGCAAAAGGCCTACTCACACTTTATGAGTCAGTAGCAAAATTTATGGGAGCTCAGGACTCCACAGCTCTGTGATTCTGAACAACTGAGGTTCAAGGATTTGCAGTCTTTTTGGTTAATTATATTCTCAAATGAGATGTCAGTTTAAATTTTGGTGCATTTACAGAGTGAATCCTGAAGTGATAGGAAATAAAGTAGAGGATGTGTATAGGAGACACCAAGTTGCACGTAAGGCAAACATTTTATATCCCAGCAGCACAGAGTGCAGAGAGCTAATAGAACCTTTCTGAGGTTTCCCTGGCTAAGTCTTATGTAGTCTTGAGAGGGTTTTGTCAAAGCCTTGTGCAGCAAATGATGCTAGAGTGGTCAGGGACAATGGTATGATTTGGATGGGCTCTTATGTGTGTTTGCATTGCTCCTGATGCTGGAGAATGAACAGAGTAGCAGAATGGAGAGGACAAAATGGCAGCCCTTCTCTTGTGAGCTCTGGATTTCACACTATGCATCCTCTGGGCTTAGCTCACTTCCACACTGTGCTTCCTTGTGGCTTCTGTTTGCATGCTTGGTTTTTGACACAAACTTCATTCATGCCCCCCCCCCCCCCCCCCCCCCGAGTCAGTTAGGCTGCACCTACAGTTTGTAGCAGGCAACCTAAGATGAGCAGAAACCTCTATCTGGTCAGTAGCATGAAGCAGGACAGAAATCTGCTCTGAGCCTCCTTACACCTTGTTTAAAACTGTGATTATAAACAAGTTTTGTGGATGGGGCCTGATCCAAACCCGATTAGAAAAATGAAAGTCCTACATCAACTTCAGTGGGGTTTGCGTCAGGCATTATGTGGCTGTTCTTACTCCTAGTGCAGTCTCTGGGATTTTTGCCAGGGATTCACTGGGAATAGTTTGACTTCAATGGGACCAGGACTAAGTCCAAGATGTGCAGGCACACAGGGAATGAACAGGCATTTTGACCGTTTCTAATCCTCTCTCAAGGCTCCACAACAATGCAAAGTGGTGTAAAGCAGCGTAAACAATTACATATCCTAGGAACAGTGATGCAAATTCTAAGCACAAGAAATTTTATTGAATGTTATCAAGGTTCCTTAGTAGTTAATTTGATTGAATGTGGCTCTCTGAATGCTTTTTCTCTAAAAGTGATTTACAAAGTGTTTTAATATGAAGAGTTTCCAAAGGCTCTTGGATGTCAAAGAAGAGCTATTAATCTTCATATTAGTGTTTTGAAAAACAGCATGTGTTTCTTGATTAGTTGATATTTGTTTGCATTCTTCTTTTCTACAGGGGATTATTGCTTTGATCTTTTTTAGCATACTGTAGCTGTTTTACAAATAGCAGTGGAATCTTTTCATGTTTATAAACTGGTGTTAATCTGTTTTTTCACTGATGAAAAGAGGGGCTGAAGCCCACAAAGAATATTGAAAAACCTCCAATGTAAATTTTAATAATCTTTATCTTATGAAACAGTATTCATCTAGCTAACACATCATGTGTATGACCGTCTCAGACAAGTCATGGTGGTGCCAATTCTGCCGAGCTCTTGCCTGTGCTGATCATCTTAGTGACTTCAGCAGGGGCTGATCATGAGATGAAAGATTTCTGCCTGCTGCCTTTGCTAGCGAGAAACTCTTAGTAGTTCAAAAAGATTAGGGCAGACAGATTGCTCCTGTGGTAGATTATAGGGTTTGCTTTGCAATGCAGATATAACTTTCAGGAATTGTAAAGCATGATGTCCAAACAGAAAAGTAGTAGACACTATGTGCTGTGTAGTGTTGGAATTCCTTTGTATCATAGTGTTTTTTTTACACAAACTTTGGAGTGTATTCATTATTGACATTCCTGCTCTGTGTGTGTGTGTGCAATTAAAAAGCCCTGTAAAATAATACAGAATGAGACTGATGATGCCTTCAGCTGCTTGGGAATGGGGCTGGAAGTTGTAGACACACTTTACTCTGTGCACAGCTAAATAGAAGCAAAAAGAAGTATCATAAGGATTAATAAAAAGGGCATATTTGATGAGATTGCAGCAGGAACTGCAAGACAATGTCACAGAAATTAATGGCAAAACCAGAGTCCACAGTTCCAGCACACACACTTGCCCTAAAATAAGAAATGTACTAGGCTTGGTCACCATGGTTAGGACTGTTGACTTGTTTCCTTGAGATATTCAGTGTTGTTAATTTGGCTTTATATTGCCAGGTGCAAATGCGTAATTAAACATTGCTTTGGATTGCCTTAGAACATTTCTGATAGGAAAAAGAGAAATTAAAAAACCCCACTCAATTAAGGATCTACTGCCCATCATGGTTCTGAAGCTCTTGTGAAAGAAGACATTGCAGACGCATTCCCTCTTTTATTAAGCAATATTATGGTCCTTCCCCATTATTTATTAATAGTTCGGATTCTAGAGAGCCTAGTCATAATGGAAGCCTTACTACAACAGTTGTATCTTTACTTGCAGCTGGACATCTGATCCCTGGTAGTCCCTAGCAAGCTGTCTTGAGGCCGTTAGAGCTGCAGCTGGAAACAGTCCGTTTCTGCAACTAGGCTTGTAGAGGGTGATGTGGTGGGGTCTGGCTGGGTGTAGCCCATGAGTAGCAGTCCTAGCTTTGAGTATATAAGGGAACCCTGCCAGGTACATTGCATTTTGTAGCATGTTTCTTGACTGCATTGCAGGTTTCTCTTGAATAAGTCTGCTTCCCTTTCTCCCCCTTTGTCTGCACAGTTTGCTCCTTGGTGTGCAATTATTTTTGGTTACTGTGTCTTCTTGTCCAAATACTAGTTGTCACTTATTTGTTCTGTCCTAACTTCTGGCTTCTTGCAGTCTCAGCTCTTGTACTTTCTTCTGACCTTGTGTTTCATATGCTAAGGTTATAATGTATTTCTTTCTTAACCTTCCTGCCTTCCCGTCTTCATCCTCAAATATTAGATATGTTAAACCTGCATATTAATTTATACTTGCACATAAATCGGGAAGATAAATGATTATTACAGTGTGGAACTTGAAAATAAATAACACATGTGCTTTTCCCAACCTTCTAGGGAAATTTAGGTGGTTTGTGTTAGCACACTGGCTTATATTTGGTTAAAATAAGCACTTTTTCTAACCCATCGACCCTGGTCCCATTTTCTGTTCCCTGGAGGATTTGGGTTTGGTTTAGCAAATACCGTGTAAAGGGGAAATCTGCTCCCCTCTGCCAGCAGAGTGCTGCCTTAGTCTGATAGTCGTCTACTTAACTTTTTAAAATGCAAAAATGCATGTTGGGTTGGGCCTGCTAATGATGCATAGAGTCTTCCCTGTAGTAAGCCCTGAAATGTTCTTCAGCAAAGCTTGAAGATTGTTATTTTTGCTGAGCATTTGTGCAGACAGTGAATGGGTGAATTCCCACATACCCAAAATTAGGCTGGAATTTTCTACACCCAAACCCCTTTGGATTGGCCACAAGGCAGTAGCACAACACATCACAACTAGTGCTGTACAGTCTCGAAAACTTTTGGGATGCTGCCACAGATCCCACAGCCTTTTGGCTGACCCAGCACTGGCTATGTACAGCAGGGATAGCCAACTTTTATATAAAGGCCACTGTATTCCCAAGGAGGTATTTGGGCAGACCAGATGCAGCCACGTTTGTACACTTGATTTTTAGAAATCTTCCAGACTCAGTTCAAATAGCAATGTGCAGTGATGATTGCCATGTGGTTGAGGCTGGAAACAACATGGCTTTGGGCCACGTCTTGCCACTGAGTTGCCACCTTGGCTTTCCTGATCCATGTGATCTGTTCTTGCAGGGTGCTCAGACCTGTTGCATGCAAGAGCTTTCTCTCGTAGTTAGCTTTACCTGGGTGTGACAAAGCCTGATGCCATGTGGGATTTTAAGTCACAATAGGAATTTAGTACTGTGTCCTGTCTGTCAATTAACTGTTACTTCTTTTAATAGAATGCATAATGCAAGGACTTATCTTTGTTATGGAAGGGACTTCAGCTGGCCTTAAATCCATAGGGAAGAGAAAAAAAATACACATCTACAAGAAGTAATAAAGTGCTTTCGTTTCCCTAAAATTATTGCTATTTGAAGTCTGATATGACAGATCTGATATATTGCACTGAAGGCTGCACTGGGACTTAACAGTTATTTACTAGGTGATTATTTAGAGTCACTTTCTTTTTAGTTGATTTTAACCTTTCACATTTTTGGGGCTTGACTGGGATATAGCATCACACTTGGCCCTAGCTGTATTGCAATAATCTCTGTGTGACATAGAGCCAGAAAGACCTATAAAAGCAGCTGTTGCTTTTTTTTAAAGCCATTACAAAGGTCTAGTTGTGGTGTCCCCAGTGGCAATTCTGATAATCGGTTGTTTATTTTAATTACTCATCAGTTGAATATCTTGATAGGAGAAACGGGTACACATGTTCAGTCAAACAAAATAAACATATTTTCAGTAATAACTGGCCATTTGGCTAATGTGCTAAAGGTAGTAATACTGTGCACTGATGATAAATCTACATTGATTCTATGGGAGCAGGATATTGTTAAAGTGATGCTGTTGTTTAGATAGCTCCTTTTAATGATGTATTTATAAACATATGTTTCAGCTGTTTTTCAGGCAGAAGGTAATATAAATATAGAACCTTCAAATCCTTGTTTCACTCTGATCTCTAGGACTTCAGCACAATCAGAGCAGTAGCAAGCTACTAAATTCTCTCCATACTGGGAGGTACAGCAATCACAAGGTGCATGGCTGTCAAGTTTTAACCAGGAAAACTTTTGCCTTCTTGAGGTCACAGTGTACATGCAAGAAGCCACACTGAGTGGAAAAAAGATTGCATCTTCAGTCTACCACCTGGTTTCATTGCAGTCATCCACTGTGGGGTACTGTAGTCAAGGCTCAGGAGACATTGATAGAGCATTGCTGAAGGGAGCAAGGTTGTAGTGGTCTTGGGTTAGTAATATGGGTCTCTGGGAGTTGCATGCTTGAATTTCCTAATACTTGGATAAAACAGGTGTACTTTCACTTCTTTTCACCTTTGTTTTGTTTTATTTGGAGAATCCTCTCTTTCACCCTCACAGCACTGAAAGGAGGAAAAAATGCTTAATTTAGTATTAAGTAATGGCGTGAGTAAGGACTGTTCTGTATGCCTCTACTTTTGCCCTCTATTGGATGGAATTAGTCATCTGGGTACTGAATCTCTCAGCCTACAGGTGAGGATGCTTATGTTCCAGTGGTGAGAAGCAAGAAGATGAGGGTGGTACTTTGCTATAGTACACATAATTGTTCACGTATTTATTATAATATGAATATGCAACAACAGAAGGAATGGAAGAACTACTGTGGCGCTTTAAATAGCATTGCACATGTACGGTTGAGGATGAGGCTTCTTTTTTGTTCCAGTTTATAACTGCATAAAACACACGTTGCCAAAAATTAGAAATATTATTAATTCATTATTATAGGCAAGCAAATGAGTCAGGATGTAGAATGGCTGTGATACAGAGAGTGATAGCAGAACTGTTTTCTAATGAGCTGCTTTCAGTTTCCCTAAGGTTTTTTTTTTTTTGTATCAATTCAATCAACTGTGTTTTGTAGTCAACAGTGTTGTTCTTCTTCACGTACTCTCATTATGCATTCTTATCAAAAGTTTTTCAACTTCTTTTCTTTTCACCTTGACTGGGATATTGTTGTGGTTTAAACCCAGTCAGGTAACTTGTTCACTCACTCTCAGTGAGTGGTGCCGAGCTGACAACAATCGAGGTCCGTGTCCCCCCCCCACCGGGGCTCTCCCCTTCCCCGCTCCCGGAGGAACGGGGAGGAGGATCAAAAGAGTGCAACTCCTACGGGTTGAGACAAGAACAGTCCAGCAACCAATGTACAACACAAATCACCACCGGTACTATCAACTACAACAATGATAAGGGAAAATAACAAGGGAAGAGAATACGATACCACCGGCCAAGAAAACGAGTTCCACCCGGAAGCCCGTGTCCTTCCAGGTAACTCCCAGTCACCCCCCACCCAGGCCATGACGTGCTGTGGTATGGAATACCTCCCTGGCTAGCTCGGGTCAGGTGCCCCATCTCTGCTTCCTCAAAGCTTCCCCTCCTCCCTGGCAGAGCATGAGCCTCACAAAGTCCTTGGTCAGGGTAGACATCACTTAGCAACAACTGAAAACATCGGCTTCACCAACACTGTTCTCAGGCTGGAAGTCAAAACACAGCACTGCACCAGCTACCATAAAGGAAAAAAACATGACTGCTACTGCTGAACCCAGGACATTATCCACCCCTTATTCCATACCATTCACGTCGTGCTCAGATCCCACATTTTCAATACACCATCGCTCTCCCACATATATACATCCATATACATACAGACCGAGAGGAAAAGATCATTTTCTTAGTGCATGGACCAATCCCTATAATGCTGCCGAGTCCATTCGGTCCATGATGTTCAAAGTTCATTCTCTGTTGGGATGATGGCTGGAGGGAAGTCAGGGACAGTCGCTGGTGACCTGGAGACATCTAGTTGATGGGCTATAAAAGCATTACACAGCAGGCAACAGCATACAATTGAGTTCACTGGCTGTTTTCCCCTAAAATCAAATCCCCTTGAGGTATACATCGGACTTCCCCATCTGCCTGCATTACCCACCAAGTATATCCAGGTCCCTGAGCAAAAGCGAGTGGGTTTGCCTTTACCTGAAGCAGGAATTACCCAGACTGTCTTCCCCAGCAAATTCTTCATATGCACCACGGGAACTTTGTCCCCCTCTACAATATATAAAAGTTCTGGCTGGGCTGGGCCAGCCCTGTTGGCAGATCCTCTGGTGTTGACCAGCCAGGTGGCCTTTGGTAAGTGTGTATCCCAATGCTTGCAAGTTCCCCCACCCATTGCTCTCAGTGTAGTTTTTAACAGCCCATTGTACCGTTCGATTTTCCCAGAGGCTGGTGCATGGTATGGGATGTGATATACCCACTCAATGCCATGCTCTTTGGCCCAAATATCTATAAGGTTATTCCGGAAATGAGTCCTATTGTCTGACTCAATTCTCTCTGGGGTGCCGTGTCGTCACAAAATCTGTTTCTCAAGGCCCAGGATAGTGTTCCAGGCAGTGGCATGGGGCACAGCGTATGTTTCCAGCCACCCGGTGGTTGCTTCCACCATGGCAAGCACATGGCGCTTGCATTGGCGGGTTGTTGGCAGTGTGATATAGTCAATCTGCCAGGCCTCCCCATATTTATACTTCAACCATCGTCCTCCATACCAAAGAGGCTTTAACCGCTTGGCTTGTTTAATTGCAGCACATGTTTCACACTCATGAATAACCTGGGCAATAGTGTCCATTGTTAAGTCCACCCCTCGATCACGGGCCCATCTATATGTTGCATCTCTGCCCTGATGGCCTGAAGTGTCATGGGCCCACCAGGCCAAAAATAATTCACCTTTATGTTGCCAATCTAAGTCCATCTGAGCCACTTCAATCTTAGCCGCTTTATCCACTTGTTGGTTGTTCTGGTGTTCCTCAGTGGCCCGACTCTTGGGTACATGGGCATCTACATGACGTACCTTCACCACCAGCTTCTGCACCCGGGCAGCAATATCTTTCCACAGTGCAGCAGCCCAGATGGGTTTACCTCTGCGTTGCCAGTTGCTCTGCTTCCATTGCTTCAACCACCCCCACAGGGCATTTGCCACCATCCATGAGTCAGTATAGAGATAAAGTACTGGCCACTTTTCTCGTTCAGCAATGTCCAGGGCCAGCTGGATGGCTTTCACCTCAGCAAACTGACTTGATTCACCCTCTCTGTCAGCAGTTTCTGCAACTTGTCATCCAGGACTCCATACAGCTGCCTTCCATCTCCAATGCTTTCCCACAATACGGCAAGAGCCATCAGTAAACAAGGCATACTGCTTTTCACTTTCTGACAGTTTATTATATGGTGGGGCCTCTTCAGTGCGCACCACCTCCTCCTTTGGTGACATTCCAAAATCTTTGCCCTCTGGCCAGTCCATGATGACTTCTAGAATGCCTGGACGACTGAGATTTCCTATTCGAGTTCATTGTGTAATTAGTGCAGCCCATTTACTCCATGTAGCATCAGTTGCATGATGCGTAGAGGAGACCCAGCCTTTGAACATCCAGCCCAGCACGGGCAACCGGGGTGCCAGGAGGAGCTGTGCTTCAGTGCCAATCACTTCCGAAGCAGCTCGAACCCCTTCATAGGCTGCCAGTGTCTCTTTCTCAGTTGGGGTATAGCTGGCCTCAGATCCTTTATATCCCCGACTCCAAAAGCCAAGGGGTCGACCTCGAGTCTCCCCTGGAGCTTTCTGCCAGAGGCTCCAGGTAGGACCGTTCTCCCCAGCTGCAGTGTACAGCACATTTTTTACATCTGGCCCGGTCCGGACTGGTCCAAGGGCTACTGCGTGAACTATCTTGCCTTTAATTTGCTCAAAGGCTTGTTGCTGCTCAGGGCCCCATTTAAAATCATTCGTCTTCCGGGTCACATGATAGAGAGGGCTTACAATCGAACTGTAATTTGGGATGTGCATTCTCCAGAACCCCACAGCACCCAAGAAAGCTTGCGTTTCTTTCTTATTAGTTGGTGGAGACATTGCTGTTATCTTGTTGATCACATCTGTGGGGATCTGTCTACGTCCATCTTGCCATTTTATTCCCCAAAATTGAATCTCCTGTGCAGGTCCCTTGACCTTACTCCATTTTATGGCAAAACCGGCTTTCAGCAGGATTTGGATTATTTTCCTCCCTTTCTCAAAGACTTCTTCCGCTGTATCGCCCCACACAATAATGTCATCAATGTATTGCAGGTGTTCTGGAGCTTGCCCCTGTTCCAGTGCAGTCTGGATCAGTCCATGGCAAATGGTAGGGCTGTGTTTCCACCCCTGGGGCAGTCAGTTCCAAGTGAACTGGACACCCCTCCAAGTAAAAGCAAACTGTGGCCTGCACTCTGCTGCCAAAGGAATTGAGAAAAATGCATTGGCAATATCAATCGTGGCATACCACTTGGCTGCCTTTGACTCTAGTTCATACTGAAGTTCTAGCATGTCCGGTACGGCAGCACTCAATGGTGGTGTGACTTCATTCAGGCCACGATAGTCTACTGTTAGTCTCCATTCTCCATTAGACTTTCGCACTGGCCATATGGGGCTATTGAAGGGTGAGCGGGTCCTGCTGATCACCCCCTGACTCTCCAGTCTACGGATCAACTGATGGATGGGAATCAGGGAGTCTCGGTTGGTGCGATATTGCCGCCGGTGCACTGTTGTGGTCGCAATTGGCACTTGTTGTTCTTCAACTTTCAGCAACCCCACAGCAGAGGGATCTTCTGAGAGACCAGGCAAGGTGGACAGCTGCTCAATTTCCTCAGTCTCCAAAGCAGCAATACCAAAAGCCCACCGGTACCCTTTTGGGTCTTTGAAGTACCCTCTCTTGAGGTAGCCTATGCCGAGGATGCATGGAGCCTCTGGACCAGTCACAATAGGGTGCTTTTGCCATTCCCTCCAGGTCAGGCTGATTTCAGCCTCCAGCACAGTCAACTCTTGGGATCCTCCTGTTACTCCAGAAATATAGATGGGTTCCACCCCTTGACAGCTTGATGGCATCAGGGTACACTGTGCACCGGTGTCTACTAGAGCCTTATACTTCTGTGGGACTGATGTGCCAGGCCATCTGATCCACAGAGTCCAGTAAATCCAATTGTCCTCTACCTCCACCTGGCTGGAGGCAGGGCCCCTCTAATGGTCGTCACAGCGTTGGACACTTAAGTCGTGGTGAAAGGGATTATTCTTTGTTATCACAGGAGCTGGAGTAAAATCAGCTCTTCCATTCCATCTGGGAAACTGCTCACCAGAGACTGAAGCCGTAGCTCTCATGGGACGATCAGTCTTGGCCCTTGCTGCCCTCTTCAGTTCACTCACCCGTTCCTCCAAAGCTGAAGTAGGTTTTCCATCGCACTTTGTCATGTCTTCTCCGTGATCCAGCAGGTAAAACCATAGGGTACCCCGTGGCGTATACCTCCTGTATCTCCTCTCTTGAACAATAGGACGCCTTTTGTTAATAGCTGAGACGTGTGTTGGTACATGTGAGGAGCTGGATAAATCAGATACCTCGTCCCTCAATTGTTCGAGGTCCTGGGACAGTTTTTTCACAGCTGAGATGATGGAAGGGGTGAGATTGTCTTCGAACTCTCGGAGTTTATGAACCATTTCATCCACTGTTAGTGGTACTATGTCATTCCAGGTTACTGTTGCCAGTGAATGGGCATATGATGACGGTGCATTCCATGTAAGTTTTCGCCACATGGGTCGTGTACATTCAACTTCATCTGGATCTATAGGTGTATCCCCGTTATTCGGCTTGATGTGATAGATCATCTCTACGATGGCTGATTCCTTCAGAGACTGGATGCCTTTGTCTATAGTAGTCCACTTGGCCGAACAACTCGTAACATCGTCCTTGTACGGAAACCTTTCTTTCACAGCTGCCAAGAGCCGCCTCCAAAGGCTGAGGGACTTTTCCTCTCTTGCAATTGCTTTGTCAATTCCCCCTTCTCTAGCAAGTGATCCCAGCTGCTTGGCTTCTGTACCTTCTAGTTCGTGACCATCGGCCCCATTGTCCCAGCATCGGAGTAACCAGGTGATGATGTGCTCCCCTGGTTGACGGGTAAAATCTTTTCGCATATTCCGCAGCTCGGTTGAGGTCCGAGGTCGAGAAGTTACCTCTTCTTCTTCTTCTTTGTCATGTGATGATGACTCCTGATCAGATTCTGGACCGGGTGGTGAATTCATTGGTTCTTCATCTTGCTTCACCCTTTTTGCCTCCTTTTTGCTTGTTCTCTTGCGTACAGGGGCAACCGATATTGGTACAAAGCGGTCCTCTGGTTTGGCTGCAGTGATTATCACTGTGGTTTGAGTAGCGACTGTATTTGTTGCTGGGGGTGGTGTAGCTACTGTGCTTGGAGCTGGGGTAACCGCGCTGTCTGTTGCAGTTGAAGTTTGAGCAGCTGCTGTACTTGCCACTGGGGTAGCTGCTCTGTTCATTGAGGCCAAAGTTTGAGTAGCGACTGTACTTGTCGCTGGGGTTGGTGCAGCTGCTGTGCTTGGAGCTGGGGTAACCGCGCTGTCTGTTGCAGTTGAAGTTTGAGCAGCTGCTGTACTTGCCGCTGGGGTAGCTGTGCTGTTCATTGCAGCCAAAGTTTGAGTAGCAACTGTTGCTTTGCCCTCAGATCCGCCGACATTCTTTTCCTTTTGAAGGTGCTGGATAGTGTTGAACAAGGCCCTGTAAGCATAGGCCAAGCCCCAGCACGTTGCCAGGATTTGTCCATCTCTGGTATGGCCAGAATGACCACACACCTCATTTAAGTGTTTTACTAATTCTTCTGGATTTTGCAGTTGTTCGGTAGTGAAATTCCAAAGTACTGGAGGGGCCCTGACCTAGATACTTGCCCATACTATCCCACACACCCTGCCACTCATGGCTGTCCAGCCTCAGGGAAAATCTCTTGGTCCTCCTACATCATCGTTTGACCCCAGACAAGACCCAAACCTGACTCTGCTTAACTCTTGAAATCAGTAGTGGGCAAAACACACTCTGTATGCGTGTTAGCATGGTGATTCCCATCACCATCAGCAAACAAGTCTCAACAGCATTAAAAGGCCATTCAAAAAATTCAAAACTCTCAAATGTAAATGGTCTGGGGGGACGACTGGGAGGGTAAAAGGATGTCTCCTTCACAGGTTGAGCACCTGAGAAGGAGAAAAAAGATGTGTAATTGCTAAGCACCTCCATCATATACCTCCCAAAGTATAAAGGTGGTGACCACACTGGGAACATAAGCCAGATCAGTTTCATGATCAATGATTCTATTGTATTACAAGTCATTACCATAAAGTACAATGGGACAAAAACCTTAGCCCAAGCCCCACACTTGAAAAACACTAATACAGCAAATACCGGATGGACGTAAGATACGATATACTGAAACTGTGAGATCAAGAGGAACAACCTTGAGAGCCAATAAATCAGCATTGTGACGAGTGACTATCAATCCAGTCAGATCTGTTCTTATCTCAACCCCTCGTGCCCCACGTTGGGCGCCAAAAAGAACTGTCGTGGTTTAAACCCAGTCAGGTAACTTGTTCACTCACTCCCAGTGAGTGGTGCCGAGCTGACAACAATCGAGGTCCGTGTCCCCCCACCCCGCACCGGGGCTCTCCCCTTCCCTGCTCCCGGAGGAACAGGGAGGAGGATCAAAAGAGTGCAACTCCTACGGGTTGAGACAAGAACAGTCCAGCAACCAATGTGCAACACAAATCACCACCGGTACTATCATCTACAACAATGATAAGGGAAAATAACAAGGGAAGAGAATACGATACCACCGGCCAAGAAAACGAGTTCCACCCGGAAGCCCGTGTCCTTCCAGGTAACTCCCAGTCACCCCCCACCCCGGCCATGACGTGCTGTGGTATGGAATACCTCCCTGGCTAGCCCGGGTCAGGCGCCCCATCTCTGCTTCCTCACAGCTTCCCCTCCTCCCTGGCAGAGCATGGGCCTCACAAAGTCCTTGGTCAGGGTAGACATCACTTAGCAACAGCTGAAAACATCGGCTTCACCAACACTGTTCTCAGGCTGGAAGTCAAAACACAGCACTGCACCAGCTACCACAAAGGAAAAAACATGACTGCTACTGCTGAACCCAGGACAGATATCCAGACCTGTCCCACATTCCTCCATACAAGTGAGCAATAGTTGTGTGAGTTGATCACAAAGAATGTCAGAATTTATTTTCTATTTCAAACTAAAAAGATGATTACAGGAAAAAAAAAAAATTAACCTTAACAGTAACTTTCTTCTCTTTGATTCTGTTGTGTATCTTTGTCCTTTGAACTCTAGGCAAATAGATGGAGGCTGTGGCAGAAAGATACAAATATATTTTTGAGAATTAGAGTTACTAACTGAGGGCTTTTTACAAAGCATGGATTCCTTATCACAAATGGCATGGTAGCAGTTCCTTTGATACTGCTGTTTGGGTTTCAGTTAAAAATGTGCTAATCATGAGTGAGGTCATCTATCAGTTAAGAAAGTCACACACCCCTTAAGATGATCTAACCTCTCTATTTTGTGGACTTCCAACACTGTTACAAGGGGAAAATCATTAATCTCACATTCTACTTGAGGAGTGAGTTGAAGGGAGTTCAGTGAGAATTGTTGAGGTGAGTATCTCGAGAGGACGCCTTCAACAGCGGAGCGGGGGGGGAGATCAGCGTCCAGGAGCCTCAACTCAGAGCGACAAGAGCCACCGAGGGAGCCTCAAGTCCTCGACAGGACCTGCCCGGGAGCCGGCAGCTCAGCTGACGACAGCGAGCAGCTGACTCACGGGGGGCGGAGCCAGGAGGAGCGGCACCAGCCCTGACCGGTTAAAAACCTGCCCCAGGGAGCGCGAGCTACCAGGAGCGCGGTGAACAGAGCAGGCAAACAGAGCGCGGCGAGGCAGTTTGTGCGGGCAGGCGAGCGGGATGGGGAGCACTCGTCCTATGACCAGGGCCCGGTCCGGGAGCTCTGCTCTGGCTGCCCCGGCGGTGGCCAGCGGAGGCACCCAGACAGAGCCGATGCGAGGGGAGGCTGCAGTGCAGAGCTCTGGGTGTAGAGAGTGCCTGCACTGGTCTGGTGAGGGGAGGGTGCACAATGGGCAGGGCTGCACTCGGTGCTCCCTGGTGGAAGTCCTCCTGCAGCAGGTGGCTGAGCTGCTGTCCATAGGCTGCAAGATGTCAGGGAAGGTGAGAGGAAGCAGGAACGCTTGCTCCAGGCCCAAACTGTTCAGGGGCATCCCCTGTAGCTCATGGAGGAAAGAAGGAGGCTGTCAACCCAGGAAGCTGGGAATTAGTGACAAAAAAAAAAAAAAAAAAAGAAAAAGAAAAAGGAGTAAGAGGACAATTAAAAGCAAGGGCCCACCCAAAACCGCTTTTCTGTCCTGCAGGAGACTGATGGGAAAGCGCACTCGCACCAGAAACAACCAGCTGGTGCACTGCTAAAGAATATCTTGACTGGTGCTGCCAGGAAAAAGCAGCGGGTCGTAGTAGTAGGGGACTCTACTTTGAAAGGGACAGAAGCACTCATCTGTCGGCCTGACTGGGTCTCAAGGGAGGTGTGTTGCCTGCCAGGGGCACAGATCAGGGATGTTGCAGAGAGGCTGCCTACTCTAGTAAGTCCCACAGACTATTACCCACTTCTAGTGATACATGTGGGTGCTAGTGATATAGATAGTAGTAGCCTGGAGAACATAAGGACTACAGAGCCCTGGGGGAGGTGGTTAGGGGCTCGGGAGCTCAGGTAGTCTTTTCGTCAATTCTCCAGGATACAGAGGAGGACCCTAAAAAGGCTAGGAGGATTGGCCAGGTTAATAAATGGTTAGAAGGGTGGTGCCATAGTCAGGAGTTTGGGTGTCTTGAGCACAGGACACAAGTTTGTAGGCCAGGTCTACTGGGGGCTGGTGGAACTGAAGGTTTTGGTAGGAGGTTTGTCAGACTGGTCAAGGATGCTTTAAACTAGATGTGTTGGGGGAGGGGGACATCATTCCATCCCAACACACCCAGTCACTTGTCAGAACCTATAATAAATACTTGGAGCAATGTAGAGATATTCCAGCTGCTCCAGCCAATGAGCCGGCTTCATTTGGAGCTCGGCTCAGATGCCTCTATACAAACACCCATAGCATGGGGAGCAAACAAGAGGAATTAGAGATGTGTGCACATCTACAAGGGTATGATATAATAGGAATCACAGAAACATGGTGGGATGGCTCCTATGGCTGGACTGTTGGAATGGAAAGTTACAGGCTCTTTAGAAAAGACAGGCCCCGAAGGCAGGGAGGAGGAGTTGCTATTTATGTTAGGATAGGCCAGAGAGCATGGAACTCTGTCTGGGGACAGGTGAGCAGTCAACAGAGAGTTTGTGGGTCAGGGTTAAAGGGAAAACAGTGATGGGACACATTACCGTGGGGATATGTTACAGATCGCCTGATCAAGAGGACTCTGTGGATGAAGCACTCTATAGACTGATAGGAACAGCTTCACGCTCACAGGCCCTTGTTCTCATGGGGGACTTCAACCACCCTGACATCTGTTGGAGGAATGGTACGGCCTGGCACAAGCTATCCAAGAAGTTCCAAGACAACTTCCTTCTGCAAGTGATAGAGGAGCCGACAAGGATTGGTGCCGTGCTTGACCTTGTGCTTTACCAACAGGGAAGGGCTCATTGGAAATGTGATGCTTCAGGGCAGCCTTGGATGCAGTAACCATGAGATGGTTGAATTTGAGATCTTCAGGACAGTGAGAAGAGCGTGCAGCAAGCTCACTGCCCTGCACTTCAAGAGAGCAGACTTTGGCCTCTTCAGGAACCTGCTTAGTAAGGTTCCATGGGATATAGCCCTAGAGGGCAGGGGGCCACAAGACTCTTGGTTGATATTCAAGGATCACCTGCTACAAGCTCAGGAGTGTTGCATCCCAAGTAGAAGGAAGTGCAGTAGGAGGGCCAGGAGACCTCCTTGGATGGATAAGAAGCTGCTGAGGAAAATTTGAAGGAAAAAAGAGGCTTATAAAAGGTGGAAGCAAGGACAGGCAGACTGGGAAGAATACAGGGATGTTGTCCGGGAAGCTAGGGACTAGGTGTCCTGGGTTCAGCAGTAGCAGTCATTTTTCTCCTTCTTGGTAGCTGGTGTAGTGCAGTGTTTTGACTTTCAGCTCGGGAACAGAGCTGATAGCGACGTTTTGGTTTGGCCAAGGACTTTGTGAGCCTCATGCTCTGCCAGGGGGGAGGGGAAGCCAGGAGGAAGCAGAGACAGGACACCTGACCCAAACTGACCAAAGAGGTATTCCATACCACAGCACGGGTCCTAAAGGACTGGGCAAATGAAGTTGCTAAGCCACTGTCCATCATATTTGAAAAATCATGGCAGTCAGGTGAAGTTCCCGATGCCTGGAAAAAGGGAAATATAACCCCCATTTTCAAGAAGGGGAAAATGGATGACCCGGGGAATTACAGACCAGTCAGTCTCCCCTCTGTGCCTGCCAAAATATTGGAGCAGATTCTCCTGGAAGGCATGCTAAGGCACATGTAAAACAACAAGGTGTTTGGTGACAGCCAGCATGGCTTCACTAAGGGGAAATCCTGCCTGACCAATTTGGTGGTCTTCTACGATGGGTTACGGAACTGATGGACAGGGGTAGAGCAGTTGATGTCATCTACGTGGACTTGTGCAAAGCATTCAACACTGTCCCACACGACATCCTTGTTTCTAAATTGGAGAGACGTCAATTTGATAGGTGGACCACTCGGTGGATAAAGAACTGGGTGGATGGCCACACACAAAGAGTTGTGGTCAATGGCTCAATGTCCGGCTGGAGACCAGTAACGAGTGGTGTCCCTCAGGGATCAGTGCTGGGACCAGTCTTGTTCAACATCTTTGTTGGTGACATGGACAGTGGGATTGAGTGCGCCCTCAGCAAGTTTGCCGACGACACCAAGCTGTGTGGTTCAGTTGATACGCTGGAGGGAGGGAATGCCATCCAGAGGGACCTTGGCCCACTTGTGAGTTGGGCTGGTGCCAAGCTGATGAAGTTTAACCATGCCAAGTTTAAGGTCCTACACCTGGGTCGGAGCAATCCCAGGCACAGAAACAGGTTGGGCAGAGAAGAGATTCAGAGCAGCCCTGCGGAGAAGGACTTGGAGGTGTTGTTCAAAGAGAAACTTAACATGAGCTGGCAGTGTGTGCCTGCAGCCCAGAAAGCCAACCGTATCCTGGGCTGCATCAAAAGGAGGGTGACCAGCAGGTCGAAGGAGGTGATCCTGCCACTATTCTCTGCTCTTGTGAGTCCTCACTTGGAGTATTGTGTGCAGTTCTGGTGTCCTCAACATAAAGAGGACATGGAACTGTTGGAACAAGTCCAGAGGAGGGCCACGAGGATGATCTAGGGACTGAAGCACCTCCTGTATGAAGACAGGCTGAGAAAGTTGGGGCTGGAGAAGAGAAGGCTGCGTGGAGACCTCATAGCAGCCTTCCAGTATCTGAATGGGGGCTATAAGGATGCTGGGGAGGGACTCTTCATTAGGGACTGTAGTGATAGTACAAGGAGGAATGGGTTAAAATGAAACAGGGATATAAGGAAGAAATTCTTTCCTGTTAGGGTGGTGAGGCACTGGAATGGGTTGCCCAGGGAAGCTGTGAATGCTCCATCCCTGGTGGTGTTCAAGGCCAGGTTGGACAGAGCCTTGTGTGACATGGTTTAGTGTGAGGTGTCCCTGCCCATGGCAGGAGGTTTGGAACTTGATGATCTTAAGGTCCTTTCCAACCCTTGCTATTTTGTGATTTAACCCAGTGGTCAACATGCGTATAGAAGTTAAGGCCCTTCCATTTGACCATCCTGGTTCTAAGGAATATGTCACCCCGGTGGAAACCATGGTGTGCTCATCGCTGAGGACTGGACTACATGACCTTTGAATGTCCGTTCTAACCCATACCATTCTATGATTCTATGTTGGAGTAGCACATTTGCCCACTTCCTCTAACTGTTGAAATTTTGACTTAAATATTTGACTGAACAAAGGGCGTAATGCTTCTGGCTGTAAAGTTTTGGTTGTACACAGAGTTTTAAATATTGATTTTGTAAGTTCTATTTGTCTATTTACAGTGTGGAAGAAAAAACAAATAGTTACATCAGGAGATGTGAACTTTCCACACTTTTATTTTATTTTAGTTTTTTTCTTTCTTTTTTAGTATAAAATACCTGCAACTTGCAAATACCGTGCGTGGTGCAGCTTTGAAAAGGGGTAGTCTGAACATGGGTTTGGGTTGCAAGGCAGTGCAGTCATACTCTTCTGAAATAAATGAGGTGTCAATGCAGAATAACAGCAACCACAAGCAGGGGCAGTTTTATCCCTGTCTGGGGTCTACAGCATGGTCAAAAATTATTTATATGAATATTCTCACTGCGCATGCAAACAGTTGAGGTTACTGCTGACAGATATGTGGGCCTGCCACTATTGTATATTAATATAAGCACACCTCTTTATCCAAACATACCTAATATGTAAAGTACCTGCAATATCCTTTCAGTTCAGATCACTTGCAACCACTGTACATGTTCATATTTCCAGTTACAGCATTTTTTATGAAGTCATATTTAAAATGCGATGGTTCAATACACACAGATAGATTTCTAGCTGAGATTTAACTGCCTTTTCTTATTGATGCTAATGCAAGTCAGGTGGCTAATACCCTGTACAGCTCACTGAAGATTCGCCCCAAGATGCCTTGTAAATTGCTTTTCATTGAAAGCACATTCAAAATTCACTTTTCTGTATATGGTTATTGCTACAGCAGTCTTAGTACAGATATTAAGCTTGTCACTGAAGGGAAATCGTAAAGTCAAACAGGGCTTTTAAAGTAAATCTCATGCAATAAAATTTTTAACTCCAGTTGATCTCTTGAACTGCATAATTTCTCCACTGAAGGTCATGACTGGTGTGCATTACAGCTGGCTCTGCACCTAAACTGTTTTGTCCTTTCAGTTTGGCACAACCCAACTTTATCTGCATTTGCAGCCATGGTTATTTTACAGGATCAGATTCTGTTTGTCCTATTAAAAACAACAACAACAACAACAAAAAAACCACAACCCAAAACCAATAAAATCTTCATGCAGAAATAGATGACCTCCAGACTAGAATGCTTAATTAAAGAGAAACTTATTTTCCAGCTGGCCAGTGTGCTAAGACATGTAACACTTTCCTCCCTCCCTCTCTCCGTGCCTCCCTCTATACACTTCCATGGAAGTACTTTACCTTTGTGTAATCACTGTTTCTGAAGGTTGTGCTCTGATAAATTTAGCTCTACAGCTTTCTTGGGACTGTGTTGATGATTATTAGGTGTAAAAGGATTGTCAATTTAGAGCCAGTGCTTCCTCTTGAAGATGAACACGTATCTGTGGTTCCTACTGCTCCTGTCAGAGAGAAGCTGCAGAGGAAAGTAACAATTTCATGGGCACTCCTGACTCTTGTGATGGTCAGTGTCTGGTAGTGGACACAAAATTACCCTTATAAGAACATAACTTAGAGGTTGGCTTGGGTGCCTCTGCCCTGGACTAGAACAGGCATTTCTGTGGTTTCTCTGTAACTTGAGTAAATCTCTGGCTTGAGAAAGAAGGTCTTTTCTTTTGAGGACTGAGCCCTTTTGTGGGTCTTGTGAAAACCATAAGGCTACAAATGACATTATGCAAATAGGTTTTAAGTTCTTCAGTGTAGCACTTTAATATTTGCACCCCCATGCTTTCTGCAAGTGTGGTGTGGGTTTGTTTTTTAGTGGGACTGTGGCAATATTGTTGACTATTCTGAAGAACAGGAGTGGCGCTTGTGTTGGTAATAGGTTGACAGTAGATGTCTACAATTACCTATTTTTTTAGTGAAGACAGTGACATTAACGCAGTACTCTTCTGTCCTATCCTTCTGTGTCAGCCTTAAAAGAGACACTTCTGAATTTTTGGGAGAGGACCCTGTTGGGATTTCTGGTATTGGATTTTACAATGTGAAGTTCTGGAGAGGGGAAGGAGGAAGAAGCAAACGTGGATTTCTCTTAGGGTGGTGCAACACTGCCTGTGTGAGGCTATCTTCATCATGTGTCTGCTGGGTCCATAAGCAGTGCTCAGCAGTACATGTGTAGGTTCAGCAGACGAAGGCTTAGCAATATCAACCATCAGGCCAGAAGTTGCTTGAGAGTTAGTGATGTTATGCAGCCCTTCTGTCTGGTTTCTTCACCCACTTCTGTGTTTTTGTGCTTTCTCTGTTTTGACAGGGATTGAATTACAGGAGTCCTTACACTTTCCTGGCTAACTTTTCAATCAAGAGCTGTTTTAAATACATCAGAACATCTACTCAGCTAAACTCCAAGTCTGTTATTTTAAAGGATCATAGCAAGTAAAGATGGAAGAGACCTCGAAAAGTTACCTGTCTGGTCCTCCTGGCTCAAGCTGGGCTCAGATTATGTTAAAGTGTCAGGGATGTTTTTGTATTTGAGATGAGGTATTAAAAGGCACAGCTTTCAAAGGGGAAAGGCTGTGAAGTTCAATTTGACTGGAGTTGTTTCTCACTCATTAATGTTTTTCCCTGAAGAATGTACATTAGAGTTACTTACCCAAATGCCTTATACTGTTTTCTTGCAAGCTGAGTTTATCTCTCGGTGCTTAATAAATAAATCCCAGCGGTAAACTGTGACTGAAAGTTCTCCTCTCCTTGATAACCCAATTGTCTTAGAGGAACAAATCTCTGAATGGACAAATGAAGAAACATGTACATAGTGTATGTAAGTCAGCACCTGCCCACGGAAGTTGTTCATACATATGTCAGATGTCCACCTTCTCACACAAACCTTGTTTCTGAAGCTGCTATTATGGATTAATTTTCCTCTGTGCGTTTCAAGCCTCAGCCGGATTGTCTTCACTATCAGTTTTTCAGTCTACTGTGTAAACTTAAAGGTTAGTTGAGATCACTGGGGTAGTGTGCTAAGAACAACTCGTTCTTTTAACTTCCTGAAGGATATTCTACTTGCCTGTCCAGCTAAAATGATACTTCATACTTTATTGTTACATAGCTATGCAAGAAATTATGATAGTTTCAGGAGACCTATTCCAAGAAAAGAACTTAGCAGGAAGAACTTATTTTTCAATGCAAGTGCTCCCCTTACCTCCACTCTCCTCGTCACACCCCCATTTTTTCCTTATTTGAATGAAGAAGACATAAATGTTGTCTACATCCTTTGCAAAATGTAGGTAAAGGTTTTGTACTACAATAGGCAACTCAGAAGAATGGAGCAGATCAGTAGCTATGCTGGTGAACCCTTTCATATTCTTTTTTTTATTAAGTCTGTAACTGTCTCATTTTGGTGGAGAAAAAAAAAGTTTTATTTTAGAAAAACAATTTACACAGAGTACAAGTCTACATATTCATATTTTAATAAAGGCATTCCTCTCATACTTGAAGCTTGTTTAAACCCACCATTGAAGTCTGGGGTTTTTAGGCTGACGCTGGAATGGAAACTGGGAATAAGCTTTGGCCATGATGCAACCAAAGATCACTGATCTTGCATATAATATTAATGAGAACTTTCCTGCTAAGTGGGGGACTGCTAAGTGGTAACAGTATATATATAACTTGGCCACTGTTTTGTTTGTTTGTTTTTTGTGTGTTTTTTTTTTGGTGCTGAATGTTGAGTATGCAGGCAGCTGGTCTTCCTTTATACTGGTGGAAATAGTCAGCTATATATAATTAGTAACATTAAACTTAAACCCCCTCTTCAATATATGAGAGCTTGCCTGGGTCTCAGATTGTCAAGGTTTATTGTAGGCAGTCCAAGACCAGAGAGTTCAATTAGAAAATTAACTATATTATTTTACCATATTAGAGAGTTGATTTTCTTCCAATTTGAAACAGATGATACATTGTTATAAAGGGCTGGGGTTGCACTTCAATATTCTCCTATAAAAGAGGTAAAGACATAGAAAACTTTTCCGCAACATTGGGTTAGGGCTTTAAAAATAATATGCTTTTTACAAGCCTAACTGCAGTTTTTATTCCTCTGAGTCACGTGTGTTTGGTGGAGACCATGTACTTTCAGTGCTTCTCAAGCATAAAATGTGCAATAAAGTTTTGTTAAAGGAATTTATACTATGTTTAGTTTTGCAAGGGAAAAAAATCATGTATGTTTAATGTCGTTAAATGTAGTGGTTTTCAGGTAATTTGTAATCCAGAAACCTTTAGTACTGGGAGCTAAATGGTAACAGAAAATTAAGGCAAT
This sequence comes from Pezoporus wallicus, assembly GCF_028554395.1. Classification (NCBI taxonomy): domain Eukaryota; kingdom Metazoa; phylum Chordata; class Aves; order Psittaciformes; family Psittacidae; genus Pezoporus; species Pezoporus wallicus. The sequence goes on along the minus strand of NW_026642285.1, from coordinate 141,547 downwards.
AAGGGACACTGAAAAATAACTGGGTTTACATTTTGTGGGGCTAAATATTGACTATTAAAATGTTTGTGCTTTCAATAAAGTGGTGTAACTGTTGGCTCACCGGATATCTAAACTGAACCTGTACCTTTCTAAAAGTTAGAATAATAAATTAAGTGGACCTCCCACCTAGGTGACCTTGCTTCTGTAGATGGCACCCGGAAGGAATGAAGGAAGCGAAAAGAACTCTTGGGCAAAACCAGCATCAGGTGGAAGTTCAGTAGGAGCTGCTTAGGACAAAATATTATTCAGAAACATTTCTTCAGAGAACAGTCAGGACAGCTGAGCAGTTCTAAATAGCTTCTAGCTTTCAGTGTGTTTATCCATATGGCTCCTTTTTTCAGAAGCAAGCCAGTATTTTTACCGGGGCTCATGTAAGCAGGCAATGGTTGATCTAAGATATGCCCTAATTTGCATTGTGTGTGTATGTGAGCTTTTACTGCTCTTCTACAAAGTGGCACATCAGCCAATACAAATAATTCTGGGATTCATTAAGAATATGAATAGACTGATTGTTGAAAGTTTACTGTAGGAAGCAATGGCACCCATAAGGGTCCAAGTGGATGCTTAGAGGGTATGATGGGAAAAGACAGAGAATCCTTATTCTCTAGGCCTTAATGCATATAATGCCAATTGTGCTTATGAAGTAACTGAGTAGATGAGTTATTTGAGTGAGTGTTCCATAACATTACCTTTTAGAAATAGAATAAAAATGTATTTCAAATAGGAGGCAGATTAATAGAGTCCTGAGCCTTTGTGGAATCCCTCCAGAACAGTTTCTTTGACTCCTTTAGGGTTTTCTTCATCATTACTTCCCAAGGGTGAATGCAGTAACAGAGTGCCCCACGATACAGAGCATACAGCACCTGGTGGCATATTATGAAAATAAAAATAACTTCATATCTAAACCATTTTCCTTATTATCTCCCATAACAGCAACATCTGCCTGCAAATTTTATTTCACGTGGGGAGTTCAGATTACCAACTTTGCAGCACTTTTTACCATTTCTATGCAAAACCAATCCTGTTTTTCATAAGTTAATAAATGGATAGAGTACTTTCAATAAGGGACCCTGAGAAGCCAAAATGCTGGAAAAGGAGATCAGGGAAAATTATCAGTCTGTTGAGTGTATGATGTTACCAGTTCCAAAGAAGAAAATAAATCTTGATGCCCAGAATCCAGCTTTTGGACAAGCAGTCACAGTCTGATGGAATTCTGAGTAATCCCTCTGCAGGAATTACTCAAATTCAATTTGGTGCTTTCCACTTCTGAGACATGCTGGAAGCAGGCAGCTTTAAATGACAGGCTTGAAGTATGCACTGTTATTACTCCAAACAGCTAGACACACACATCAAAATAAAGAAAAATATATTGGTTATCACAGCTTTTCATTCAGCAGGGGAAAAATAAATATTTTTATATGATGTTAGAATTGCATAACTGAAAGGTTGTTTTGCTTTGTTTTTTCCCCTATCAAGAAAAGTACATACAGGACTGTTAAATAGGGGAATAATGTTTCCCTAAGTACTCATATAGTTTTGTTTCTTTTAGTTTTCTTGTTGAGGTTCATGTTTTCCAGTAAGAAAGCAACAGTGTCTAGTAAATGATATAACCAAAGAGCATGGTTTAGACCTTGGTAACGGCATCATTTCACTGGATAGTACTTAATGTATCATATTAGAAAGGAGAGCAGAATATGCTCTGTGCAATTCTGTCTTTCAGAAGGGATTCAGTCATCCCTCACATATGGAAGCCCCTGGGATATAATACACCTATCATTAAAAGGGCTAAGATGAAAGTACTGCAAGCTTGGTAACATCCCATGTTCACTTATCTGTTTGTAGTAATAAGCCTTTCCTTGGCCTCCTGCAGAGTGGTGGCGAAGAGAGAAACTAGACTTCTCTCTGCAGAGGAACATAAGAGGAATGAATCCAGTTGTCCCAAAGCAAATTGTTATGGTGACTCTTAGGAAGATTTCTAATCCATTGTTCTGTTTTCCCCTACTTTCAAGTCACTAGAAGTGAAAGACAAATGATGATCCAGGAGAGAGACTTCCCACAAGAAAGAGCTATAAACTGTTCGCTAGTAGGATCTGTGCCTTCAGACTGCAAATCGTCAAGTGGCGGCAGCTTCAGGTTACAGTTGTTCCTGAAGAGAACATGGGATTTCCTTGTTGTTTTATGGGTAGGTGCTCTACCTTCTTCTAATATCTTGCAGTCTTAATCTGACTCTCATGACAAAACCTGTGGTCTTAGGCTGGGGTCTGGCAGCAGGCAACTTCGACAAGTACAGGTTAATTTATTTTTTTATTTTTGGTGCAATTTAGAGTAGGTCACTGAGGAGCTGACATGATTTGTGTTATGAAGTGTACAATATATGTATATATTTATATATATTTATATATTTTCTACTTTGCATTCTTGTTCATCCAAACTAGTATGGCTTCCACCATTTACCACATCTGCTATGCTATTTTCTGGTTTTAACAGAAAAAAATTGTAGTGATGAGTGTAGATCTCTGTTTAATGCTTTTTTATCACTACTTATAAGTGGTTTGTTTTAATTTTGTTTTTTAATTTAAAAAAAAAGGAAGATATTTTTTAAAGAGGCAGGAACACCACCATCGCAGTATAGAAGTTTGTTACAGGTGTTGCAAAGAGTAAGAGGTAGCTAATGAGAGAGGTAGTAAAAGATGCCACAGTTTCTATTCAAATAAATTCTAACCTGACATGCCTTCCCATAAGGTAGACTAAAGACATCATAATATTTTTTATCACCTTTTATGATTCTAAGAGTTAGAAACTGGATGCTATATATTTTAATAAATGTTTTCACCATAGAACTATCTATCATGTCAAATCATGGATGTTTTTTTAGTAAGTGTAGGAAGTAGCTGGTTAACTGTGAGCTACTGAAAAGAAAAGCTTCAGTACAGATTTGTTGCATTTTCTTTGTAGGCTGAGAAGTAAAGCGAATATTTCTTCAGAAATATTTCATGAACCAAATGTCAAACAGATGTACTTAAAATGTGGAAAAATTAAATGAAAGGCATATTCAGGATTTATAGAGCTGAAACCCAGAAAACCCAATGGAAATTAGAACTTTGATGAACAGAAACTATACTGTTAATACAGAACTTTTTACTGTAAGTTAAAAAAAAGTGGCTTCTAGGTTTCTGAACTGAAATCTGGAATCATATAAGTTATGGTAAGAGAATGATGCAACACTTGTTCTGAAAAATGTAATTTAGCTTGAAAATACATTTTTATATTATTTTTAAATTAACAGTGACTAGAGCAGCTCCATAAAATTGTACTTCTGAGAAGCATGGAAATCCATGGAAGTCTGAGAACTACAAAAACTTGACTTTTCAATTCTCATTTTGAAATCATGGCAAGAAAAATCCAAAGAATTCACTAACAATCCCTTTCACAGCTGCTGCTGTGAGGCACAAGCACAGTGGGTAAGTGTAGTCACTTCACCCAGGTATGGGAGCATAACAGTGTGCCGTTGATTTGAGCAAGATAGGTACATATTTCTAAAATGAGTTGTGGCCTTCATTCAGGAAAAACACCCTTGTTCTGGAAAGCAGTCTCTTTAGACCATCACAGTTACAGTAAGTCTACTGCAGAAAGCATTTGAGCCTGGGACTTTGGGGATTAAAACTCTTGCTTAAGTACTTTTCCTTAGTAGGGATACATTTAGACATGTGAATTGAGGCTTGCATGGACTAGTAAACAAGGGAATTTTCAAACAGTTATCAGCAGTCTATGTTAAGTAATCCACATAATGAGTGGTGTTTTGGAGATTTATATAACTGATACTGTGTCTTGTACTGGGAAAGAGCTTCTGACATGAAGTTCTTCACTAAAACTATGCAGTCCAGCAATGTATCGATTAGAGCAATGTATGGAGCAATGTATGCTCAGGTGAACACTGATGAATATTGCTAAGTATTTTGTTTTCCTAGCTCATGCACTTCAGACAATTTTTTCAAGAGGGAAAGAGATTTGAGAGGTGAGCAGATTTAGTAGTGATTTGAGTCCTGGGTTACCCCATTAGCTGTTGTACATTAGACTAATAATTTCTGAACAATTCAAATTTAGGCACCAAGTAAGTGGTTTGATATTTTTCTGAAGTGCTGAGAAACTTTGTGCATCCACTATTATTTTGATTGATTTACCAATTTGATAAAGATAAGTTATATTTTCAGTAAGGATTTACAGTTTTAAGTCTTTGTTTTCCACAATTTAGGTTTGGTAGGTCCACAGTGGAGTGAGTAAAGGTTTAATTTTCTTCTGCTTTCACAGTCTGTTGTACCTCATAGGCCTGAAGAGACAGCAAACCTGGTTTGTATCTCTGATTGTCTGAAGTCTTTGCTGCTAAGTTAGCTTGTTCAGCAGGTAGGCCAATATCGGAAATACAGGCTCTGACAAAAAGAACATGAAAGAAAGTATCCTCTGTCTAGTGGTGTCCAGGTTGTCACTGCAGTGATGCAAACTGACAGAAATTGAACTACACTTCCCAGCTCTCCATTTGATCCTGCATGGACAGGAAAGATTAACCTTATTCTGTTTATTCCTTGTCACCTGACATCTTTCTTAAGTACTTGTATCCATAATTTTACATGCCAGCAACTCCAGGATTTTGCTGAAATGACACGAGTTCAGTTCTGCTTACCTTTGATTATGTGTTGACTTTTACTATTAAGGCTACCTGAAAAGCTTGCCTTTAGGAAAGACTGGTGAGCTATGCTTTTGTTACCACTAAGTGTAAAAGCAGCTATCTATACCTGTGAGGCTCCTGACCCTTCTTGTAAGGGAGCTGACATTGCATCAATACACTGCTAGGCTGTGCTGTGGCTACATCTGTGGTATGCTGAATGATGATACTAACAGGCTGCCAAGCTGGACAGATGTTTTGACTGCAAAGGATTGGATCTTGCCTGTAGTCAGAATGGAAGGTAGGCAGTCAGCTCAGCCAGCTCTGCAGCATCAAGACCCAGAATGGGCTATTCTTGAAGCTAGAAAGCTGTATGTGGAAAGGGGGAGATAAAACAATACTGAAAGAGGCATATGTTCTAATATGTGCCCCTTTTCTTCACTGGAAAAGTCACAAGAAGTGGTGGGAAAGATGCTCCAAGGGGATACTGCATCAAAGAAAATTTGCTGCCAGGGGGGTCAGAGGACTACTGTGGAAGAGACCAGCTGTGTTTGTTGAAGAAGCACTGGGCTATGGAATATGTAATTGAGCTTCTACAGAGCTATTAAAGTCACTGCAGTGGCAGTAGTAGAGGAAGTGAGAACTGAGTACATTTTTCTCCTTGAAACAATTGTAAATTTATTTGTTTGTACTTTTTGTTTGTATTTAAAAAAACACTTAGACTGAATAATTGATGCTTATTCAAAGCAGTTATAATTGCATCCATTTGTAAATTGCTAGATTAACTTGGGACATGTGAAGTATTTTATACTGAAATTTTGTATGTAAGAGATAACGTTGTCCTGTTAGTGATGCGGTCACTTGGACAAGTCATTGCTGTACCTAATATTCTTTGTCTGTAAAATGGGATAAGAAAGTTGGTGACTGGTTGTTGGGCTCAGTGGTTAGCACAAAATCTTTGGATGAAATGTGCTGTCTGAATGTACATTGATGAGATTGAATCGAATCAGGAAGAAGCTGAGGCACCAGCTTCTAAGTTTCGTATCAATAGTTAATTTTATCTATTCCATATCTAGGTCATTTATTTGGAACAAGAATTATTGTCCTGTGAAAGAAATGCACAGTGCTTGAAATAGAAATTATGACATCCTGGTATGGGAAGTCCCAGTGTATGTGACTTGTCTCCTTCCTGTGGGAAAAACTGGGAGTCCTCTTTAAAGTGTCACTATGGCATATATAGTGGGCATACTTATATAGCATCATATATGATGTATATCAGTCCATTTTTAGTGGAAAAGGGACAATGAAAATGAATTGTAGGATTTAGATGGTTTATGCATTAAAAGGACTAATTATGATAACAATTAGAAAATCATATATAGAAAAGCAGAATTAGCTACTCTCCCTTGTAATTTCAAGATGTATTCTAAAGTAATTTCTTCCATCTGCAGGGTGAAACTCATCAAAAGTATCTTATTTTCTTTCTCTTTTGTTGTGTGCCGGCAGATCATTGGCATCAATACAGTGGGTGGATCTCACCACTTTTTATTGTCTTTATGTAAATGAAAGCCTATTTGGCATCATGGGAATGTATGTACTTGACAAGAGAATAATAGTGAAAAGATTTGCCAGACAGATCAGAGAGGTGAAATTAGTTCTTAAATTACAGTTTAATTCCTTTTTGTATGTAGGCTGATAACTTGGCCTGGATATTTCTTCAGTGTGTACTTCCCAATATTTCATATGCCAAAGACTGAACAGATGTACTTCTAGTCTGGATAAATTAAGAGGCACAACTTCAGGCTATGAAACTGAAAATTCAGAAACCAACAAACAATATAGCTTTGAGCTGAAGCTTTACAGTGAAAACAGACTTTCTGTTACAATAGAATGCAGCATTCAAATGGCAAAATCAATATTTCATAAATATTAATAACTTAGATTTCCAGCAATCTGACCAGTACCACCACCTACTTCCTGACCTCCCCAGGCATTTTTCCAGACTGATAGTGCTGTTCTCAGAGAATATGAGGTACCACCAGCACCCCTTGAAGCTGACTTGGCCAAGAGTCAGGATTGTACAACAATTGTTAGAACAAGAACTCCCATTAGAAGCTATTTTCAGTCTCCAGTTTTCCATTGGCACCCCTAGAATGTCTTCCACTCTTACTTTAGCAGCCTCAGGAGCCTTACAACTGCAGGAGAAACATTTTTTATGGAGTAGGGAGTAAGAGTTGAGTATTTCTTCCAGGTTTCATTTGAAGGAAAGGCCCTATAAATGAAGCTGCATCTCCAAGATTTGAAATCCCTCATGAGATTATAGGAATTTGAGTTATCCTGTAGTCAATATGGCTTTGCAAAAGCTGAATTTCAGGATCTTCCAGAATCTACTGCTGTATGAAGTCTTTGTTCAATATAATACAAAGCTGAGAACAGAAATGAAAAGAAGACAGTATTTTGACTCCCTGAACCCCACTGTGCCATCTTTCACTGAGTCAGTTTTATATGGGAACAGACTTCTACTCTGTGCCCTAATGAATGCAGTTCCATGGTCACTTGGTGACAGGAACACATATGACTGTGTTATATGTGTTATGTTATATGTGTTATATAGCCATAAACATGAGGAATGACCACAGAGCTAAGCTGCTGCAGGCTTTCTTTCTGTAGCAGTTACAAGATCATAAGGCAGCTGAGGCTGGAAAGGACCTTAGGAGGTTATCTAAGTGAAAGTTGGTGACATGAAATTTGCAGGCATTGATTGAAGTGCAAGTTCATGATCCAGTTGCAGAATGATTTGAAGATGGGAGGTGTGTTAGAGGATAAATCAGCTGTAAAGAAAGTGGTCTTAGCAGGACTTCTTTCAGTGTGAGACTGTGAACTTTCTTCTCCTGGCATGTGGCGCTTGGCACCAAGGGCACTTTGTTACATGTGGCATCAGGCTGCCTAACAGTGCTGCCAAATGGTGTGTCATTCCAGGGTTGAAAGCTAACCTGCAGATGTGCAAGTTGCGCAACCAGTAGTTGAATGTTTAGAGAATAGGGCACAAGGCCTTAGAAAGTGGTGTGTTGTTAAAAAAAAAGTTCAGGCCATTGACTATTATATGGTAAAATGAATTGCTTCCTGATGCTAAACAAATAGCACAATATTTTGATGGGCTATCTGACTATTGTGCACAGAAATGTGATTCTGATGTGATTAGCAACAGAAGAAAAACATTTGAGAAAACCATCTACTCCTGCTTTCTCCTTTCACTCTGGAGAACCAGAGAAACGGTAGCATTTGAAATTGTGATTTCCTCTTTCGTCTAATTATTATGGGAACTGGTATGATTAACAAAACAGAGAATAAGCACTTAATGGACACATAAAAGCTGTTAAATAGACACAAAAAAAAAACCCACTTATGCTCTGCATTTGCTCTGCTGTTAGTGGTGTAATTTCAGAGACACTACCTCAGTGTTACTATTTAACAGATGAGTTTTAAAGATTCAAAAAAGAGCAGACAGGTTTCATTAACATAGGAGGTCCATGAAGAAATAAATATTTATTAAACTTCCAGTGATGTAAAAAAATGTTTTTTTTAACCACACTTCAAGTGTTGGTGTACTGCCTGCCAAATACATACCTGGTGAGATATTTAGAAACTTCCTGTTCCACATGCTAAGCAACAGTGTATGCATTTTAACTTAAATCAGGGTCACATAGCTGAAATGTATTTCAGAGGAGGCCTGCATTTGTCATTCAAAGGCATTGCCAAGGTTTTAAGGCCTTGCTATAAAGTGGATTTCACAGCTTGAAAAACTAGTTCTCCAATAACAACTGGGTCAAAACTGGGAGGAGCCTTTATGCACTGAGTCACATGAAGTGCATTATACATGCTTACATTTGAAATCAGAGTTAATCCAAAAACTGAACCATTTAACATAAACCTCTCAATCCTTGTGGGCAGTATGGCCTTGCATTCAGATCCCTATATCTGTGGTTCAGGTTGCAGTGAGATTTGTTGCACGGGTTACAACACTCCTGGGCAAACATATTAGAAATGCTCATCTTCGGTAGATCTGGCCAGGGTTTTTTGGGAGTGAGAGCCAAGATGACTTTGGTGTTTCCTCCCCATGTTCAGTGCAGCATGGCCAGTGTCATACCTGAAGCAGTGGTGTAGCAGCACAGCTCCTTTCTACTGCTATCTTAGCTGCATCTTGCAAAGGGACAGCTTCTTGATGTGCAGATACATTGATTAGATTATCTTTAGAAAATGCAATTTAGTTGTTTGCTAGCTGGTTGTCATGGTTTAAGCCCAGCTGGCAAACTAAGTTCCACACAGTTGCTCTCTTGCTCCCTGCCTACTCCTCGCTGGGGGGAAGAATAAGCAAAAAGAGTAAACACATGTGGGTTGAGATAATAGTTTGATAACTGAAATAAAATATTATAGTAATAATAATAACTTAAAAATTAAAATATATATATAGAAGAAACAAACAAACAAACAAAAAGAACCAAGTGTTGCACACTATTATTGCTCATCACCTGCAGATTGATGCCCTCCCATCCCTGAGGAGGGACCCATGGCTCCTGGCCAAGTCCCCTTAGTTTATATATGATCATGACGCTCGACGGAATGGAATACCCCTTTGGCTAGTTTGGGTCAGGTGTCCTGTCTCTGCTCCCTCCCAGCTTCTTGTGCCCCTCCTCACTGGCAGAGCAGGAGAAACTGAAAAGTCCTTTATCAGGGTGTCCTGGGTTCAGCAGTAGCAGTCATGTTTTTTCCTTTGTGGTAGCTGGTGCAGTGCTGTGTTTTGACTTCCAGCCTGGGAACAGTGTTGGTGAAGCCGATGTTTTCAGTTGTTGCTAAGTGATGTCTACCCTGACCAAGGACTTTGTGAGGCCCATGCTCTGCCAGGGAGGAGGGGAAGCTGTGAGGAAGCAGAGACGGGGCGCCTGACCCGGGCTAGCCAGGGAGGTATTCCATACCACAGCACGTCATGGCCTGGGTGGGGGGTGACTGGGAGTTACCCGGAAGGACACGGGCTTCCGGGTGGAACTCGTTTTCTTGGCCGGTGGTATCGTATTCTCTTCCCTTGTTATTTTCCCTTATCATTGTTGTAGTTGATAGTACCGGTGGTGATTTGTGTTGTACATTGGTTGCTGGACTGTTCTTGTCTCAACCCGTAGGAGTTGCACTCTTTTGATCCTCCTCCCCGTTCCTCCGGGAGCAGGGAAGGGGAGAGCCCCGGTGCGGGGTGGGGGGACACGGACCTCGATTGTTGTCAGCTCGGCACCACTCACTGGGAGTGAGTGAACAAGTTACCTGACTGGGTTTAAACCACGACAGTTCTTTTTGGCGCCCAACGTGGGGCACGAGGGGTTGAGATAAGAACAGATCTGACTGGATTGATAGTCACTCGTCACAATGCTGATTTATTGGCTCTCAAGGTTGTTCCTCTTGATCTCACAGTTTCAGTATACCATATCTTACGTCCATCCGGTATTTGCTGTATTAGTGTTTTTCAAGTGTGGGGCTTGGGCTAAGGTTTTTGTCCCATTGTACTTTATGGTAATGACTTGTAATACAATAGAATCATTGATCATGAAACTGATCTGGCGTATGTTCCCAGTGTGGTCACCACCTTTATACTTTGGGAGGTATATGATGGAGGTGCTTAGCAATTACACATCTTTTTTTCCTTCTCAGGTGCTCAACCTGTGAAGGAGACATTCTTTTACCCTCCCAGTCGTCCCCCCAGACCATTTACATTTGAGAGTTTTGAATTTTTTGAATGGCCTTTTAATGCTGTTGAGACTTGTTTGCTGATGGTGATGGGAATCACCATGCTAACACGCATACAGAGTGTGTTTTGCCCACTACTGATTTCAAGAGTTAAGCAGAGTCAGGTTTGGGTCTTGTCTGGGGTCAAACGATGATGTAGGAGGACCAAGAGATTTTCCCTGAGGCTGGACAGCCATGAGTGGCAGGGTGTGTGGGATAGTATGGGCAAGTATCTAGGTCAGGGCCCCTCCAGTACTTTGGAATTTCACTACCGAACAACTGCAAAATCCAGAAGAATTAGTAAAACACTTAAATGAGGTGTGTGGTCATTCTGGCCATACCAGAGATGGACAAATCCTGGCAACGTGCTGGGGCTTGGCCTATGCTTACAGGGCCTTGTTCAACACTATCCAGCACCTTCAAAAGGAAAAGAATGTCGGCGGATCTGAGGGCAAAGCAACAGTCGCTACTCAAACTTTGGCTGCAATGAACAGCACAGCTACCCCAGTGGCAAGTACAGCAGCTGCTCAAACTTCAACTGCAACAGACAGCGCGGTTACCCCAGCTCCAAGCACAGCAGCTACACCACCCCCGGCTTCACCAACACTGTTTTCAGGCTGGAATTCAAAACACAGCACTGCACCAGCTACCACAAAGGAAAAAACATGACTGCTACTGCTGAACCCAGGACACAGGGTAAACACTACTTAGCAACAACTAAAACACTGGTGTGTTATCAGCATTGTTCTCAGACTAAAGCCAAAGGTACAAGCTACTAGGAAGAAAACTATATCCCAGCTGAAATCAGGACACTGGCTGTATCTGATTTCCAAATCCTTTTCCTTCTTACTCTTTTTTTTTTTTTTTCCCTCAAGTAGAATTACCTCTGGAGTAGTTCTTTGTTACATTACAGCTTTCTAACCTAGGTTTCACTGGGTAAATTCTTTGTTATAACTTACCTATACATACTTTAGTGTCTTTGCATCTTAATAATTTAAAAAAAATATATTACTTCATACTTATAGCTGATTTGGAAGATGAGATTCACTCATTGTTGGTAAATAATACTCTGTACTTTCCATCATGTATCACTTTCCCATTCTTTAGCTGCAGTCTTGATGACTTTCAGCCCCGAGTACAGACAAGCAGGAAGTTTTAGTCTGGCAAATTGCAGGCTCAGCTGTCTAGGAAAAAGGCATGTGAGCTACACCTACATGAAGTGGCTTTTATCCTGATAGCCAAGGTGAATATATGGCTGTATGTGAGTATGGGGAGGCAAAAGACCCAGAATCAGAACTGAGAGCAGAATGAATAATGGCAATCCAAGGATTCAAGGTTAAGCCACATGTGGGTTAACACCATTCAGAGCAAAGAGAGAAAAGTGTGGAGGAAGTAAATCTTGGATACAGAGTTATCTGCAAGTATTGAGATTTGCTGCTTTTCTTGCTACCTTAGGCAGGGAGGAGCAGGAAGGAGCTCAGTCAGCTGATCGGAGCTAGCCTAGCTAGAGCCACAGCCGGCACGCTTCAGCGACGCGAGGGTCAACGGAGATTAGGAAAATCAGAGGGGATAGCGCAGAGACATCGCGATTCCCGACATCTCCCGATCCCCGAAGCCCCAGCAGCCCTTGCGAGAGAGAGGCTGACGTGGCGGGGGGCGTTCCCACGGTGACGGCGACCACTCCCCTGCTGCTTGCCTTGAAAAAGTCTTTGACAGGGCAGCGACCGGCCGCTGCCCACCGGGCACAGGGAGGAACAAGCAGGTCGTGTTGCTGGTGTCCCAGACTGCGCGCCAATATGGTTGCCTCCAGAAAGAGAGCTTGCAGTAAGGTGACTACAGCAACTCAGACAGAGACCCCGTCCCAGACCGTGGCTGTTCAGGTCTCTGGGTGCAGGGAGTGCCAGAGCCTGCTGCTGCCGGGGGAGGGAGGACAGCATTCCACCTGCGTGAGGTGTGAGCAGGTAGAAGATCTGCTTAGCCTGGTGGCAAGACTTAAGGAGGAGGTTGAGACACTGAGGACCATCAGGGAGTGTGAAAGGGAGATCGACTGGTGGAGTAACTCCCTGGCGGGCCAGTCGAAACGGTTCCAGGGAGATACCCCCCAAAAGGGGAAGGACCCCCTGCCTTCTCACACAGAGGGGGATGGCCCGAGGCAGCCCCTGCCCTGTAGCTGTTGCGCAGAGGTAGGGGACCAAAAAGACGACGAGGGTTGGAAGCGAGTTCCAGTTCGAGGTCGTGGGAAACCCTCCCCCCTTCCTGCCCTGCTTCCCCAGGTGTCCCTCCGTAATAGGTTCGAGGCCCTGGATCTTGAAGGAGAGGTAGGTGAGAATGTGGGGCAAGGCCAGCCCACAAGGCCACATAGGAAAAGGGAGTCGACTTTGCACCTCAAGACTGCCTCTGTTAAGAAAGAAAGAAGGGTCATTGTAGTAGGGGATTCCCTTCTGAGAGGAACAGAGGGCCCGATATGCAGAGTTGACCCTCATCATAGGGAAGTGTGTAGTCTGCCTGGAGCCCGGATCAGGGATATCACCAGGGCGCTCCCCAACCTGGTGCACCCGACAGACTACTACCCGCTGCTGGTCTTCCAGACAGGTGGGGAGGAAGCTGCTTCCCGCAGTCTGAGGGGGATGAAGAAAGACTACAGGGCCTTGGGGTGGATGGTGAAAGAGTCTGGGGCTCAAGTGATCTTCTCCTCTCTCCTTCCATCTTCCACTGATGTGGGAAGGAATGGGAAGATTCAGTTCATGAACAATTGGCTTCGAGACTGGTGCTACAGGCAGGGCTTTGGATTCTTTGATAACGGCTGGTTTTATAGGGCACCAGTCTGGACAATGACAAGTGAGAAAGGTTTGTCTCACAGAGGGAAAAGGATGCTGGGGCACGAATTAGCAGGGCTCATTTGGAGAGCTTTAAACTAGATTCGAAGGGGGATGGGCTTGTAGCTGGGCTTGCCCCAGTGGGGCAGCGCTCCAGAATTAATGAAGACTGGGAGGCCTCCTACAATCCTAGGGTGAAATCGGTGTGCTCAGCTCGCTCCCTGAAATGCCTGTACACCAATGCGCGCAGCATGGGAAATAAGCAGGAGGAGTTGGAAACCTGTGTTAAGTCAGGAGATTATGATCTGGTGGCAATTACAGAGACGTGGTGGGACAGCTCACATGACTGGAATATAGTCATGGAAGGCTATGTCCTTTTCAGGAAAGACAGGCCAGCCAGGCGGGGTGGTGGGGTTGCTCTTTATATGCGGGAGGAACTACAATGCACCGAGTTCTGTCCAGGGACAGATGATGAGTGAGTTGAGAGTCTGTGGGTGAGAATTAAGGGGCAGGCTGGCAGGGGGGATACTGTTGTAGGTGTCTGTTACAGACCACCGGATCAGGGTGAGGAAGTTGACGAGGCCTTCTACAGGCAGCTGAGAGCGGCCTCACAGTCACAGGCCGTGGTCGTCATGGGGGATTTTAACTTCCCTGATGTTTGCTGGAAGGACCACTCGGCAACCCAGCCGCAGTCCAGGAGGTTCCTCCAGTGTATGGATGATAACTTCCTCCTGCAAATGGTGGATGAGCCGACCAGGAGAGGAGCGCTGTTGGATCTCATCCTCACTAACAAGGAGGATCTGGTCGAAGCAGTAAGGGTTGAGGGCTGCCTTGGTTGCAGCGACCACGAGATGGTGGAGTTCAGGATCTTGTGTGGCAGGACTAGTAGAATACCAAGTAGAATTGCAACCCTGGACTTTAGCAGGGCAAACTTTGGCCTTTGCAAGCAATTGCTAGGGGAAATCCCATGGGCAGGGCTGCTTGAAGGTAAAGGGGCCCAAGATAGTTGGTTGACATTCAAGGACTGCTTTTTCCGTGCTCAAGATCGGAGCATCCCGACACGTAGAAAGTCAAGGAAGAGGGCCAAGAGACCTGCGTGGCTAAATAGGGAATTGCTGGGTATGCTCAAGTGGAAGAGGAGAGTTTACAGGTCATGGAAGGAGGGGCTGGCCACTTGGGAGGAATATAAGGCTGCTGCTAGAGGATGTAGGAAGGCAGCTAGGAGGACTAAGGCATCCTTAGAATTAAACCTGGCAAGAAGGGTCAAGGACAGCAAAAAGAGCTTTTTCAAATACATGGCAGACAAAACTAACACCAGAGGCAATGTAGGCCCACTGATGAACGAGATGGGTGCCCTGGTGACAGAAGATAAAGAGATGGCAGAGTTACTGAATGCCTTCTTTGTCTCTGTCTACTCTGCTGCGGGCAGTCCTGAAGAGCCCTGTACCCCTGAGACCTTAGATGAAGTCAGGTCGATGGAGCAGTTTGCCTTAGTCGATGAGGAATGGGTTAGAGACCAGTTGAGCAATCTGGACATCCATAAATCCATGGGTCCAGATGGGATGCACCCGCGGGTGCTGAGGGAACTGGCGGAAGTCATTGCTAGACCACTCTCCATCATCTTTACCAAGTCTTGGGAAACGGGAGAGGTGCCTGAGGACTGGAGGAAAGCAAATGTCACTCCAGTCTTCAAAAAGGGCAAGAAGGAGGACCCGGGTAACTATAGACCGGTCAGCCTCACCTCCATCCCTGGGAAAGTGATGGAACACCTTATCCTTGGTACCATCTTAAGGCATATCAAGGATAAGAAGGTTATGAGGAGCAGTCAACATGGCTTCACCAGGGGGAAATCTCTTAGCCTTTTATGAGGAAATAACACGGTGGATGGATGATGGCAGAGTGGTGGATGTGGTCTACCTTGACCTCAGCAAAGCATTTGACACAGTCTCCCACAGCATCCTCACGGCTAAAATGAGGAAGTGTGGACTGGATGATCAGGTAGTGAGGTGGACTGCGAACTGGCTGAAGGAGAGAAGCCAGAGAGTTGTAGTCTATGGGGCTGAGTCTAGTTGGAGGCCTGTAACTAGTGGAGTGCCTCAAGGGTCAGTACTGGGACCGGTATTATTTAATATATTCATCAATGATTTAGATGAGGGAATTGAGTGTACTATCAGCAAGTTTGCTGATGACACTAAGCTGGGAGGAGTGGTTGACACGCCAGAAGGCTGTGCTGCCATCCAGCGAGACCTGGACAGGCTGGAGAGTTGGGCAGGGAGTAACTTGATGAAATATAACAAGGGAAAGTGTAGAGTCCTGCATCTGGGCAGGAACAACCCCAGGTTCCAGTATAGGTTGGGGAACGACCTGTTAGAGAGCAGTGTAGGGGAGAGGGACCTGGGGGTCCTATTGGACGACAGGATGACCATGAGCCAACACTGTGCCCTTGTGGCTAAGAAGGCCAATGGCATCCTGGGGTGTATTAGAAGGGCGGTGGTTAGTAGGTCGAGAGAGGTCCTCCTTCCCCTCTACTCTGCCCTGGTGAGACCGCATCTGGAGTATTGTGTCCAGTTCTGGGCCCCTCAGTTCAAGAAGGACAGGGACCTGCTGGAGAGAGTCCAGCGCAGGGCAACGAAGATGATTAGGGGAGTGGAACATCTCCCTTATGAGGAAAGACTGAGGGAGCTGGGTCTCTATAGTTTGGAGAAGAGGAGACTGAGGGGTGACCTTATAAGTGTCTATAAATATATAAAGGGGGAGTGTCACGAGGACGGAGCCAGGCTCTACTCAGTGGCAAACAATGATAGGACAAGGGGTAATGGGTACAAACTGGAACACAAGAGGTTCCACTTAAACTTGAGAAGAAACTTCTTCTCAGTGAGGGTGACGGAACACTGGAACAGGCTGCCCAGGGAGGTTGTGGAGTCTCCTTCCCTGGAGACATTCAAAACCCGCCTGGACGCATTCCTGTGTAACATTATCTAGGTGTTCCTGCTCCGGCAGGGGGATTGGACTAGATGATCTTTCGAGGTCCCTTCCAATCTCTAACATACTGTGATACTGTGATACTGTGAAGGGGTGAAGAAGTTAGGGGCAGTAGGGCAGTAATTGCTGTTGGGAGCTTTCAGCCTTAGTTCCAGCTGTTCTTGCCGCATGACACCTATGATTGGCAGTAGTAGCAGTAACAGGAGTGGCTCTTCAAGGCCCTGTTGTAGTAAAATTTTAAGGCTATGGTTGTTTGTCTTCTCCAGCAGTCTGGAAATTACTTACTTTGCCTATGGATAGAGTAGTTCCTAATAAGAAGGACCCTTGGATGTATAGAGTGGAGAATATTAAATAACTGTGTGGAAGCTATATTGCCTTAATGCTTGGTACCTGTGATCACAAGAGGTCAAATTTTGATATCCACAACTGTAGAAAATAACAATAAAAATTAAACAGGGTTCAAAGAGAACCTAGAAGCATGATCAGAAGAGTTGGAAAAAGTGTTTTCCACTCTGAAAAGAAGTTCCGCCTACTTCTTTCATTAAATAAGAAATTAAGTTCGCATGAGATGGAGATTGCATCTGGGCCATCATGTTCTGTAGTCATGGCTGGACCTGTATTCCATGAAGTTGTCTCATCTTTTTAAAATTCTCTTCTAATTTCTGTCTTCTTGATGTTCTATGGCAATGAGTTTCACACTGTACCTGATTACTGTGTGAAAAAGAATGTATTTTATTTGCTTTAAGACTTTAGTCTGATAAATACATAGATGCCCTCTGATTCCAAGATGATAAGAAATGAAGAGTAATCAATTTCTGTTCACAGTCTTCATATCATTCGTGATTTTAAGGGTGCCTATTATATCTTCTCTCAGTTCCTGCCCAAGCTGAAGACTCGTAGTCTGACTCATCTTTCATCAAATGGAAACAGTTTCATGTACCTGCTCTTCTCTGTAAATCTTGAGCACTTTCTGATTTTGCTCAATCTTCTGTTGTCATTGGATGGATTGGTCATGATGATATTTTCTATGTTTTTCTATCCTTTCCCTCTGGTTGTCCCTCCTTCCGCCCCAGGTTAATTTTTGTGTTTTGACTGGTGCTAAGCAGGGAGCTAATGGTTTCAGAGAACCTATCTAATGGGCTCGTGTCCGTATTTATGAATGTTTAAGTATGTGTAACATTGAATTACATTTGCTGCTCAGTAGCTCAGACATTCAGTTTCATAAAATTTCTTTTTGCAGTCAAGTCCATGCTCTGTGACCCTCTGCAACACCAAGTCAAGAGTCACAAAGAGGTCAGGAATAAAGGAATTAATTTGCTAAACTGAATGCCAGCCAAAAGATTATACATGCATGTCTGTATGCATGTGTGTAGGTGCTCACAAGCTTTACAGGGGATGAGGCTGAAGTTCAGGATTGTTTTCAAAGGAGCCTGTTTTTAAGCCAGGGCCAGGACTGATCATGGCTTGCTCTTAGGGATAAGCAATATGTTTCTGAAAAATCCTGGTGTATTGCTGGCGTATATGAGATCACAAGAAATATATTGAATAGTGAGGGGAGGAACTGTTGCTGTTGCAAAGGAACTGCAAGGCTGGGGGTACATAAAAAATAAGATGTAAGAAAGCAGCTCCTTCTAGCATCCTTCAGATTATTTGTGCACTTTATTTCTTCAGGCCTAAGTCTGTAGATACTCACCAGCTTCCTCCCAGTCTCCTGGGACTATCGTGTATTCAATGACTTCCTTCCATTGAAGGCAGAGCTGATAGACCCTAGACATCTGTGTTGTCCAAATCAGTCAACAAACAGCCTGGGACAGACGTCATCTGGAGGTGTTGTATGGACTCTGTGAAAGGGAGAGATGTGCCCAGTGTAGATCTTGGAGCTTTATATTTGAACAAAAGTGCTGCAATGTAATTTTATGAACAGGCAGGCTGTAAAGTAATACCCTTAAAAGAAGGGAAAGCTATTGCTTTTTCTTCTCTCCTTTTGTATTGTTGCTCCATTTATTGCCAAAATTTTGGAATACAGTTTTAGAATATTGCTTTGATTTCTAAATCGGTCTGTAATTTTCAACGACTCCATTACTGAAGAAATACTATTTGCTGTGCCGCCATCTAGTGTTTACGGGTGTTGTTTTGATTTTGAGTACATTAACCTGATCTTTTTGTTCTTTCTGCTTTTTAAAGTTCTCTTTCTCATGAAACAGCAGTGAAAATACAAGCCAAGCCTTCCTCTTAATTTGAAAAATACAAGTTCAACTTCTCCTGACTATCCTCTGCAGAGAATTTTAGAGACACACAACAAAGAGAAGGTCTTCATTTAGGAAGAAGCTCAAAGACACCCTTTCACAGATGAGTGTAGTTAATGGGAATGGATAATCCCTACAATCCTGAAGTAGAGCTGTTATTATGAAAAGCTGGGTTTTTTCTGTTGTTTGCTTTGCAGAATTCTTCAATTTAATGTCTACTGACATCCATTTGGTGGGCAAAGAAACATTCTGGGTACCTAAAAAAGCAAGCACAATTGTGCTCAAAGACTTTTTTTCTGTATAGTGAGTATGATACAAACCACAGTCCAAAATTCTCCCTGAGCTTAAACAGAGTTGCAGAGAAGAAATCATAGCAGCGATGTATAGCATATAACAGACAGCAGAGTGCAGTGTTAGTACAGTTTCCATTGTGGTCTGTCCTGTTTCCAGGCTTTAGTGTTGTTATGGTTCCAGATAGGCAAATGAAGTAAGAAAGAAAATGAAAACTAGCCTGATGTGTTCCCCATCTTCAGAGACAAATGTTTCAGGATGCCTGTGAAGGTTGTATGTAGGCACTTGTAAGACCCAGAAAATCCTGCTGAACTATCTCTTTAAAATTTAATAATACATCAGTTTATCCACCCCCCCGCCCCCGCCCCAGCCCCCTGCAGAACTATAAAATCTTGGATTGTGTGAGATCTGTCCTGCCTCCTTCCTGAGGGGTCAGCAGTGTTTGTAGGAAGGAAAGGTGGAGTCCATACTTGCTGCAGGGTTTTATAGTCCACCTGCACTTGCTGGGAGCAGCCCAGGTTTGGAGGGTGCCCTTGAGTATTGCTAAACTTTCAATGAAATGTCTGTGGAGCTAATGGGAGGGTTGGTGGCTACTGCCTATTTTGTTGAAATGTAGGAATGGGCTAGTCAAAGCTGCCATCTTGTTGGAGGGGACCTTGTTGGAGGTCTGGCCACGTTCTTACCCAGGGGAGTATAAGGGAGGGAAGTTATTTCTAGTGAAAACTTCAGCAGTGTTCTTGCCATGTCCAATGCTTCAGTGATGATTTGAGTGCATTGTCTACTGTACCGGAAAAACACTCCTCATGCTTTATCTGTATTTTGTGCACTGACTTGTTATTCATGTGACTATTTCTGCCGTAGATCTGAGCTCATGTTATTTTTACATGCCAGCTGAAAACACAGGGGAAGACCCAGGCATAGAGGGCTTAAAGACAGGTTTGTGTCTATACAATACTCTGTATTTCTCTGCTCACAGGTAAATTACATTTAGAGAGTAGTTGTAGCTTTGATACTTTAAAATAAAGTGTTGCTTTTTATGCCCCCCGCCCCTTTAAAAAAACAACAACAAAAGAATGGCTATATAAAATAAATATATTCCTGTTTATGGCACATTCTGTAGTTACTGCAGACATGCATTTATCCTATTATGCTTTAAAAATTGAAGAAAATTTATTCTAAAGTAGGAAAAGTGAGGAGAGAGCAGTGAAAGACAAAACATTAATCAAGTCTTTCTCTACAGTCTGTACAAGTAGTTTGTACATTCTGCTAAGGTGGTGGGCAGGAAAAAATAAGACTTAGGCAGAAAATGAATTATATGACTATAACAATTTCTTATTTGTCAATATTTGCATCTTTGAATTAGTTAAGACCCTCCCCTACCCTCAGGACCTAACTTCTGCTGCATGTGAGCTTTTCAAATCTAAAGGAAAGGAAACATCTGGTGTATCATCTGGCCAAAAGGGCCATACGTGTTGCACTGCAATAAGTCATGACAATGCATTTGATGTTTTTATTGCATATATGAATAATGTATACTGCTTTGTCTATATATTTGTCATTATAGTTTTCCTGCTATAATTAGCCCACAAATCATGCTGTAGAAATATATGATTGACTGAATTAGTCAGGTGCCCTACTAGTAGTTTGACATCAGAACTTGAGAGTTGAAGATGGCTGTTTGGAAAGTTAGAAATTAGGAATTGTTAATGTGTCTCAGAATATAAATAGAAATGTATCTCTTCATGTTTTTTGCATATCATCTGTATTCTTTACTATGGAACTATATAAATTTTATGTAATTTCTAACGTTTAAAGTACCTCATCTAATGTTACTTGTCTAGAATAGGTCAGAGGCAGATTTGCCCTTCATAATCTTGAGGATGAAGAATACTACTGCGACCTGGGAACTCTTCTTGTTTCTCTTTGTACCTTCACAGAAATCCAAAGTCTGGCCCAACAAACTCACTCTTGTGAGTTAACGGCTGATTTGTGTGTGTTAATCAAACATGTTGCCAGCATTGGAGCATGTAAAAAGTGCAAGATGCTGATGTTGCATCAACATTGCTCTGTTGATGTTGCTTGTTTGAAGGACTTGAAATAAGCTTAAACAGTGTGAAGCACAATTGTAGCAGAGTGTGTATGGTATGGAATAAGCTGGAGTAAGCATTTTCTGTTAAAAAAATAATAATGACAGACCTACTGACAATATTTATGGCCATACAAAAAAGTCATGAGGTCCAGGCCTTTGGGCACCTGCCCTCCATCTGAACTGGCTGGGCACTTGCATGAATATGCAGCTCTTTGTAAAAGCAGTCTATGCTACATGTCCAGTAAAGCACATTCTTTGTGGCCAGAGGCCCACAAAGATAATTTTATAATTAATGAAAATCTACGTGCTAGAACATCAAAGCAACAGCAAAACCTTGAAGGGATTTTTACTGATGCAGACAGATGCAGCCAAGTCTTTCATATCCCAAAGTCATAATTAATCATCAAAGCAGTACCATTTCATTGTATTTAAGAGTTTTTATTTATTTAGGATCTTCCTTGAAAGTGAAATGATGCATTTTGTATATTTTTGCACTATTGAACAGCAATCTCAGAAAACAGTCACATTCAAACTCTATTTAGAAGGCTTGCAGAGGTTTGTCAGATCAAGACAGGTAAAGTAAACATCACGAACGTCATTTTGTAGTGCTTAATACCATTAATTCTTAAAGCATGGAGCCAGGAAACCCTTATTCGTATTGGTATTTGAAACCTGTAAGCAATCTTATGTTTCTAATGCTGATTTTCTTTTTATTCCACAAAGAAAACAGTATCAAGGCCTTTTTCCTGGAATATTACTTGAGGCTATTCAGAAAAAAAAACACAACAGGAAATTTAGCTCTTTAGCCCTAATAATGGTCTCTTTATTGAATGGAGACTTGCTTTTTTTGTTAAACAGATTTTCTTATGAAAGGGTTAGAAGTGAACAAATGACAAGTTCAAGCTCATCTGATTTCTTTTGATTTGTGTTGACCCTGAAAGAGAGAGAGGTCATGCTGTTGGCAGGCAATAAGAACTAATCTGTGACTAAGTGAGTAATTAAAAGTGAGGCCTTATATATTTTTGTAATGAGTTGACAGCAATTCCACCCCCATGTCATACGGTTGCTCTAATCAGCATGGTCATTGCGTTTAGTGCCAAATGAGAAGTTTACAAGAAGTCAGATGACAAACTCCAAAATATGCAGTTCTTTCAGATGTGCAAATAAATCGACTGACTATATTGCAGATGAGGAAAAACTCCAATAAAAATTAATGTCAGGCTGATGTGTGCAATTAGGAATTATGCATTTTTCTAATGAATTGGAGTGGATGTCTATGTTCAGCTGAAAGATGTAATATTATGTTCAACCAAAAAAAAAATCTGAGTTTTGGCAGCTTAGTCATTGTAGGCTTCTACTGTTTAATTGGCATGTCTTAAGACTGTTCCGACATCAGACATGACAGTATTGACTTCCATATCACCATATGACCCAAAGAACATTTCGTTTTTCAGAACACATTAAGAAGTCTGTTTTTTTGTGTTCAGAGTAACTTCCTAAATTGATTCAGGTCCTGGGTATTCCTGCGAAGTAGCCTTGGCCACAGTCCAGCAAAATGCAGCAGCTATATCTTCACTGTCTTTTAAAAGTGACCTGAAGGCTGGGCTTGCGGCCAAATTCCCTGATCACCCATACGTTTCACTGTCAGGAACTCATTGAAGTCAGGCTTGGAGACAACTGGGAAGAGAACTTCAAGTTTGGTCTTTGTGTTTCCCATCTGGTCCTGCAAAGACATTACAGAGTGTTGTTGGACAGGCAGGGTGTCCTAGGGAGTGGACAGGGCAAAGTCATGGATGGGATGTCCCATGGAAGGATTCTACCATTGCCTGCTGTTGGAACAAGTAGGATTTACAGGCAGTTGAGATTGCTGTAAGAACAAAATACGCTGATAGAGCATCTTGAGTCTCTGGACTTTGTCAGAATCAGTTATCTGAGTGTAGTTGCTACCTTGAGCACCGCCTTAACTATTTTTTTTTTAATATAGTAGGACTTCCATGCATAATGTGCTCTGATTTTTCAGACATGCCAAAATACTTTTCCAAATTTGGGCAACCCCTGGTGAGAGTGAGCTTCCAGAATTGCAGGTTTCTGTAAAAAAGAGCTAGTGTAACCTCCTCTGGTGACTATCAGCCTGTGCTAGAGGCAGGTAATGAAAGTACTCGGCAGTTGTGCTGAAAGCATATCCATTTTTTTCTAGCTATACCACTTGGTTTAATTAAGGTATTACTTTACAATAGTTTTGCCTTGCCAAAACTAGGGAAGAATCACTTATCCCAGAGAAATGATAAAAAATCTTTCACTTTTCATCCTTTTGAAGTCTATTTTATGTTTATCAGACACCTGTCCTCTCTTGTTTAAGAAACCACTTAAATGGAAAACTTCATAGTGAAGACATAAACGTTAACTATGAGGAGTTTTTTAACATTGCTGTCAAATTTGGAGTTAGATGTATCTGTCTTTCAAAGTAATGGAAACACTAGTCATGTTCACAGATTTGTCATCGAGTTTGACTAAAACATAACTGTGGGTCTCACTTGGGTCATTTACTTTTGATTTGTGCTTCCTACACCTCTATTAACAAGGTTCCATCCTATGTTTGCATGCAAATTCTATTTTAAGGTTTCATATATGCAATCACACAGCTCACAGCTTGTTCTCATGTTGCTTATAGCCATGTGAGATCAAAATACTTGAATTTAAGATCTAATGTTGCTCAAGGTGGGATTAGCTGAGCATCATTGCCCATCCATCAGGAAAAGTCGGGACCAGTTCTTTGCCTAATTTCCTTAGATTACTAAGAAGCTTCTAATACAAAATACTAGAACTGCAAGGGCCTATAAAGCACTTTTCTCATTATACACTCATTGCTCATTCTGGCTGTAAGTTCTGTTATGTGTGATAAAATCTACAGAAATATGTCAGATCAGTACAATTGGCATTACAGTCAGGCAAAAGATATTTCCTGCAAGTGGCAACAGCGTAATTGCGTATCTCAGTCAGTATTAGCTTGAGTTCGAAACTATTGTGAAACAGGCTGGAACTGTTTGTGAATGGGTGATTCTGCTTAACAGATGGTTATATGTAAAGGCAGCCAAGAGGCCATGTTTGAGCATTGTGTGTTTGTGGGGGCATGAGTTGTTGCCAGAAATGTCTATAAAGAATCTGCCCTAAGCTTTCTGGTCTAAGATTAAGCAGATATGTCATTTCTAATCCATTTTCTTGGGGGTAAACTTCTGAAGTATTAAAAAAAACCCCAAAGCAATTCTGCAGCTGTTTCTGCACCCCCCAAAAAAAAAAAAAAAAGAAAAAAAAAAAGAAGTCCAAAAGAAGAACCCAGCAATGTGGATCAGGGAGCTTGAAAAGGTTGGTTTCTTAGAACTAAATTTTTATATTTCCTATTTAGACCTTTGGACAACAGCCAGCTTTCTGCTGAGTAGGTTGGCAGGGCACAGGAGTCAGATAAACAACAGTCTGCTGCCTTCTATGACCCAGCTCCATGTGTAGTGTTCCTGCTGCATAAAGCCGTTAGTGACTAGATTACAGAAAACATAGGGTTTTGTTTCATAGCTTTTATTTGTTGTTCCATTTCCTGTTCCATTCCTGTTTAACCTCTGCTCTTTCTAGTTCAGACATAGTATCAAAGTGAATTTGGAAATGAACTTCATATGGATAAGAATGAATTGTAAACTGTACATGCTATATCCAGTATCACTTTTTTTGAATAAAAACTTATAGTTATTTTTTAATAAACAGAATGTTTTTTATTAATCTACTAAGTTTTAATAACAGTATGTTTCCCCTTCCTCTTCCAATATTTTTATTCCAGCAAAACCATCCTGAAAATTAATCAGGAGCTACATGTTTTGTTGCAAAGTCTTTTGGGGACAAATTGCCTTTGAATCACATGGTTGAAGCCTGTAATGAGTAGGGGAACTCAATGTTTTGATCTTCACTTAAGGTGTTTTCCCAGTATAAATGTATATATAAATAATCATAGAATCATAGAATAGTTAGGGTTAAAAAGGACCTTAAGATCATCCAGTTCCAACCCCCCTGCCATGGGCAGGGACACCTCACGCTAAACCATGTTACCCAAGGCTCTGTCCAACCTGGCCTTGAACACTGCCAGGGATGGAGCACTCACAACTTCCTTGAGCAACTCATTCCCATGCCTCACCACCCTTACAGTAAAGAACTTCTTATATCGAACCTAAATATATATATCAGTGTTTGATGACTGTCTACAATATCAGAAAATCACCACTGAGTTTCAATATTGTAGAGAAAGACATAGGAGGGTACTCTCTGAACATGAGCGGAAGGACATGCAGCTACATTTCAGAACTAAAATCTCCTTGAGGTGCTCCTGTTTTGCAAAGCTGAATTAAATGTGTTTGTAACTTGGTGTTACAGTTTTCTGGTTTTAGGATTTGCCATACTGGCTCAGACTTTAGGTCCAGAAGGATGGATTTGAGAGCCCTGAGTTCCAGATGTTTCATAAAACAAGGGGAACACACTTCATTGGGCAGAAATGGCACCATTTACACTGTCACTAGACTTTACCTTATCTGACTTTACCACATTAGAGATTGCTTAAGGCCCAATACACATTTTCTGATATGCTCTCCACACGATTTTTTAGTCTTATGTTAGGGAACTGTTGCTACCTACATAAATATCTAGCTGCTTCTTCATCTAACTCCAAATTAGTCATTGTATACACATGCATTTCATTTAACTGTGTTTAAATGTTCCAGCTGTCAAATTTATTGTTTGTTTCTTGTTTATTTTACTGAAATGCTTTTTCTTGTGTTGGAAAACATGACACAAAGACCCCAGATATCTGATACTTTATTATGTTTTTATTTGTTCATCTCTTTTTGAAGATAAAGCAGTCCCAGTCTTTTCTCTCTCTTTTCGTAGGTTTTCCATTCCCAAGATTATTGCTCATTGTTACTCTTTGCTCTCTACTTTTAAATTTTCAGGCCTGAATCTCTGTCCTTTTCCTTTTAACCTATTTGTTCTGCAGGATCCTTTGAGCTGAATGTTCAACATTATATTGGATGCAACCTTGTTTTACTTTCCTATAAAGATTGTCTGCTTTGTCCAGTTCCTTGTGCAAAATAGCATCTTTGTTACTTCTTGTCTGCAATTTAGTTGAATTGCATACAGTGAATCAAAGCCCCTTTCTCAAAGTCACTTTGAATTTATAAACCTGTAAACACAAAAAAATTCAAATATAAAGAATCTATGTTTTTATTTCAGAGCATATTACATGTGCATATTGAAACTGAAAAAGCTTTTGTTTCATGTTGTTAGAAAGTTTAGTGTTTTCAAGGCAAAAGATGAAGACTGAACTTTGGTGTGGTAAGCTAATATAGCCAGTAAAGTAGCCAGTAAAGTAACGTAGCCAGTAAAGGGAGGATGGGTGTGATGTTTTTATGGTAGATTGCTCTGTTCATAGGATGTCCTGTATTATGTTGTGTATTATGTATTATGGAGCTTTGAAATAAACTTATAGGCTCATACTAAATGTAGAGTACAGGAAAGACAGTCAGCTTATGCGACCTTGGAAGAGATGGCTCTATATGGTGAATTCACTGCTTACTGATGTCTATCATCAGCTCTCTGCAGACTGAAGAAGTCCATTCACTCTGACTACCTCGACTGCTAGTCTTTCTCAGGTATTTGAGTAGTATTTCACATTGAGCTATATATACTGAACTCTGTGTCCTTTCATAGGAGGAGATAAAACCTCATTGTCATTAAACCATCATTCACATTTCCTGGCCTTGCATTCAGATTGTGCTCTTTGTGAAATATAATATCACTTAAGTGATTCTGAATACGGTCCAGTGTTAGATTTCTGAAGAGCTTGCTTAGAAATTAAAGGTGTGGACTATCGTATGAGGGAATGTTTTCTTCTGTGTTTCTTTGGCTGTTGTACATTTGAAGTATGAAGGACATCAGTATTTTCAGACAGACTTGTTGACTGTTTCAAGACCTGACTATAAGTAGACTCCTTACTTTGTATTTTTAGGTGAGGAAGGGGATGGGTTGGATTCACAGTGCTTGCATCAGGACTTTATCATACTGCTACATGCAGCTGCATGAGCAATTGAGATCCATTAGATGCTATCTTCTTGTGCGTGTTGTAGGCAGACTGCTTAACAGCTTCACTGGAGGCTGATGGGACATTTTCTTTGGCATGTGCTGCAAACTGAATTACACATTTTGAGGAATGTGTATTTTAATTGTATTTTTTTGTTTCTGTCTCAGCTCTTGTTCTCTGCTGCCAAACGCTTTTGTAGCTGATGAGGAGGAAGGGAGAATGTGGAAGCCAGTTTGTGTAGCTAATACAGAATAATAATGATTCACCAAATAATCAACTCTGTGGTATGTGGATTCTGTATTTCTGAACTTTAAGTTGACTTCAGAGTGAGTGTCATGCACTCTTTGCCATGTCTGTAATATATTGCTTTCTTTTAAATGATGTTTTAAAAGTGACAGAGTTCATAAATCTTTATTTGAATTAGGTTCCTGAATGCTTCTTACTGAATAAGAGATGATTTCTTATTGCTATGTATTAAAGCCGCCTCTTCTTAAAACAGCAAGAAAAAGTGGAATTTATGGGTTTGGATGTCACCAGGATGAGACTAATGACAGAAAAAAATCTAGGAGAAAGTGATATTCTAACTCCAAATAATCCTCATAATCTTGAAAGTGAGACAGTAGAACTGAGAACCCTGCAGTCTTACATTTAGGACAGAAAATCCAACACAGAGATGTAATAGGAAGCCTAACAGAATAGGCCACTGTAGAACAGAAAGGAGTTTGGGGTTATTTCACAGCTTAAATTTAAGTCAAGTGTGTGATGTTTTTGCAAAACCACCAAAACCAATTCTGGAATAAATTTAGCAGAAAAATTAGCATATTTAAGAATAAGAAATAGTTATTTTTCCAAATTTGGCATTGGTGAGACCTCATCTGGAGTACTGTCCAGTCTGGAGCACTATTCTTTGACAATGACTTGAAAAAATTTAGGGTGTCCAGAGGTAAAATTACAAGAAATTTAAGATCTAATCTAAAATTTTACTCTATTCAAGTCTGAGAACGATTGTGAAAGACATTGTAATTCTTCAGTATTATGACAAAAAGGTCAAAGGTAAACTGTTACCAATGTTGGCTGAGATAAGACCAGAGATAATCAGTTGAAATGGACAAAGGATATCCAGATTAAATACTAGAAAACTCTTTTTATAGGACATTTTAGCAGTGCGACAGGTGTGATTTTGTGGGTTGTGGACGCATCATCATTAGAATTTTTTCTGAAGAACAGGTGAGTGTCAAGGATATTCTACGTTTACACACTCCCTTTTCATAGCTAGGACTTAAAAGATCTCCTTTGGCTCCTTCTTATCT
Organism: Pezoporus wallicus; assembly: GCF_028554395.1. Classification (NCBI taxonomy): domain Eukaryota; kingdom Metazoa; phylum Chordata; class Aves; order Psittaciformes; family Psittacidae; genus Pezoporus; species Pezoporus wallicus. The sequence goes on along the minus strand of NW_026642285.1, from coordinate 113,233 downwards.
GACATTTCTGTGGTTTGGTCTCTATCTCTTTAATGGTTTAAAGGCATATGAAAGACTGTGCTTGAGATGTAGCACTTGCAAAAGACACAGATGTGAAAGGCTTCATGACCTGGATTAGAGGTGGCTTCTGCAGGTGAGAGTGAGAGAAGTGCACTCTGGAGTTTAGACATCTGTCTTTGATAATGTGTGTGTTGAAAATGCCCAGAATGTCAGATCTTTCTTGAGCATCCCCATTAAAGTACAACTGGCCTCACTTTTAGATTATGTATTTTATGATTATTTATCATAAAAAATCTAATTTATGATTTATGATTTATTTTATATTATTTCTTTTATTTTTATATTTTTTCTTTTCTTTTATTTTGTTTTATTTTATTATTTTATTTATTTTTACCATCACGAGATGGTCGAGTTCGAGATCGTGAGGACAGTGAGAAGAGTGTGCAGCAAGATCACTGCCCTGGACTTCAAGAGAGCAGACTTTGGCCTGTTCAGGAACCTGCTTAGTAGTGAGCAGGGAGGCTCAAGGCTGTTAGGCTTATAAAAGGTGGAAGCAAGGACAGGTGGCCTGGGAAGAATACAGGGATGTTGTCCGGGAAGCTAGGGACTAGGTTAGGAAAGCTAAGGCTCAGTTAGAATTAAACTTGGCTAGGGATGTTAAGAATAACAGGTAGGGATTCTATAGGTACGTAGTGAATAAAAAACAGACGAGGGACAATGTAGGCCCCCTCCGGAAGCTATCAGGAGAACTGGCTCCACAGGATTTGGAGAAGGCTGAGGTTCTCAATGATTTCTTTGCCTTGGTCTTCACTGGCAAAGGCTCTGACCAAACCACCCAAGTCTTGGAAGGCAGACACAGGGACTGTGAGAATGGTGACCATAGGCCCATTGTAGGGGAGGATCTGGTTCGAGATCATCTTAAAAACCTGAATGCACACAAGTCCGTGGGACCTGATGAAATCCACCTGCGGGTCCTAAAGGACTGGGCAAATGAAGTTGCTAAGCCACTGTCCATCATATTTGAAAAATCATGGCAGTCAGGTGAAGTTCCCGATGCCTGGAAAAAGGGAAATATAACCCCCATTTTCAAGAAGGGGAAAATGGATGACCCGGGAAATTACAGACCAGTCAGTCTCCCCTCTGTGCCTGCCAAAATCTTGGAGCAGATTCTCCTGGAAGGCATGCTAAGGCACATGTAAAACAGCAAGGTGTTTGGTGACAGCCAGCATGGCTTCACTAAGGGGAAATCCTGCCTGACCAATTTGGTGGTCTTCTACGATGGGTTACGGAACTGATGGACAGGGGTAGAGCAGTTGATGTCATCTACGTGGACTTGTGCAAAGCATTCAACACTGTCCCACACGACATCCTTGTTTCTAAATTGGAGAGACGTCAATTTGATAGGTGGACCACTCGGTGGATAAAGAACTGGGTGGATGGCCACACACAAAGAGTTGTGGTCAATGGCTCAATGTCCGGCTGGAGACCAGTAACGAGTGGTGTCCCTCAGGGATCAGTGCTGGGACCAGTCTTGTTCAACATCTTTGTTGGTGACATGGACAGTGGGAGTGAGTGCGCCCTCAGCAAGTTTGCCGACAACACCAAGCTGTGTGGTTCAGTTGATACGCTGGAGGGAGGGAATGCCATCCAGAGGGACCTTGGCCCACTTGTGAGTTGGGCTGATGCCAAGCTGATGAAGTTTAACCATGCCAAGTTTAAGGTCCTACACCTGGTTCGGAGCAATCCCAGGCACAGAAACAGGTTGGGCAGAGAAGAGATTCAGAGCAGCCCTGCGGAGAAGGACTTGGAGGTGTTGTTCAAAGAGAAACTTGACATGAGCTGGCAGTGTGTGCTTGCAGCCCAGAAAGCCAACCGTATCCTGGGCTGCATCAAAAGGAGGGTGACCAGCAGGTCGAAGGAGGTGATCCTGCCACTATTCTCTGCTCTTGTGAGTCCTCACTTGGAGTATTGTGTGCAGTTCTGGTGTCCTCAACATAAAGAGGACATGGAACTGTTGGAACAAGTCCAGAGGAGGGCCACAAGGATGATCAGGGGACTGAACCACCTCCTGTATGAGGAAAGGCTGAGAAAGTTTGGGCTGTTCAGCCTGGAGAAGAGAAGGCTGCATGGAGACCCCATAGCAGCCTTCCAGTACCTGAAGGGAGACTATAAGGATGCTGGAGAGGGACTCTTCATTAGGGACTGTAGTGATAGGAGAAAGGGTAATGGGTTCAAACTTAAACAGGGGAAGTTTAGATTGGGTATAAGGAAGAAATTCTTTCCTGTTAGGGTGGTGAGGCACTGGAATGGGTTGCCCAGGGAAACTGTGAATGCTCCATCCCTGGTGGTGTTCAAGGCCAGGTTGGACAGAGCCTTGTGTGACATGGTTTAGTGTGAGGTGTCCCTGCCCATGGCAGGGGGGTTGGAACTTGATGACCTTAAGGTCCTTTCCAACCCTAAGTATTTTATGATTCTATGTGCCTTTATATTGGATTTGTTTCTGTTGTGAGGTAAATGAATTCAGTGGTATTAGTCTTTCATAAAGACCTATCTTTTCTAACATGTTGCTTGGGGAGATGATAGACTGTGTTGGGAGATGGCTTGTCCTGCCTCTGTGGGATGGAGCATAAGTTGATTAGCACAAGATTTGAAATGTCATCTAGCTGGATTTCAGTGATGCAAGCTACAGCGGATGATTTGTTGCTAATGACTCAGATGTTGTTTGGTTTTAGCAGATCTTCCCTTGATCATCATATATTTTTTTTTCTTTTTCATATCTTGTTATCTTCTGGATTTGCTTCTCTTTTTGTTAGAGTTGTACAGGAAGTTGATGTGCATTTTCTGGGCTTTTTGTCTAACTATGTACCAAACCCTTTCCTTTGGAATAATGCTTATCCTTTTTTATGTTATCTCTTTACAGTTGATATACATAAAATTTTGATCTGTTCTACTTTGCGGCTCTGATCTTACATGAACTGTAAGTAATATTTATTAAATAACTTAGAAAACCCCAACCTTAAAACCAGCTGTCCAAACTGCAATAGCTTTGACTCTGAGGTGAGAGCTTTTCTCAGCAGAAGGCGAGATTTATTGTGAACGTCTCCTTATAAACTAATTCCTGCTTCACCTTAAATAAGTAGTACTTTATTAATGATTTTGCAAGGCTGTGTGAAGAAATGAAAATCAGGGCAGGTGAAGCAGGGAGGTGTCTTATATAAGGACATCAGCAGGACTTCAAGGACCCTGCTCTTGTGTAAAGCAACTGAATGCTTGAATACCCTGACTCAGTTCCAAAACTACTATAATATAGTAATAGGCAAACACTTACCAATATTTCGATGACATAAAATGTATTTACTCAGGAGCTATTAAGATCAATTAAGGCTGATTTTGAATTGATCTTCTTGATTTCACATCTGTCTGTCCTTTCATTGTAGCTGCATTGCTTTCATATCCTCTCAGGGTTTCATAAATAGCTTTGTCTGATGTAAGGCCATGCTGCCTGCAATGTCCATGCCCACCTTTGCCCTGGCCACGTGCTCCTGCCACTTCCTTTACATCAGTTCTAGCTCTCATGAGGCCATGGAATAAATCATTCATCCAGCTGAAATTTACCTGAAAATTAAGCAGTATTTTAAATCAGTTCAGTGACATGATCTGATGTGCAACGAAACTGGGTAATTGCTGAGGCTGAAACAAAGTATGGGCCAAGACTGCAATAGGACCTGCAGAAAAGTGTGGGACTGACCCTTTTGCAGTAGCCTGCAGGTAGATCAATATAAGGCAGCTATGAATTTATTATGCCTATGTTGTGCTTAGCAATTTGTGTAATACAAATGATAAATAACAAAAATTCTGTTTGTATTTGCTTTACATGTGGGTGATATAATTGTAGAATTCCTCTGAAGGGCTTAGCATATTTTTATAATACTAATCTTGCAATTTGCAAATAATCTTGTCAATTTGGTTTTTATCAGATAGGTACTTCTTTTACCATACTCATTCTGCTACATGGATTTGCTTAATTCTACCTTGTTTTGAATATCACTCCTCTTTTTTTACTCTACTACTTCTGTTTAGTAAATCTTATTGTTTGGAATAACATTGTTATTTATGGTTACAATGAAATTTAAGAGTTTTTGTTGAGAAATTGCCCCAAATCGTTACAAAATAAGTGGGAGCCCAGTCCACCACTGTTTCTTCTCTTTTTTATTGTGCCAAGTAAGATTCATTGCTTGGCCTAGAAAGAAAATGTATCATAGCTTGGCTATTATATTTTCCTACTGTTCTAACTACCTGTGTGATGAGTAAATTCCTGTTTGTTAATCAAATCTTGCTTGCTTAAGAGTTACTGGAAAATTACGACGCTTTGACATTTTGCTTATAGACCCCAGGCATCCGTTAAAGTAAACGATATATGGGGAAGGAGATAAGGAGCCTTCCTCCCCACACCCACCGGGAGGCAGAATAAGACCCCTTATGGGGAAGGAGATAAGGAGCCTTCCTCCCCACACCCACCAGGAGGCAGAATGAGACCCCTTATCAAGAGGCCACACAGACGCAGAGTACGCCAAGAAGTGACACGTATATCGGATGAAGAAGAGTATAAAACCAGTGACTTTGGGGAAGTGGGTTGCGTGCTGTTGGCGGAGCAGAGACTCTCCGGCCGCCCAGCACTGTTTTGCTTGCTGTTGCTTGCTCAAGAAACCGATTTGATTCATTGGTCTGGCTCTTGTCAGTTTATTTGAGCCACATTTACAACACCTGTAGTGCAAACAAGCACCAAAACACGGTGTACTAAATAACAAGTGCTAGGTAAAGTCTTGTAAGCTCCTGAATTCTACTCATAGTTTGCCAAAGTAACTTAGTGACTCAAATTACTTTCAGCTGTTTCTTTCTACATTAAGTATTACACATCAGAGATACTGCTTACTTTTTTGCTGCAACTGATGTTTCAGCAGCTAAAAATGTTGGCACTATGAAATGCTTTAAAAATGAAAAATGCAGTTACTACTACTCTTACTTTTTTTCTTTTTAAGGATTTGATGATCTCTAATCATTGATGCAAAGATTTATTTTTCTAAGTTTCATTCTTGTGCTTCAAAATGTTTTTTCTAGCTTAGACCAAAGGCGAAACATTCTCAGAACACCAAGTCCTACTAGTATCAGTAGAGTAGGTACGCAAGTGCTTGACTGAGAAGGATCTTTGCTTGATTTCTGCAATTTAGCCATAGAAGTGCTTATGGGGGAGAAAGTTGCTTTGCATGGGTCTGGGAAACATCACAGTGAATTCCTCAGCCAGGCAATTAAGGCATCCTAGAATGCTTCGGATGAGAACAGTGTGTTTAACAGAATGCAAAGTTACATAGATCTGGTTACTTTAAATTAAGAGTGAGCTCATCAGTATGAGTGTTTCCTTCAGCATGGTGATGACTAGAAGCTGTTACCTATTGTACTGTCACAGGCCTTTACCGTTTGTGGGTTTAACTGAATACCACTCATTCTTGTTTATCTGTCCTTCTTTATATCAAGTATTACAGCTGAAATATTTTAGTGGTAATATCTGCTCAGTTAGAAGCAGCCCTGGAAACTTTGAAAAGAAATGGGCTCATTTTTGTATCTACTTTCCAATTTTCAGCAAGCTTAGTTAAGTATGTGGATTATTCGGTATGTAATTGTACTACAGCATCTTCTGGTATACATTTGGCACCTCATTTCATGGTAATCATTTAAAATAACTGGTAATAGAAATCATCTGAAATGAGGCTAGTTTTTAAAGACATCTAACCTAAGGCCAGGCACCCCCTGAATCTCAGTGTTTTTGCTGATCTTTAAGCCAGAGCATGAGTAAAGATGAATAACAATAATTTAATTATTTGGAAGTATTATAATGTACTTGGATCTGTGCTCATACGATTCTTGGAACAGTTGCTTATGGCCCTCTTTGAGAGTGTTCTTTAGCAGTTTCTGAGTGAAGACTTGGCACTCGTTGTGAGTACAGTCTAAAGAACCAGGAAACATTCAGGACTCTCTTGAGATGATTTCCAGAACCTACTAATTTATTCTGAAGCAATTTCTTTCCAAAAGGTAGAAGAGACTTCAGCTTTTACCAACAGGAAGAGGGTAGCTGAGACCTGAAAGTCATGTCTGGAACATTCTGCAAGAAAAATGGGTACTGCTGATTGAATGGCATGCATGAATAATTTGCTTTGAAGAAAGATTTTGGAGAGTGATGTTCTTGAGATGGGAACCTGAAATGACTGTTTCCTCTTAGGAATAGTGGAAGTTGTTCTGTCTAGGCAGAGAAATTACTGTATTCTAGTCTTTCAGTGTGCAAAATATCATGACAAGTGTAAGAAATGGAATATCCTGTCACAGTTTCAATTTGCTTTGCTTGTTAGACAGCCAAAAAGTTTTTTCCTATTAACTTCATCTGAAAAGGTTGCATATACACCTTATGTTGGTGGTCTTTGCTTTGTCTTGGTTTTTTGTTTTGTTTTGTTTGTTTGTTTGTTCTTTTCTTTCCCCAGTGATCTACAGTCTTCTGTTCTGTTTAAATGACCTATGATTTACCATGTGTATGTCAAGGAGTTTAGGTCTAGAGCAATATCTGTATCATGTGATTCCCATTAAACCTCTGTATCCCGGGAACAGGTTACAAGTCTTCATTATAACTGAAGCTATTGTGGCACTTACTTGAAAAGTATTTTGGATACGCTTATATCCATCGATGTTAGGGAATGTTACAGAGTAACTGCTACAGTAATATCACCTGTCAGCTGTGGAGACAGTTCTTTCATGTAGAACCAAAGGAATAAGAATGAGTGATGTAGAAGTTTCTTGGTATTTCAGACATTTAAAAATGGGTTATTTCAAACTGTTGCATAGTTCAGGAGATTCAACTGCCTAGAAATAACTCTTCATCCCAATTTCATATGATGGAAAAAAAAGCATTTTTCTGTCCACAGCTGGACACTTGTGCTGCCATGTATGCTCTGTGTGACCCTTGAGTAAGAATGAGGCTTAGGTTGGTCCCTGGGTGATGGCAATATGTGCCCACTTCTGAAAACATGCCTGTGTCTGTAGAAGCCTGTGATAGCCAGAGGCCTCAAGTCTGAGTTATTAGACAGTGTCTTTTCTGGATACCAGCAGAGAAAATATTGTGTTTTCACACAGCAGCAATTGCATGTCCTTATTACTATTTGCCAGTTCCCAGCTGAAGAACAAGACGACATGTTTCTCAAAAGAGGGAGGCTGGGGATCTGGCACTGCCATGTCAGCTAACTTGTTGGTGTGAGTTCTAGTTTGTTGTGTAGCTCTCAGTTCATTTCCTTGGGTGTTAACCCTGGCAGTGCTTGAACTACAGACAGACACGCGTACAGATGAAGTACAGGGCTGCTGGTAGCTTGCATTCACATTCTTACTTTTAAGTGCATTCACACTAATTGTGGTCAATGAAAAGTGTGCAGTTTGGCTAGTGTCTTTTGTTCCCTGGCAGTCCCAGACATACATGCCAAGCTCAGTTGTGAAAGATATTTTCCAGCAACATGTGGCTCTCTGGCAAGCTCCCACCAACCACTTTGTTGGTAGCTACTAAGTAGCTCTGGATCTCTAATGCAGGAAGGCTGCTGATAGGCTTCTGATCTACTTATTTCCCTAAAAGGAATATTTTTTTACCTACCTTTCATTTCTGCAAAATTTGCTTTATATTTATCTATTGGGTTCCAAACCCCACATGAGTCTCAATGCATATAGATCCACTAACTGTTGAAAGAAAAATTTTATGTGCCAGAAATCCACGCTGTCCTTTGCCCCTCCAATTTTTTATTTGTACACCATCTTTTCATTGTGCATCCGTAAAAGCTCTGTTCTTCAGAATTCATGCCTGTTTCTTGCTTGGTTAGTGTATATGAAAATGATGGGCTAGATGCTGGCTGCCTTCAGATACTGGCTTGAGACCTCAGTATCGTCCTTCAGCTTTTCTTGTGCTTTTATTGTGGCAAGCCAGAAGCATAGCTAATGATGACTAGAGGAGGTGTAACAGGCATGCAAAGAGATAGTCTTCCTGTCTGGCCAGTGCTGACCTGTGTAGCAAGATGTGAGGAGTTGTGTTTCACACCCTTTCTCAGGAGACACTTTTCCCTCCTCTTCTTGGCATAAATGCAAAACTGACTGCTCACTTCTTTTAAGTTCTGCCATTTGTACAAATCTGTCAACTTGCATTTCCTGATGGCAGTCAGTGCTCCACTCTGTGCTGTTGTCATTACACAAAACAATCTCATGGCTGGCTGCTCCTTAGAAACACATGTGAATTAAACCTCAAAACCTTTACGTGACTTAATGGAAATAACCCTAAGTTATACATAAGGGAAGGTGGAAATGGTGTGCAGGCACAAAATCTGTATCAGGCAGGAGTTCCTGATTGCTGGAATAAATATCTCTCTGGGCAAGGCAGTGTTCCTTCTGTTTTCTGGCACAAGATTTTTAAAAATGAAGAAAATGAGTGTAACAGGTAACAAATATTTCATAGTCTCTGTTGACCATAACATACTGAAAAATGCATCAAAAACCTGCTATACCGTGTCTTCCACCATGTCAGGTGCTTTCTGTGTCATTTGTCTAACAACTGTACAATTCAAGTTCTTCCAGAAACCATAAGGAGGTCTTGAATGATGAGGAAAGGACTCTCCTAAATGGAGTCTCACTGCTAACCTGTGGCTGAAGTTTGCTCTGAGTTATACTTCCATAATTTCTCTGAAGGCAAAAGTAGCTTCTTGGGTGAAACTGTGAGACAAATTTTGCCCTAAAGCCCTGTTGTTAGATTTTACATACCTATAGCAATAGATAGAAGTGTTTCTATCTTCTTTCCATTTTGTCCATATGCTGATAAAAGGAACCATTCGTGGTCTCAAAATGCATGTAAGTATGAGAGAAAATGGGAAATAAATAGAAAAAAACACCTTTCTTTAAGATCAGATCTTTGGGTGGACATTAATGCATCTTTCAAACATAGATTTCAAGGTGAGTGAAAGCGAATAATATCATGCCAGCATTTCATATATTCATATTGTTGACTTTTCATGTGCACTTAGTAGAAACAAAGACAGTTCTCCACCGGCTTTTTGTGAGTTTTAGACTTGTTGATAGGCAGAAAGCAGATCTGTCATATTTTCCATCCACCAGTGTATAGATTCAAGAAAGCAATTGTATGATGTGATATTTAACGTGATGCTGTCAATAAAATTCCTTCATTTAGAGCAATTAGTCTCCCAGGTAAGGTTTGAATTCCCATTCTATTTACATCACCACTGATTTATTTTGCTGGCCTGAATGAAGATACCAGTCTTATCACTGAAGTATTTTTACTCAAACAGGCTATGCTTTTGTGAGGTGCTACGTTTCACTCCTTACCATGCAGCAAAAGTGTGCAGCAGCAAGATTTCTCCAGTGGTGAAACCAGCTGAAGAGAACCCAGTCATCAAGCTCCTAGCTGTATCTGGTTTTGCAGCCTCTCTAGCTGGGAGTGCTGTGTGCCCTATGTGCTTTGAGCCAATGATTGCAAACACTGTGCAGATACTATGGCTGCAGGGGGAGGTGGCTGCAGCTCAGCACACTGTGTTGAATAGTGCACTACAGTACAGAGGAGTTTCTACTTTAACACTGACTGAACATTATGTAGATGTAAGATTCTGGCATAAAAGCACTTTCTCTGGCTAATTAGGAATCTAAAGCTCTCCCTCTCAACCCCCAGTGAATTACTGCTGCTTATGTATTTGGCTGGAGATCAGCTGTGTCTGACAAAACAAATTACTGGAAATTAATTATCTTGAGCCTGATCCGGAAGTTTTGACTCACCTCTTCAGTAGGTCCATTCAAATCAATATGATTATTACAATATGTAATATGGACTTGGAAGTGGGGCCCTTGCTTTGTCAAATTTTGCTGCTCCATGTGGTGAACAGACTCACCACATCTTCACATTCCAGCTGGATTTCTGCCCATTTAAATCATGGCCTCACATGTTCTCACATGTTCTCATGTAAGGCCACATAATTTAGTTAACTTTCAGGTCCATATTAAATGGATGGAAGATGCCACCAAGCAAACCTCTCACTGACAGGAATCCACTCACAGTCACTGTTGCTTCATGTACACATAAACCAGCTGCTTCACGCAGTTACAAGTACAGACTGTCCTTGATAGATATAATTTGTTCAAGGAAATTTTTAACCTGTATCTATGGAGCTGTTATTTAGAGGGTTTTTCCGCTCTGCATGCATACTGTCCAAACTAAGTAAATGCTAAAAGAGGGGTTTACCCATGAAACTGTCTCCAATATAACCTGCTCCCATCAGAAGACTGACATTATGCAGTCAATACTGCATAATGTTCGTAAGTACCTTAGCACCTTCATTGTGCTCGGTCGCAGAGCACCATCTTTCTGAAACAAGACTGTGGAAACACTCAGCAACTATGATGGCAAAGGGGCAGATTATTTATCATGTGGAAGGATGCTTCCTTTGTGTTAGGAAATTAGTGTCTCCTGGAAGAAAGTGGGTACTCTCTGTAGGCATATCCCTTCTATATTCCCTGCTACTGAGCAGTTTGCCTGTTTTATAATTGCAGCATTCTCTTTCTGTTTTCTCCTCTCATTTTGTGATTTCCCAGAATCTGTATTTTGTTTTTAAGATGAAGACCTGCAAAAGCAAGAGTCCAGAAATGCTGTTGATAAGATTTAAGCTACCCTACCATGTTTTTCCTAACATATGCAAAGGGTTAGGAGAACAAGACCAGGTAGCGTAGCTAAGTGGTAAGTTGTCAAACTGGGATAACCCAACTGCTTTTGATCTTTTGTCTGTGCCCCAAAATTACAGGGTCTTAATGTCTGAAGTGCAAATAAATGTTATTAAATTAGTGGTAAAATCTGATTTAGTAGTGGAATAAAGAAATGCAAAGTTAACATCTGACACATTAGAAAACTATCTATCTATGAAATGCAACTTCTTGAGTTTCACAACCAAAAAAAAAAAACCTAGCATGCACTTTGGCCAGTTTTTGCAATTCCATGGAAGTAAAAAAAGCAAGCAAGCTATAAAATGGGAAGCTGCTGTTACTGTGATTGTAGCATGGGAGTGAGACTATTGGTTTAAATATGTGTTAACTAGCAATTACCCTAGCTTAAGTTAAAATAACTGCATTCAAAATACAGGGAGATCACAGCTGTATATTTCTTCTATTGATTTTGCAAATCATAAGATCTACAGACGTGCAAGCATATCTGGCACAACCCATTTTACAAATGACACAATCAGTCTTCTATGTTACTGTAGCACTAAACACCAAGAAAATCAGCCGGTATCAGCAACATCTAAACTGTGGAATTAAAATCAAATGAAGCTGAGAATGACATCATAAAATGTTTGGATGTTAGTGTCACAAAATCCAGTATGTAAGTCCAAAATGAAATAGGTGAAGTATTTTCCAGAATCTCATCACTGAAGGTATTTTCAATTAAAAGAATGTGTTACAGAATGTTTAGTCAACAAGGAGACAATTCCTGAAGGAGTTAAAAAGAGGAGAATCAGTGATCCAGCAAAGAAGGAAAGGTGCAGGGTATAGCAATGGGAATAATACATCTTATACTTGAAAGTATAAGCCTTTTTTAAGGAAGTGGCATAGTTCCTGCTGCCATTGGAAAGACCAGAATCTTAACCACATGGCTTATTCAGCTCAGTCTTGAAACAGTTTCATATGTGTTAGTATTTAAATTTGAGCATGCCGCAATGTGGTCTTGTTTCCCCACTTGGTGGTTGTTTGTTAATTTTTTAAGGTTGAGAAGTAACAAGCAATAGGGAGAGAAGATTTTATTAATTCTTAAGTAACAACTTAAAAAACCCCAAGCAGTAGTTGAGATTGTTACCATCTAAACTATGAGTCAACAATACAAACTAGTAAGATCTGATTTTTCTGGGGAGGCCATCTGAAGAAGCAGTACATCAGTAGAAAATGTTACATGTGACTAAGATAATGATACAGCCCAAAGTGAAAAGTTTAGAGCTTGCTTCAGGACATACTGTATGTAATCAATGGCTGAACAGTAACGGCATACTGTACACCTGCATTGATGGAGGGAAACAGGCAAAGTTACAGAACCTTTTTGGAAACCCATTTGGGAGCACTCTCACAGCCTGGTCATTGCCTACATTATATTTCCCAGCAGCACCTCCTTTGTTGAGTCTGAAGGGCTACAAGTAGAAACCCAGAAGGAAGGAATGCTGAGATTTTGAATATTTTTGCAGTTTGTGTAGAGAAGGGAAGAACTAATTAATCAAAAAAGAGAAAGATTTGTCTGTATTGTTTCTCAGGAGTGTTCCCCAGAGGCTAAGACAGCTTAACATTAATGTGTTCATTCCTGTTATTGCCTGGGTGTGGCTTCACCTTTGGGCAAAGAGGTAATGTTCTGATCCAAATTCTGCTTTCAGGAATTTTTCCACTAAGCTCAGTGGGCCTTTCTTGGCCCCACTCACTTTATTTCAGTAAACAGTAAGTTTGCATACCTATATGATAGAAAGTTACTGGCAGAGGACCTCCTCTAGAGCCAGTTTTCTTCTTTCCCAAATAATTCCACTCTGTATGAAAAGTACAGCTGGACACACCAGAGGAATGTTTTTGTGAGATGTCTGATTGATTGTTCTTTCTATATTTTCTGGCTGTAAATAGAGTCCAGCCAGGCTAAATGTTTCCAAACAGCAAATCCTTCCAAAAAAGGGAAGATCAGCTAAATATAATTTGAAAGTGTATTAGGCTGGCTTTCTTGTATTTCCACTTCTTCAGATTTAAATATGATTCACTTGGACAATTGAACAAACTAATTCAAGAACTTTGACATATTCCTACTTCAGGAAAACAAAATGAAATGGGTCTCAGAGGATCCTTTTAAAAACCTTTTGCTGTGTGCTTAATCACAGGCAGCAGGAGGTGCAGAATTCCAGCAAGGTGCCTGGGAAGCTGCATGTGTCACGTTTCCTCTGCCCTTTGTACATGGACTCACAGGCATGCACAGTTCCATATCACTTCCTGAGCACTGTATTGCTACTTTATTATACTGAAATTGTCTCTGCAGCAGCTGGGGAGGGTGTAATGGTAACCAGAAGAGAAAGGCAGAGGGTTGTTCTTAACGGTGTGAGCTGATAGGCTTAATTGTATGTTTACTTCAGAAGCGAGTTTTCAAAAAGGATTTACAATTTTGAGTGCTCAGTTTGAGCGACTGTGGGCTTTTTCCTTTTATTCAGGGATCAGCCAGTGACTTCTGTGAATTACAGCTGGAAATTTGGGAGCTCGGAAAAAACCCTCCGCCCCCCCCAACAGCATGTCTTTGGCAGTTAACAGCAACTCTCCAATGTCTGCAGACACTGGGTCGTGTCTCTGATCCATTAGCCTTTTTACTTTGTCATTTATACTGAAGCATACCCCAAATTAGAAACTCCATGAGGTCATTTAGAAATAAACCATCTTCTTTTACTAAGTTACTTACATTGCAAATTGTACTTACAGTGCCTTCCCCAGTCCCTTTTTTTCTCTTGTGGTGATTTTGTTAAACATGACAGATAATTACGTCTTAGTTGATCCCTTGGCTATTGTACTTAAAAATGGCTGGTTTTGCTTAGTCCACTTTTAATTCACCAGTTGCCTGCAGCCTACAATAAAAATGAATGCAAACTATGTTTAAAAGCTTTAGAAGGCAGATCTGACAAATGCAACATAGGATTTAGAGACAAAACGCAATTGGCCACTCCTACCAAATCACATCCCAACTAATGAGAGGGTTTGGGATAGACAGAACTATTTGGCAATTTGGAGCCTCCTGACAGGCAGCTAAATCTACTGCTGTCAGAAGTTGGGCACCATGTTGAAGTCAAAGGAACATTCTGGGAAACACGGGAACAGGAGACTAGAAGGGGTTGCCTGGGTCATCAAGTCCAGTTTTCTAGTGCTGTAGACATCCATGTTTCATAATCCCTTTCATTAAGTTACCCAAATCTATCTTAAAACTAGTTAGATTGTTTGTCCCCACCATTCCCCTTGGCTGGCTGTCACAGAACCTCTTTCTTCTGATGGTTAGAAGCCTTCTAATTTCCAACCTAAATATATTCACGGCCAGCTGACTCCCATTTGTTATTTTGCCAACACTGTCCTGATGCTGAAAAAAAATACGTTCTCTCTCCTTAACTTCAGTCCCTTAACGCAGGACATACTCTGTCCATTTATTCATTCTGCTACACTATTCAAGCTAGATCCTTTGGGGTTTTATCCTATAAGGATGTCTTCATTCTCCAGGGATTCCCTTCTCTGAGCAAGATGGTCACAGTTTGACTTCAGCCTTCTTGACTATGTATAGTGAGGTTTGACTACAGTATGCCAGTGGGAGATCATACTAGTGCCTTAACTCTGTTGTGAACACCTTGGTTCAAAATAATGGTTCTGAATTTAACTAGTAACTCAGATGTGAAAAAGCGTATCTGCAATTGTCACAGTATAAACACTGCGCAGCACAAAGATAGCGCAAACAAAAAAAAAAAAGGTCTTAACCCACTATCCAAAATTGCTACATGAAAGTTTTAGTTTAAAACTACGCCTTTGAGATTTTTTAATAGAGTCATAATAATGTCACTCTAACTAAATCTGCCCAGGATTTCATTTGTCCTATATGGTGCTGTTGGTCATCCTCAGAAAATGTGAACAGTCTTCTCTATCAGACAGGGCATAGATGAGGTTGCTTGCAATGAACTAACACATTTGTGTACTGGGGATAATAAACTGAAACAGATTTCAAATAAACAGAAACAGATTTCAACTAGACTATCTCTAAAGTAGATTTAAAGTACTTAGGATTTGGAAAGACTTGGTATACCAGTAGATGGCACAAATTAGCTTGATTCGGTTTCAGAACATGTATAAACAATACATTGACTACATAATGAATTGAAGATTTAATGAAGTTCCATTTATGGTAACTAGATGACAGCAGAATTTATAAACAGGAGAGTAACATTCATATTTTTCATTATATTGCCCTGGTGGGCTTTTTGGTTAAAATAATTTGTTTGCCAGTGCACTAAACTCTGTATCTTAAAGGGTTTTGACCTGATTTTGGTCAATTCAGATCTAAGTAGAAATGCCAAGTCAGTCAGTGGGTTTGGATCTGCTGCCTCACAACAGATACAGACATGTTGCCTTGTATAGTGTGCAGATTTGAGTTTGTTTATTTTGTTGGTAGGGTAGTTTGTTTTTTCCTCCAAGAGAGAATACACTCTCTTACTAAATCTTTCATTCCAGGTGTTTAAATACCAATTGGCAAAGAGTTTCATCCATTAAGTTGCCAACTCTTTTTAATTGGGCTGATTTTAGCTCGGGGCATTTGGTACTTTGGAGAAGGGCTCTGTATCTTGGAGGACTTATCCCACACTGAGATGTGGAGGAGTGATTCTGACAAAACTCTTGCCTCATCCTCCACTCCTCCCTTGCCAACCATGTGGCCACGTTTTTCATGGGGAATCCCAGCCCTGGTGACTGTACAGATTGGCTCCTTACTTTACAAAACAGGGCCATATTACAGAGCAACAAGGCAGTCCCAGATCAGCCAGCTACCTTCTTGTCCTCCCAGGTGTTGCCTCCACCCTGCTGGCAACCTGGGAATCATGGCCCATTTTCTCTCCATCTCTCTTTGTCCCCACTTTTTCTCTCTCAGGTTTCTTCCTTTCAGGTATCATCATAGCACGTTTGCTTCAGAGTTTGCAAGGATGGTAGATTCTTCCTTACAAGACCACAGACCTTTTGTGATGTAGTTGAAGACATTTTTTGCAACAGGCAAGAATGCAAGAAAGAAAGAAAAAAAGAAATGTTACCTGGCCTCGTTTGAAAGATTATTTTGTCAGCCGGATAGGATTAATGTGATTCTGCTCTCCAGCACAAAAGGAATTCCAGTTCAGCCTAGATATTCTATAAAAGGTCATCAGTAATTGGATGAAAAAAAGCTGTTTTGGTAGAAGGACTTGGAACAACAGCACAGGATCTTGGAACAATTGCGTATTTTATGAACTGAAAGGCTAATCAATAGTTAATTCTTGTTGGGATAAAAAGGACCCCTCTCAGCTACTTTCTTCCCTCATAAATATAATTACAAAAAAAACCTCATTTGTACTGTAGTGAGTCAATATAATGTGGACAGACATTTACTCAGTTATGACTTGTTAAATGAGGTTTCCTTACCTGGGAAAATGGCACATCATGTTGTATATGAAAAAAAACCTGCAAAATAATTGCCTTTTCCCCATTTCGTTTAACTTCTCTGTATGTAATGAACATATTAGAACTTGGCCAAGGAAACTGGGGAAAGCAGGATTTAGCCAACGCACATGAAAGTCAGGTTTGAGTTATATGCTAGCCTAAAAGCTCTTCTAAGTACTAGAAGCTGTGTTAGGAACTCTGCCAGTTGTGTGTCACTGCTGACCACTGTCCTGAGGGAGCTTAGATGCCAAAAGAGAGATGCTCAGGAGCTGTGTTTGTCCCTGAGTGACTCAAAAATCCCCAAAAGAGGCAACAGAGAGGTGAGGATGCTACTAATGCCAGCACCCTGCAGCTGATGACCTGATACTTCACAGCTTTTGGCAGGTGACTCCTATGTGTCTTAGGTGCAGAGGATTGGACCTTGAATTGAAAAAGAGATTTGAACTAGAAGAGAAAGGAAGGCAGGATGTGTTTAAGGAGCTGCAAAAGCAAGGAGAAAAATAGTTTGTCTTTGGTGCTGTGGATGTCTTGGGTGGCTGCTAGATGGCACTAGCACGCGTTCATGCTGCAGAGGGGATGTGCATCAGAGAAGGCGGATTTCTTCTGGGACTCCTGCCTGACTCGTTCTGAAAGCACGAGAGGTTGATGCATGTATTCTGAGACAGCTCACCGCTCTCATTGCTGCTTTTGTGTCTGGATTTTAAGGATGGGGTAATGATTTTCCATTCATGTAAACAAGAGCCTGTATTTCAGTTCTTTTAAACTTTAAAAGCACTTTGTGACTTGTGACTCTTTGAGGGTGAATGGTTTTGTGCAAATTTAGTAACTGTCGTGACACTGCATAGAGTCTGTACAGCATAAAATTCTGCATAGGCAAGACTTGGCTTAAACATGAGAGCAGCCCTTCTTTGGATACTTTTATTGATGAGATATTTCAAATGCTTGTAGCAAGCAGAGAAAATTAAATTCAGTCTTATGAGACTTACTGTGTAAGTGGAGAGAGAAAACACATAAAAACCTTCCTGGATGATCATCAAAGCTTGATAATTATTTTTTACTAGTTGTGTAGCACCATTTCTGATTGCATTGGCAAGCTCAGTAAAAGGCGGTGTGTGTTTTATGAGGGATTAGGATGAAAAGAGGGTGTCTGCCTTTCCCTGTCCATGAGCTAGAAGGAGTTTCATGTACATGGAGCAGGCGGGAAGTGGAGGCACAGGGAGTTACCAGGGAAGCGATGGTGCCAGAGGCACTGACATAATAATGGAAATGAAGAATACGAGGAATTAAGAGCGGGGGTGTAGGCAGGGATGGACTTGTGCAGGGTCTGGAAGATTCCCTTTTGCCTCTGGTGTTTTCCAGGCAAATGCAAACTCATCTAATCTCTGCTGTGAACTGTGAATATCCCTCTTAAAGTTTCTGACTCTATCTAAAAGTACTGCCCTCATTCTCCTTCTGCATGACTGAAACCTCAGACAGGGCTATCCAGACTAGATACTAACTTCCTTTTAAACCTCCTGCTGAACCCTCACACCATTTTTATACACTACTCGTGTATGCACAACTTACACATGAAAGGGGAGCCCATGATATGCATGGTACCATTGGCTCTAATGTTATGCTCACAGCACCCTGTTATGCAGAGTTATGTTCATGTAGTTAATCCAGATATTAGCAGTCATTACAAGGGTACATATTTACAAGAAGTGCATGGAGTTACAGTGATGACGAACTTAACCTTGTCTTTCCCAGATACTGATATGGCAACCATTTTTGGAGGGTGTTATGAGATTGGTACTAAGAAATCCTTTGGGGAGTTTTCACCTTTGACACTTCAGTCAAAAGAAACAATTAAAAATGAAACCTCCTGGGAGTCCAAAATACCATTTAGAAAACTCTTAGGAGTAACCAAAGAGTTTGCCTGTCAAGGTAAAGCTGTCTCAGCTGTACTTTAATGCCACTGAATATTTGCTGTCTAGGCTTCTGCGCAGGGCAAATCTGGAGAAGCAGTATCTCTTATAGTACTGCTAGACTTGTACCTCAAGGCTGTCTGCAACTTTTTGGGTCAGGTTTGTGGTACTCGTAAATAACAACCTTGGTAAAGATACTTTAGGGATCAAGGTAAGGGTTATCTGATCATGATAGGATGGATTTCTACCCTATTACAGAGCAGATGCTTTTAATAGATAACTGGTCTGGCACTTTGCAGTGAGGTTATTTTGTTGCTGTTGTTGTTTGAATATACATCAAAGTGTAAATACCAATTTCTTCAGCCAAGATGAAATAGGTGGTCTGAAATTCCCCACACCTGAGTAGCCAGCCATCTAATACCAACTCCATCAGAGCCTTTCTTACGAACAGAGGTAGAGGTACGTAAATTGCTAAATGACATTCTAGGACCTCCTGGTGTCATGAATTTGTTTGTTCATGGTCATTTGTTTCAAACCCAGGTTGTACCAGGGCCTGTTACATTCCACTACTGTTTTCTACACATTTTCTGTCTTTCATCTGCCATCAAATTGAGAGTTTTATATGGAACCTGTACTTGTTAAAGAGTTATCTCCATTCATCTAAGACACAGGGAACAAACGGGACAGTTTTGAGACCCTGGCAGGAGGTATTTATTTATAAATGTGATCAAAACATTGGAGGGGAAAACAAATATAAATTTAGAAGTTGTTTCTTTTTTATAATGATAGATAATGGACAGTTTGTAGGTTTGTTTCACAAAATATTTTTCAAATATTTTGAGTTTTCTGCATTTAGATATCTTGTTTCCTTTATATTTTGCTCTGTGTCACTTAGTGTAATAAGGTGAATATTGTCAAAAGTATGTGAGCTTGTTCTCCTTCCTTTCCCTTCATCCCTTCTCCTTTTTTTTTTCCTGTGTTACTCTCTTCACTTTAGTTTTCTTCTCTGGAGCTTTCTAGAATGTTTAAGAATTCTTTAAAAGCTTTTCTGATTTAAGAAAGGCTATAGGGTAGTAAGAGGGTAATGATTTTTTAATACTTATTCTGCAACTTCTTGCAGTTCTAAAATTAGTCTCAACTCTCCCTTAGTTTGGTTGTTTTCTTCATAATGCTTTCAAACTGAAAAAATATTCAAAATCTGTTGGCCTAAAAAGACTAAAAGAAAGGATTAATCCCCAACATTCATTTGTTGCATCAGTGAGCAAAAAAAAAAAACAACCCAAGGGGGATAGATAAAAAGGTAAGTCAACAGCCTTTCTGCAAGAAATCTGAAGACTGGTGAAAGTGAATTGGTTTCACTGATGCAGTATATTTTTGAATTTTTTGTTTTAAACAGTTAGTTTATTTGTATGATCTCTACTTCTCCAATGTTTAATCCATATAGAGTATTTTTAAGGCTATGCTAGTTATGGGTATACTTTAAGATAAATAAGTAATGGTAAAATTTGTAATGGCAGATTCCAAGTCAAAAGTTGCTTACAGCAGCACAAAAAATATACTTCATCTGTACAGCCTCTTACACAATTGTGCCTCATGTAAGTGCATTGAAAGGCTCTACTGACATGTTCAAAACTACACAACTTTGTATTGTGAAACAAATCTTGTGTTAGATATGCTCTGAATGTTCCCATGGTGTGAGCTCATGCGTAGCTTAGATATTAGATACATAGTTGGTCTGCTATTGATGTCTAATCTACATAAATAATTTTGCCTAATTATGATCTGATCTTTATCTAATCATAAATGTTATTTTATATTTTTAACCCATTTTTATTTTTATTATATATTTATTATTTTTAAACTCTATTTCTTTTAGCATAGTTTTATTTTTTGGAAGACCTGTGAATTAATTAGAGAACTGCCAGCAGACTGTGGCAGACTGTGGCTTTCAATAATATGGATTTATGCTTAAACATCACTATACTTAACCAATAGAGATTAACAATACAATACTTCCAATGTTCAACACTTTTTAATGAATGCAGGTACTTTACACATTAATACAACTTTTTATACAAAACAAAATTAGTATGTGATTCTTTTTAAGGCGTCTGCTAGTCCAAAAATATGTGCTAAAACTAAACAATTGATACACTCTGCCTGGTACTTACAGCAGCACTGCTGACATGTTGTCTTACTGCTTATTATTTGTCTTCTTCATCTGTCATGTCTCACAGTCTTGTTTCTAAGTATTTTGGTATGGGCTTCTGTTTTTTCATTGCCTGTGTTTGGCATAAAGACCCTTCTGGGTGCTAGTGCAGAGATAGTACAATAATAACTAGAGTGTACAATTATTTGAAAATAGTATGCATATTAACTCCCAATATTCATTAGAAATCAGTCAAATGCTTCTATTTTTAGTTAACATCTGTGGAAGTGGACATCTGTAATGCATAACTCAGTGTTCTGGATATACCAGTAAAGACAGCTGTTGTTATATGTATGCATCATTAAGGAAAAAATTGTGTTTGTTAAAGTGGTTGGATTGCATCATCATTGTTACCTATTTGTTTGTTTGGTAAAGCCAATGAAGAAGAACTTCAAACATAGGAAAAGGAGAAGTTGTTCATGTTAAAATGTCTGTTGGGAGTATGATTTTTTTCCTGGTTGTTTTTACTGACGATTGTGATGAAGGGTCAGAAAAACCATTGCATATGAAATTCTTGTGTCTGATAGGTAACAAGGTTTGTGAAGAAGTTACGAAATTTAAAAAGCATGTCAATTGTTTTTCAGCATACTAGTTCTACAAATGTCTTTAAGGATTTAAATAGACACAAAGGCAATGGGAGAAAGATGGATCATAGAGGAGGCACTGTGAGGAACAGGGAAGGAGAGAGAGAAAAAGCAGGTCAAGGAAGGTGATCATTCCCTTCCACTGAGCACTGGTGAGGCCACACCTGAAGAAAAGTGTCCAGTTCTGGGCTCCACAGTACAAGAGAGATGTGGACTTACTGTACAGTGTCCAGTAAAGAGCCACAAAGATGTTTAAGGGACTAGAACATCTCTCACGTGAGGAAAGGCTGAGAGAGGTGGGACTGTTCAGCCTGGAGAAGAGATGGCTCTGAGGAGAATCTCATCAATGCACATAAGTACGTGAAGGGTAGCTGTAAAGGAGATATTTGAGATAATTTGCTGATACTCAAAAGCTACCTGAACATAGTGCTGGGCAACCTGCTGTAGGTGACCATGCTTCAGGAGGGGGGATGGACATGATGATCTCCAGAGGTCCCTTCTAACCTCAGATATTCTGTGATTCAGAGTAGAGGAAAAGTGCATGAGAGTGGGAGGAGGGCTTGCTGAAGAAGCCTGAGATGTGGAGAACATCAGGCACAGAGCAAGCTAACAGGCAGTCCTAAAGAGAAAGAACATGCAAAGTCAGAAGTGCAGAAAGCTTCCTTGGGATTTTTTGATCACCTCAGCCCCTCAGTACCAAGAACAGGCATGCCTGTGGTTATGCCTATCAGATAGTTTCTGTACCTCAGAAGCTGTCCTCTCCCCAGCACTGTCTTTCCTTCACCCTGTATATCCAGAGAGTGGGGAAGCAATATGCTGGTTTCTAGTGTTCCTAATGTAGTGAAGTAAGGTCAAACAGTGCTTGACTTTCTGGTTAGAAGGGTTGTGCAGCAGGACACTGAGGAGCCAGCAGTGGCATGTAAGTCATATGCAGATGAACAATGCCAGAGTTCAGGAACAGCAGTGATAAAGACTTGTAGATAATCAGAGGTGGGACTACGCCTAAAGGAGGAGAGAAAAAAGGAGGCACTGTGCCAACAGCATTGCTCCACACAAAGGTTTCAGTTGAACAGGATATCCACAAGTCTTTCTGTGCTGTATGCAACAGAAGGTTTTGCTGAAGGGACTAAGAGGGGGAATGTCACAGAAATAATCAGCAAAACCAATAGCAAGTGTAGTAGGAAGTATGTGTGTATATGTATGTATACAGGTTCATACGCATGCCTACATACTGTATAGCAGATACAAAGAGAACTTAAGCGAAACTGAGCAATATGGGTGTGCCTGTGGACAAGTATTTGTTGCAAGATGCAGGAGAGCAGAGCATCCAGAACATAATTTTCACTGTGAGCACCATAAGGCAAGGTATTGTAGTGATAAGAGCTGCATAGATGTTCTACAGTGGCCTGCATATCCCTTCCTTCCTGGACTTCAGAAACAGTAGATGTGCAGCTATCTGAGAGTGATACTACATACTCCTTTCCAGTAGGCTGTTGGGAGACCTGTTAGTGACAAGCAAGATGCCTCATGTACAGCCCAGCTCTGATTAGTTCATTCACACTATGATGGTGTGGTTATCAAAATGGCAATCAAACCACACTTGTGTGATCAGCATCTTCATTATTGTCTCTGTATTTGTGTTGTGGTCTAAACTCTCATGCCAGACCAGACAGAGGTTTCGCAGAAAACTGTGTCTCACACATGGAATGAGTGGTAAGAGGGGAGTTGACCACCAGCATTTCTTTAAAAGTCTACTTTTTGGTGGGATTGTTTGTGGTGCTTCTGTTTGTTAAGGTCAGTTTATTCACCAGAACATTGATGTACTTCTTTATCACCTATAGTTTGATGTTCGTGAATCAAATTATTATAGGAAACCTCTTTTAACTAATGAAGACTGATGTAGCTCTGTTCTTTTTATCATAGTAGTCTCTAGCTGACAGTGCTGGAGCATAGTATCATCCTTTTACCTGAGACTGGCTGGGTATTAGTTATCAGGTGGCTGAGTTGCATCTCCTTTCATCCTCTAGGAAGCAAAAGGGACCTTCAGAACATGGTAAAATGTTGGAAAGTGGCCTTCTTTCTAGGAAAGTGGCCTTCTAGGAGAAGGTATATTCTCCTACTGAAGGAAAGAACTGAGAGCAAGGAAAAAGGCAAATGTTCCCATTGAAACTGTCATGAAGATCGTATTTTCTCCTGCTGTCTTCCAATACAGCTCTCTCACACAGACTGCCACCACAATATGTTGGATTTCTATTATCTCTACAGCTAAAGTGGTAAAACAGTATGATAAATAGAGTGAACCAGCACAGAAAGAGGAGAATAAATTGCAAACTGCAAATAGGTTAATCTTCAGTTGTTTTAATGCACAAATGAACCACTGCTGAATAGCATTTATATTCAGTCAGTTCATTTTCTTTAGTAGACAAGGGGTATCCAGTATATTTTTATTTTTCTCCAGTAGGTGGGTGCAAAATATGTAAGTTAATTTTGTTGATGGTGGTTAGCTCAGAAGGTCTGGTTGCCTAAGTAGCTTTGGTGTGCCCAGGATAAACATCAGTTGGTGATGGCAGTGATTCGGTGTTTTCATAACTGTGTGATGCTTCACTGGTGACAGACATAGCACTTATCATCAGACTTAAGTTGTTTCATGGCTTTTGATGATAATATCAGCAATGGGGGTGCTGAGAATTGCAAGCTTTTCCAAGTGGTATTGCCTGATGCACTTGATACAAGATTCCAACCTACATAAAAACAGATTCCATTTTTCTAACTGGCTTTTTTTCCCACATCATGTCATTCTGCAGCCAGCAGGTGAAGCACTAAACAAATAGGTTCAATTTTTGGAAGCCAGTGACATCAAGGCTTTGACTCTGAATGTTTTTTCTATTTTAAACACCAGAAAGAAAGATTAAGTTACTGAATAGAGGCCATATGTAAGGAATCTGAAAAATTGCACCCAGGGGGATATTTCTTAATATTAGTAGCAGCTTGGAGAAGGTATGTATTGCTTTCTTGCAGCTTCCAACTCACTGTTCTTTGACAGCGGAGAAAAGCAAATATAAAAAAAAAAAAAAACACAACCTCCAAACTGAAACCAGAATCAGAGGCAGGTGGACTGTGAGATGTTAGGTTGACACCTTATCTGCTGCTGTGATAAGTGAGAAAAGCCTCAGGACTCCTAATTATCCTACAAGATCACTACCTGCAAGAGATACTCAGAAGGTGTTATAATGGCTTTAGGTAATTTTTTCCTTAAACTCCAACAGTCTAAGGCATAGCACAGAATTTAGACTTCTGTTCATAGCCATTATATCTCCTGGGATTTAACAGGTTTGCGTCTGTATGCCTGTGATGGATGAGCTAGGTAATAGGGCGTGCCAGCCATTTGTGCACAAAAATACATTAACCAGGCAGACAAACAGCTTCTGTGCCCACCAGATCAAAGGTTTTGAGCAAAGTTAGTGTGACTGGGAGGTTTGCGCACAGCTGACAGTGCATGGGCAGTCCTGTGTTAGTTTGCCTGTGACACAGAAAATAAATCTCAGGAGAGGAAACCATTTTTGCAATAGCATAGTACCATGACCTTCCTTGGCACCTGTTTAGTCATGCATATACTGAACATGAGGATCAGCACTACCGATAGTGTTATTCCATAGTGCAGACTGTATCATTTGTGTTGGTGAGAAATCAAGAACTGAATCACTCTTCCTCTCTCTAAACTTTTGCAGTATTCCTCATTTGCGGTTGTTATGTCCCACATATGACTGGCATAGACTCACTTCAGGAGGTAGCATAGTGTCAGTAGACACACATTCTTAACAGGGAGTATATTCCTTCTAGAGGCCATGGTGCTCTAAGTAGCTGGTTAATTTAATTTCTATTTGATACAGCCCAATCAGCTATGTGCAGCTGATTTGATGCAATCAGCTTTGTCACTAAACAGCTTGGTTTCTTAAAAGTTATTAGACGTATCAGCTTGTTGGTTGTTTAGCCTTTAACTGCCTAAGAGAATAGGTACATGGAAAAAGAAAGTACTTCCCTGGAATAGACAGTCATTGGTAGTCTGTGATTAACAACATGGGAAAAACTCATCTGTTTTCTGTAAATTTCCAGGGTTAGTGTATATCCTGAATGATGTACGGTTCCTAAATGGCTGTAATTCTCTATCCCTATGATGTGTGCTACATACAATAGTCAGTCCCTGTGTGCTGTCCTTTATGAAAGTCTAAACCAGCTGAATCTTCCTGTGTTCTTCAGACACTGTTTCTATAGACCATACGTAGTGGTTGCCAGCTGCTGAGTGAAGGTGCAAGCTCTTTCTGTTTATTTCCCATGTTCCTTACAATGTATGAACTTGGTGCCATCATAAGACCAATTGTTCCATATATAAGCAACCTTCTTCTATCTAGGGAAATGCCAATGGGTGCTTCCTTGGAATCATGAATGCCTTTATTATACAGGTAGCCCCATCACTGTTAAGAGCAGCCTAGGCTTGGCTAATTATGGCATTGTCATTCGGTCTTAATTAATTAACTAATGTATTTACAGCCCGGGGGGGGGTGGTGTGGGAGGTGGGGAAGGGAATGATTCCTGCATAGATACTGGCTGGTACTATTCTGAAGGAATAACTCCTGTAGCAGCATTTAATTTGCATTTATTAGTATTATGGTGATGATTGATGTTTACCATTTCCATAGATCCTCACAGAGCACTTGGCAGAAGAGGTAAAAAATACATGTCACAATGACTTGGAAAAACAAGAACTGAAAGGAATACAAAGATGAAGCTCAATGCAATCAGACCATGTATTAAGCAAGATTTGACATGTGTACTTCTTATTCCTTTTCTCAGTTTACTTTCTTTAGTACCATGTAAAATGCGGGTCTGTAGGAAAGATCTAAATGAGCAGGTAGTGCTGTGTTGCACAGGGATATGATGACATCTCACATACATGCACAATGTGGAAAACAGTAAAAGTGCAATATAGGAAGTAACAAAGTATGTGGCAAACCACAGGGGAGCAGAAAGTACACTGGAGTCACGGTCCTTTTGGTGGTCCACTGCAGCACTGTAACAACTTGTTATGTTCATGTTTCCTTTGACTACCCTTCACTTGCTGTCAAGGTGAGGATGGAATTCTTACTGACATTTGGCAGAGAAGGTGATAATCACAATAGCTGTCTGTAATACTCTTTATCAACAGGCATGTATGAATGAATCACAAAGATGCTTGCTCATCTGGATGTTGTTAACTGCTTTCCAGTGTTCAAGGATGCCATCCTGTAATACTGGTAATCAGTAATTTCCCTTTCTATCTTCAATGAAATCAGACACAGTTTTTGTGTCATATGTATGTAACATACTTGCTCAAATTAGTTGTTCTTCAGGCTTTGCCTTTTTTACTCTTTAGTGGTATTTCATCACTACTGTGGTTTTGACTTTGCTAATCACAAATACACACACACAAAAGACCGTGCCTAGGAATTTCCATTTTAATTAGACAAGAGAGGAAACATGAACATAGGCAGGCCAAAAAGCATCAGTGGCAGCAATGACTACTGGCTAGTGTGATTTACAGTGTTCAAACTAAGTGAACATGACAACTTTAAGAACAGCATAATTGCTCTTCTCTACTATAGAAGCACCATAACAAAGGAAAGTAAGAGGAAGATTTTAAAAAGAGCAACTAAATAATACAATCATCTAGGTTGGAAAAGACCTGTAAGATCATCAAGTCCAACCTTTAACCCAGCACTGACAAGTTCATCACTAGACTATGTCCTTAGGCACCACATCTACACATCTTTTAAATACCTCCAGAATGGTGATTCAACCCCTCCCCTGGCAGCCAGTTCCAACAGGCTAGACAATCCTTTCAGTGAAGAAATTTTTCCTAATATCCAATCTAAGCCTCCCCTGGCGATTCAACCCCTCCCCTGGCAGCCAGTTCCAACAGGCTAGACAATCCTTTCAGTGAAGAAATTTTTCCTAATATCCAATCTAAGCCTCCCCTGGTGCTACTTGAGACTCTTTCCTCTTGTCCTATTGCTTGTTGGAAAAAGGGACCAAAACCCACCCCACTATAACCTCCTTTCAGGTAGTTGTAGACAGTGATAAGGTCCCCCTTCAGCCTCCTTTGCTCCAGGCTAAACAACCAAGTTCCTTCAACCACTCTTTGTAAGACTTGTACAGGGGGATAGATGATCACTTCCTTACTCCTGCTGGCCACACTGTATCTGATACAGCCAGGATGCTATTGGCTTTCTTGGCCACCTGGGCACACTCCTGGCTCGTCTTAATCCAGTTCTTGACCAACACCCCCAAGTTCTTTTCCCCCAAGCAGCTTTCCAGCCACTCTTCCTGAAGTCTGTAGCATTGCATGGTGTTGTTGTGACCCAGGTGCAGAACATGGCACATTGCCTTGTTAGACCCCATACAGTTGGCCTTGGCCCATCGATCCAGCCTGTCCTGATCCTTCTGCAAAGCCTTCCTACCCTCAAGCAGAACAACATTCCCACCCAACTTGGTGCTGTCTGCAAACTGACTGAGGCTGCACTCAATCCCCTCGTCCATATCATTGATAAAGATATTAAAGAAAGCTGGCCCCAACACTGAGCACAGGGGAACACCCTTTGTGACCAGCCACCAATTGGATTTAACTCCATTTACCACCATGCTTTGTGCCTGGCCATCCAGCCAGTTGTTTACCCAGTGAACAGTACACCTCTCCAAGCCATGAGCAGCCAGTTTCTCCAAGAGAATGCTGTGCAAAATGGTGTCAAAGGCTTTACTGAAGTCTAGGTAGACAACTTACACAGCTTTTCCCTCATCCACTAAGTGGGTCACCTTGTCAGAGGAGGAGATTAGGTGAGTCAAGCAGGACTTGCCTTTCACAAACCCGTGCTCACTGGGCCTGATCACCTTCTTGTCCTGTATGTGATGGCACTCAAGGTGATCTGCTCCATAACCTTCTCCAGCACTAATGTCAGACTGACAGGTCTGTAGCTCCCCGGATCCTTCTTCTGGCTGTTGTTGTAGATGGGCATCACATTTGATAACCTCCAGTCAACTGGTACCTCCTTGGTTAGGCAGGGCTGCTGATAAATGGTAGAAAGCTCCGTCAGACCCTTGGGTGGACCCAATTGGGCCCTACAGGCTTGTGTGTGTCTAAGTGGTGTAGCAGGTCACTGATCATTTCCCATTCCAGCTGCCCAATTTCAATCCCTGTCATCAAGCTTACTGGTTTGGGTACCCCGAGTACCACTGTTTTTACTGTTAAAGACTGAGACAAAGAAAGCATTAAGTATGTTGTCCTTTTTTTCATTCTTTCTCACTATGTATCTACCTGCATCGAGTAAAAGATGAAGATTCTCCTTAGACATCTTTTTGTTGCTAATGACTGTATAGAAAACTTTTTTGTTGTCTTTATGGCTAAATGGCTGTATCAGTGATTATAGGCAACTCCCTCAAAATATTAGTGTCAAGATGTGAGAATATATGAAAGTGCTGTTTTTGAAAATGTAATACAGGAATGATGGGGAGAATCATAAGGTGTAAGAGTTGTCCTTTGACACTCAATGACGGATTTAGGGCATAGAAAGACTAGAGAAAGTTCTCTAAAGAAGATAAACAGTTCGTATTTGATATAATTAAAACAGTGAAGAGATGCATGGGGAAGGACAGTGTCACATTTTTGAAAAATCCTTGCAGAAATATTGTTTGTCAGGAATAGGAAAGGACTTAGTACTTGGGTAAAAATTTTGCTGTGCACATGGACAGCAGTGGCAATATATAGACATGCTACATTAGAAAGAAAAAGTGCAGGCCTTAAACTGCTTGTGGAAACCTTAAGGAGATCTGAGAAAAAGATGTGGGTTATGAGTCTTTCGAGCAAACAAGACTGTAATGGTGTTCAGGCACATAACTCCTCAGAGGAAAGACTAGGGCAGTTTTAATCTCTGCGTTAGTGGTGTGTGTGCTCTATTGGTGTGTGTAATTCCATATTTCCCAGTAAATGTCATATCCTTGTGGCTGCGCAGACATTTCAGACTTCAGCTGCCCTTGTTTTACATGCATGGTACTCACTAGTGAATATTCATTTTAAGAAATATAAGAGAGTTTCTGTTTTCCTGAGCTCAGTGTGGAGTCTAGGCACTGAAGAGATGACAGACAGGCTAAGATTTCAGCTTTGCTAAAAGGGGCGGACCTGAGATTCAGTAGTAGCATAGCTGCTTTTGTTTGTGAATGACATATCCAACAGAGGCACAGAGGAGAAGGAAAAACAAAGCCAGTATTGTATAGAATCCCTGTCAGAACTTGGAATGATGATCATACAAGGTCACAGACAAGCTCTTCAAGATAAAGTATTTTCTTTGCATCATGAGCTCTCTGTATTTATATCTGAGATTACAAGCTTTAGTTTTAGTTTAAAGCTGATCATGATCTTCCTGTATTTTCCATAGATTCCTATGAGGCTGAGGTTTTTAAGGGTGATGGGACAACACAGAGGATGGTTAGGCAGAGTCAATATTGACATAAGTTCTGTACTGTGAAACAGATCCTCTGAAGGAGAATAGAGAAATAGGTTTCTCAAGAGAGCAATCTTCCTGAAAAGAATTCTACTTTAACATGCTGTAGGAAATTATTTTAGGTGGATGAATCATCTGGAAGATGTAGAACAAATGGGAAAAATAAAAGGGAACATCACCACACTTTCATTCAAATGTGATCCTAGACTTTTTTAAAGGGTTTTGGGTAGGGGACGGTCCAGGGAACTGTGCACCATGAAGTACAAATTTTATACCAAGCAAGTTATTAGGAACTATAATAAAGGATAAAAGTAGTGGGCATAGAAATAATTATGATGTATGGTGGAAGAACCAGCATAGTTTATTTATTAGTGAATCACATTTCCCAGATTAATAGATCTGGTTGACATACTCTGCTTGAATGTCTAAAAATTATAAGACAGAATCTCACAAGGAAGACATTCAATTTCTTTAATCTGTTGTGAGGCAAGAGGTATGGGCAGTGTCTTCCATGGCTCAGGTCTTTCATGGGGAAGATCTGAGTAGGTCAGAGGGCAGGCAGGTGTGTGAAGGCCATCCCAGTCCCTCCACTCAACCCATGTTTCTCAGAATCACTTTCCCTTTGTGTTTTCTCTTCCTAAGGGGAAGGAGCCCAAGTAAATTACTAGGTGCCAGGTTTACAACAAGCAGAAGGAAATAGTTCTGCACGCAACATGGAATTAAGTAGTGAAACATGAATGTGACAGGATGACAGAAGTATACATGGATTCAGAAACTTTTCTTCTGTTAACGGCTGGCCAACTCTGGAGGCAACTTCTGGCTCAGGAACCCTCTGAAATATTGATTGCCTCAAGGTGGGAGGGAAGTGTCAGCCTTTAGTTGACTCATTGTTATCCCTAAAGAATCAGCGATAATCATAGTTAGAACATAGTGTGTTGCCTTTGACCTTGCAAATTGTCAGTCACACCTTCTTAAAAGAAAGCAAATTCGAGGTTAATATGAAGAAAAAAGAAGCCATTTGCTTTCTTTGCCAGTTTTTTTTTTTCTTTTCCTCAGCTTTATTTAGCACAGCTGGGCTCTCTTGGTTTCCCAAAGAAAGCAAGAATTAGCAGAAGAGGCATCATATTTCTGAAGTTTTTATTAGGATTTGTAATAACTGAGGTTTTCCTATTAAACAAAACACGAGATCAGTAAACCAATTCTGTTTTGTTTATCTTGTGCCTTTGAGTGCTACTAAATGCAAAGACATGTACAACCCATTTGAGTCTGGAAAACAGTATCCTTAAGTCACAGCAGAATTTTAAAGGTATGTGCATTTGGGACAGATTGATGAACTGTGGGGATGACCTGCATTGCACAAGTTTGACTGAAGACCCAAAACTGAGTGTGATGCATTGATTATCTAATCAATTCCTCAAAGATTTTTTTAGCCAAAGACCAAGTGTTAGTGAATTGCTATCAGTTCAGCGAGTAGCTCAAAAGTCTATGTTCACCTTGGCTTTTTGCAGGATGTTATCTTTGAGGGACATATTGAAGGAATACTTAAGGAAGTCAGGAGAGAACTAGATGAAATCACAGAAGTCCAAAGAGAACAAGACCGTCTTTTGCCCTCAGGATTTTGGATGCCTTGTCCCTCACATTTTACTTAGTTTGGATTAATTTAGGCCTAAGTTCCTTCAGCTATGCAGAACCCATCACTCCTGTTTGTTACCCAGGTTTCCTGTTTGTTATTAATGTCACTCTATCCAGCCTCCGAATCTGATTTCCTTCCTTGAAGGCCTGGTTTCCTTTGTTCTGCTCCGCGCTTTACACAGAGTAGTTATTCAGCTAATTTCTTTAGACTTCATCCAGCTAATTGTGCCAGAGCTCTCTGAATAGGTTATCATTAAAGTCATACCAACCCATTATTGTGCTTTGTCTGGGAGGAATGTATTGCAGCCTTTGTAAACAAATGGTGGATTCCCAGTGTAATGAGGCCTTCCATGATTGAAGAGTTTTATAACAACTGCATAAAATCAACTAGAATGTATAAATTTTACACAGATTCCCCTTCTCCCTTCTCATAAATCACAGGTTACTGATGTACCTCTTGGCTACAGAAGAATTATTATATATTTTGGTAAAAAACAGCTTCAGTTGCAAAAGAAAGGAACCACACAAGGAGAGAAGCCCCAGATAGAAATTATAAAGGTTGTGTTCAAAGAGCTTCAGAACGAAAAGAAGATGGACTGATAAATGGAGTGATACTGATGAAACAAGTTGGCTCAGGGTGGGATATTTTTATAATGGGAGTGATCAAAGTGAACTCACATGAGGGAATAATCTCAGGGAGAGTGAGAAGTTGTGTGTGGTAAAAGGGAAGTGATGAGGAAGTATATGATAGAGAACAGGAAAGACCGTGCTATAAAGCAGGTGGAGACTGGAGTGTATGGGAAGAGGGAGTACTGCTTCCTCAGCTGTTTGTTTGTTATGAACTGACCTGATCAGTCTTGCTTTCTGTGCTTTCAGAGTAGCACCCCTGTCTCTCCAACTGTACCTTGGTCCCCACTAGTGTCCTATTGGTCTAGAGTTAATCACTTGTGAGAACCATATAGTCCTGTGTTCCCGTGTTAGGGAGCATGTAGCATGCTTCTGCTGTTACCATTATGGGAATTTGCTGGAACAGATGATGTCTTTGGGCCTGATGTTGTTTGTGCTTTATGTTGCTTTATCTCCTTTGAAGTTGGTATTGGCATGTATTTCTACAATTTGTTTCTGTTGCTGGTTTTATCTTGTGGTTGACCTCTTTTCGTGTTCCTTGGGCTGTGCCTTCCTCCATGACAAGGGTGTAGGCTGGCCTGTTAACTTGTGCCATAAACACATTCCTTCCTTCAGGGTGGTACTGAGGATGAGGCAAGAGGTTAATAGGAACTTCTTCAAATAGCCATGGAGTTTTGTCTGGCAGGATGTATGCTGTGCTGTTGTATCCTATCCTGCCGTACTGGACCCGCATGCCTCACTTAAGTAAATCTCTCTCCAGTCATTGATGTGGGTGTGTCTGCCAGTCCTGTATCAGGAGGGAGTTAGAGCGGTGTCCTTCATCTATACGTAGGCATTGCCTGTCTAACTGTTAAGCTTGAGCTTGGCTCTGTGCTTGTTGTTTTATGCCCTTGTATTGATACAAAGCAAATGATTGTAGCTTTGTTGAGGTCATGGCAGATTTTGTTCTCCTTGGCCTTCCATACTAGAGATCTCCATGTAGTTCAAAGTGGTTATTGTGTTCAACATTGTTGCATCACAAATTTTCCTGAATAACCAGACATCTGTTTGCTTTTCAAGCCACAAAATTCCAGCTAAAAGAGAGTTCTTGGGAACATACAAAACTAATCTGCATGAAAAAAAGAGTTAAGTTAGCAAGTGAAGGCAGTGGTGCAGTTAGTCAGCCAGTTTAAGACTCTGTGGGCTGGAAGATTCAGGCATTCAAATAAACAGTCTTTTACTTTTCTGCTAATCTCTCTCTGCTCCCTCTTGCTTTTTTTTTTTTTTTTTTAAACCCTGGACTTCCTCCTCCTGTTAGCTACTAATTGGTATAACACTGTACAGGGTATGTCTTTAATCTGAGATATATATTGAGTAAGAAGAGTATGTGAAAAATAGTAACACATCATAGAATCATAGAATGATTTGGGTTGGAAGGGACCTTAATTATCATCTAGGTCCACCTCCCTGCCATGGTCAGGGACATATTCCTCTAGACTAGACTGCTCAAAGCCCCATGCACCTGGCCTTGAACACTTCCAGAGATGAGGCAGCCACAACTTTTCTATGCAACCTGTTTCTTCCTGTGTTTCTACTCCCTTTTCTAGCTGAAAATATCCTTTAAAATTTAGGATGACTCCTGCAAGTCTTATTCAGCTAAGGTAGTTTCTCTCTCAAGGGTAAAAACCATCTAAATAGGAACTACACACTGTCAAAGACTCGCCACAGGATTTTGATCTTTAATTTTGATCTGCTTTTAAAACTAACCATCAACTGAATAAAACTTGATCTATGGTTATCAACAAAATATGGCTGCGTATAATTTCAACTTCAAAGTGAGTGTATTACACAGATAAATAAACATCTCTGCTGACATGCATATTCATTTTGTGCACAACTGTTAATTTTGTAATGCTGCACTTGCAAATACAAATATGCTTGAAAAATAGGGCCTTTTTTAGAATCAAGAAGTTTAATGAAAAAACCAAACCCAAAACTCCAAATCCTTAACAAATAAAAATGCCCTCTCCATGTTTTGGTTTTGGCTCATTCATGTGATAAAATATTTATATGAGTCATAAAAAAATTAAAAATTATTTAGTTTGTCTGGTTAGCAGAGTTCCAGAATTATAAACTGGATTTACTACAGATGGTAGTGCTAGATCATTCAGGGTATAACTGTTTCATTTTTGGAAGGGTCAGCACCATGGACCTTGAACATCTGAGGTCTTTTTCATGCTAGAGACTTCTGAGTTCATAAAGGTCTCAAAATTGAATATTTATTTTTGAAAATCAGAAGATAGATTTCTATTAGAAGAATTTAAAATCAGTTTTTAATTGTAAAAGAATATTACACATTGTTTCAAATAACTCTGCTTAGAGCTAAATTTACACATATGGCTTGCAGCTTTTCAGATATCTGCAACAGTGAAGTATTTCCTACTTTATATAAACACTTCATTTTGTCTTTCATCAGGTACAGTTTCCTTGTTTTCCTTGAAGAGTGAACGAATATCCATCTCCAGGTAACCCGAGGGATACCTTCTTGGACAAATTACTATGAGGCAAGTTGGGATGTGGATTTACAGTATGTTACCTACTCCACCCAATGGCTTCTCTTTATGATATATGTAAGGTCTTTGCCACCCATCCACTGAGGTGCAAACTACAGTAAGATTACATGGGCATCCCAGCAGTTGCTGCTAATGTACTGTAATTTCACAATCTATGTTATGTCTTAGCAACTTGTTTGTGTGGTATATACTTACCATAGCAAAAGGCTGTTCACAAACAGGGAGTTTAGAAGAGTATTAATTGCAACCCCAAACTCAGTATCATCTTAATAAGAGGCAAAGTGTATTGTATTTGTGTGTAATATAGTGCATTTGTTATTGTGAAACTAATTTGTGGGCTGAAATGTTCACCAGGATTATTTTTGGAAGATATTTTAGCCAGATAGTATTTTATGTTTACTTTTTACTGAAATGTTTTTCTACACATAAGTTAGAGACATTGATTCATTCAGTTATTGCTAGAAGACAAAGAAAGCATTTACTATTATACTTTATTCACTCGTGAGAGATTTGAAGGGACTTCAGCCTCTAAAACAGAGGGTGATCTTCTATTTTTATCTCCTGTTACAAAGTTCTGCCTTAGAATATTTTAAAGAAAATAAAAGGACTAGGAACAGTTCTGTTTTCTTTTGTATGGATATAAAGCTGAATCTATGAAGTGTGGCTAACATATTTAACTTCATTTTCAAAAGTCCCTTATATTCTTTTTTGTCTTCACTCCTTCTAACTTTTTCCTTATCTCTCTGTTATGCACTCTAACTTGCTGTGACTCATGTTTTCATTTAGTTTTCACTTAGAACGTGTTAATATTACTTGCCCCTTGTAGTTTGCTTCATCAAGCAAGGGAGCAGAAACTATATAACATAGTAAATAAAATCCAACTAAATCCATACTTACTGCTGTTAGCACTGAAATATCTGAATCTATGGCTTAGTTGTTAAACCCTATGAATTGTGAATATGCAATAACTAGAACTGTGTTTGTAATTGCATATTTCCTTTCCCTTTTTATTTATTTGTTCTCCTTTACTTCTGAAAAATGCAACAAAAGCTAGTAAAATATTCTAATATTTGAGAATCCAATTCTTTAAAGCAGTGGAACTGCTGTTTTCAAGGAATGGATTTTTGAAAATACTTTTGTAGATAAAAATAAGGGATAAAATTATCCCTTTGCTTCTAAAGGGCTCAAGTTGTTTACAAGCCTGTATATAAACTGAGGAAAACTCAGATTTCTTTGTATACTAAACACCTTTGAAAATCTGACTTCTTAGAACTTCATTCACTTTTGAAAATGGGACATAGGCTCTGTAAACGTTATGGCATTTCTGAAAATATTACCTTGTGCTTCCCGTCAATGTTTATCATGTTGAGCCAAACTGCAGAGACTGCTGACAGTGGTTGCTCTATTTGGAGAACGTGTACTTTGGCAGGCACAGATTTTCTTTTAGAAAAGTGCAAAATTTGGAATGGTATTTTTAGAGGAGCTATGAAGGGAATCCCATTAAGCTTCCGAACCCATTGGATAAGTACCTTAAAACTGGCAGGACTGAAGAACAAAATGTGTCTTTTAGGTCTTAGAGTTATTTAGTAGTAGAAATCAATCATGACTCGATGAGAAAAAAAATAACACAGCCATACCTTTTTATGTGTAATATACAGCCCATTTTCTCAAGGAGTCTGTAAAAACTAAGCCAGTATCCTGGAACTGATCTCACAAAAGCAGGACATGCTGCCTACTTTTTTTCTGTGTTGTATTGTTTGCACTGGAGTACAAGGAGCCGCCTTGTTGGACACTGCCCTATACATATTTGCTTGAGTGACCACTATTACCTTCCAGTAAATGAAAGGTAACCTGATCCTACATGAAAGAAAAGTAAATAAGTGCCCTTTTTACTGCAGGATTTCAGCATACATAGAGGGTCTGCTCAGAGAGTATCTGGCACCTACAGACTCCTACCTTTCTTGTCTTGCAGTAACCTGGTTTAATTCCTATAGGTTTATGAAACTATTGCAGTGGGCAAAATGGTAAGTAAAGCTTGTGATATATATGAATGAAACTCTAAGAGACTGAAAATTGATTCCCTTGAAAAGCCTTGAAGAAACATCAGCAGTTAGCATTTTCTCTGCTGACTTCAGTTGGGTTTGGATTAGGCAAAAGTAGGCTGCTGCAATCTTGCAGTAGTTCAGAGATTATGTTTTGAGATTGCACCAGGCTGTGAACTGCTGAGGCAAAATGTAAAGTCTTGACATCATGTTGCCATCGCATGAGCTGTTTACGAGCCTGCAGATTGCCCTGCAGTCAGTCGGGAAACCTGGTGGAGCACAGCAGGTGCTGCAGCACCGACCTGATCCAGACCCTGCTGAAATCGGGGAGGAGGGCTCCTGCTGTCATTTAGCTTTCTTGAGTGAGGCCCTCCTCAGGAAGCAGTAGCCAACACCAGATGAGCCCAAAATGCGAGTTCCTTTATATTTTTTCTGTCCTACAGTTGCTAAAACTCCTCCTGCTTTAGCAACTGTCGCGGTGTCTCTTCACTTAACAGCTCTTGAGCACCTGTTGCTTTTTTCTTTCCTTTCATGCCACAGCCCATTATTAAG
Organism: Pezoporus wallicus; assembly: GCF_028554395.1. NCBI lineage: Eukaryota > Metazoa > Chordata > Aves > Psittaciformes > Psittacidae > Pezoporus > Pezoporus wallicus. Next base: position 76,313 of record NW_026642285.1, on the reverse strand, counting down.
CAACTTTAAAAATAGATACATACATAGATCTACAAGACATACATTCTTGTACATTGATTGAAGAGGCAAAAGGGAAGGTTTGGCCTTGTAATGGCCTGAGGAAAACAAAGTTACTTGATTTTCTTTTTGTTTTCTTTCTCTAGAAGATTCCTGTTGTGATACTTTGGAATTTTCCTAACAAATTCACATTACTGGTATCCACATGTGTTTATCTTTTCTGTGAAGAGAGAGAAAGTTTGTCCCAACTGCCACTCCATCAGAGAGATTTCTTGCTGGGCTACCCAGGCACATGCTTGGCAGATAGAGGAGATGACAGAGAAAGATGTCCAGCATACTGAGGTGGTGCCTATGCATGCAGGATCTAAAAAGGCGCATGCTGTTTGTGGAGCAATGGATATGCCCAGAGTTAAGGATACTGATCTGCCATCATTTGTCTACAGAACATCCCAAGTCAACCAGCTTTCCCATGCCCACTGTCAATGCAGTTATAATCTCTCTGCTTCCAAACAGGTATAAAGGCATATTTAGTTTTTGAAGATTTTCATAGATTGCTGCCAAAAAAAAAGTATCTGTGGAACAACTGAGCTGAATCATTTGGGCCATACTTCATCTGGTGCATGTTACATGGCAATTACAATTCCCTTTTCATTTAGTGCCACAGGTGTAACTCACACTGCTTCTTCAGTGATACATCCCACATTTTCTGTGTCCACTGAATTAAACCATTACAGGTACGATTTTCATCACTAGACCTTTTCTTCCCACCAGACGTATTAGCCATACAATGACATTGCAAACAGTTCCAGCCACCCAGAAACAGATTATTGGTTACCTTGACTGACCAAGTTCAGTATATCCCTGAAGTCCTTTGCCTTCTAGACAAGTAGTTCACTCTTCCAGTACCATTCATGTTTGTTCCCATTGCTTATTGTCCTAGAGCTCATTTTCTCTGGGCTATTGTCAGGCTTGCCTAACAGAAGCCTTTTCAGGAAGGACAGCAAATCCTATGTCCTTTGTCTGCCTTTGAGAATTTGGAGGTATTGTTTAATCTTCAGCATATATGTCTGTCCTTGGATGATGACATCCATAGACCACAGAACATGTGCTCATTATGATTATTAATTTCTTTTATAAGTATGATTTTCATCATGATCATGAAGTGATGGCACATCCAGCATCCCACATAAACAATTTAATTCCTTTGGAGTTTTGCAGACCTACAGTTCCCTTGGCTGTAGTTTAAAGACATTATTAAATGCATTCAGAATGTTCATTTTCTGCTAAATTAAGTATCTGCTCTTGACAAATCCCATTTTGCTCATTTGTTTTCTTGTTGCTAAACAGTGCAAAGTTCAGATCAGAATTTAACTTTTCAGCCTGTCGGAGTTGAGATAATGGAGTTTAGCTCCTGAATACAATTGCAAATGATTGTAATAACATAGCTGGAAACAGTGTTATCTCCTGAACAAAGAGCTGGTGCAGTGGATTACTAGAACAACCAGATGTGCAGCTGTAATATTTCATCCTAAGGCTATTGCTCAGGAGTGAAAATAATCCTTTGAAAAAAGTACAAATTATTTTTCTAACCAGTGTGAAATAACCAGCTTTACCTGCAGCTTCCCAGAAGGGAAGAAGTTGTTTCTTGCTGAAGTCTGAAGTATGCCCTTTTAAGAAGTATGTTTGTTTAAGTCTGAAATATGTCCCATTGAGAGGTCACCTCTCACATCTTATCTGCATTCCAGGGAGTGCTTTGCCCAAGGACATGTGCTCAAGTTTTTTCTGAGTTTTGTTTCATTTGCCTTTCATTGCCTTGAGACCTGAAAGCAAACATGTAATACACTTTTACAGAGCCTGCTTTCAGGAAGGAGTACACTTTTCCTCCCTCCATTTATCTCTACCTGTAATTCACACATTTCCTCAGTGTGCATCAGGTTGATGCTACAAACTTTGAATTTCACTTGCGTGATTTCCGCTACCCTAAGATATTTTTGTAATTACAGAACTTTAATTATCACATGGGTCTGCATACCAGCGTCCAATTTACTATGAGCAATGACCTCTCTGTTTTCTAATTATCAGTAATTCATCTCCTGGTGTGATGTTTTCTGGTGTTTTTATGAAAAATTCCTTCAGATCGGTAGTCAGAAAGGGCAAGGACTTTATTATACAATGTTACTGCTGTGGCTTGTAAATTCTCTCAAAGTTGTATGGTCAATTAAACTTTTGTTCCATTTTTTCATATTGTATGATCTGTATTACCTTGGTCTGGTTGTCACAGGAGGCATCATGAGCTAGTCTTGACAGATTTGCATACTTCCCAGAGTAGGTCTACCCTGTGCAAAGGATCTGCAGAGATATCTAAGGAAGCCCTAAATGACATAGGTCAGGTGTCAGAAGCAGTGAAGACATGGAGTCATCAGTGTGGCACTCCAATACAGGGTGTGTCTTTCTGACTGGAATTCCCATTCTGTTAGTACTCTGGGTTCTCATGTGTATCTGAGAGCATGCAAGATACTGTCTACAAGATTAATTCTGGACCGCACAACTTCCCTTAGAAAAATGTTGGAACTGCTACCTAGGGCTAATTCTTAGTTCATTCAGCAGTCTGTCTCTGAGCTTTTATGTGTTGAACAGCATTCAGAAGTATTTTTTGGATAAGAGAGTTGTCATTTGTGTTCAATTTGTGCAGTATGATGTCATGCTTGACATCTAGGTTTGTTCTAAATTAGCTGGTGTGAATATATGGCAAGCAACATGCTGTGCAGAATTCAATTTTCACATTCACAGCAATCTCTAGGGCTGGCTCCAAAAATGGAAAAGTTTGCTTTTCAGCCATACTTGATCACAGCTCTTTTCTTAGTTTTATTTCTCCTCTAATCCCACAGTGAAAAGTCTCCTCTCCATGTTTCAGTTCTACATGGAGAACAGTGCTTCCTCCTTTCTGAGACACAGCTTCTTACTTGCCCTTCTCTGGTCATAATCTCTGCTGTCTCACTACACATCTAACAGAAGTAGTTTGAGGAAGTATTATGCTGAAGGTTAGTTTAGACTGTCTTGTTTCTCCCCGCACCCACGAGAAGTTATCATGAATCAAACAACTTCAAATACACTGAATGAGCCATAGTTGTTACCTAAATTCTTTCATCTGTTTCCAGAGTATTTAGATAATTGGTACTCTACTGTATTCAGATAAGTCAGCATTTAACCAAATGCATAAGAACTTGATCTTGTCCAAAACCAAAAAAAGGATCTCATGATGACTGTCATCCTTTTGCCTAGTTTCTGTTGTTTGTGCTGACAGAGTAAGCTGTTGTCTGCATGTTTTCAACAAAATGGCTGTTAATATTTCTTTCATGATATGAAGCACCTTGGGATTTATTGATGAAAAATGTGCTAGTGTCTGGCATGTTTTTACTGTGATGGAAGGGTACTCTAGTTCAGGATTGCTGCTAGTCTGGCTATCTGTGCAGGACACGAAATTCTTCAGTTTTGCTTATTTTGAGAAAGCCATTGAGAAGGGAAGTCAAACTTTGAGAAAGAAATGAAGAAAAAGAAATCAAGATATTCTTGGGATGGTTGTCCCTGTGTGGTTTATTAATTTAATATTGAGAATTTTCTTTTGTGCTCAGCTGTGAATCTCAATTTGAATATAGGGGGAATTTTCTTTTCTGCAGTGTTTTTGCCTCCTCTATTATTTGAAATGTCAAGAGCTGGTAGTAAAGACCAACAGTAGAAAGCCACTAACTTCGGTTTCTGCTATCAAGGTGTTAGTGTTTTAGGACAATGTGATTGTTGAAACTAAGAGGAAAATGGTCTTACGTGGATTTTCTCAGCAGACAGAAACTTAAAAGCTGTAAAATTTCACCAAAAGCAGATCAAAGAAAATTTGCACAGGCAATCTGTTAAAATTGCAAAACATAGGAAGTGTGAGACAGTGATTCGCAGACTGCTTGGGAAGAGAAAAAGGAGTTTTCTTTTGTAGCAGGAAAGACGTGTTTAACTGAAGTATGTGCTGAGGAGGAAAGGAGCTAACTTCATGGGAAATACAATTCCCTGGCTTTGAGAAGAGGCCATGAGAGTAAACCTGCTGCAGTACTTCCCTACCTCCTCTCTGGGATAAAAATGGTGGGGAGCTGGGCAGGAGAGAGAAGAGCTGCCAAGCCATAGCCACTTCTGCCCTTTTTCTGAAAGGTGTTCTCATTCTGACAAAACACTGCTGGATTTGAGAATAGTGATCTAATTCAAGAAAAAATTTGTAAACAAAACAGTTGCTTGTGTTTACCTACAGCCATGCATTTTCAGCGATAGGTAAAGCATCACAAAGTGTATCATCTGGGAAATGTGAAAACGTAAGGTGTGTTTATTTGCTTGTGACTAGCACAGGTCCTTCAAGAGTGAATGCAGGAAAAGTGTGAATTTAAATCTGGGGGTTCAGGAGAAGAAGACTGAAAGTTAAGGGAATCATGGATAGGGATGCTTAGGGACATAAATGTGTGGGCTGCTGTCTTTTCCATTGAGTGATGAGAAAGGATTGAGAGACTGAGAAAGATCTTTGGAAATAAAAATGAGACATTGAAGGAAGAGAATAGTTCAGCCTTTAGGGGGTGGGGGTGGTGGTGTTTGTCAATCACTTGTTTTTTTTGTTTCCCTATAATATTTTTAAGAGAGATTAATACAGGCAAATTTATTCTATTTGCCTCAAACACTGCATGCCAGTGAGATTCAATCACAAAAGAAGCTGTCAGGGTGATGTTCCCAGGGGGAGAAATGCTTCAGATAGTTTCAGAACCATAAAGAACATAGCTGTATGTTTTCTGGGGGTGCCAGTCCACTCCAAGCTATCTCAGTCATTGATAGTTTGCTGAATTCTTCAACCTGTTTTTTATATAGCGAAATGGATTTACTGATAGGAAATCCTGGGACTAAAGGGATTGTGAAAAGTCCCATAACTAGACAGAGCTGCCTTGGGGTGCTTTCTGTCTCTGTAGATCATCTCTAACAGCACCCTACCTACTGAGCCATAGTTTTTGAGAAATCCGTCAGGATTTGAATCATTTATGAAAGGATGTATTTTTGTTTCTGCAGGGAAATAGATGTCCTAAATCAGATGGATCACACTTCACAGGTTACATAGGCTGAACAGTCTCCCATATTATACTTTCTGGAGAAAGTACTGCCAGCTCCTGAAAAGTACAACTTAATATAAATTCATTTTCCAGTTCCTGTTGCCTCCCTTTTTAATTATAGTTATGAGGAAGTGCTTTAGTTTCAATGGGACAACAAATTAAGAGTTTCTTCCATCTCTTTGAAGGTATATACACACCTGGTATCTGTGGTTTAGCACAGGCTAAGGAGAGGCTCTGGGGCCTTGTTTATGCAGTAGAATTCCCTGCTCGTGCCACCAGTGGTTACTGGATATAGCAGAAAGAGGAACCTTTCATAAATAAACCTTTTTGAACCTCTTTGCTCAAAGCAGATGTATTTACACTGAATTTTGCCAGCTGGGGATTAAGCACATACAAACAATTCAGTGCCAGCTCTGTTGCAAGCTTTCTCTGTTTTAGAAAAGTCCCCAGTGTATGCAAGGGAATTTCCTGTTCACTATCCATGTCATATCTTCAACACATTCAATATTACTCTGAAATATCCCAGTCTTCAAATCTAAACACAATGGCTGAAATCTTTGTAAATCAGTATTCTGCTTATAGTTATAGATTGTTTATAGTTATTGAAACTTTTTCATCACATACAGAAATTAAACAGTTGGGTCAAGAGCTGTTACCTTTTTCTATACCTTCCTCTTACAGCTTGATGCTGGCAACACATGAAAAACAAGTTTGGACTTGCTTTGATACTGCTGTCCAGAGTTTTACATTATTAATATAAATTGATCCTGTATTGATTTTCTCTGCTTTCTTTCCAATTGCAGGGCAGGCTTTTGCATGTTCAGTAGCAGGCTTTCTCCAGCAAGTGTCCCGAGGTGTGGTCTAGGTGTGTTCAAGTCTAGCTTAGTCATTCATCCATCACCTTCTCATTAGTATGGCGTCTGTATTTAATTGGGCTTTCTTCCTTCCTTCATCAGAAATCAGTTTTTATGTACCATGAAAACTGCAGCCCATTATTTAAAGTTAGCTCTAAGAGAGATTCTTGGCTCGTATAGAAGAAACAGTGAAAATAGTATCTCAAATACTCTTTCAGGTGAAGCCATGTGTGAAGAGCATACCATGTGTGAGTCCAGCATACTGCCTCAAAGCCTTCTATTTCTCACGCTTTAGTTCATAAGCAACTTGTTTAAGAGAGTTTTCTTTCAATCTAGTGAGTCGCTTGATAGGTTGTAATCATCAACAACTTTCACTGGTTGCAACTTTGCCTCCCAGAAAATGTTGCTGTGTTATTGTTGTGGTTAGTGTTTCAACTGGGCTTATACGCAGCATGGAGATCAACATTCCATCTAGTTTGTGTATAGGAAGGGCTGGTCCCTCCCCCAAAATCCTTGCAATTTGAAGAGAAAATGAGAGAAATTATCTTAATTTTAGAAATGGAGACATGAGATGCTGTACTTGGGGGTATGGGATTTCTGCTCAACACCAAGTTACCAAGTTACTCAGCAGTAAGCTTTTGCAGAATATGCAGCCAACATCTTGAGCTGCATTAAGAAGAGTATCACCAGCAGGTCAAGACAAGCGATCCTTCCCGTCTACTCATCCCTGCTCTATGCATCTGAAGGGTTGCGTCCAGTGCTGTGCTCTTCAGAGCAAGAAGGACTGGGGCATAGTAGGTTGACTCCAGTAAAGTGCCATAAAAGTGATTGAGGGTTTGTAACAGCTAGGATATTGAGAAGAAGCTGAGAGAGCTGGAACTGGTTAGCCCAGAGGAGAAAAGGCCTGTGGGTATCTTACCAGTGTGTATAAGTATCTGATTTCTGATGGGAGGAGGAAAGAAAGAGATTGCTTCTTCTCAATGACATCCAGTGACAGTACAAGGGGGAATGAGTACAAATTAAAAAAACAAGAAATTCCATTTAAATGTAGAGAAAAAACCTATTGTAGTGAAGTGTCATCGAACACTGAAACAGGTTGCCCCGACACATTGTGGAGTCTCCATCTATTGTGGAAGAAGTCAAAACCCAGCTGGACACTATTGTGAGCAACTCGCTGTAACTGACACTGCTTTGAGCAAGGGGTTGGTGTATATGGTCTCCAGGGTTTCCTTCTTCAATGTTTCTGTCATGCTGTGCCCATCAGCTTGCCCCTAGAGTTGCAGGAGTTTACTGTAATGAGTGGAGCACAGGATACCAGGCTGTCCAATCTGACCCAGCTGAACTTGGCACATGATCAGAGGGGCCTGCTCCCTGTGTCCCAGGTCACAAGACAGTAAGCTGGTCTAAAGACTTGCTCTATTTAACACCCATGTTCTTAGGCTTCTGCCCCCTGTCCCCAGGCCATGCTTGTAACTGGGATCACCTTTGTGGAATGGCATCCCAGCCACATTCCTTCTTCCCAGGCACAGGGTCATGCAAGTGGCCCAGCAGTTGCTATCACAGCTCTTGTTGCCAGCAGCTTCCCTGTGTGGGAGTGGATAGTCAGGCACATTTACAGCAGCATTTGTTAATTTAACAAAATGGTGTTTTAAGCCGTACATCTTTTCGAATCATCACTGGCTTCATCTGGAGATAATCAAGACCAGGCATGGATATACAGAAGACAAGAAGACTATGTCACAAAAATTCAGATTGTCCCAGTGCATCAAGCCTTGTCCTCCTGCCTTAGTGGCAACAATGTTATAGTCACTGAAAATTATGTTCAAGGTATTTCTTTGTAGTTACTACCTCTGATGACTCTTTTGTTTATAAGATAGTAGATTTGGGCAGCTGTGTATGAATGTTTGACATTAAGAAACAGTAGATTCATTTTGAGGAAAGTTGCTTTGAATCTAACCAGGGTGATCAGATAGTCATGAATAATAAGAAGTCACGTGTGAAACATATATTCAGCAAAGTTAGGTGTCCAGTAAAACTAGTTTCAACATTGTTTGCACTACCTAATCTCTAAAATTACAACGTGTGAGTCACAGCCCTTAGATGATCTTAACCTTTACTAGAGGATACCCTGCTTTGTGTTCAGCAGCATAAACAACTGAGCAAGGACCTGTGCAGACCTGGTGAATACAACAGGACCCTTTTGACTTTTTGTAAGTAATGCATTTTTTTTTCCTGTGGAAAAATTGTCAAACATTATATGTAGGAAAACAGTTTTGAATAATTGGTTGAGAAATTACCACATTCGTATTCAAGTTACAGTTTGAAGCTTTTTTATTGTTTTGTTATGCTTTGGGGTTTTTTAAAATAGGTAAGTCCTCTGTAAGATAGGCATGTTTTTATAGTATAACTCTTTAGGAAAACTGCATCTCTGAATGATTTAGAGTTAAATGAAGTAAATGGACGAAAATAAATACACAGCATGATAAGAAATGAAATGAAATGAAATGAAATGGAAGTAGGGACTTGAGGATTGCTCTCTAAAGCTTCTAGAGAGTTTGAAAAAAAACTGTGGATAGAGTTAAAGGCTAAATGAAGTAGAGTAAGAGTGATGGTGGAGCAAATCACAAGCAAATCAAAGAGGTCAAATTTAAATATGTTCTAGATATGAAAGTGAATTGTCTGAAAGTGGTTTGTCATGGAGCTTAGCTCCCCCCAAGAGATTGTAGTATTGCTATAACTATAATATTAATGAGGTGTGAATTAAGGAATATTTATAGTATATATATAATATATATGTATATAGCATATATTATTAAATCAGAGATCAACGTTCTGAGTTCAGTGGATTTTAGAGAACAAAGACACTGGAAAGCGAACACAAATATGGGGTCATGGTGGGTGCTGGTAAGGATTCAATGATTTTACAGGGCAGAGTCTGAATACCATTTCTCGCTACAAGTCAGAAACCTAAAGTATTTTTCCCCTTTGAAAATCCTTACATATTCCTCTAAAGAATAATTTATAAAAGATTCTGTAGATAAAGTGATTATGTACCACAGGAAGATGTTTTGGATTTCCAGATACTCCACATCTTTTTTTCTTCTGTCTGTTGACAAAAGTTGTTGGACCAAGTGTGGTGCATTGTTAATTTATAGAGTTAAAAGTATTGCCACAGATGTGAAATGAATGGTTTCCATGCTGCTCTAGAAAAGGTTTTCCTGTTCTATCCATGTCTTTTAGTATCTTTATTCCTCCAGAATTCACTCATCCATCTTTTTACCATTGCAGCTTTTTCTGCCAAAACCACTTTTTTGCTAGCTTTCTGATGATAACCACCATGATTGTTCCAAAGTTTCCTCTTTTTTATTATTATTTTTATGATATTTGGTTCAGTCACTGAGCTGGACATGCCTTCACATGCAACAGGCATACTTGTTTCCATTCACTGTTCTACATGGATGCTGATTTTCCCTTCCTTAGTGACCAGCACTGTATTTCCAGGGTTTTGACATCTTCCTAATTGCTCAAAGCATATTTCTCTCTTCTGTTAGGTACGTGGAAGTTTGTTTGATTTGTTTTTTTTTTTTGTTTGTTTGTTTTGTTGTTTTTTTTTTGTATGGTTCTCAATTGTTCAAACTTTATTTAAGCACTGAAATAGTTCATCACTTGCTCATTAACAAATGTATTTATTTTCTCTCTGGTCCCTGCCTATACATTTACACACAGCTCAGTCAAAAATGTATAATATTTTACTTCTCACAAAGGAGTAATATTGTGCCTTTCTTCTGCTTTGACTTTTCATCTTCCTAAATATAACTGAGTAGTCTTGACTTGATCCCTTACTTTCTGCTCTGTAGACCTGTACTTTTTTGCTTACAGCTTTTATCACTTAAAGCCATACTGAAAACAGAACACTGGATACAGAACAGTTTCAAAGGAATTGTCGCCTAACCTTAATGAGGGCGTCTTTGGTATTACTTCATCACTCTTTGACTTTAATTTTTATTCTTTCATAACTTCTTCAGTAGGTTGAGTAATTTTCCAGAGTCTGCTTCCTTGAAATAGAAAGCTGATATTCCTGAATTCGAATGGCTTGGAATCATGGGTACCGAGCTAGCTCTGTACAATGGACAGATTGACTTAATGCTAAGAACAAGGTGAAATGATTTTTTAGCCAAATGTCATTTTTGTTTTCTTCTTTTACAGATCCATAGAAACATGAAGACGTTATTTTTCCTATGTCTTTTAATTGTCTGGATTCATTCCAACAGTTATTGTTATGAGCCTAATCACCAAGGTGTAAGAAACCAAAATCAAAGAGGTCAAGAAAACCGAAATAAGCCACAGCTCATTGTAGGGAACAGTGTTTGTCAGTTTGCATGTTGTTTCTACAAAGAGATTTCCTCTCGACAAAACAGTGGAAATGTTTTCTTCTCTCCTTTGAGCATCTCTACTGCCTTTGCAATGCTGACTCTGGGTGCCAGATCAGACACACTGTCACAGATTCTTAGGGTCCTTAGCTTTAACCCACGCGAGATTTCTGAAAATGAAATACATGAAGGTTATCGCCAACTCATGAACATGGTAAACAGAAAGAATGAGGGGTTACAGCTGAATATGGGAAATGTCCTGTTTGTACTTGACAGACTGAAGCCACAAGATAAATTTTTAAGTAATCTCAGAAACTTCTATGAAGGAGAAGCTTATCCTATGAACTTCAAGAGGGCTGATCAAGCCCAGGTAAAGATCAACGAATATGTAGCAGCAAGAACCAATGGGAAAATCAAGGACCTTATAAATAACCTCGATCCACTTACTGAAATTCTCCTTATTAGCTATATTTATTTTAACGGTAAGATATATATACCATACTCTCCTACTTAATATAATATTTCCTGAGATCAGCCTTGGACTTCACGTGTTTTTACAACATTGTTTTGCAGAGGGACTCATATCTTGTTTTCCTTTTGGTCCTCCTTTACACTTAATTATGAACAAAGCTTTTGGAAATTATGTTCTGCTTGACAGTGATGATCATTCTGAGCAAAATTTAATGCAAATTTTCCTATATATTTCAATACACATATTTCTTTCCTGATGAGGATTAAGTGAAATTTACTTTGAAGAAGGCATTACGAAGTAAAATATCTAGGCCTAGTTTGGAATTAAATTAAATTAAAAGAACACTGTTAAAATGAAACTTAGCATCTTACTTGAAAGAAAATATGTTTACTCAATAGTTTTGCTATTACTATGTTCATTTATCCAAAGCTAAATATGTAACAGTAGATTTAGTTTCACACTCATGTTTTCCATGTTTTCTTTTTTACTAACTGTGCCCTTATCAGTAGTATGGCTGTTGTCCTTGTGTGTCTAGAGGCACAAAGTTTCAACCTTTTTTTTTTTTTTTGATTCAGATTTTTTACTATTTTTCAGTGAAGAGATGGACTCACCAATATTAGATAGAAGCCTAGGGACAATAAGCTTTTTTTTCTAAATTAATTTATGCAGTTGGCTTATATACAGACTACAGATCCTCTCTGAGCTTTTCAGACTGCTTATCTAACAAGAAGAGGAGAAACAAGGCTGTAAGGCTCAATCAGACGTAATCAGATACTACATCTTCTTTCAAACCTTCTCTCTCTTATTTTATTGTATTATAAAACCAAAGAAATCATAGTCAGAAAAATAATATTCTGTAGTTTATCTGATAAAAATATCATTAAGCTTTTTAATTGAAACAGAGATGGTGTAGCAGAAATGCTACTCTTTTAAAAGAGGTACTATTTTTTAAAAAACTGTTATCCTGGATACTTCTGTGGTCCTCCCCAGTATGAGGCTTCCCCTGAAAGTAATTCACAGCCATATTTTTGTTTTGTTTTGCTTTTTATATGTGTTTATGCTCCTTGCATTAAGATCTCAAGATCTGATCACAGCTAAATGAAACTGTTTGAAATATAGAGGATTGATGTTTCTTAATTCCCTTGAACACATACTGTTTGTCTCAAATAGTGTTTTCAAAGTAGGTTTTTATTTAGCATCAGGCACATCTTTCAAACCAGGCAAAATAGCTGTTGATTTTTCTTTGACTGAAACATGTTTGAAGAAGGAGCAATACATTTAGTAGCACAATGAGGTCAGAAGCTTGAGAAACCTTGTATTAAAATCATAGAATCGTAGAATAGTTACGGTTGGAAAGGACCTTAAGATAATCTAGTTCCAACCGCCCTGCCATGGGCAGGGACACCTCACACTAAACCATGCCACCCAAGGCTTTGTCCAGCCTGGCCTTGAAGACCGCCATGGATGGAGCATTCACAACCTCCCTGAGCAAGAAAGATAACTTTGTATTACAAATAACTTTTACATGTTCTAAAGATAAGCTTGTTTTATGACTGAAATGATTTCCCAGCTGCTCCAAAAGATGGGGGAGATTCAGTTTTAGCTCTTCAGTTTTAAAGAAAATAGAATAAAGAATAACAATAATAGAAATAGTATAAAAATGATTTTTATCTTGACATTGACAGTAGGTTAACATTACTTGATCTGGAGGCTGGAATTAACCTGGAGAGGATTATTAAAGCTCAAGTACCTCTATAACCAGTCTATACTTCTAGGCTCTTGTCCACTCTCTGGGCATTACAACCTTCCTTGCACAGTACTAGTGACTCTCCTACCCCTTTTTTGCGGTGTAGCGTAGCTTAGAAGTCCTTCCCTAAGGGCAAAATTTGGCAATATATTACTGTCCATCAGCCAGTGGGCATGCTATTCCACTGTGATACACATCAGTCCCTTATCATGTCCTAGCCAACCTGGTCACCACAAAGTATCATACTTTGAGGTTGTTTTTTTTTTCAACTTAAAAACTGTGAAGCATTTGAGAAAGGTTTCATCCCTAGAAGGTAGTCTGCTAAGAGACAGGAGAGGGAAGAAATAAGAATTCATTTGAAACTGGAGAAAAGGATTAAGGAATATCATCTCTGTCTAACCTGTGTGCTAAATCCTAACATCCTATTCAATTTTTAATCAAGCAAAGTTCTTTCTGAACTGGGTTGAGCACTAAATCAAGGTTGTTTGAGTGTTTCAAATCTTGTGTCCTTCATGTTTCTGTGATTCATTGTTATTTGTTATTTTTTATTTTCTTAAGCATATCAAGGCAGAAGTCCTGCTTATTATACATGTGGTGATAGAATACATCACTGTTAATGAAGAAAAATAAACCATGCATTTTTTCCCATCTCCAGGTTATTGTTAGTTGTTAATTTATTTTTGGAGCCCAAGACATGCACTATCCAAATCTAATTTCACTCTTTCTAAATATCAAATAAGTACTGCTTATGTCTATTTCACAGATGGTGAAAACAGCAGATGATATTTCTTCCATTTGTACCAAGCTGCCTACTAATCATTGTTCAAATAGAAATCTGAAATCAAAAGGTGTTGTATCTTGTTTCATGGTTTCCTTGATAGCACTTATTTTACTGAGCATTATGGCTCTACTTTTACCCACTACATTTGATAAAAGGTTAGGTTTGTTCTAGAAAGCAAAATTTACTACAGAGTAACATCGCTTTCTTAAAAACCAACCAAACAGTCCCCATTCCCCAAGTTTTCCTAATTTTTTAATTCGCTCAGCCTCTGAAACAGATGAGGTTGATGGCTAGAATTTGGCTTAGATATTCCTTTCTGCTGAGGTTAAGAATCTCTCAGATTTTCAGTGTAGACAGTTTGTTTCACTATGACTAGAAAGGAGTTTTTGAAAATTTAATATTGTAAGCATGATAGTTCAAAAGGTTTCTCTTGGTGGTTAGGTTTGTTTTTTAACCCAGCAGTCTGATAGACTTAAGTTATATATGAATTTATTGGACATGAATTAGAGAGATATAAACCCCTCCTTCCTGCAAATAACCTGAATTCCTTCATTTCTCTGGAGAATTCATCCCTCATATCACTCTTCACAAGTCTATTTTGGTGTGGGAATAAAGAAAAGAGATAATCTTTCTTCTTCTGAGCTCTCATTTAACGGCTGCATCATAAGAGGGCTTTATAGGCTCCTTAAAATTGTTGTCATGAAGGAAAAGAGCACACTAGAACACTTGGTTTCTCATCTAAATAAAAACTATTGCAATCTTCTGTAAGTTCTGATTGTTTTACATCACAGTCTACCTACTGTGTATTGCTATTGAGTTATTCTGAGTATTCAATAAGTCAAGTGTTTGTTGCAAACTGGTTTGTCTTTGAAGCTCATCCACCTGTGCCAGTTTCTGTCATCTATGAAAGTGCCCTATGGTGATAAGTCATATGGTTTCATGTCCTCAAAATATCCTGTAACTCTGTCTCTTATATTTCAAGCTCAATGGGAAAAGCCTTTTGATACAAAATACACTAAGAAGAACAAATTCTATGTGGATGGGAACAAGGCTGTTGAAGTCCCAATGATGTTTGGAATGGGCCAGTTCAAGCATGGCTATGACGAACAGCTGTCTTCCACTGTGGTGCAAATGGATTACAAAGGTGGTGCTTCGGCATTTTTTGTTCTGCCTGATCAGGGAAAAATGAAGAAGCTGGAGAAACGATTGTCTTGTGAACGTATGTCAAGGTGGAGGACATTAGTCTCAAAAAGGTAAAATTCTGCAGTTCTTGTTTCAGATGGTAGGCAAGGAAACACATCGATTCCAATGTGCTGGGCTATGACACAAATTCAGGATACTATTTTTAATTCTGTTTTAATCTAAAGAAGAATTGCCACCAACCAAAGTTGAAATCTGGCTCTCCAGTGTCCCTCTGTTTACACATTCAGTACAAGTGAAAACCTTCACAGCTTTAGGACTTTTGCTGTTTCCACATTTTTTTTCCATCTTCAACTCTCCATAGCTTTCAGGTTTCTGTCTTAAAACTTCTTAAATTTTTGGGAAGATGTCTTCTGCTTTTTCCTGTTTATAGGTAAATTCCTATCACTTTCCTTCAGCCCTTTTTCTTGTCTCTTGCTTCCTTTCTGTCTATGGGAGTTACCCATAATTGCACGTTTCATGCTGAAATAACAACTTTTGGGAATTGTGAGGACAAAGCTCAATTACAAGGGTATAAAGGCATATATATATATGACACATAACAGAGCCACTGTATTCAGGCTCTCTGAAGACTTTGGCAAAATTGGAATAAGCTACACTTGCTTCAAGGTAACTTTGAGACTAGAAGAGAGAAAGGTTATATGCTTTATAAAAACAACTTTAGACTTTCTATTCAGTATCATGTGTAGTGGTAGCATTTGATGGGACAAAATATGTATAAAAGCATAGGCAAAACATGTTTACAAAATCAAGTCTTTGTGTTCATTCATGAATTTGATGTGTCATGTTAAAAACCTTCCTACATACATATTTGAAAATCATATTTTAGACGAACAATTCTCAAGACAAAAATGACATCCTTACACAGAAAAGTGTCATGCTCTTAACTCTGATTCAGTGCTAAATCTTATTAAAATAATCTATTTTTTTCATTAAAAAGGACAAAAAAAATGTATGCAATTCTCTGTGCACCTTCACAGTTTTGAAACTTCTGTGAACAGCCACATGGTTTGTGACTAAAATCACAGTAGGAGAAATAAGATGGTGATTGGAAGGATTTATATTTCCTCTCTCCATACTCTCCCCCCCTCCCCAAACTGGAATAATCTACCTAAAAGCCATGAATGTGAGATATAAATCTTATATACAGGCATCACCGTCAAAGACATGCAGTTCCCTGTTTTTCATCACGGCTGTTTTCTCTTGCAAACTAATAATGCAAACTTCTTTAAGTTTTCAGGACAACTGATGCCTTTGCTATTATTTGGAGTCTCTGGGAGGTCTTAATGGATGGGTTTGATGTAGGATATGGAATTATTTAAGGACTGGGCAATCTGTGTTGTCCCTGTTTCTCTGTCTGCAAACTGAAATTGACACAGTTGCAGAGGCATTGAGAGGAACATTTTTACAACTGTTGGTAGCTGAACATGGAATAGTGTCAAAGTGTTGCCAGTACAGGCAGCTGAGATCTATTTAATGGCTGAACTCTGGAGAAAGCATCACTTTCTCTTCTGAAAAGTGTATCCCAGTGCTTGCTGCACTATTGCGTTTGCATTGTTATTGTGTGCCTATGGCTTTCCCTTTCCTGCATGTTGAAAGCAAGTGGGGGCTTGTGAATGAGTGTCTTTATTTAATAGCAAGGCAGATGATTCAATGCATCCTCCTTGAAACAGCAATCAGCACAGTCAGAAATTAGACAGAAGTACTAGATCACCCACCTGTTATCAATCTACTAGCACTTTCATTTTTTCGTACCAGCCAGGCTTGGCATTTGATGCTGTGCTACGCTGAAGGTATGTGGCCTTGCCTTCCCACTTGTCCACTAGATGACTTGCTCTTTGGACTCCTTCATTAAGTTCTCCTGTTTTCTTACCAGAAAACAATACTTTCTGTCAGCATTATCATTAACTTTCATCTCATACTGCATCTAGTTGTAAATGTTGATTTTAACCTTTGAAAAGGAATGGTTAGATCCTTACTGAAAGAGCTAGGGAGGAATGTGTCAGAAATATAGAATTTTGATTAATTTTATGGAAAGCAGCAAACTAGTCCCTTTCTCCCACCCCCAAAAATAATTAGTAAATCAGACATAGGTCTTGGCATAGAAAAGATATTATCTATTGACTAACTATATGCTGTATTCTGTCAATGTGTTTCTGTTTTCTACTTCATCACCCATACATCTCTGTCCAGATTTACATGATAAACACACAAGGCCTACCTTTTTCTTTTCTTTTTTTTTTTCTTTCAAAAGTAGCCAGTGAACTTGGATGTGTTGGAGTTTTTGTGCCCAGCGTGAGACACCTAAAAGAAACACTTTTTCACAAGAAGATTCCTCTGCATCCTCAGTAATGGGGCATGATGAAGGAGCTTCCTGCAGAATGCACAAAATATCTCTAACTTCTGAAAATGTCAGATGAAGACCCTTAGGGAGGTATAGCTATTCTGTTGAGCTGAATGATCACTAGGTCAATCTCATTCTTCATGTGTTGTCTTACTGCAGACTGACAGCCAGCAACTTACGAGCTATCCTCTCAACCAGCTTGCCAACATGTAAACCTTTTCTTCTCCCCAAATTAATGTCACTATGCATCTCCCATGCAGGCTAGAGAGAACCTACAAGCAAAATATTTTTGGGGAGAAAGCAAAATGGGTTTGTATCTCGGGAGTCTGTGTTATACCATGAAACCTGATCAAAAGTTTCACCATATTCTTCTGCTTCTTTTCTGGCAGCTCAGCAAATGTGTATCTTCCAAAATTCACTCTTTATGGGACATACAACCTGAAAGATATCTTATATAAAATGGGTATCATGGATGTATTCACTGATAAGGCTGACCTGTCTGGGATCACTGGGCAGCCCCAGCACAGAATTTCCCAGGTAAGTCATACTGCTTTTTGTTTTATGAACCCATGTTTACTGATACTTGCATCATTTCCTTTACAACTATTCATGATGCTAAACTCATGTAAAGAGGCTTTGCGTCATATGAAAAGGCAGCTGTTGCCATACGGAGTATTTTGCCCATGTTGCTTGCTCTGCCAGTGCAATTGAGCTGAAGGAGGTTTCAAGTCTGTAATTTTATAATCTAGGAGGCCTTTTTGATCTGCATGGGGCAACCTTATAAAACAGACATGACCAAATCATCACATGTCCACACCTCGGTACCCTCCTGCAGCGCGTTGTTACAGTCATTATATTGCTGCTTCTGTTTGTGTCTACCTTCTTTAGCCTGCCTGGGGGCAAGTAGGGAGCTGTAGGATGTATCACTACTTGTATTTTATGGAGGGGAGAGGAAAAACAATGCTTGCTTTTAAACTCTTTGGGGGAAAAGAAAATGCAGTTATTAAAAACATTTGGCTTCAAGCCCATGAGCAAACTCTCATTAATGCCAGGCCCAGGCAAAAGCTACAGATAAGTCACACTTCGATAAACCTAGAGTTTAAAGCTGACAGTCAGTGAAAATTTCATTACCTAATATGAACAAAACAACTAGCCTTATGACCTCAGGTGGTAGTTAATGAATTAGGGTCTGTGAATGTCTTTATTTTGCCAGGTAAAACATATGTTTCTCTGCTCTAGCCCTCCATTTCTCATACTTCTCCTTTGCTTCCGTGTCTTCCAAGACATTAAGAAACATGGGAAACATAATTTCAGGATACTATTCATTGTGCTAATCTGCATGTTAATTCTTCAACTATATGAACTTCTAATAGACAGTCAAATATGGTTGTGCTCTCTTAACCTTCAGTCTATACATATCTGCATGAGTGGGAGCAGGGAATAAGAAAAACAAAGCAGAAGTTTTCACTAGCAGGGGCTTGCCCCTCCACCAGGGTTGAACTTCTCCTCTTTGGTGCTACGAAAGCTATGCTGCAGGCAGCTTGCTGATTTTTTTTCAAATTTTTCTGTCTTTGTGCAGTGGACTCACATCTAGTGCTTGCTTCTTACCAGTAACTTCTTCAGGTACTTTTAGCACAAGTGTTATTTAGCTGCCTAGTCTTGTACTGCCTTGACTTGTAACATGTCTGTTTCTTCACAGGCTATTCATAAGGCTGTGGTAAAGGTGGATGAGACTGGCACTGAAGCGGCAGCAGCCACAGGCATGGAAATAGTGCCTATGTCTGTTCCGGCTACCATTGTGTTCAACAGGCCCTTCCTAATGGTCATAACTTTGGAAAGCAATATATTATTCATGGGAAAAATTGTGAACCCTCTGAAAAAAGATTAAGTTTATGTACATATTAAGTATGCAGTGATCACCACTGTTAAATCAAGTGTTTGACCTGATGAGTATGGCATGGCTACCGAGGGCTCTCCATCTCTTAACTGATGTTATTCACTGTTTTTTTGTAGATGAGACTCTTCATCAGTTTAAGTTGTCATAGTTGCATATTTGTTTGGGCCTTGGTTTTTTTTTAATTCTTTTTTTTTTTTTTAAGAAGGTTGCATTCAGGCAGAACTGTCATTAGATCTGGGACAAAATAGGCCTGTGTGATACTGACAGCACATATACATCTTCTAGCAGGGAAGATGAGGAGCATGTGGGTGGAGAGGGCTGTGTAAGCCTGCTTCTTCCCTCATGGCTGCCCTCTCACCTTTTTTTTTTGAGTTGACTGACAAATGAGTACAAGTTACGGCACTCTACTACTTGTACCCATTTTCCTACCAACATGAAGTTTATATCTGTCATAGATC
Source organism: Pezoporus wallicus (assembly GCF_028554395.1). Classification (NCBI taxonomy): domain Eukaryota; kingdom Metazoa; phylum Chordata; class Aves; order Psittaciformes; family Psittacidae; genus Pezoporus; species Pezoporus wallicus. The sequence goes on along the minus strand of NW_026642285.1, from coordinate 57,064 downwards.
TTAACATGCATTATGCTTACTACCTTGCATAGTACCATAGTTGTCCAGTGAGTCTATAACATACTTGCCTTTCAGCTGTCGTCCAGTTAGGCTGCTGCAAAGGGGTCACAAAGAAGGTGTGTTTTTCCCCTGCAGATGTATACTGGCCTGCCCACTGTTTCTGTTGGGGTTTATAGGCCAGACTCATTTCAGTGCAAATGTTCCATGTCAAAGAATTGCGTCTAAGAAGTTAAGAGGTAGATGATATCTCTGCAGTTCAGTGAAGTGCCCTGGCGCCAACCTTTGTGAATCACACAGACAGCACAGAGCAGCCAGAAGACTACTTCTAGCCTATGCCTGCACCTAAACCAGCTCCTAGAAGTCCCCGAGCAGCAAGAAACATAAACCATTTCCCCCCTGGTGCCAGTGCCTGTACCATCATCATCTGGCCCTGGGAGATTACCCATGGTAGTAAGCACCATTCCAGTATTGACTGTAGGATCAAGCACCCTACCAGTAACACCTATACTGCATCAGTGACACCTGTGTCTCTTGATGTAACCCCTTCTGTTCCCAGACTGTCCAGTAATACAGCATTGGTACTCTGTTTCTCAACCGCTTCATGGTTAGTATAGCCACAATATTATAAAGATCTGTTTTTACTATTAAGGTACAAAATACTAAGTCACATCCATAATGCACATGCTTATTTATTTTTTCTTGTTTACTTTCCTATTTTTTTTCTTCTGTTTTCACAACTTCTATCATTATTTTATTTCTTTGCTCGTGTTCATGGTATATATCTGATCTCTGGTTGCAGGAGGGGTAAATTATTGACTAAAGTGGGTTAGTCTGTTCATACGTATTAAAAATTAACACCAGTCTTTGTATAGCCTTGAAACATGCAGACAAATGCACTATAGTAGAAGAACTACAATGAATAAACATGACATTAAAAAGTTTCTAATATTGCTATTTATTTCTGTAATTCAGAGTTAAGACTTAAGTATCATTCAAGAATGTTTTTTTCACAGCTGTAAACAAACAATTATTAATATACTTCTCACATACATTACATCAGCACAGTAATGCCTGTAAGCTTCAGAAAGCCCTCTGCCTTTGGCCTGAGTAAATCCCTGTTAAGCATACAGTAGGTTATTTCTGTTAGGAGGAGAACTTCCTGGGAAAGTTAGGCATTTCTTTAATGCAGAAAAGTTTATTTCAAAGGCTGCAGACAATGTGCTACTCCTACTGTATTAAGTGTGTAGCTTCATGTGTGTGTCTTGCCTCTCTTCTAAAAAGCTCTCTCTTCACTCCCTCTAATAGCTATGTTACCAGTCCTAGCATGTGTGGCTGCTGCCATTCCAGAAACAAAATACGGACCATCTAGATCATACTTTTAAAATAGATTATGAGAAGAAAACCAGAAAAGTGCTTAGAGGCTGTCAAATTTTTGTAGAGGAACCCACTTCCAAATGAAAATTGCTGAAGACTCATCTGTGCGGTATTCATGTTGAGCAATAGGAATAAATTTAGTATTTTCCAAAATGAAAAGCAGATACGGTCAATTTGGTTTCATTTGGCCTTGATTACATCATTGGATCCATAGCAAACCTTGACAGAGGGTACTTTTTTACCGGTTCTTACAAATCTTCCTAATTTATATTGATCTAGAGGCACTGCAGATCTTGCTAGGTCACAAACAGTTTTCTGAAATAGCTAGGTCTTGCAGTTAGCTTTCCTGTAAAAATGCATAATGATGCATTTGGATGTAAATCCAAAAGAACTAAGTTAAAAAGGAAAAAAGAAATCGGCATATTTAAACAGAGCAACCCCACAATATTAAATCTAAAACTGTAATAAGAAAGGAAAAGGACAACTCTGAGAAAAAAAAGAACCTTACAGCGTAATAGCATATAATAATATATTCTTCTTCAGATCCCTCAGAAAGGTATTTGCCAAATAGCCTGAGAGAACCGTAAATGTTCAAAATGTAAAAGAAGTGCTCGGGGGGAAACTAGCAAAACAGGAAAGCTCAGTCCATGTTTAATTCTTCTGCAGTGGTTGAGCCTGAGCATCTACTTCAAAGGTAACTATAGAAGGCTTTTAAAAAAAAAAAACAAACAACAAAACAACACAAACAATAAAACAAATTGCCAGGACTGTTTGAATGTATGCGAGAGCTCTTAGCTGTCTCAAGAAGAAAAATACTAAGTTTTCAACTGTGATGCATCAGTTAGACAGGTCTCTGTACCAGAGAAAGAAGAAGCGACAAATGTAACGTAAGATTCTAAAAAAGATGCAGACAAGCACGCAGTGAATTGCAGAACAGTCAGCCCAGCTTTGGTATTTTGGAAACTGTAGAATTTGTAGTTGTATGGATAAGAATGAAAAAGACCAAAAGACCAACATAGAATAATAGAATCGTTGAGGTTGGAAATGACGCTAAAGATCATAAAGTCCCACCACTAAACCATATCTCTAAGTGCCACATCTACAGGTCTTTTAAATACCTCCAGGATGGTGACTCAGCCACTTCCCTGGGAAGCCTGTTCCAATGCTCTATAAACCTTTTGGTGAAGAATTTTTTCCACTAATCCAATCTAAACCTCCCCTAGTGTTACTTGAGGCCCTTTCCTCTTGTCCTGCTAGTTAGCTGGGAGAAGAAACCAACACCCACCTTGCTACAAACTCTTCTCAGGTACTTATAGAGAGTGATAAGGTCCCCCCTGAGCCTTCTCTTCTCCAGACTAAACAACCCAAGTTCCTTCAGCAACTCTGCTCCAGACCTTTCACCAGCTTTGCTGACCTTCTTTGGATACTCTCCAGCACCTCAATATCTCTCTCTTGTAGTGAGTGGCCCAGAACTGAACACAGTATTTGAGGTGCAGCCTCACCAATGCCAAGTACAGGGGGACAATCATTTTCCTGGTCCTGCTGGATGCGCTATTTCTGGCACAGGCCTGGATGCTGTTGGCTTTCTTGGTCACCTGGGAGCAAGCTGGCTCATCTTCATCCAGCTCTTGACCAACACACCCCTGTCCTTTTCGGCTGAGCAGCTTTCCAGCCACTCTTCTCATTTCAGGTAGCTGTAGACAGTGATAAGGTCCCCCTTCAGCCTCCTTTGCTCCAGGCTAAACAACCAAGTTCCTTCAGCCACTCCTTGTAAGAATTGTACAGGGGGATAGATGATCACTTCCTTACTCCTGCTGGCCACACTGTATCTGATACAGCCAGGATGCTATTGGCTTTCTTGGCCACCTGGGCACACTCCTGGCTCATCTTAATCCAGTTCTTGACCAACACCCCCAAGTTCTTTTCCCCCAAGCAGCTTTCCAGCCACTCTTCCTGAAGTCTGTAGCATTGCATGGTGTTGTTGTGACCCAGGTGCAGAACATGGCACATTGCCTTGTTAGACCCCATACAGTTGGCCTTGGCCCATCGATCCAGCCTGTCCTGATCCTTCTGCAAAGCCTTCCTACCCTCAAGCAGATCAACATTCCCACCCAACTTGGTGCTGTCTGCAAACTGACTGAGGCTGCACTCAATCCCCTCGTCCATACCATTGATAAAGATATTAAAGAAAGCTGGCCCCAACACTGAGCACAGGGGAACACCCTTTGTGACCAGCCACCAATTGGATTTAACTCCATTTACCACCATGCTTTGTGCCTGGCCATCCAGCCAGTTGTTTACCCAGTGAACAGTACACCTCTCCAAGCCATGAGCAGCCAGTTTCTCCAAGAGAATGCTGTGCAAAATGGTGTCAAAGGCTTTACTGAAGTCTAGGTAGACAACTTACACAGCTTTTCCCTCATCCACTAAGTGGGTCACCTTGTCAGAGGAGGAGATTAGGTAAGTCAAGCAGGACTTGCCTTTCACAAACCCGTGCTCACTGGGCCTGATCACCTTCTTGTCCTGTACGTCCCATGTGATGGCACTCAAGGTGATCTGCTCCATAACCTTCTCCAGCACTAAGGTCAGACTGACAGGTCTGTAGCTCCCCGGATCCTTCTTCTGGCCGTTGTTGTAGATGGGCATCACATTTGATAGCCTCCAGTCAACTGGTACCTCCTTGGTTAGGCAGGGCTGCTGATAAATGATGGAAAGTGGCTGGTGAACACTTCTGCCAGCTCCCTTAGACCCTTGGGTGGACCCAATTGGGCCCTACAGGCTTGTGTGTGTCTAAGTGGTGTAGCAGGTCGCTGACCATTTCCCTTGGATTATGGGGGCTCCATCCTGCTTCCCATCACCATCTTCCAGCTCAGGGGTCTGGCTACCTCGAGTACCAGTGTTTTTAATGTTAAAGACTGAGACAAAGAAAGCATTAAGTACCTCATCCTTTTCCTCATCCTTTGTCACTGTTTTTCCGTAGCCCTCCTTTTATTGTTAAATTATAGAAGCATTTTTTATTGTTTGTTTGTTTTTTTTTTTACAGCTGTAGCCAGAATACTTTACAAAATGATTCTTCTAAAGAGTTAGTATGTGTGAAGATTGTCATGGTTTGACTGATATATGTCACGTAGTTCACAAAAAAGGTAAGAGTCCTCAACAAAGGATCTCAAACCCCCCTAAATGAGTATGGAGAGAAAACCCTTTATAAGCAATAAGTTCATGCATGCATTATTCACAGAAAGAGATTAGGTGGGGCTTTAGTGAACTGCAAGGTGACACATTTTTCTGGTGGTTCTATCTTGTTTATAGGTAAGGATCTCATGGTACTCTGATAAAATGGCAAAAGAAAATCACTGCCAACAAATACAAAGGAAATAATAGGATGAAAGAAGCCCTAGCTTTATATACGGTGTTGTGGGGTCTTAGGTTAGGCATTGCTACTCAGAATAGAGATTTTGCAATGGTGCTGGTTAGGACACTTGAATATGTCATCTCCATGCTCAGTGCTAGTGAAAAAGGAAACCAAGCAATGGAAGATACGAAGAAAGGAAGAGAGAGAAAGGAAATATCAGTGTTTCCTTTCACTGTGCCATGGTATGCCCACACTGTGTACACTATAGGCAGCTCTGGATACTGAACTAGATGAATCTTCAGTTTAAGCTAAGAGTGTTAGTTTTATACAGCTTATAAGATAATGTTTTCTCTACGTTTACTGTGAATCTATGGGCCCAACTCAGAGCCAAAGCCTAAGTGTTTTATTTCCTTTTTCTATGCCTGAGGGTGTCTAAAACAAAAATATGGGACTGGCAGCTAAAAGCATTTTTATTTCCTCAATTAACATCTATCAGCTCAGTGGTTCAGTGGGAAGTATCTAAAAAATCAGTCGACCTACATGACTCAGTAGTTTAAGAGCATTCATTATAAAAAAAGAAGTATGTTCTTTTGGTTGGTTTGCAAGGGTCTTTAATCATGCTTTGAATTATTAAAGTAGGTGAATTTGCATTTGTGTGTTTATTTGCAGTTTTGGTCTTTTTACAGTAATTGATCATGCTTCTTACAATCACAAGAATGCCTAGCTACTTACCAGTGAACCTTCATGAAGACTCTAATCAGATTTATCATAGCTCTTATTTAATGTTTCTGGCTTTTTTTTCTTTCATTTCTCTATTGAATATATTTTGTTTTTCAGTTGCTATATCTCATTACTAGCCAGTTTTTCCCATGACAGTCATACAAAATTTTTATTTTTTATTTTTTTTTTAATGTGAATTAGCTCTCAGTATGCCAGTTCTAAACTATTCTTCTTCTACATTTATCACCTTACAGTATATGACAAATCTGGGTTTAGTCTATGGAAAAAGGCAGCTTAAAATAAAAATTTGAGTAGCAAAATAATTACTTCCTCGATGTCCAGGTCCCCTACAACTGATGTAGAAGTTTTTTCCACCATGAATTAAAGAAATAAGTGCATGATCTAAACATTATTGTAAAAATTACTTTCTTTCCAGTTAGTCTTTTTCTACAATAGCCTTTAGGTAATGTCCATAGTCCCATGTTGGTATTGTCTTCACAGCCAGTAAATGATATTCACCTCCCAAGAGAAATTTCAAGACACTGAGTTTTCTGAAGTTGTGAGAAAAATCTAAAATCTTGACAATTTTCTGGAAAATGGTTTTGAAATTTTCTTCCATTTTATTGGCAAATGGTAGAAAAGTTTATCATTTGATAGCATCTTATAAAATAAAAGTTAATGTGGAATGTTTTCATGGTTTCTGTTTGAAAATGACAAAGCTAACACATTCCTGAAAATACTTTGATTTCTCTAATCTGCTTTCTTACATGGAAATTTCTCTGTCAGAAAATTTCCAAGAAGTTTTTTTCTGAGAAAGGATTTTTAAGGGGGACAATAAGGGCTACAGGAAGAATCTAGATATTTGCATGATCTATGAAAGTTCTTCAGATGCAGAAAAAAAATGAAGTGAACATTTGTGAAGTAGTTTGTAAGTAATGCAGTGCTGAAGTTGTAGCTCAGCTATAAGCCTGCTATCATCAAAGATGAAGTAAGCACCCCCAACCCAAAGGACTCATGGACTTCATAACTTTGGGTCTACACTGAGTGCTCATGGAGCAGTAGCTGAAAGAACTGGGTTTAGAGTAAACTACGAAGGGAAATGCAGTTAGAATGTGCTGGTAAAAAAATGCCTCCTTTGGAGGCTGATTCTTCTCAGATTCATTCCTGGCTTGCAGGATTCTCTTTCTGGTGAGAAGCATTATGCTTCACAGTTTACCTCAGGAGGGATCTCAATAGTTCCAAAGAACATGGGATGCTAAATGTCTGTGCTTTAATATTTGGGTGTTGGGTTTGGATTTATAGCAATTATGAATGTGGAGGCGAATTAGAAAAACAAACGTGTTTGTTAAGACATTAATTCAATCATCATTAGTATGAGAGCTGGAGCATTCACAAAGGCTGGAGACCAGCTCAAACTGGTTTTCTTAATCTCCACCCACCTAAGTTCTACCAAAGGCATTCATTTAAAAACATTGCATCATCAAAGAAAAAAAAAACCACCCAACTCTCACTGGCTGATCAATGAACCTGAAATCAGGACATTGCCCCCTAGAAGTTCCTATGACCTGATTAAGCTTTTTGCTCTCTATGGCTGACCCCAGCCCTAGGAGTGCCATAATGCTTTGCTGCTCTATGGAAGAAGACACCTCGGTATTCTGTGAAAATCAGCCTGGGTTTTCCCTGGTCCCCAGAGGTTGACTTCTGATGAAGGATCTTGCTGTGACTCCTTTAGGAATGCCTTTCTCCATGATTCTTCAACAGGCTGTATTTGTCATTGCTCTCCAAGCTGATGGAGGGAGTAGGAGGTAAAGGCATGGTGTACCGAGGAGATGAGAGTGGTCGGCATGTGACAGTGGGTGATGTGAAGAAAGGCAGGAAAAGGATGTCAGAGCAGTTATCACTACGTAGGAGGAACTAGACAGAGTATTTCCTAGTTTGGGATAAGGAAGTCTTGATCTGTACTGACATAGTAGCAATTCCAACAGTTTTCTGTTAAAACTAACAAATTTGAGATGCTTGTGTAATGGCTAATTACATAGGAAAATGGCTTTTTTACTTGTCTGTATATTGATCTAGGATAGGACTTTTAAAAGTCATGCAGTTGGCCTAAGTCTTCTCCCAGCATAGTTAAAAGCAGTGGTGAGAGCAAAGCTTAACCTACACTATAACCATTCAAAATAAAATTGAGACCTGCATCCCTTCTGTATTTGTTCCCTGGTGGAGTCCTGTGTTTGAACCCTCATTTTCAACAGAGCTGTTTTGTATAAGTAGAGAGTCTGGCAAGGAGTAGTAAGGTAAATTGCCTTTGTGGCTTGCAAGACCACTTTCTGGGTCCTTTCTTTGAGCATTAGCCAAAATCTATATTGTGTGCTTGGGCAGCTGAGCTGCTGAGTCACACAATAATGTCACTACTGTTTACTTCAATCGACTTTGATCAGCCTTACTGGATCAGATGTGTGATTAAAGGTAGGCACTTGATTTGGTATCGCTCAGTACAGAGGAGGTAAAGGAAGTAATTCACATGAGATGGTCCCAGATAGCAGGGTCAGTGGACCAAATGGGAAGGTGAAGAAGAACTTTTTAATGAAGGCTTTCAAAATAATGTTAGTTGCTTAAGTCTTGAATTACTCATTGGGATGGTTCTTATTAACTACGTTTTCATGTTGTATAGACACACATTTATTACAATTTTAAGTACTATATTGCTGCAGGAAACCCATAATTAATTGATTAATATATTTCTTTTTTTCTTTAACGCAAGAACATTATTAAGAAAGAAGGATGGGCCAGTAGTTACACAGCATTGGGCTGGGACTTGGGAGTTTCTGTTTTCCTTCCCAGCTCAGTCACAGGTTCACTTCATATAAACTTAGCTTCCTGTCTGCTCATAGCTATCCACTGAGGATGATCATCCTTCCTTTCTTTGTTTTAGCAGTCAGAGCAGGATTCAGATGCCTTAGTTTTGGTAAATAGTGTGATATCAAAATCACAACACTGGACTGGCAGTAGATGAAGAGGGTCAGGTGAAATGATCACTGCTGGTGAAACTGGTGGGTGAAGAAAAATATTTTAGTGACCACAATTATCTTATCCTTCTCTATTTTCCTGTTCAAGATTCTTGTGTTATAAGTACTGGCAACAGATGTTTGCATTTTCTAGTCATGAAAACAAAATATTCTGGTAAAAGGGTTGGCTTGGGCATTGTCATGTGGAGCATGCAGATTATTAATACTCAGAATATATGTGTGCTTAATCACCTCTCCCCATGCGGTAATGTACCTACGCAGCTAACACCTCTTGGATACAGGAGCTAAGCACACCAGGAAAGAAGACACTTTCTGCAGAGTCCAGAGGACTTTTCATGGAAGCTTGCAACTGAGGAACATTTCCAATTTCATTTTGAAGTGGTATAAAGCTGCATCCTGCAGACCACAGATTTTCAAATTGTGTATCACTATTACTGAGGGAGTTGTTATGGTATCAAATAAATAAAAAATAATCTTGTCTTCATTAAACTCAATAAAGAACTGAAATGATGCTCAAGGTCATTGAAAGTAACTTTTTGTTTTCACATCACCTTATCTTAATGAGGAAGTTAGATGTGTCTTACAGACAAAAAACCTGAAGCCTGTCAGACAGTGTTAGTGATGTTTCCAAAGTCAAAGCTGAGATACTCAACAAAGCTACCAATCTATCCTAAATTTTGTGGTTCTCTCTTCAGGCAGTCACAGATCCTGGTCATTCCAGAATCCTTAACGGTATTTGGGCAATGGAAAATATTATCGGAGATCTTTGTAGTCAAAAAGATTGCAACATGGTTATTTTGTCAACTATTTGTGTGGTTAGAAGGAAAAGGAAATGGAAGGCACACTAGTCTTTCACAAGACCTGTATTGGAAATCACTGATATGAAAATCTCCAAAAGCTATTTTGTTACTAATATTAGTATTACAGAAACACTCGAGTCTGGAGAGAAACTCCCTGGTAAGATGTTACATGAATAAACTGTAGAAAACACACTTTCTTTTGAAACATTCTGAGTGCTAAATAAAGGTTTTAGTGTTAGAACAACCTATTATCCTGCCCCTTTTTCAGGAGGGCTCAAGTCTGCTGTCAGTCCTGTGTCATACCTGCCAATCTGCACTTTTCTGAAGCAGCAGTAGGTTTAACTGTTATTGGTGCTCCTTACATGTAATACACCTGCTATATTTTTTTTTAATTTATTTTAGTTCTTGCTCCCTATTTATTTCATGCTAATTCAAACTAAAATGAGTTCTGCAAGTAAAACTTTCCCCTCCGTATGAATGTTCTCGTCACTATGTAAGTATCAGGGATGAAAGGAGGGGAAGACAGTGTCCATTTCCTTCTTAATTCCACACTCTGTTTCCTTCATATTGTTGCTATTTCAATATATTTGAGGTCTATGTCCTTTATACTTACAAATATTTGTGTTACTTGTGATATAATAGATCTATAGGGATGAAGGCTTTTTTATTTGTAGCAACCTGTATGTCTGTGAGCCCTAATCCCAGAACAGCTATTATTGTTGCTAAATTGACATGAAAACTAGAATTCCTTACCTAAGGTGTGGAAGCACAAAAAAAAAACACCACTGGACAAGTTGAATTGCTCTGTTGTCATTGCATATATCAGCCACTGGTTAATTAAGATTAAACATGCTTTGGAATAATTTATTTAAAACAAAACAAACTAGCAGGAAGCTGTTTGCAAGGTGTTGGTAAATGTGTGAAATATTATACAGGTCTATTCTAAAAAAGTAAAAATGTGACTTGGGATGTGGTATAGACACTGACCTACATGAAGCACACAGCAGTAACAGAGATTTGGGTAACATAGACCCTGTTTTGTTATTTCAGTATTCTGGACTTCTATTAAAAATAAGTAGTAGAGAAGCAAGATCTAGTTCAGTAGATGAATGATCAGTATGAATATAGTTAATGTGGTTTGCTAACATAGTTTTAGAGTTTAAATTGTGGTCAGTAGAGAGGCGGGACTGTAAGAGGTAATGTGTGGTACGCATGGCATGCATGCATCTGTTCGCTGTTTTAGTTTAAAAGCTGGCGTAGCACCTTATTGCTGCTTCTATAATGAAATGCTAGGGAAATGCCTTGTTAAAGTGTAGCTTAACATTATTAAAAACAAAACAGTAATTAAAAGGCCTCACAAGTGGAAAAAAAACCAAGAGGCTTATAACCATTTTGTAACACAATTTGTCCTTGACCACCATTAGGTGAATGTCATTCACCTCAACTTCAATGAGTAAAATAATCTCAGTGTTTGTGACCTTTCATAGCCAGAATTAGAAGGAACAAGTAAAAAGGAAAGGGGAAAGAACTGAGGAAAACAAAGAAGGGCAGTGTCAAGATAAGGTTTATCTATGTTCTGTCTCCATGTTTATCTGTTTGTAATGACAAAATTACACATGTGAGTAAACAAGTACAAAGGAAGAAGAGTCGTCACATATGAGGAAATGTATTTCATGTCATCTCTTAGTCATGGTTTTTGCTGTTACCTGGAAAAATTCAGTCAGCTTGATCCACCAGCATTTTATTTCTATTGGAAGAAGTTAATAGAAATGGGTACTAATTTTTTCATTCCAACAGTTTAAATACATGTGAGACAGACAAGGAGAAGAAGTGCATGTACACAGGCGGTATGTGCATATGTGGAGGTAGAGAAAACAGTTTGCTACTTGTATTCCTACCAACTGGCCAAAGCAGTAACTCAGATGCACATAGAACTGAGACATATGAAGGGACCACATCAGTCAGAGTAGGAAACCCATCAGGGAAACATGTCTATTACATATCCTTTCAATGGCATGAAATTACGGTCAGATTGAGAAGGTTCAGACAAATTAGTTCAGAGTCCATATTCAAGCTGAGGATCAGGCTCTGGTCAGACTCTGGCAGAATGCTTAGCTGCTCTGATGTGTGGTTGTCAGCTCCATGTGTGTTTCAACATAGCACAGAAAGTCTGACTTCTGACACCAAGAGTTAACATCTGTTTCCAATAGTTCCAGTTACAACCTCCTCTTTTAGAGTAAGGTCCTAATTACACAATGTTTTGCATTGAGCTCCTCTACATGGTCATTGGAAGCAGAAAGTCACAGCTACTATTCAAATGACTGAAAATTGTAAGCTACATTGGCTGAATTGCAGAGATGATCCTCAGAAATCCTATTTCATCAATATTTGTTCTGTTTCCTCCTTTCTTTTTTTTTTTTGTTGGTTCTAATTTTTATCAGGCCATTTAATGTTTAACAGTGTAAATTAAGAAGAAGATGATGTAGCAGTATAAGTAACAGTTTGGAGAAGAGCATGGTCAGCTGAAGGTCAGCAGCAGGGCTTCTGATTTTGTAAGCACTACATATGGATTTTTCTTTGAGACTTGAAAATGATGCTTTCTGCGGTCAGTGGAATCTTCATGTTAGGTTAATTTCATTTGTACGCTTGTGGCTGTTTGTATGCAGATGTTGCAATGAAACATTAATCAAGCAAGCATGCAAGGGACCAGTGGGACCTGCTATTCTGGGGGAATATGCTTAGCCTGAAATTAGAATAAAATAACCTTTGAAGTCACGGGGACTTATTAAGTAGTTGTTAAAGCAGAATACTGATGAAATCATCTTTTAGGTTGGAAACAGCCTTCACAGTCACTCAAAATTAGCATAATCCCACTAGTGACTGAACAACTTGGGCCAATTTATAAACCCTTCTGATGACTTAATGTATAAAGCTACTGAATTGCTAAGGCCAGGCTGTCTAATTAGGGCTGGGGTTAAGTGTAGGGGGTAGGTGGAAGGCCACAATTTAAATTTAATTGCCCCCCTTAATCCCATAGAAAAACTAATCTGTCACTTGGTAGGGATTTATTTTCTGAATTTCCAATTTTCATATTAAAAATATAGCCCAGATTTAATAAAGTCTTTCCAGTTTCTTCCACTTTTAAATGGTAACAAAAAAAAAAAAAAATTGTGGCTGAAATTGTCTAGTTTTAAAATGTTGACATTAATGTGATTAACATTTCTTTAAAGAATGGGAAAAATATGTAGGGAAAACTCAATGACACTATTCAGTGTTTTCCAGCTTCCGGTAGAAGTGCTTCTTCACTATTTCTGTAGAGCACTGTGATACTAAGAGAAATTTTTAACTGATTTGTTACTGTAGAAGTTAAAAACAGAGCCGTGCCTAATATGAGCTTGTTGCAGAAAAAAAACATACTCTTTGCTTCAGAAATTCTTTGAAATTCAGTTTTAGTTTTGTTTAGAAACAAGAAGTAGTCATGGACAGATAAAAACTATCCTCTTTTTCATTAAAGTGTGCAATATCTCAGATACCTAGAAAAAAACAGTCTATGAAATGTTAAATGGGAAGTACTTTTGAAACACTCCCTGTACTACACCGTCACTTCATTTGTTCACAGTACGTAAGGGTTTGGCGGGCTTAACTGGAAGGAACAGGGAGAGTTCTGTCCTAGAGAGATGTAAAGAGAGCTAAATCCTCATCTAGTGCCATACTATGTCTTTTGGTTTAAGGAAACGAAAATTTAACATTACCATACTCAACGCACTCAGATCCTAACAAATATTAGAACACACAACTAATGCATATGTTTGCTACAAAAACAAGACCACCATATCAATAGAAAAATTAAGCAACTGGTTAATCACTAAGAATCCTGGAACTTGGGCTGCCCTCAGAAACTCTAAATCTTGTTTAGATAGTGGATACTGTCATCTTTCACATCCAGAAAGGAATATGGGACCAAGAGAACTTCCCCTTGGCAGGACATGGGAAAATGCATTCATAGCTGTATGGGCTGGAAACCAGAAAACCAGCAACCATTACGGTAGAAAAGTTCTAGAAATGTTTTTATGCAGAAGCTGCAAGGGCAAAAAGCTTAGGGTTAGACAGCATGGATAGCTTGCTACATTTCTGAAGAGGATTTGTGTGAAAAGCCTCCCCAGAATACCAGGGAACTGAATTCAATAAACCAGAGACTTGTTCCTGCTCCTGTGGAGGGCAGGTGGCTTATGTGAACTACATCATGTTATCATTAGGAGAACTAACAATGGAGAAACTTGTCATCTCGAATGGGATTAATCTGAGTGTCCGTTGATTTCCAAACATGATCTGTGCTCCTTTTTTCCTCTTGAGTCCAGGTACTTCCTGAATCCCTAGAGGAAGCCACACATCCCACACAGGTTAATCCACGGTGAGGGGAAAACCACCTCTTAACAAGTTACAAACACTTGTTGCGGCTCCCCAAAAGGAGGGTCCATACAGGCACCTCATTATCTGGTACAAACTGGTGCTTCCCACGTGTCTTTACACTCACTTCTGAGTGCTGTGCTGCTATGGCACAGGGTGCTCCAGACTTCTGCCTTGCAGTTTTTCATGAAGTTTATGTAGATGCCTTTCGTCTATCATTTATAAGCAGTGGCCAATGGCTGGCCATGTGAGTAAGTAACCAGGAAGTAAACAGGGGTGTGAATTTAACAAGCCCTGGGTAGTCCATGACAGCCATCTGTCCATGTGCTGCTGGCCTGATGAAAGTGAGGGAATTTATCCCACTTTCAGTGAGAAATGTGATCCTCGCATTTACTCATATTTACCAAACTGTATTTGGGCAGGTGATGTGGAGTATTTGATGTCTTTGAAACCTACACCTGTCTTACCTCATGGTAACTTGTTTTGATGTACCTTGTAGAAGGCAATAATCCAAGAAGATAATGTCATTGTTAATTGAGAACAGGATGGACTTTGGCTCTATAATTCCATTGCCAATGGAGAAAAGATTTGCCTTTTTAGGGCAGTTAGAATGGAATATTACGATTTTATTATGTCTGACATTTTAATGTATAATTTGGCTAAATTTATCAATGACATTTGATGTTGTGTCCATGGAAACTTTAAATATTCCATATGCATTGTATTTTTACAGTTGCACTATATATTATTTATGCTAGCAAACTATTCATTATTTCTTACTAACAAACTCATCATTACCATCTGCTCATCTAATGACTGTTTATTTTGTGAAAGAATAATTTGAAAAAAAGATGAAGTATCTCCAGTGCCTGTGTTTACTCCTTGCTCTTCTTTGTGCTGTAACCCATTGCCACCATGAAGACATTTGCCATAACGTCAATAACACTAATCTGAATGGTGGAACAGAAGATTTATTAATACATAACTGTGACAAGAAAAGCTCTAAGTATGCAGATTTTGTGTTTAGAATTTACAATCAGGCTATATCAAAAGAAGCTGATAAAAATATTTTCTTTTCTCCCATGAGCATCTCCACTGCTTTTACCATGCTGGCTATTGGTGCTAAGTCAACCACCCTGTCCCAGATTTTTGAAGGCCTGGGCTTTGATGATCTGACTGAGACTCGCATACATTATATACATGAAAGTTTTTATAGAGTTTTAGCAGTACTGAACTGTACTGATGCTAACATTACATTAAATATAGGGAATGCCCTTTTTACAGCTACTGGGTATGAACCACAGGAGACATTTTTACAAAATACCAAACAGTTTTATGAGGCAGATTTTTTTTCTAGCAATTTCCATAAACCAGAAGAAGCTAAGAAACACATCAACAAATATGTAGAGAAGAAGACCAGGGGGAGAATTCCTAGTTTAATTGGTCATCTTGATCCAAGTACTGTATTGGTTCTTGTAAAATACATTTATTTTAAAGGTAAAATATTTAACATAATATTCCAATAGATGATTCTGATGCAAAACAAAAATCGTAGGGAGCTCATGATGATTTATTAGGAGAGTGAATATTTAGGAAAGAGTTAAACTTTGCAGGACCTTCAAAGTGAAGGACTGATCTAGCCAAAAGCAGAGTATCTGATTGTTGATAAATAATATTGGTTGCTCGATTTTGGCTCAGTTTGCCTGAAAGCTGTGGACAAAGAAGTCCTCTCTAAAAGACTGCCTCAAAGACAGTGATCCACTGCATGTAGTCTTGCTGGTCTGAGGACATAATGACTAGGCATGTTTCAAATATCTCTGTGATGACTGTATGTGCCAGTCAAACTTAGTGGACTGATATTCTTGCACTTACAGGGTCCCCAGTATTATGGTGGATTTACTAGGTAAACTGCATGGAAACTTGGGACACAGCCCTGCTTGGGTGTTAGGATCCTTTATTCTGCTGGTTAATTCTTCACCAGGTTGAGTGCAGTCAGCTTGCACGGGGTACAGACTGACAGGAAAGGCATAACAAGATCCTGTGGCTGGATGTTTAAGTGGCTGAATTTGAATAACATAAAAGACACAAGTGATGGAAACATATGGCTACAGTAGAAGCAGGACTCTCTCAATTGGTCCTCATCAACCTTTGGTATTTTTTCAGCAAGACAGGATATCCTCACATTAAATATGCTGAACATACTGCACAGCTAAAATGCTTTATTTTTTTTTTTTTTATGCAGGAGATTGAAGTGATTTAGCAGCCCTGTTTTCCCATGACCAGCCCCCCAGCATTCTACATTTAAGTTGGTCTGATTTATATCAGCCATTTTTTATGAGCTTCATGTGTTTGAATCCAACATCTTCTCTTTTCCTCCATTAGCTGACTGGACAAAGTATTTTGATCCTTTGCATACACATGAGGATGATATTTTTGTGAGCACAAATGCATCTCTTAGAGTCAACATGATGCAGCTTGACAGTAACTATGACAGTTACTATGACAAGAATCTCTCTTGTAAGGTGGAAGAGCTGCCTTACCAGGGCACTGAACGAGCATTGTTTATTCTGCCTGATGATGGAAAGATGAAGCAAGTGGAAGATGCTTCTGTCCAAGGAAACTGTTCGCAAATGGGATAACAAACTCGTGACCAGGTAACTCTAGGTAGATGGGTTACTATATTTGAGGACACATTATTATTTTTAAGAGAAAGCATTAATCAGAGATTGCTTCCTCCTGGATGTAATGTCCTCATTTCATAAAGCAGGGCTTTAACTGATTCCCAAGACAAGTCAGAGCAGAGCATAATTGGTAAGAAACTGCAAGCTTTCTGACCTGACAGAAGGGACATAGCATTGTAACAGCTACCTCAAGACTTCCTTGGCTACCTTTTGGCTGCCATATATCTCCTTTCATGGTGATAACATAATTAATTTGCTTCACTGGGTCTTTATCATTCTTTTCCCTTCATTTAGCCTTTCCACAGTTGGTCTGCTTACTCTCTAGAGCCCTCTAGCCACAACACTCTGCTAGTTGTGTATATGGCACTGGAATGAAAAAATGAAATTAGTTTCTCTTTCCAAAATTGAGAACAGAATGTAGGTGCAAAAAGAAGGCACATCTCTCTGGATGCCAGAATTGCTCAGGGAGTACAAATGCTGTCATCAAACAAATTAGCAAGCAAAAGAATGCTTTCAAGTGTCGCTGTATTACATACTATCAAGTCTGGTACCTGAAATACAATGCTGCAATGCTTCACTGCTGTTTTGTTTTCTTTGTTCAACAGGAGATTAGATCTGCAGTTACCAAAGATTTCTGTTAGTGGGTCTTATGATCTTAAAAAGCTGTTCAAGGAAATGGGCATTACTGAAGTGTTCTCTGGTAATGCTGATCTGTCTGGAATTAGTAGCAGCCATAATCTCCAGGTTTCAGAAGTAAGTCAACAGAGCTGGTGATGGGGCCATGGTTGGTTGCTCTGGATCTGGGGTTTTTAAAGACTTGCTTTGCCTCCCTGTCCTACTGAAGTTATAAGTAAAATTCACGAGGGCATATTGGGGCTTGCTTAGTAATTGTGCCTTTATACAGAGAGGGCCTGCTTTCCCACCTTTATATTATTTAATATTGTTATTAAAAGGCTGGATATTGAGTACATGGAAAAGCTGGGCAAGATTTTAAACTTTTTCTTGGCACTGGAATACTTGTGCCTTTATACAGAGAGGGCCTGCTTTCCCACCTTTATATTATTTAATATTGTTATTAAAAGGCTGGATATTGAGTACATGGAAAAGCTGGGCAAGATTTTAAACTTTTTCTTGGCACTGGAATACGGTTGTTTACATGAGATTGTGTCAAGTAAGTTATATATGACTAGTATATCATGATATTTGTATTGATTAATACCCATTTTTTTAATATTCTCAGAGTTCCCAGGAAACTTCCAGTTTGTAGTAGCAGATTTTCACCATGTCACTTTAAGTTACGATTAAGTTAATGTGGCAAAGATGACAAATATTGCGTCTGCATCGGCATTTAAATAGCAGTCTTCCATTAATCTCATTGGAATAACAGAGAAATGGACTGTTATTATTCCCCTCTATTCAGCACCGGTGAGGCTGAATTTACAGTGTGTCTGGTTTTGGTTTTGTTCCTCCCCATTAAGTCCTAACATGGAAAACACTCCTGTTGTGGGCTGCTAGAGACTGCCTATCTCCAAACTATACAAGAAAGTTTGGTCCACTAGATTTTAGCACTTTTCTCCTAAATAATCCATAAGAAGAGAGTTTATCTTCACCTCCTGCTTGATGTCTCATAAATACACCACAACGTTTGCTTCTTTTTCTTGCAGGCAGTTCACAAGGCCCTGCTGGAAGTTGATGAGGCTGGAACTGAGGCTGCAGGAGCAACAGCTGTAATCCTTACCAGAGTTCTCCATCCTTCTGTTACCATCAAATTTAACAGGCCCTTCTTTACCTTGATTTCTGACAAAGAAACCCATACCACACTTTTCCTGGGGAAAATTGTTGATCTTACTAAGAAGTGATTGCTGAATTATTTGTCATACTGCAATGGCTACAGGGTTTGCACAAGCAGGCTAGTTAGTGCTACTAACTACTCTCTGACTAAGGGATATTCAGAAGTAAATGAGGAATTCCCTTATCCCTTATATTTTCCTTATAAATGAATAAGGAAAAAGAATGTGACAAAAAAAAACAACTGGCAGTTTTTAAATGTAACATTTTCCCTAATTGAATATATTTTCTATATTTTCATTGGAAGACACTTTATTTTGTAAAGTCTGTTATTTTTACAAGCAGTTTTGTCCAAATTGCTTTCAATTATGGGTTATTCACCAAGAGCTTTATCCCAACCAGTAATAAGTCCCTTGCAATTCTAGTATGTCTTTTCCATGACTTGCTGATGACCAGTACTCATCTGAGCTGGTCCCTTCAGAGTACTTTATTCCTTTCATGGCTTTTTGCTGCCTAGGCTGTTATTGTTTACCCTTAACCAACCTGTTCTTTCTCACATGTTCCAATCCTTTGTCTAGGACATCTTGAAAAATATTGACAAAAAAAGAGAAAGTTCCTGAGACAATAGACTTGTTCTGCTGTAGCAGTCACTGTAAAAGTCTTTTTGATGTTCACAGGGTCAGCGAAAGACTGTGAGAGACAGTGACGTTAAGCATAAACTGTCAAAAAATTGTGAGATCATGTCACCCATGAATTATTGCCATGCTTGATGAATCAAATAAGCATTGTGCACTCGCAGCTCAGAAAGCCAACCGTATCCTGGGCTGCATCAAAAAGAGCATGACGAGCAGGTAGAAGGAGGTGATCATGCCCCTCAACTCTGCTCTCATGAGACCTCACCTGGAGTACTGTGTACAGTTCTGGTGTCCTCAACATAAAAAGGACATGGAATTGCTGGAACAAGTCCAGGGGAGGGCCATGAGGATGATCAGGGGACTGGAGCACCTCCTGTATGATAGGCTGAGAAAGTTGGGGCTGTTCAGCCTGGGGAAGAGAAAGCTGCGTGGAGACCTCATAGCAGCTTTCCAGTATCTGAAGGGGGCCTATAGGGATGCTAGGGAGGGACTCTTCATTAGGGACTGTAGTGACAGGACAAGGGGCAACAGGTTCAAACTTAAACAGGGGAAGTCTATATTAGATATAAGGAAGAAGCTCTTTACTGTGAGGGTGGTGAGGCACGGGAATGGGTTGCCCAGGGAAGCTGTGAATGCTCCATCCCTGGCTGTGTTCAAGACCAGGTTGGACGAGGCCTTGGGTGAGATGGTTTAGTGTGAGGTGTCCCTGCCCATGGCAGGGGGGCTGGAACTAGATGATCTTAAGGTCCTTTCCAACCCTAACTATTCTATGATTCTATGATTCTAAATCCACCACTTAAGGACTGACTCCAGTCTTTTACTGTAATTCTATATATATTTTAAAATCAACAAAAACTTTAATTCACTCTTATTAACATAGTAGGGTGCCTTTAAAATATGTTTCAAAGGTAGCTATATCAGTGTAACTTTCCTCATACGGAGATGGTGATTCTTTGCATGCCCTTCTTTTGTGCCTACTTGGGTAAAACCTTTTTTTCAAGAAATACATAAACACTCTCTTGCTGATGTAGGTCTGCAGAACACCCACTCTTGCTGCACTGGAGCACTGGGGCATACTGCTCAGCCTTGCTGAACTTCATTGTGTAACTTCTGTCTCAAGAAGAAGCTGACTTCTGCTTTGGCAGTTGCTCTGTCACTGCACTGCTTTGACTTGTATCATTGCATATTGAACCTGGATGAGTTTTTTTACAAGTGGGGTTTAGTCCCCATCTCTGGGAAGATGATGCTCCTGAATGTACATTGCTAATTTCTACAGTGATCCTGGCAATGTGCTATGAGCACTTCAAAAGTGATGCAAGCCCCATATCAAGAAACAAGCTCCCCATCCCTGACATCTCTCTGTCTCTCTGACCTTTCAAACTTGGTCCACCATGCACAGATGTGCTTTACTGAGACCCATCAGTACTTGCAGCATAGGTTTGGTTTACAGGGGGTATGCTTCTGACTCAAGGGGACTCAGAGACTACTGCTTTGTATGGGTTTCTTTTGCTCCAAGCAGCAAGAACTCAGTGGAAGCCCTAAGCTATTGCTTCTGCAGAAGCAAGATACCATCACTCAGTGGACTGGGAGATACCACACCTTTGAACAAAGCAGCAGCTTTTACAGAGTTGAGATCAATGATAACTTGCTATGGTGTGAGGCAGCCTGCTCTATAGTGGTTGTACAAACTCAACAAAAGCTGGGAACGGCTCCATCGAGATCTCACCCTGATAAATCTGCGCAGTACTGATTAGAAGGTAGCATGGTGAGATTTTTATCAGAGTGTGGTGACAGAAAAACAGGTTCTCAGAATGTTGCTAAAGGGAAAGAGGTTAAGAAAAATCTTACAGTTGCTAGGACAGAGTAGATGCTTTGGGAAATAACACATGGAGCAACTTCCTGCCCCATCTACCTCCTAGGCCTTCGCTTTTGAGAGTGGAGTCAAGGAACTGCAGGAGGAGAGATACACTGGGAGTTTCACAATGGAGTGTGAGGAGTGACTGATTCTGATAAAAGTATCAAACAGGCCATCTCTGAATGCTGGATGGGTTTTGGAGGTATCTACCAAGATGTGTGGTATCATCACCACAGTTGTCCTCCAGTTAAGCAACTTCACACCCCACGCCAATAGATTTGCCTAAGCCATGGCAGGGACCTGGAGAGGGAAGATGGATCGTCCCAAATCTCTGTAGAAAGGGAGGATGTGGGAGGGACAGGAAGTAAATTAACCTTGTGCCATACATATGTGAAAGGCAGAAAAATACCTACAGTTTACAGTATAGAGATCCATAGAGCCTGCAGACCGAACATAGCTAGCTGGTGCTACTCCCAGCATAGTCCTAATAATATTCTTTAGAAACTGGACAATCCTGCAAAGATTTTGTGAGAAGACAGGTATTTTGTTTTAATTCCAAAAAAACTTGATTGTGTCGGTCTGCCTTGCATCATTTGTTCTTGTTGATTCTGCCTGTTTCAATGTGCGATAGGGAACATTATTCTTCATGCTATCTAGTTGTATCAATGGTAGAGAAGGAAAGGAAGGATTATAATAGACATCAGCAAAAATTTTCATTTATCGACTGAGTATTCATCCTATCTGTGGTAAATACATGTATTTTACATGTCTTTCATTCATCTTTAGGTTATTCTATTAACACCCTTTAATCTCCCACTACAACAAAATCAGACCTTATTAGGACAAATTAATCCCACACGTGCATTCTCTCAGTCTATGAGACAGCTGGATCCAAACTAGCCCTAAAAGATAATTAGAGCTTCTGTATACCCTGCTGAGTGCTGTCCACCTCACTTTCCTGCAGTGACAGCCGAAGGCAATAATGCAGCTTACAATGGTGTATGGGTCCCACTGTCATAAACGTCCATAAACATCATGACCTGCTGTGGGCCATGACCTGACATGCTTACAGGAAACTATTACGAAAAGAACTTATGTAAAGAGAGCATATTTCAGCTGAGAACCCCTGTGAGGGAAGATGGACAAACTGGACTGTGTCTCTGAAAGTAAGTCTTGCTGTGCCCTAGCAGAGCCAAGTGCCAGACTTTTCCTGGCAGCCTCTGAGCCATGTGGAAGACAATAAGGTTGTTCTATCTGGCCTTGTTCATGGTCCACTGGGACACTGTTTACCGATGGGATATCTTTTGTCAGTAAAGCTCTGTTTGCTTTGCCCCGTGGCAGGGTCCATGCAATATGTTCTCACAGGCCATGAAGCAAGGGATTGCAGGGCTCATACAGTATGTGTCCAATGCGTTTCAGCTTTCACCAGTAAGGAAAGGATCTGACTATATGCCAGAAAGGCATAAAGTAATCAAATAATTACAGAAACACCAGATGCTCACATAAACCATGCTATTCTGATGCTACCAGCACTTTGGACTTCCTTATTCTCAGCTATGTGATTTCAGCCTCAACCCTGGTATCTGGAGAACTAGCTCTTGAATAGGCACAGCCTTCTACCCACAGCTATGTCATTTGTTCAGTCCTTGTTTGCTGTTACTATTTCAAGGAAACAGGAATTCATCCAGTTATAAGACAACCCTATGCTGTTTCAGTAAAATCAGTACAACAAAAGCAGCAGACTCTTCCCCCTCTACTGACTCTCATTTTAAGCTCTTAAAAATCAGATGATTCTGAGAGTTCCTGGCAGGGTGCTTTTTGTCTGTGGATTCTGAGAACCAGTAGTACCTGTATGGTATCTACAAAGCAGTTTCAGTACATCACAACCCAGCACATTTTTGACATGAGTCTAAGCAGCTTTTGAAGGTATTAAAAATCTCATTGCAGTATTACTTCCTACATCCAGAATTCAAGTCTTGTCTCCAAAGTAAAGAGGCACTAGGGTTTCCCATCAGAAAAAAGTGCAAGAGAAGCACAAACATTTTTAAATGCAAATGTTTCCCCAAAAACTAAATATTCACTGTGGTGGGAACTAGAATGAGTGCAAATTCTCAAGGAGGTAGGGAACATAAAGACCACCATGGGCTATGTATCTCCATGTCCTGCAACACATCCTCCATATCTTACCCATCCATCTAATATTCCCTGTTGAGTAGTGCACCTCTGTTCTTACCCATATGGGGTTGCTTTGATTATATTTAAACTGAGCACATGCATGATATCATCCATTCCTTGTAAACTGTTAGCTAGCAAAGACTCATGTGGAAATAGTCATTATTAAGTTCCCAGTCCCATGTATAACAGAGAACCCATTTTTAAATAACTTGGTAATTGTGCTTTCCTCACACTAACAGTTTTAAAGAAAACTGCAATTCATTCATTTCATGTAAATGTCCGTGAGTGAGACTAATGTCCATTACACAAACTCAGCTCAGCACTGATGTTGCTACAAATGACTTTACTAGCTTCTTGCAAAAGAGAATTTCAAGACAAAAGTAGCTTTTTAGTTCAATCCTATCCCTGCAGATGAATTAATTACAAGCAAATTAGCCTGACTTATACAAATGAGTCTTTACTTCTCTTATTTTTGACTGCATTCAGCTTCTTTTCATAAGACATCTGGAAACAAAATATTATTATTTGATACTTAACAAGAAGGCATCCTTTGTGGTTGGAAAACTTCTGCTAACAGCAATGTGATGCTTATATGGAAGGTCTGAAGAAGACTTGTGCAAATACCTTGTTAAGGAAAAGTTGCTATATTGTTTACTATGTCTCATGTAGGAAACACAGACCACATGGAAGATGTGGTCCTCTGCTGAAGGAACATATTTGAAAGGAAAAAACAACACAGAATAAGGTAATTCACTAAGTGTTGCAGTCGTCATAGGGACTTTGGTTGCAGCCAGGAAAGAATCTCAGAGCAACAGAAAACATCTGTGTGCAGGAAAGATGAAAGATGTAATGAAAAGCGGGTCCTAAAATGCATATGAATGCAAAAGTGGGTGTACGCCTAGACTTCATGCTGTTCACACAGATACAGATACCTCAACCATCAAAAAGGCCATACCATTCCTCATGTATTAAAGGGACAGATACTGGAATGTGCAACTTGAATTTATTTTCTGTTCTTGTACCTTCTAAGTCTGAGCTATATCCCTCTGGTAAACCTTACAGGTTAAATTTTAAGACATTTTGGGCCTCAGTTGCCCCAGCCATAGATTACTACCTCATGCTTATGCCTGTCATTGTGCTGTGTGTCATAGTCTTGACGTATTCATAGTTGCGGTAAGGGTGAGAAGAGTCATCAAATAGAAGTAAATATGTTCCAGAGCTTCTAGCTGCTTCTAGGCTGTCATGATGGGACAGATGGTGCAGCAATCATAACAGAAAGCTTGTGTAGGTACAGCCTAGATACTGAAGTGTCCATCGATGCATTATACTGTTAGCCATTGACAGAAGTGGGATTGCGCTGACCTGCCAGAATATGAGATTCAAAGGCTAAGGGCAATCAAACATTCTCTTCTTTTTGCACCATTGAAACAGGAAAGAATTGTTGCATTAAACCATCCTGGGGACCTGTCAGAATCCTCAACATCCCAAAGGTTTACAGTATCAAAGTCTTGTTTAAGAAAATGGATACAAGCAATGGAATAATATAATAAATTTAATTATATTTAATATATTCATTCAGCTAGCTGATCTACCTTTTGCTTCTTCACTGTAGCAAGCAATATTAACCTATTGAATAATAACAAATTGTAAGACTTTGCAAATTTTAGCCCTAATACTTTCTATCTAGCTTTGGGAAGAAAATACTTTGTAATTCTTAAGTATCTGTATAAGGGATTGTCTTTGTGCCTGTTTAAGGCCATGTCTGCAGCAGGAAGATAATGTTAAGGCATTAATTTAAATTTAAATAGTAATACCAAGTGGTTTCTCTGTGTAGGCAACTTCATTTTAAAATGAGAACTTTTTTTCCCCAGTGAACTTGTCACTCTAAAAGTTGTTTGCATAAGAAGATGCATCAAGAGATAAAAAGACTGTAGAGCAAATTCTGCTAGTAAAATGTTGTTTCAGTATACCAGCTATGAGTAGTAAGATCCTTGCAAGAAGCAAAGATTTTAGCGTGTTTCTGTTACACTGCTTTCTGCAGGTAGAACTGTAAGCATGGATCCTCAAGTTACAGGGATTATGAGAAAAGGAGCTCTGTGCCACCATCTTCTGGTAAAATCAAGGAATGGACATGACAAGTTCTATCTTCTTTTGAAACCAGAACAGTAGCTTTCTGGTTTGTTGTTCCTGTGTCAGTGGGCATTTTGATTTTCTTGTTAAGTTTTAGCAGCAGGTTTGGTGAAATGGTGTACTTGAAAGGGTTTGGTGTTATGGTAGGTCGCTCTTATACAGATCGACTCAGTATTGGGGAAGGAGGAATATTAAGTCTTCGAAGTTACTGGGTAAGAAAAAAAAACACATCAGATAAGAATATTGTGCCACTGTCTAAATGCCTGGATCATCCAAGGTGGATTCAAGTATGTAATTTTGTTCCTATAACAGAAAGGAAAAATGAGAACTGGAAAATCTTTACAACCAGGTGGTAAGGTTAACCAAAGGTCTGAAACAGCCCACAGATCTTCAGCCTGGAGAAGAGGCAACTTAGAAGGCATAAAGAGGGCAAAAATTATTTGTGGCACAGACTGAGTGAATGGAGACAACATTCACTGTTCAACATCTAATGCCAGAGCTACAGAACATCACACAAAGCATGTAAGAGTCAGGTTTGAAGCCAATTAAAACAGGTGGGTCTGCCCACAGCAGACAGTGTATGTGGAGGGAAACACTGCAGGGTGATCTTGCCACCCCATAGGTGTAGCAGCCCAGAACTTGTTCCTCATGTGTTCTTGGCACACATACATTCCAGATGATCAATCAGGCATTTTTTCAAAGGCATATCTTCACCCATAATGCAGTCTATAAACCGTAAGCTTGCTGGGTAGACACTCAATATTTTGTTTTCCTATTTCATTTTGTGTCTTACATATTTCACAGGAGTAATCACTGCTAAGGAACTCTTCTTTCTGGGAGCCCAGATCACTGATGGAGTGAGGAAAGGCAAGACCTGGGTATGAAAGCAGGGTGTCTGGTTAGGGGCAGGTGGGAAGAGTCTGAGAATGGAAACTTACTGCAAAGAGTAAAGGGGTTCCTCCAACCTATATGCATCTTTCAGTGGAGTGTAGATGCTTTTGTTTTGTTTTTTTTTTTTTACACAGGGAAGAAGGGATTGGGTCTTGTGTTTACAAAGCTGTGAAGATGATGGAGGGTAAGGAGCTTGTACTTGCTCTTCATGCTTCTCCTCCTTGTGCTTCCACTGCAAGGCAGACCTGGGCTGAGAGCACTTTCTGGGGAAAGTGTTGAGCCCCAAGGAGACTGAATAAAAGTTCTTGAGTTCTCAACCACCTCTTGCACTTCCAACTTTAAGCTTTTCTTATTAAGGGAAGATGTGAGCTAATAAAATAGGAAAGGTCAGAAAAAACTTTGTTTATCCAGGTGCAACGGACAGACTCCCTACCATGGGCTGCAGAAAGCAATGTGTTGTGTCCTTCCATTACAGAGGCACTGACCCAAGATAAATCTAACCTATAAACAAGTGCCTTCTGTCTTAGAAATGTATTTCTGCATGGTTAAAGTTAATGCTTAGTGCTATCTATCCATAACTGTAGCTTTTGTACTGAGTGTAAAGCAGTGGAAGCTTAGGTCAGCTGCATTTCTTTTGTAAGCAAACCACTTTCAGTCCAAAGCATACAATGAACAGCAGGTCAAAGATTCATTATTTCATCATTTTCCAGTTCTGTAATTCATTGCCCACATTTGCAAAACCCTTTCCAAAGTGTTTCTTCAGGATTCTAGTTTAAGGCTTAAAGACTCTCACTCAGAATCAGGCAATAATTTAAGTTTGAAGGATTGCTGAGATGCTCTGTTCAGTATTGATTACATATGGAGGTATAGCCTCTCTGCTTTACCAAGGTAGATTCTAGACCAAAATGCTTCCCAGTCACTGTTACTTCATCTAAGCAAATGCCTTTTACAACCTATGGTTTTATATAGCCTTGCAGGATTTGCTAACTGAATATTCACCCACATCGATTTTATCATAGCTCTTTGGTAGGTTTTATCATGTGACTAGAGTAAAGCTTGGACTCAGGAGCGTTATGCTTTTAGAAATTGATTTTTAAATTT
The DNA here is from genome assembly GCF_028554395.1 of Pezoporus wallicus. Classification (NCBI taxonomy): domain Eukaryota; kingdom Metazoa; phylum Chordata; class Aves; order Psittaciformes; family Psittacidae; genus Pezoporus; species Pezoporus wallicus. The sequence continues at coordinate 30,129 of NW_026642285.1, read as the reverse complement.
CTCTCCTCCAATGGTACCTATTAACGAATGACACAGAACCTCAACTGAAATATATGGTGATCTGGAACATCCAGTCTGGTTATAAAATGTTATGAAACAGTTGTAATATTTACAGAACCTATTCTTCATTCATCCTGTACTGCTAAATCACTCCACTGAGCGTTGGACTGTCTACAGGCTCACCTGAAGAGGATGTACAAGAAAAGCTAATGGTGGTAAAAATGGAGATACAGCATTATTAAAAGGTAACCTATAATAAATTGTTGGATTTTTTTTTCTCAAGAAAATGTAAGGATGATGAAAAGATTCATGGTAGCTAATGAGAAATGGAGTTCCATGAACTGTGAAAACTTAGAAAGTGTGACTCATATAACCTCATGCACAAAGAAAATAAAGCAACCAACCAGATTTCAAAAGGAAACAACATCACATTTTCATGTTTGTCGCCACTTGCCTTCTCTTAGTTACCTCCCATAACATTGCAGCTTATTGGCAAATTTCAGTCACACTTAGCTGAGGTAGAAGATTGAAAACCCATTCTGTTACACTGTGAAAATCGATGAAATACAGCTTTGTGATCCCTGCTGTGGGGAAGGCAGGCAGGACTCAGCTGCTTGAAATTTCATTGCAGCAGGCAATGAGCACATGTCAGGGAGTCCAAGACTCTGCCCTAGCTTTAGCCCTGGCCCCAGTCCTGCTATCCTGCCTGGTTGGAGTCATCATGGAGGCTGGGGAGTAAAACTGTGGCTATTGTGGTTAGGAAAGCCATAAATCCTTAGTAAATTAGGCTTTGTTAACTCCACTTTTTACAGAAACTTTGTTTTGTATTGTCTGTACCAGAATGCAGTGAGTGCTGCCATGTTTCCTCTGAGTCAGTTTTAGGTTTTTAGTTGTTTTTTTTCTAGGAGTCCCATTTGTGTGTGTGGGAAGTTCATGAATGTTTGTACTATGAAAATTTCATGTGTTGATGGTAGGACAGTTTGCTTGTAAGGGAGCAAAATTCTAAACCATCAGATTTCAAGATCAGGTAAAGGCAGGAGTTTTTACCTCATCACAATTTGCTGGAAGGAGTCCACATTTAACTAAAAATAGCATAATAATAAAATAGTGATAACTAATGGCATATTCTTTTCCAATCACAGATTCTCTGAAAGAGTTGACATCACTCAACCAGGGTATTTACAGCCTGATCAACTTATTTCATTGCCTCACTTTTAACATCCTTTTTTTTTTTTCCCTTTCATTTACATTTGAAAGTGATTTTTCAGGTTTTTTTTTCAACAAAATCTTTGTAAGTGAACTTAAAATATTTTCACATCACTTCATATCAGGATGTAAAAAAGCTAATTTTTTTTTTAGCTTTTAGCAAAAAGTGTTTTAAAACAATAGTATATACAATCTAGTAATGATATGATTCTTCAAAGCTCTTAAAAAGAGTTTTGAAGTTATTGTTATGTTATCAAAACATCATAATTAATTCAAGATAACATTTCTTCAGGTTCTTTTCAGTTCAAATCATAATGCATTAATTATTGCCACAGGTCCTGATTTAGCACAGATAATGATTATCTTTAGCGGAACTACTCACACACTGCTCATATGACTAGAACTAATAACACTTGCACACCTTGTGCAATCAGGTATCATATTAAAAAACACTTCCTAGGGCCTTTGTTTCTTATTCTACTTGAACTGTCCTCAGAGGGAAGCCTAAATTTCCTATCTCACAGGCTTTTGCTTGCATTATTAGATTAACACATTAGACTAGTTGATCTTTGTCCAGGATCCTGAATACCTATAGGGGTGTGTATGCTTATATACATAAATGTCTTCTGCAGGTAGATGAAAACACACACAATTATCCGCACATCTCACCTAAGTAGTTTTTTGTATCTTATTTGATTTTTTAAGCAGAAAATCCTCAGAAGGAAGGCTGGGAATTGCCTTTCCCTACATTTTCTCATCATCCTCTTGCAGCATGAATTAATTCCTCTGCCAAGTGGATGATTTGAGTCTGATTCTCTCAGGCAGAATAGTTTGTAAGACTTGAGGATCTTGTACCCAGATCAAGTGATACAGTGCTCCAGTCACCTGGTCAGTAAACAAAAGATTAGTACTGCTGCATTCAAAAGGAAAATGGTGTGTCCTGCCTTGACAAGTGTGTCCTTACTGCTTGACTATGTAGCCATATGAGACAACCATGGGACAATAGCCTTGCTTTGAGCTTGAGGGGAAGAAGACGCAGTTCCCTTTCCAGTATTGCCTTCAGACTCCTAAATGCAGGTCCCCATCAGTGTGCTCTCATTCTGAGGTGTTGAACATCTCATGTGGGACAGTTTGAAACCTGACCTAGCTTGGGGCTCTCAGGAGTCACATGCTTGGGAGCTTGCAGAGAGGGGCATGTGTGTCACTTAGGCCACTGCTTTTTGCTATGTATTCCTATAGTTCTCCCTTCTGTCAGAGTCTCTCATCTATATTAATGCTCTTTTCTGAGAAGGTGGTGAAATTCTTCACCAATACAGTCCAAAACCAATTAGTATCTTCATAATTTGCATTGTATTCCTTTTGAAGTTTGTATTTGATAAGAACATCTGGCAGATTACATTCTCCTGTGTATGGTTCAGCAGTAAGTAACAAATCTAACACATGAGCAGGCCATATCCAAGCTACAAAATCCTTCTGGATTACAATACATCTTGTGCACTTTTCCTCTACTTTTATATTTAAAATAAAATTGTCAAGATTTGTACATGAAGAATGGATTTCTTGAAGACAGATGAAGCAAAACCTGCGTGAAGGAATAAGCTTATCTGGATTCCCTGATGGAGAAGTGCAGGTTAAAATGGAAACTAGAGTTAATGGAAAATAAGAAGTATCTTCTAGGTTGCCCCTTGATTTTGGCTGTGATAGAGTTAATTTTCTTCATAGTGGCTACTGTGGATCTATGTTTAGGATTTGTGCTGAAAACACAGATGATAATGTGGAGAAACACAGTTGATAATGCAGAGATTTTTCATTATTGCTGAGCAGGGCTTACACAGAGTCAAGGCCTTTTCTTCCTCTCACTGCACCCCACCAGCAAGTGGGCTGGGGGTGCACAAGCAGTTTGGAGGGGACACAGCTGGGACAGCTGACCACAGCTGACCCATGTCATGCTCAGCATATAAAGCTGTTGGAAGAAGAAAGATGGAGACATTTGAAGTGATATAGCATTTATCTTCCCAAGTGACAGTTACACATGATGGAGCCCTGCTTTTCTGGAGATGGCTGAACACCTGCCTGCCCATGGGATGTAGTCAATGAATTCCTTGTTTTGCTTTGCTTGCACATGCAGCTCTTGCTTTACCTATTAAACTGTCTTTATCTCAACTCAGGAGTTTTCTCACTTTCACTTTTCTGATTCTCTTCCCATCCTGCCTTGGGGGAGTGAATGAGCAGCTGTGTAGGGCTTGATTGCTAACTGGAGTTAAACCATAACAGTCCTTTGGAACTTACTGTTAACACAACCAGTTGGTGTCATTCTAGGAAAATGTATGCTAATTGTCAGTATTAAAATAACAAAGTTTAACATTAGTGAGAAAGTATGCTCCATTCTTCCAGAACACTGAAATTTTTAATTAGTAGGGAATTTTTTATTTATGTATTCTCTCCCTCTGGTATCTTGGCAAAGTAGAAAACTATATTACAAAAGGAAACAAATGTATAACTGTAAAAGCAAGAAACCCCAGAAAACAGAAAAGAATAAGCATTTGCTCTCTTGGAGAGTAAGGAAGGAGTTATGTGCATTATCTTTTATATACCTTTTTTTTGTGGCACAATGGAACCTGGGAAAGGAAGTCCTCTTGATGGGTTAGCCACTTGCGGGGCAACATGGCATCACCGAATTGCTATCCTGTGATGTCAAGCTGTAAGTTATAGTCCCACTATGCTCTCCAAGATATAGACTGCAATAAATGTGTTTTTGTTATTGCAAGCAACATACAAAATTCCTGCTTTATATGGTTTAGATAGCATCAAAAAGTAGCCTGAAACAGCCCAACTTCCAGAATCTGTGAGGCCAGTAAATATACTTGGGGTTAGAAAGCAAAGAAAATAACGAGGATTAGTAAGTAAAGTAGAAAGAACTTTGATTCTCAGCAGAGGTTATGTATATCTGTTTTTCTTTAAAGGTAAGATATACCACAGCATTTCATTGCAAGTGTGAGGTTCTTGTAACATATTGAGACTAAGGGTAAAAAGTTGTATGTTATTTCCCAAAGAACATTAGCAGAGTATTATAGAATCATAGAATCATTAGGGTTGGAAAGGACCTTAAGATCATCTAGTTCCAACCCCCTGCCATGGGCAGGGACACCTTACGCTAAATCATATCACCCAAGGCCTCGTCCAACCTGGCCTTGAACACTGCCAGGGATGGAGCATTCACAACCTCCCTGGGCAACCTATTCCAGTGCCTCACCACCCTAACAGGAAAGAATTTCCTTCTTGTACCCAGCCTAAAGTTCCCCTGTTTAAGTTTATGGTTTTAAGGCCAAATGTTCAGTCTTCAGGAAATACCAGAATTAATATTGTCCAGCCTTGCTGTGATAAAAATGCCTGTTATAACGGGAATAGGCATGACATGTACTGCCAGTGATTTAATGACACAGCTGTAGAGACAGGCCTCTCGTGTCAATTCTGGGACTGCATATATATTATAATGGCCCATTTGTTTCTGACCTCTGCTAGCATCTGCCCTCCCTTTTCTTCTCATTGCCTTCTCCCAGCACTTACCCACCAGCTTTCATCCCCAGCTTCTCTTCTTCCACTCTGTAAAATGGTTGCTTAATCCTCAGAGATGCAACCATTTCTTCTCTGCAGCTTTGATTACGGCAGGGGAGCATTTCCAGCAGGCTGTGGTGCCTTCCCAATGACTTTTTTCTTGATGGAAATTTAGGTATGGGTAAGCATCAACTTGCGTACAGTTTATTGATCCTCCTTGAACAGATACCTGCGACACTCAACAGGATGCAATCTTACAGGGACAGCTTTGTTTTGGTGCTTCAAGGATAAATGCAGTGGTGGAAGGAATGAATGCAAGGGGATATATGCTGGCTTGTGTTTCATGATTGCTTTTCAGTTCCCCTACAGGTAATGAACTCGGACCATAGGTTGAAAATCTCTATGTTACTGCAATGCCAGTATGAGCTAAGAACATCTGTGTTGCTATTTGCGTGCTTGTATGCATCTGCAATTAAAAAGGAATAATTCTTCAGGTGATCACTCCATTTATCTTCATTTTGCCTCACTGCTAATAAACGATGTGATCTCTGTTAATGAAAATTTAGGATAATTGGTATAAGTTTACAGAGCTAGCTGAACTGGAAATACTCAAGTTCCTCATTTTCATCTTGTACATCTTATTCACTGTTTTATAAGCTATAATATGCGAGTGGTCACATGCGTTGCTGGCTACTTTTTGACAGTTCATAATGCACTTGTAGTTACTGGGCAATGGTTCAGTGACTTACGGATTATGGATACTACCCTTCAAAATCTGGTGGTTGCCATCAGCCTCTTGGGGTATTCTGGCAAAGTGGAATCAATGGAATGGAGACGGCATATTTCACACCTACATTATGGAAATGGCACTGTAACTGCTAAGTTGAATGACAAAACCATCCAACATAATGGAGATGGGTCCTACAGGGGCAACCAGGTCTGTTAAAAATTTCATTTCCTGCCTTAGTTTGTCCTTGAGCAATGTGTCTATATACAGTATTCAACCCTGACTATTCATCCAGTGATGCCAGCATGTCTTCTTTAGCACTTGCTGAAAGGTGGATAGGCAGCCTTGTCTGTGTGCTGCTGAGGTCCCTTTCAGTTGCTTACGATTCAGAAGACTAATCTGAGGACACAAGACATTCACTGACCTCATGTCTCTCTTTGCAGTCAATCTCTGGAACTGACCAATGTAAGTGTGGTTTCCTAGTAGTGGTGGTTGTGTATTTTCAAAAAAGCCCCAGGAAAACTTCACCAATTCCCCAAATAGTGACAAGCAATGGCCGACAGCAATGAGTGAACAGCTCTTTTGGCTGGAAATGTCTCACTAGAGTGGCAATGTCACATGATATTCTCTAAAGAAATCTAGAGACAGTTCACTGATAACTTGCAGCCTGCTCCCCTCAAAAAAAGACCTCAAACCACTAAAGGTGGTACCAAAAGCTGTGACTGAGGTATGAAGCAGAAGCAGAAGGGCTTTCCAAATCCAAATCTTCTTTTGAAATCCTGACAGAGAGGTTACTGCTCCAGAGGAGATATAGTCCCTGTTCTGCTCCCTCTTATCTGCAGCCCAACACCCAGCACTGTTAGTTTGTGGCTGGATTGGACAAACTGTCCAGAGTATCTAGTGTCATTGCTGCTTGTTGCGCATCCTCTCTGGCAATTTTTATTTGATCTATTTAATGATTAACGGGCATGCTTTGCTTAATCCTGTTCAATGGTACTGAAGAGAAGGAACAGACAAGACCAGATGGACACAGCAAGATACTTTTTGTAGCACTGTAAGTACCCTTTTAATTTGCCCTTGGACCGTTTGCACATTATATGTGGGGGGGATTATGTTGTTTCCTGGGAAGGACACCTTTTTACATGTAAACAAAGGTATATACTTCACATGCAAAAAAACCAAAACATGCCAAAAACCAGCAAAAACTGGCTGTTAGTGAAGAAGATACTCCACATAATTAAATAAAAATTTGTTTTGGAAACAATAAAGATGCCTATAGACTTTGCTACCACAGTGATCCAATATTTTCTCTTTGAAGAAAGAGTAAGTACTTTGAAATTTTGGTCCTAGACAGTAGGACGTGTGCTTATACCTCTTTTTTTTTTTAAAACACATTTCATTCTCTCATTATTTGATGAATTGAGGAAGACTAACAGGGCTGCAGTGGCCATCCTACAGTACTGAGTGCAAAATCAATTTCCTCCACCTACTCTGGGAAAAAGGTTATAATTTTCCAGTTATTTGCAAGTTTTTGAACATTCAGTCCTACCCTATTTTTTAAAAGTCAATACGATCCAAATGACTGCTTTTGAGAGAGTACTTGGTTATACAACTAGTGTATTAGGAGGCATATTCTTTCTGGGGATCACTGGCATGTATTAAGAATGTGAAATATAAAAGTATGTGATTTTGGAGAACAGGTATGGTCTGAGAGCCTCATTTTACTTGGCTGGATGCACAGAATGAATAAATTCATTTCCATGCCAATTTTCTATGTTTATCTGTTTTCCAGAAACAGTTAAAAGGAAAATGAAGCCCATCTTCTCCTTGTGTTTATTGCTGGCTGGTTTGTATACTGCTGCCCACTGTCGTCAGCATCCTCATTATCTCAGTAAGCAGGATGATCCTAAAGGGACATATTACCCACAATGCAGTTCTCATGGGAAAGGAGTTTATCCAGTTACTTTCGGTAAACTAGTTTCCAGCAATGCTGACTTTGCATTCTTATTTTACAAGCTGATTGCATCCGAAGCAACTGATCAAAATATTTTCTTTTCACCCATAAGCATCTCTGCTTCCTTTGCAATGCTGGCACTTGGTGCCAAGTCAGCAACACTGACGCAGATTCTGGAAGGGCTTGCCTTTAACCTGGAAAAGACTCAGGAGCAGGAAATACATGAAGGTTTTTGCCAGCTCCTCCACATGTTGAACCGCTCAGACACTGAACTCCAGCTGAGCCTAGGCAATGCCCTTTTTATAGAAGAGACACTAAAACCACTACAGAAGTTCCTGGATGATATCAAAAGCTTTTATGATTCTGAAGTCTTTTCTACTGGCTTTAACTCCTCTGGTGCAGAGAATCAGATCAATAGTTATATTGAGGAAAAGACAAATGGGAAAATTGCTAAACTAGTGGAAAATCTTGATCCTTTCACCACCATGGTTCTTGTTAACTATGTCTTCCTTAAAGGTAAGAAATATCAAAGGGTGTGAAGGTTGTAACTTAGATGCTTGCTGCTTATTACAGGGAATGAAAGCAAGAGAAAGAAAATGTAGATTAAATATTTTAAATGGAGGAAAACAAGTTCAGTATATGGAAAATACCACATATTGCTATAAACTCATGTATATTCCTTATCAGTATAAATGTGTCCTCACCTGGTTGAGTGAAAGACTAGTGGTTTTGTTTTTTTTTTTAACAGTTATCTTTGTTGAGGTTGGTAAATTCTTTATGTTTTATAGGCTCATGCTCTACTGAAAGATGATGTTTTCAATATTATGTTTCTGCAATTGTCTTTAAACACCTGAAATAGAAACCAAAAGAGCTGCATAACACCTGGGGATGCAGTAGCTTGAAAAAGATATTTGCTCTAATCAAAGGAAGGCTGTGGGACTAGATCCCATTTTATTCACCATGACCATTCCTCTTTGTATTCCGCTGAATTATTTTTCTTTTTTTCCTAAGCCCAGTGGGAGAAACCCTTCAGTACTTCATATACAAAACAGGAGGATTTTTTTGTGGATCAGGAAACATCTGTAAAAGTTGACATGATGTATCGAAAGGGTTACTACAGAACTTACTTTGATGAAGAACTGTCCTGTTGGCTGGTTCAGATACCTTACAATGGAAATGCTGCAGCGTTATTTGCTTTGCCTGACAAAGGGAAGATGAAGCAAGTGGAAGATGCTCTCTTGAAAAGGACTGCATCTAAATGGGGAAAGTTCCTCCGAGACAGGTAAGTGTTGTTGCTGAAAGGTGACCATATTATAAATTAGTAGAGTTTATCTCACCAAGACAAAACATCAAAGGCCACATTATTCTACTGAACTCTGGTTGCTTGATGGTACCTCTGTATGCAGGACTTCTTTCTTAGCACGGAAGTTACAAAGAACTGCGGCTAGCAAACAAGTAGGGCATTGAACTTGCGATCCACCTAGGGTTAAGCTCTGGCTCAACCAAAAGTTGCTTAGCACCAGAATGAAGATAGGAGACCCTTGTTTCATAAAGATATTTTGAAACTATAATGAAGTAGCTATTGGGTGTTTGGGTGTTGAGACCATTATAGGTAAAAGCAAGAATTTCACTCATTCACCATTACTGCAGCTACTCCTGTGGTGGCCCAAGCCCCGTTGCATATTCAAACAGCTTTAGGACAGTTATGATTTCTTTAAAAAAGAAACATAACTGCTCCCTGCTTGCCACAGAGTTGGTGCAGTTGTGTGGTGTCCAACCCACTGTGGAGGCAGAGGATAACACAGGCTCATTTTGCTCCAACCCTCCACGTTAGATAGCTAGCCTGATCAGAAGTGCTATCTGAACCCTGAAAGCAGACTTTCAACATTTAGAAAAATTAATTTGAAGTGTCATTATACTGAAGCCATTGAGGAGTGTTACCTAGATGACAATTTGTTCCCGTTTGTGGTATTTTTTTACAGGAAAATACATCTGCACATTCCAAAACTTTGTATTTCTGGTACATATGATGTGAAAAGTATAGTCAAACAAGTGGGGATGATTGATCTGTTCACTGAACAAGCTGATCTGTCAGGGATTACTGAGGAGCCTGGACTAATGGTTGCAAAAGTAAGTCAGCCCATGAAACACAGTAACCACAGGATATAGCTATTCCAAGGAACCTGACATTAATATCCCATGAAAAGCTTATCCCTGTCTCTCTGAAGCATCACTCAGTCATCAACAGCTGCCAGACTAGAGGCAAAGCATTCCCTATATTTCCTAAATCTGAAGCCAAACATGCTTGCAAGGCTATATGTACACAGTTGGAGAACAAGGAAGAAGACTTATATATAATTAACTGTTCTTTTAGCTACTAAACAAAATTATCCAAAGCTAGCACATTAGCTTTGGTAAAATTTCCCCTAATTCTGCATACAAAGGGCAAAAGGCTGTTATTCCTGCTATTCTAGTACTTTCAAAAAAGTTGTTTTTTTTCAGCTAGATGGTAGGGTAAATTCACAATAATACATGAAGCTGCCAAAGGCAAAACTAAGCCTAGGCTAAATTACCAGGTTTCTTTGCTACCAGAGTTTCTTGCCAACAGTCATCTTGATCGCTCTTTGGCTGTCTGCTGTTTGAGGGTTACTCCCTGCACATGCAGTGAAGGAGGCTAGCAGGAGTGGTCTGATAGCTGATTGTGCTGCAGTGGGAAGGGGAGTGTCTGGTGATGACCTTCGCAGAGGTTGGTGCTCTTGGGTCTTGCTCCAGGCAGGGCTCCCTTTGGCAAGAGCAAGGAGGGTGGCAGGCTGCTCTTTTCTTGCCAGGTTGTCATCTGGAGGTTGTTTGGCTTTGTGTCTTTGCAGGTGATCCACAAAGCCATACTGAATGTTCATGAAAATGGCACTGAAGCAGCTGGGGCCACGGTTAAGGAGATTACCTGGCGATCTGGAGATTTTCTTCATCCACCTCGAATCAGATTCAACAGGCCTTTTCTCCTGGCAATTCTGGATAAATACACCCACACCATCCTTTTCATGGGAAAAATTGTAAACCCTCTGAAAAATGACTGATCCACCAGAGAACGTGCACTTATTCACATTGCTGGCTGCGATCCAGCGAAACACCTGTGCATGCACACCATTATGTACTAGTGCTCATCTTTCACCCGTTATCCTTATATACATTATTAATCCCTTAAAAAACAAGCCCTATTTTTCTTTGTCCAAAAAGTCACTGGTATTTCCACCAGTCTATAGCTGGGGATAGCTTGTAGTGTCAGAGCATTTTTTACCAGTTTTGTAAGAAGCTCTTCCTGACATGCTCCAGTGGGTTATTTGAGATGGCTCAAAGCCTCTAGATAATGTAGCTGCTGCTGTACACTCATGGTGTGTGTACTGGACAGCAGAAAAAGGGAATCAAGGAAAAGGAGGTGTAAGGTATAAATCCTGTCTCTGTAATACTCTAACCTTAATGACTAGCTTTAAATATAGATTCCCTTAATACTGGAGTGAATTTCCAATAATTTATTTGGTTTTTAACCAAGTATGGTGTGAAGCTGCAGGATCAGTGACTGGGACACTGGAAGATACACCAACCAATGTAAAGGGTTGATGTGTGCAGCTAGTTTAGCTCACCTCTCTTTTTCCTCTTCAGAGGAAGCTGTCCTCATGAAGATAAGAAGGTTGGTTTTGCTCTACAAATAGTATTTATTCTACTAAGCAAGGAAGCCATAGCAGCAAAAAGACTCTGTATTATCCTGTTAATACAACTATTATTGCCAATGCCCTGAGATAAAAGTATGGTGAAGCAGTACATGGCATAACACCAGTTTTCTTATTATGGATTTATCATCACTGTCATTTCTCTTTTCTCCTACTGATGCCATGTTTACTCTTACACTTTCCAGCTAGACATGTCAGACTGCAGCAGAAAAGAGGAGGAATAAGGGATTATAACCCTGGAGAATTTGCATTTCTTCAGTAGGAAGACCAGAGCTTTCCTAGGGACTGTTAACATGCTTTAAACTATCATAGAGACGCATAGAAAATGCAGCTAATGTTTGAGAAGTCAACTTCCTAAATGGTAGATGTGGATTACTGTTATGGAGTAAAAACATATTGTGAATTGATATGTTTACCTTTTCACTTTTAAGGTTTCCTGAGTTTAACTTTTTACAATTGTGTTGTTTTATAGCGAGACAACTGAGAGGATTTTAACATATCAGCTACACTAAATAGTTGTACAGTTGTGAAAAGAAACACAAATCAATCAGTAAATATTAAATTTTTTTCTTTATTTTTTTAAATCAACAGCCTTAGTATGTCTTAGTAAAATATAGAAAGCCAATGAAAGTGCTTAAGTTACAGATTTATTAAAACTTTTGCAGCAGAATCTCAAACTGTTAGAGAAGAAGTAAAATATAAATGGCAAATTTCTAGACTTTAGTCTCTTAAAATACCTGTGAAAAATATAACTTGAAAGTTATGTTGAATATTTCTAAAATATAATTATTTTGATTAGTTTGGGGATCTTTACTTTCTTTGAAATTAAGTCATTGACATCAACATTAGTAAATTGTAGCTGTAAGTGTACCAATAAGGAACATAAGAACCTTTTTATATCAAACGTCCAGCCATATTAACACTTGACATTCACTCTCAAAGCCCTCATCAAAATCATGTAAATTATTAACAGAAGTTTCTTACTCATAATTGTATTTAGTCTGTTCAATATTTAGTAACAAACAGTTGGCTTCATACCTCTACAAATAAAAGACCTCTACACATATGCTTCATACCTCTACACATAAGACAAAAAAGTCTTAGCACAATACAGTTAAACAGATTCTACAGAAAATCATTCCAAAACCCTTGGCAAATCTCAGGGCTAATTCAGGACAGTGTGCTAAAGTCCAGCTTTGCAATGACGAACAACTCTGTAGGCAAGACTGTGTTCCTTGTACTTCATGGACCTCAGATCAATAGTCTCCATTTGTTAGTAGGAAAAAAAAACCCAAACCAAAATTAAATGACATTTTGCTAATCAGATCTCACTGAGGGGTAACCTTTTTGCTCAATTTATTTGAAAGTAGATGAAGAAAATTTAAGCTGAATAAAGATCTGGATAACTGAAAAATACCAAGTTGGTAGGGAATTGTCTAAAAGAGGGAGTAGCAACCATATGCATATGTCTTAACTTGGTTTTCTTTCTAACTACAATCAGGGAACGTCATCATTGGAAGCATGCAGCAAATTTGTGTGGTAAATAACAAGTACAGAAGGATTGCACAACACTCCCAAAACTGTCAGCCTTAAGGTTATCACAAATCCAGGGCGGTCATGGTTTCTGCAAGACAGTATTTCTCATCAGACAAGAGATATTGCAGGCTCTTATAATAATTAAGGTCCTTTTAATTTGTTTTCTAACATATAACAACTAAATAGCCACATACTGTTAGCATTGTCTTGATACTGAATAACCTATTGCATTCTTGTACTGTATGATACTGCTCTTTCTGCATGCCACTTTTAGGACATAACAACAAAGAAAAACATTAGTAAGTTTTATAAAGTTTTTGTAGGGATTGACACCATGATGATTCAGGGATGGTGAGGTAAGGGTGTCTCCTTAATGACAGCATGCTTTTCCTGGTGCTTTTCATTGATCAGCACACCCACATTCCCATTAATAGGAAAATGGTTATCCCTATGGGAAAATAGTGCCATTCATGTCACATACCCATCACTTGGGGGTGCCTGATTTCTCAAAATCAGATGTCATGTATTTCATTAGGTATCCAGACTGTCTAGCAATTCTCTCACAATTAGTAATTAACAGATATTTCTGGGCAATACTATGTGAATTTCTCAGCTCTTGAAGAAGTTGGTGATTACTTATGGCTAAAAACCTGGCTTCTATTGCCACCAGAAACTTGGCAGCTATGAACATGCTGCGGCTGAGATCCACACAGCCAGTGTCCATCACCTGCTAATCACACTAACACCTAGGCTCAGAAAGCCGTTATGAAAGATGTATTGCTCAAGGCAGTGCTTTCCTGCAGCCTACACAGAGCCTTGGTAACCCCACATACCTCATGAATATCCCTGGCATATGTCAGATGGAGTTACCAGCATCATAATCGCGTATGTGAGGTATGGTTTGGGCTCAGAATGGGGGGTATGAAGGCATCAACAGCTTCATTGTTGGAATGGATCTAGAAAATATTTTCTGGAAGGGAGTATATTTAATCATACCACTGGCTGCTAAGAGACTGCAAAAACCAGACCAAAATGAATGCACTTCACACAAAAATTTCCAGGCCTTTTAAATGGAGAGCCATAATGTTTACTCAGTAATTCTGCTATATATTAGATTCCTGGCTTGTGCTCTGTCATTTGGCCAGGAGAAAAAATATCTGTGGGGAAGAACGGAAGGTCTGTGGTCATTTGACTCCTGCAAAGTCTTGGCAAAGGGTTGTATTTTTCTTCTTCAAACACAACATGGTTTGGTCACTTCTGTTTTAAACACAGAATGAAATTTCTTTCCTATTAGAAAGATACATACGAAGACAGTACAGTATTATGATAATTAAATGCTGATGCACACAGGCAAGTCAATCACTATAAGTATTGATGCTTTTCACACTTTTACTTCTTTAAAACTTCCCTCCTGTGCATGTGAAGTTTACCTGGTTCCAGACTGTGGCTGAAGCTTTCTTCCAGATAAAGGTTCACAGGATGCTTTTCCTGAGAACCTTCTGAGAAATGTTTCTAGATTATGGTCTCAGAGTTTGAAATTATAGAACTGTCAGAACATCTCACTAGCTCGACCTACTTCAGCTTTCCAGGAATAGCCACCTGCTTCAATATCCAGAAACCTATGATTGCCATAAACCAGAAACAGCTCCATAAGTCAGAAACAATTTCAGTCATAAGCTGTTTCAGTCTGGGGGAAAGGGCTGGAAAAGAAATAAGGTTACACTGACCATCAGCTGTTGACGCGGGAGTCACGGACAACGCAGAGACGAACAATGTGATCAAGTGATTGCCAAATTTATTACAAAGCCTTAACTCCTTATTTACTATATCTTACATGCACTTACAGTGATTTGGCATATTATGATTGGATACATGTCTTGAAGACCCTTAGTGACTAACATATAATTGGTTAAGCACAGGTGTGAGAACTTGACCTCGAAAGCTTGCCAACAGTCCACAGTTCTCATTAACTCAGTGAATTCCAGCTTCTCCTTATCTTGCTTGCTTAAGCTTCTTCGGGCCTCTCATGGCCTTGCTGTATCTTTCAGGATTATTCAGAGTTTATGTACTAATTATGCATTCTCCTGTGAGAACACTGTCTCCACACATCAGCAATGGGTGGATCCATAAGCAAACCATGCTCTAGCTGAGCTGTTGGCTTTTCACCTCATTTTTCACATCTTGTTCCCTCTGGATAGATGATTTTGAGATTTCTTATGAGACTTGTCCAGTTTAAATGGACCTGTAAGTGTTTGTTATGAGCTAATTGAAAAATGCATCTCGGATTTTTACCAGAACAGCTTCTAAAGCACCTGAACCACTAAATGCCTTCATTGAAAAAAGAGAAAAAGGAAGAAACCTTCCTCAGAAGCTAATTTATAGTCTCCAGGATTGGTTTTTACTTCTTATCTGGTTGTATTATGCTGTGTGGAGTGCAAGCAATAGAACAAAGAGCGGAAGAGAACAATTCGGCTAAGGGGGCATCTTGCAAGTGGTGTGAACATGAGAAAACACTTGTATTAGAGACCATGCTACCTGTGTTATTTATGGTACATTTTCTTATTTCACCTGTGTAAAAGAAGTGGGTTTGGCAGTGGTGATAAAAGGGAATCACTTCTCTGCAAAGCAAGAACTTGGAAAATAGCTGTTTTTGTGAAATGGTGAGAAAATAGAAATTATCTTGGAGGTTCTGTGAAGAAATATGTCATGTCGTGAAGAACACTGGGCTTCCTTGCAAAAAAAAGCAAAAGTATATAAAAGCAGGTGGCAGGGAGAGGGAGATTTCCAGGGTGGCCAAGATGCCCCCATTGTGCTGTGAGAGGCAGAGGTACAAGCTGGGGTCCTTCTTGAACCTGCCATGAGACAGAAGCAGGGGAGTGAGAGCAGACTAGCAGTACACTGGGGTTAATTAGCTTATCTGTCTGGGCAGGCCACCACTCAATTATAGACTTTGAGTCTTTCTAAGGCTTGACTGGAACTTAATTAGCAGATGTTAAAGCTTTTGGCATAAATAAGCCAGAACATGATGCCAACGGAAAGAGAATCAAAGGAAATTATTGTAGGAAAGAAGATTTTCTCTTACTTCAGTCAGATGCTTGTTAGTCACAGGGCACAGGCTCAGACCTGTGCAAGTGCACTATTGCTTCTTGGAGTCCAAAGGTTGACTGGAACGAATTTACATTTGCATTGTCTTTTGCTATGTTTATAACACAGATAAAGGTGGTTTTTTTTAAGCTTTTGACTAGTTTTTGCAGATCCTTGAGTCTTTGGGGCAGCCTTCCTGAATTCCCTTCTCTAAGGAAAGCTCATGTGTAGGAGCTGGCAGCTGATGTGATGCAATCACTTCTTGCTCTTTCTTCCTTATTTCAGAAGCACATGGGGATCTCCCTGCACCAAGCCATGTAACATTTTTAGAGCACGACAGCAAAAGGAGTTTCTCTTCTGAGAGGTATTTAAATCTGTTTTAACTGACAGCAATTTCCACTTCAGAATCTGTTCAAAGACTGCTCTCTGCCAAGCTCAATGAGCTGATGGATACCTCTCTTTTGATTCCGTAGATCTGGTAGAGTGAAGTTGAACCCAGTGTTTAGTTTAGACCCATTGGCACCCAGTTCATTCAATGAAGTACTATGGATCATAAAAGAGGTGATCTGAGTTTCAGAACTCAATCTGAGGTGATTCACTTTTGTGTCATTTTTTGGATAGTGTAACATGTGGAGGCTCCTTAGAGAAATAATTCACTTTCTGCACTAAAAAGAAATTAAGAAAAAGAGGAAGACAAAACCACAGCTGGGATAAGCATATAATTTTAGTTCCTGCTTCTTTAAAAAAAATCTTTTCTGCAGTTGTGTTGCTGTACAAATGAAGGCACCACAGATATACATCTTCATTTAACTCAGCACAGCAAAATTAAAAGAGCAAATTAGTTTAGCAGCAGTAAGAGGGGTCTGATATGTCCCATCTTTGTATTTTTTAACAGTAAAGGCAATGTTTATCTCCCATTTCTTTTTTACTGAGATTGATCCCCAAGTATTCTTCCATGATCTCCCAAGAAATCCAGCTCTATTTTCATTCCTAAGCAGCCAGCTGGATGTGACATGTGTGCTTTGGATAAAGGTGGAATTTAGGTGGTGGAAGGTGGATGAAAGGTCAAGAGAAGTTTAAGGGGAAAACAGCCTCTCTAAACGCTTCTGTATTCATGGAGTTTGACAACACTGAGCTAACCACTGAGACCAAAGCCTTGTATCTCATTTCTGTGGGCAAAAATGAGGAATTATTTTTGGCACACTGTGGGTGTCTCAGTCTTTCTTTAGAAACTACTTCAAAAACATTCATTAAACCCCTTTTTTCTCATTGCTTGCATGCTGGTCTTTGAGTTCAGTCATAGATCTGAACTAGCATAAAATAAACCTCTGTAACAAATATCGATGGCATTCTATGTAGAGTCAGGTAATTTTCATGATGTTTTCTTACTCAGATGTGAATTCTATTCCTCAGTATCATGCAAATGACGGCCAAAAACCAAGTCCACTGAGTGATTAGGTTTCACTCCCACCTACTAACTGGCCACTCCCATAAATAGTACAGGCTGACAGGTGGAAATTACCTAAACATCTCCTGGAAAGCAGCAATGTAATTGAAATCTGGCTCATCTTAAGGTAGCCACCAGCAGTGTTGACGTCACATTTAGGTTTTACAAGCAGGTCATGGCAGAGGAAGGGGACAAGGACATTTTATTCTCTCCTTTGAGCCTTTCTAGTGCCTTTGCAATGCTCTCCTGGGGGAGCAAAGCATTGATGTGGAACTGGATACACAAAGACCTCACCTAACAGAGACAGAAGAGCAGGAGGTCCATGAGGGTTTTCTTTCATTTACTGCCAAGCAAGGTCTGCTTGAGCAATGCTCTGTCTGTAAACGGCAGGGCAGAAATCTCTGGACAATGACAGAGATTCATGACACTGAAACTGGCAGAAACTGAAGAGAAGATCAATGAGAAGTTTGAATGTAGAAAATTCTAACTAAGAACTTATTTTTACCATGTGATGGTTAAATACTGGAAAAGATTGCCCAGAGATCATGAAATCCTCCTCCTTGGAGGCATGCCCCTGAGGAACCTGATATAAGTAAGCATGCTTTGAGCAGATGGCTGGACTAGGGGATCTCTGGAGGTTTCTTTCAGCCTAGATTTTTATTCTGAGGTTCTGTTGCACAGGGGTAAGAACCTGTGAGGAAAACACACTGGCACACTTGTTTACTATGTTCTCTATAAAAATAAAATCTGTTTTACAGAAGGACAGTTTCAGAAATATGTTTTGTCTGATTATAACCCCCAAGTTTTTAATATTTCTATTCCATATTGGTTGATTATAAGGCTGCTGCAAGAAACCATTGGACAACACAGCTGGACAGAATTTGAACAAGACTTTATTACTGAGTGGATGCAGGATGTTCACAAAGCCTTTCTGACTTTTGCTGGGAAGCACAGGGAGGCAAGAAGCTGCCACCAGACAGGTTTGCTGAATATAGGTTTAATTCTTGTCCTTTCACTATTCAGGGGTCATCATTGACTGTGACTGTAGGTCAAACTGAATCTGACAAAAAAATAAGGAAAACTTTGCTTACAGTTGTGGGTTTGGAAATCCATGTAAGGTAATTTTTTATCTTGCACTTTTACTATGAACATCAACATGTGAATAAAAGGTATCTTTTTGAAAGTATAAATGAAGATGCTGTAAGCTTAAATGTGTGACTATCTCTGTGCATGCCTAATAATACTTTGAGAAGCCTAGCTGTGCACTGTACTAAAGGATTTTGCACCCTGACACAGTGGTACATGTTAGAGATGTTACTGGCTTAGATCTTGGCCACACCTAGATTGTGATTTCTTGGGTGATCTGAACTTCTGCTATGTTCAAACACATAAAACATGAATTTTGTATAGGCGTTGCTAGTGTTTAGCTTAAAACCAGCCTCTCTCAAAATTCAAAATTAAGAATATTACTAACTGAGACCTGTTTCTAAATTAGATGGGATGAAGCAAAGTTTGTATGAGAAGACAACTTGAAATTGCAAGAATTCAACCACACAACACTTGAAAAGCAAAGAAAACTTGTAAGGAGAGATCTTTATCTCAAATGCATACATGCATCACTAGCCAGCTGTACTAACAGATAGTGTGCCAGCAGCAAGTTGTCAGATTAGACTGTGCTAATTAAACCTTATTACTTTGTTAGGCACAGCTCATTGAATAACCACTGTGTAACTGTTCACAGTTCTTTAATTCTTACAGCCATAACCAAGTAAAAATGTGAGGGTAGAATTTTCTTTAATATAAATTACAAAAATCAACATGGTTGTCTCCCATGAAAGCATAAACAGAATACACAAGGTCAGAATAACCATGCACATGAGCTGTGTTTAAATTAGAAGTAAAAACAAAACTGTTTCATTAGCAAATGTGCCAATGAGAAAAATGAAGCAAGCCAGAGAGACACATTTTAATGCGTCCAGAATCTGTGTTCGTATGCCTAATGTAAGATTTTAGGCTGCTATTTTAAAAAGTCATTTTTAAGCCAACCATTACTACTCAGAAAAAAAAAAAAGGTTAAACAACAGCTGGTTAGGACCAGTAGCACTTTTCCATGGACAAAATTTCCACCAGCATAACTGGAGTTTTCAAAGCTGGAGTTTTAAAATTACACTGTTTAAGTTCCAGCAGGGCTTATGCATAGAAACAGGACTTGGCCAGCAAGTATCAAGTACCTTTTCTTTCAAGCAGCTGCCAAATGAAAGCAAGAAGTACAGATTATTATTAAGACAATTTGGCTTTGGTTCGTAAACATGGATTTAGAAAACGTTTCCAGCCATTCTAGTGTAAGAAGTTTGCTTTCCACATGACACAGGAAACTCAATAAAATACATAAATTTTAGTTTTTCTCTGAATCAATTAATACTATACATGGACAGGAAACTTTCGAAGATTTAATTAATGAAAAAATGGGTTCATATCCTTTCTTTACTGATGTTTTGGAGCTGAAACATTTTCTTCAAGCTAGGCAGCTCATACCAGAGACACTTAGAGTAAAATAGCATGAGTGCAGTCACATATTTAGGAATGAACTACAGCGTAAATTAAAGTAGCAGTGTAGGCACATTTTGCAGGTTATGGTCTCCAGAAGCAGGCCCTGTGGTGGACTAGCTGTTGGCTTATAGAACCTCTGCCAACCTCCCTCATAGGATGATGGAACTCTTAAGGCCACCATCTCATGAGAACACTGATAGCTGAAGTAAAGAGAGGCAGATTCTGAAAGAGCTTCAGAACATCAGAGTGTGACTGTTTCTAAACTGATGCCAAATTCATTGGGGGGGGGGGAAATAAGTTGCATGTTAATTACCCCTTTTGCTCTGATTTAATAGAACAGAAAGTTAGCTTGGTTTAGCATGTTGTAGCAGGTGTCCAAGCTGCATGGTCAGGAAACTAAAGCTGCAAGGCAGGCCACAACATGCCTCAGGAGATGTTTTAGCTGGCAATAAGCTAAGGAGGTATAAGTGCTAAAGACACATCTGGTAGAACAGCTGCTCACTGCCATAGCCTCTTCTCCCTAAACCATGTTAGCCTATGGCAATTATGCCTGTTCAGGAGCAGAAACATTAAAGCGAGCTGTCCCTTCAGTCACAGACTTCTACCTGCTCTGTGTGGCCATAACAGCATTTATCTGCATCCTCAGATCCTGTTTTGATCCATGTAATATTTAACAGAAGTGTAAATGCTTAACACCACTCAGCTGTATGAATAATGAAGTAGAACAGAACAGCCAACAGCCTAACTGTTTTGGAGAACTATAAGCATCCCTTTTTTTCCTGAAAAGCCACATTTGTGCAATTAAGCTTTCTAGCTTATACATTAATGCAATTCAAATAAAGTGGTTTTGTGGCTGGCAAAATAGAACAGTCTGCTCCATCAAGCTCCACCTGACCTACAAAGCTTTGCAAGAGACAGCAACAACTGGTACTTTAGTAAGAGAAAAAAAACAAACAAACAAACAACAAAACACAAACTCAGACTACTTAACTGCAAACTTTGGTTATATCCCAAAAGAGCACACAGAGTTCAGCTGTGTTATGAAGAAAAAAGTGCTAAGGCTTTAGACAATCTGCAGGGAACCTAGATGTGTGGCCAAGGCCATGGATCCTGGTAGATAAAGAAATATCTTTTAAGGAAACACAGAAAGGGACTGAGCACAGGCATGTTTTACACTGCTTTACTTGCACAACTCCTTGGCTCTGCAGGATCCTGGGAACTACACCATGCCTTCCTGAGTGGATGGTAACAAGTCCTGCAAGGTGCAGCAGAGGCATAGAGGGACTGAGCAGGCATTTTCCCAGCTGGCTGATCAAACCACACACCTAAACAGCTCATCCAGCCATGAATGCTGGTCAGCCAGCTTCACAGCACTTACCTTCCTTTGGAATAATCCTAGAAAATTGAAACACATTTTTACAAGAAGGCTGAGGCTTGTTGTTTGAGACTACCTTGGTTAATGCTACTGGGTTGCTCTCTTCTGTTATTTGTTATTCTTTGAGAGATTTGTGACTGTACCTTGATTTACTGTTTATGTATGTTACAACAGTTGGATTCGTTCAGTGTCATTTTTGGACACTCAGTGATGGCACACATTTTATACAGCTTTTTCAATTGCTAAATACTACACTAAGCTCCTCACAGAACTTGATAATTAGGTGGTCCTTGACAGAGATAGAGAGAATTGTTAGCTTGTGAGAAAACACTGTGTCTGAAAGAATACAAGACTACAGCTAAAAGGCACCATTCTTACAAAATTAAATGAGGTAGTCTCTTTATTGATGAGACCAAGAGGACTCATTGGCTTCTAAATAGTGACCAGTGGGGTCTCTACTGCACAGAAATAAAAGATGAGATGTTTAGACTTAAGTGCAGTTCAGTCGGCTGGGTAGCATAGCTACACACAAGCTGCAGCTCCCTTGCTCTGACCTTCAGAGCTTAGTGCTGTGCTGAAATTGTGTATCTCCAGATGAGACTCATCTCCAGATGAATTATTATCTATTTCAGGTAGCATATAGAGCAAAGTAGCTACCCTTGGTACAGAAAAAAAATCCCAAATTGGTACAAAAAAAAACCAAACCAAAACAAGATATTTCCAATAAATATTTGCGTAAGAGTTGCATACCTTGGCATATAACATGACTAGCTAGGCCCCATGGACTTTGCTTTCTTTTTAGAGTGGAGAGATGTGAACATACACATAATGATGTCCAAGAAAACCAGCTTCATCAGCATCCAGCTTTTCCGTTCTCGGTAATAGGTATTTGAAGCCATGTAATGTTTAACAGAGGAAAACAGCTATGGGTAAAGCAGGAAGAAACAGCACAACCCATGAGAGAGCAAGACTCTTCTGAATGTAATGTAAGTACCCAGTTATCTTTACCTTTAAGATTTTGATGCAGCTGTATGGCATTTAGGTCATGTGTCATGAATCACATCCACTTTGAAGGGCAAAATCTCGTTTCTAAGCACTCAAATGACAGCAGAATTACTGTCAAGAAATACTGAATAGCAAATTCCGGGGATACATTATTGCAGCTCTAGAGCATAATTCTGATCTGAAGATTTATCCCAAATAGCTCTTTCACATCTAGAAGCCATTTCATTAAAAAGAGGGAAGTATTCTTACTACTAACTGTCAAACCTGTGTTTTATCTATTACTTATACTCCCTAAGGTTTACAACCAGCTAATTGAAACTGAGGTGAATAAGCCATCTTATTTACATCAACATGGTCTAGACAGGATTCACAAGTCAATTTTGTTGTGCCAACCTCCCCCATAAGTCTCTACTTACTCAGATATCAGAGAGCAAAGCTCCGGAAGGACAAGCTAGCTCCTTTTCACCCAAATCTTGGTGGTCAGAGTGCTGACGCAGGGTGGAGGAAATCACAATAAACATCTCATCTGCCCTGCTAAACCAGTGTCTTTCAGTGCCTTTGCCCCTGACTAGGGGGTAAGTAGGTAATCCACGCAATTGTCTTCCTTGAGGCTGTTCTGCTTCAACAGGACATTAGGTGAATGCTATTTGGAGTTGATTTTCTAGCCATTAGTATATTTTTTAAGGTGTAATAGTTCTTACCTGTTTTCTGACAGGTTAGACATCTTAGTACAAATCACTCAAGTATGTTCATGGTCTACCCAGTAAAAGAGAAATCAATAAAGAAAGAAATGGTCACAGTTATCAGAAATGGCCAAGGTGCCATAATCCAGGCTAATTGCTCAGTGCCACTCTGGTTTATTTGCCTTGTGAAAGTAGACTTTCTTGCTGATACAAAGTTTGGAAAGAGGGGCCAAGCCCATACCTGTGATGTCACCAGGATAGGGGGTGTACACACAGAGATGAATCTATCTGGAAGACATCTGTCACATGAGCAGTCATTTAAAATAAATTAACATGTTCTGATCTAACCTAGTATTGAAGCAGAAAATCTTCACAAGTTGTCTTGTGATGTCACTTGCATATGTTAAAATGAGGCAGGAATGAGAGAAAGACTACTGCTTGTGAGTGCTGCAATCTCATATTGCTTTCCATTGACATAGCACTATCATTTCGTATAAGCCTCATTCAATTACTAATAACATCATAATCCTGATAAACATAAAAGGATTAAGATTTGCTCCTGATGAGCTGCCTCACTGTAAAACAAATTTACACAGAGACAGAAAATTAAAAAAAAAAAAAAAAAAAAGTCTTTTCACTTGCTGTCTCTCTGGGACTCATATTTTTCTTTAATACTGTCCTGGGTTCAGCAGTAGCAGTCATTTTTTCTCCTTCTTAGTAGCCGGTGCAGCGCTATGGTTTCGGCCTGGGAACAGTGCTGGTAACACCAGGGTTTTAACTACTGCTCAAATGTTTAGTCTGACCAAGGACTTTCTGAGTCTCATGTTCTGCCAGGGAGGAGGGGAAGCTGTGAGGAAGCAGAGACAGGACACCTGACCCAAACTAGCCAAAGAGGTATTCCATACCACAGCATGTCATGCCCAGGATGTAAACTGGGGGTTACCCAGAAGGGCTAGTTCACTGCCGGGGTTGGTCTGGGTATTATCAGTCAGCAGGTGGTAAGCGGTTGTATTCTCTTCCCTTGTTGTTTCCGTTATCATTATTATTATTATTGGTGGTAACAGTAGTGGTTTATGTTATACCTTAGTTACTAAACTGTTCTTATTTGAACACATGGAAGTTACATTCTTTCGATTATTCTCCTCCCCATCCCTCCGGGAGAGGGGAAAGAAATGGGGGGAGTGAGAGAGCGACTGTGTGATTTACAGCTGAGCTTAAACCACAACAAATACTCACGTTTCTTTCACCATATGTTTGTTCCTGCAGTAACAAAGGACTTTTGTAGCTGGAGAAAGCAGAACACAGGTAGGCTGAGATGCATAGGAATTATAGATAAAAGCACAAGGATTTTAAAAACACTTCCATTATAAAGGAGCAGCTCAGGAGATAACAGTGATTATCAGATAGTTGTTGAAAATAGTAGCAGATACAAATGAAAGTTGAGATGTTGACAGAGCTGACCTCCAGCATCCAATACCATTTCATCCTTTTTCTACGCAGTAGCTGTGGAGGATGATGAAGGCCACCCTCCTGCTCTGCTTGCTGGCATCCACGCTTCACATCACTGTCCACAGCCTGACCCAGACCGACCACCACAATGAAGAGCCCAAGGTAACTGACTGTCAGGAAGAGCATCCTTGTGAGAGAGATTCTCTTGAGTCCTGCCAACAGGGAGCCCCCAGCAACACAGACTTTCCCTTTAAGTTTTATAGGGAAGCAGCCATCCAGAAACCTGGCAAGAACATCTTTTCCCCGGTCAGCATCTCTACTGCCTTTGCCCTGCTAGCTCTAGGATACAGAGGGAAGGGCTGACCTTTAACCTCAGCAGCACCCAGGAGGAGGAGATACAGAAGGGCTTTCATCATCTCCTCCTCTTTCTGGACTGCCCTGCCAGCCAGGTGCAGCTGAGCACAGGGAACACCCTGTTCATGGACAAACACCTGAAGCCACTAAAAGCATTTCTGAAGGATGTGAAAAAACTGTACAAAGGAGAAGTGGTTTCTTGTAACTTCCAAGATTCCACTGAAGCTAAAAAAGAGATCAATGGTCACATAAAGAACAAAACCCATGTGAATGTAAACCAAATACTTACAGATCTTGATCCGAACACTCTACTGGTAATTGTTAACTACATTTATTTCAAAGGTAAGTTACATAGATGTTACTTACAGCAATACCTCAGTTTCACCTGCACTAAAACAAATACTCCACATTATTTCTGAATTATTTTTAGAAGTTATAAGAAACATTGAAATTTCTCATGCTTTGAAACCTCTTCTACATATACGTTTTCTTACCATATGTTTATGCTCCTACACATAAAATTTCACTCATTTGCAACCTTCAGATTTTAGGGAATTGCTAGAGCACAACAGAACTTGTGAATGCATTGCTGTGGCAATAGTTAACTTCCTCTTACACATTATATTTGTTAGTAGCAGCATGCAGGACATACCTGGAATTTACCTCCCAGAAAAACATATTTGGAAATCGACAAACTTTCAGTAAAACAAATTTTATTTCAAGTACTTTGTTAAACTGGATTCCTTAATCTTAGATGCCCTGGTCTGAGGCATTTCTCTATGATAACAGAATGTATATTTTTACAGGGCAAGCAGGAGGAAAGCTGAAACTTATAAAGTAAGCAGACTACTGTGGAGTTTATTCCATTATTTATTTTCCAATTTTATTTTTTTTCTATTCAACATTAAAAAAAAGAGAACATACTTACAGAATGGCAAGCGGTGATCCCTCTGTATTTGTTAAGTGAATGAACCGGTTTAATACAAAATAAAATATCATAGAAAATTCAGTTGAACAAACATCACGAAATAAACATTTTAAAGATTAAAGCCCTTGAAGCCTTATTCCATTTAACATAATGCAGTTATGAACCCAAAAGTCCAGGTTATTCTTGCATGTAAGCTTTTCTTTAGTGCTACAAGATGAAGAACATATGAAAAAGCATATAAAAGGAGCTTACCATGCTATCTTTTAAAAGGCAGACATCTGCTGTGGAATTTCTTTTACAAACAATATTCTGAAACCAGAAAGGCACTCACTGGATCCTGATCAGCTTTCATTTTCTTCAAATAAAATACAAGGTAATATGATGAAGTTACTTCCTTTAATTTATCCAACATAAAAAGTTGTTGTACAAGTCTATACATAATTTAACCTGGGATATTTAGTTTTTACTCAGCACAGTACAGCAAAGATAAGAAATAACAAGATCTTTAATAAATTTGGAATACTTCAAATATGAGTGTGAATCTTCAAATATGTGTTCATCTATATGGGTTTATCTTGCGTGCATCACTGTACCGTATTACTATATCCTCCTTGAAACAAGCATTCAATTGCATTCTTTCTATTTTGGTTTTAAGCCTACTGGGAAAATCCTTTCAGTATTAAGGGGAATCACAAGGATTATTTCCATGTGAATGAGAAGACCTCAGCTGAAGTGAAGATGATGACT
The DNA here is from genome assembly GCF_028554395.1 of Pezoporus wallicus. Lineage (NCBI taxonomy): Eukaryota > Metazoa > Chordata > Aves > Psittaciformes > Psittacidae > Pezoporus > Pezoporus wallicus. Next base: position 3,804 of record NW_026642285.1, on the reverse strand, counting down.
CAAGATGGATTTTATAAAGCATACTCTGACAGGAAGCTCTCTTGCAAGGTGGTGCAGATTCCTTACAAGGGAGATGTTACAGCATCGTTTATCCTGCCTGATGAAGGAAAAATGAAAGAGTTGGAAGATGCCCTGACCAAAGACACTGTGTCTCAATAGAAAAAATCACTTGTAAGATGGTAAATACAGAATTCTGGTTTGATGATTCAAGGTAGATAGAATCCAAAGTCTGAATACTATGATCAGATTTTACAGTTACTAGCCTTTGCTTTGACTGGAGATTCAAACAATGGAATAGGTATATAGGGACAGACCAAAAGACTTGATGATTAGATATTTTCACCAAAATTAAAATCAGCATTGCCTGGTGATGAAGGAAGAGCTCAGTGAGCTGGGAAACTTAATCTTTTTTTCCCCACACATTTTCTACTTGATGTGAAGTGTTTCCATTTCCTTGTCTTAAATACAATGTGTTAAAAGTAGTAATACTGCAAGGTAGCAATCAGATGCCTCAGAGGGGCGTGAATTCCAAAAGAAAAACCTTCAAGGCTAGAAAAAAAATAAAGCAACCTTATTTCTAGACATGCTGGCACCATTGCTGTTTGCTGTCCAACCAAGTGACGGTGTTGCAGAATCATACAAGAAAGCCCAGCTGATGTCTTTCTCCTTCCATACTTCCTTATCATCTTCCAATGTTATGTTTGTTACCATCTTTTTCAGATGTAAAGACTAACATTTTTGCACGGAAGAACCACCAGCAAGTTGGGAGTCTTCAGTCCAAGGCAACTTTCATTGCAATAACTATCATATTTTTTTTTAATTAACAGCAGGATAGAAGTGTATATTCCAAAACTATCAATTTCCACCACCTATGACTTAAAGAAGATGTTAATGAATCCAGGTGTAATCAATGTGTTTTCTGACTGGGCTGATCTGTCTGGAATTACAGGAAAACCTGATGTGAAGGTTTCAAAAGTAAGTTTATCAGCAGAAACAATGATCTGTGCATTCCTCAATACCCAACTGTCTTGCCTTAAAATAAGTTGTGAGATTTTACTTGTTGCTAGAGCTAACTGATATTCTAAACTAGAACATTTAGCAGATAAAAAAACTTTAAACTCTATCAGACTTCTCCAAGATCTGAGATAAGGATACTGTCTTCCATCTGAAGCAAAGGCTAGGATGGGCTTAGCATTTGTTCCAGAAACTAAACACAGTCCAGTTTCTGTATGTAAAATAAGTGCCCATGGATATCTCTACTGGGAATGCCTTGCATCAGCATATCTAGCAGAAAATGTGGCCTTTTTCTAACATGTGCCTTCTGTAATTTTAAAGGACTTAAAATCTTCTTCTGCCATTGAAGGCTCTGATGAGTGCTAATTATGTGAAATGACCAGACTTGAAGAAAACATCCCATTTACTGAAAATAATGTGAGGAGAAACAGACAAAGTGAAGAGAAAGGCTAGCATTTTTACAACCATTTTGAATGCAGCACTTACAAAATTCTAATGTATTGAGGATAGTAAAACAAAAATATTAAAAATGACCAAAAATAATTTAACAACAACACAAAAAAAGGTATCAAAGTGGAATTTCTAGTGGCAAAACTGTAATGCATGTGCTATTTAGGGATACACATAGAGCAGTTCTGGAGCCCAACTTCCTTTCCCTCTGAAATTGTCATTCCTTGGGAATTTGCTTGAATATTCTACTTTCAATTAATTCCACAAGGTATGCAGTCACTAAGGTCTGTGTTGCATACACTTGTGGTGAGGAACACTGTATGTGAAAATACTTGCTTATTGAGACAACATTGCTTAAAGAACCACCACGACCTATAACCTTCTTCCTGGTTGCTGGTCTACCAGCAATTTTTGTGAATGGCAGTAGATGAATTAACTTAGTGCTGATATGAATCATTTCCCACCCTGACCTCCACGTACAATAATTATTGCTCTATTTCACTGTAGGCTGTTCACAAGGCTCTGCTGAAGATTCATGAGAATGACACAGAGGCTGTAGCAGTCACTGGCACGGATTTTCTTCCTCATTCTGTTTCTCCTGTTACTAAATTCAGCCATACATTTTTGCTGTTAATTGTTGATCAATGTACTAAAAGCATCCCGTTCATAGGAAAAATTGTAGACCCAACTGAAAAATCACTGGTGAGTAGCTGGTCTTACCGAACTAAATTGCATTCTTCATGCAATTCTGATTAAAATGATAACAGTTATTAAAACTTTTCTTTTTGCGAAGAAATGTCACACATACTAGGAGTGTGATCATTCTTAAAAAACTGTTCTTGCTTCCTCTTCCAGTAGAAAGTAACCAGTGAGATACACCTATTAGTGAATTATGAAGAATCTTATAAATCAGCCATTTGACGACCAGCATGTGTCATCTTTGAAAAACAAGGCAAGTACTCAGCTGAAAGAATCTGTTTAAAACATTTTCACTAACTAAAGACTGAACAAAGAGACCGCTCTTGATTTGTGGGTAGCAACGAAGCAAAAACGCTGAGGCTTGCTCCAGCTGCTGCCACCTCTCACCAGGTCGTGGTGCTGGAGGGCTGATGTGGAAATTTAAAATACAAATGCAGTCCACTAAGGGATATATTAGTTCTTCTCTTCCACATGAATGTCATTGCTGCAGATGGGTTATATTTCAATGGGAAAATGATTGCTCGCCTCTTTGAGGATGCCTGTGTCAATATGACATAGAATCGTTAGGGTTGGAAAGGAACTTAAGATCATTTAGTTCCAACCTCCCTGCCATAGGCAGAGACACCTCTCACTAAACCATCTCACCCAAAGCTCTGTTCAACCTCGCCTGAAACACCGCCAGGGATGGAGCATTCACAACTTCCCTGGGCAACCCATTCCAGTGCCTCACCACCCTAACAGGAAAGAATTTCTTCCTTATATCCAATTTAAATTTACCCAGTTTAAGTTTTAACCCCTTACCCCTTGTCCTGTCACTACAGTCCCTAATGAAGAGTCCATCTCCAGAATCCTTATAGCCACCCTTCAGATACTGGAATGCTGCTATGAGGCCTCCACGCAGCCTTCTCTTCTCCAGGCTGAACAGCCCCAACTTTCTCAGCCTATCTTCATAAGAGAGGTGCTCCAGCCCAGGATCATCCTCGTGGCCCTCCTCTGGACTTGTTCTAACAGCTCCATGTCCTTTATATGTTGAGGACACCAGAACTGCACACAATACTCCAAGTGAGGTCACATGAGAGCAGACCAGAGGGGCAGGATTACCTTCAAACTCCTGGTCACCCTCCTTTTGATGCAGGGCAGGATACAGTAGGCTTTCTAGGCTGTGGGCTCACACTGCTGGCTCATGTTCATTTTCTCATCGACCAACACCCCCAAGACCCTCTCCACAGGGCTGCCCTGAATATCTTCTTTGCCCAAACTGTAGCTGGGCCTGGAATTACTCCAACCCAGGTGTAGGACCTTGCATTTGGCATTATAATCTTCTCCTGTACTGGAAGTTTTAAAAGGTGTACTTTGCTTTTCCGTGTATTTTTATGAAAAAGCAAAGCAATGACCTTGATCTCAAGAGATATTAGCAATGATCTGAGCGTCAAAATAAACTTAATTCAGTTGTCAGCTGAAGGAGCATGACCAGCAGGTCCAAGGAGGTGATACTGCCCCTATTCTCTGCTGACAAAAGACCTTGGCCACCCCGCTGCTCCTCGTCCCCAGGGTCTGAGCGTCGTGAGCTGTTGCGCTCCCCCTGGCACCTCCACGAGCCCTGTGTGGCCCCGATGGCCCCTGATTGGAGATTGGGGCCAT